>NC_090440.1:1312564579-1313189579 GCF_031143425.1 Pleurodeles waltl
TCGCTGTCTAAGGGAAAGCCTTATTTGCCTCAGCTGGAAAAAAACAGATGTTTCCATCGCCAATAACAGCTCTAACTCTAATTCAACCGTACCCTTATAGGGCCTTTGAGCTTGAGACAACCCCATCTCCGACAATAAAAAAATCTTGAAATGAAACTTCGGCAAAAAAAACATTTGTCTATCCACAAATAAACTAAGCCGGCACAAACCTTCAGTTGTCTATTAGCAGAAAAATCAGTCCTCCCCTTCACTTTTCAATTTTAGTGAGCAGACTAGAGCATTGATCCTCTCAAGTTTAGATTACTGCAGTAGTGTCTCTGTCTGTATCCTTGCATCTCAATACCAGAAGCTTCAAATAATGCAAAATCAGATGACAAGAATATACTTCAGTCTCAGAAAACGTAAACTCATCTAACCTGCCTTGAAGTGTCTTCATTGCCTTCCAGTATCAAGAACAAAGTCCAGTTACTATATGTTATGCACCAGGCAAAGGTCCAATTTACCTTCAAAACATGGCCACACTTCACCTCACCTCTCCATAAGGAATTTAACATCATACAATGCACCACTCCCCTTCCACATAATCCAGCAAATCTTGTTTATAGAGGAAGATTAACAAAGTTCTTGGACCCCTGTTTCTAAACGGATCCTTTAGAGACCTAGGGAACGGTTTGCATTTCAGGAAATAAATTAAAAGGTTCCTTTTCAGAGACGCTGTCAAAACACCTCAACATTCTGACACTGAGCCCTTTATAATGGATCCGACCCCGACCTCCTTTAAATTCGTCCATTCATTAATTTCCAGAACATAATATTCCCTCAGTCTGTCTATTGTTTTACTTGTCGCCATTGTGTATGTGGCTCATACTGCTCTGTTAGTGCGCCTACTTGTCATAGTCTGTTACTTAGACTTATTTTTAACATCGTGAGCTGAAGGGGCTACTAATTGACACATTTAAGATATATAAAACTCAGTAATGAAATAGATACATTCATAAATATCTAAAAGCTTTTTTAAAACAATCTGCAAGCATAATATGTTACCCTTTCAACACTCTGACATGTTTATTACGTAGTTTTCAGGGCAGGAACGTGTCAGAAATGTCTGACCAACATTCTGGTAGAGATAGACAGTTTTAGAAGAACATTAATAAAGGCCCAACTATAAACCTAACCATCAAACTCAGTGTTTCCTCAGGATATTCATTTTGAAAAATGAATTAGTCGAGATAGGACAATGATTGCAAACCTATTACATAAAGCAGTAGACAAAACAATCTCATAACATCCAAAAATACCTACTTTTATGGCTATAGCAAGATTGGTGGAATGGCAATGTCCCTTGCATGATGTATGGCCATGTCACCTGCTCTGCATGCCCACACTACATATACCTGTGATCCTAGGTTTTGATTTCTGGCCATGCCATACACTAAACCCAGTGCACATTTTGATTGGGCCGGGTCTTTGATGGTGATAGGTTCTCGGCCATGTCCTGAACTGGGAAGAGCGCACTGTCATAGTGACAGAGGACTTCCTTCTCTGTAACAGTTTTTGTGCGTGAAGCACATTGGTGGCAGCATACCATATTTAGTAAATTATAGTGACAAAGCTTTTTACTTGTGAGAACTGAAAGCACACTTACAGGCCCACTCATATAAAGTTCTTCTGCTTACGATGACCCTGTAATCCTGAACACTGATATCACTTGCTTTGTCCATGTGTTTGTGTGCTAGGATTGGTAGGGTGTCGTGCACAAGTGACAAAGGGGTTCCATTTTGAAAGCCCACCGTCTGGGCCAGAGTACAAGATGGAGGAGCGGTTGCTTTCCCCAGACAGCCTATGTGTATTGCTGGCATCTCTGAGACGGGAGGAGGGGACATTGGACCCTATAATGAGGAAAGAGGAGACAGGCTTTCTTTAAAGTACCAGGGCTCTTACTAATACATTAATCTGTAAATGACTGACTGCAGCAGTTGTTGGATAGATTGCAGGGGGAGGACACCAGTATCAGTTGTTAGGGAAAGGAGTCCTTTGGAGGAGCACAGATTTGTGCCTCTCTTACAGCTGTCTGTGAGAAGGGGTGGAATATAGGTTTGTGTAGCCTACTTACACCTCTTTGTGCTCTGTAGTGGGCATTCCACTTGGAGACTGTCCTACTGGGCAGAGTATCCTTGCAAATAAAGGCCAGATAGGGAAGGTGGTCAGGGCTAGAGCACAGGATAGGGGAACCAACCCAAACTAGTTCCTTTGAAAGGATACCTGGAAACCACATCCTCCGTCTGCAAAATCAGTATAAAAATGGGAGCCCACGACTACCAATGTTCATTATTAAGATCCCTTCTATCAAGGGGGGGGGGAGGTAATTTGCAGAGTACTCGGGGACTTTCTTTAGAAAAACTAGAGCTCTTACTGAGACAATAGGCTATAATTGACTGACTGCAGCTGCTTGAACATATACACATGATGGGGAACCAATCCACACCAGCTCCAAGGAAGCAGACCTGGAAACCACATCCTCCATCTATGAAATCAGTATTAAGATCGGAGTCAAAAACCCACCTGTGTTTGTAGTTGTAGTCTCTTCAGCCAAGAAGGGGGTACTCTCCAGAGTACTCCGGGACTTCCAAACAGCCAACGGTTGGTGTTACACAGACAGCCAACTCTCTAGAGTTGAGGAAGCATCTCCTGGGGTCCAATCAGAAGGAGGAATTAGGAGGAATTACCATTTATGGTGCCAGGATATCCTGCCTGTGAGCGAGGGAAGGAAGCAGCAACCCTGCAGGAGGAGCTAACCATAGGATGGACTGACATAATTGACCCTGGCATAGGCTAAGAAGCGTTGGTTAAGGAATCACAGTACTGCCAGATCATGCAGTGAGATTATTGCCATTTATTATTGTCGTAGCTACCATGGCACATGGAGCAATGTTCATGAGTGGTAGGCCAGACCAAAGCCAGGGTAAGCACCTACTGATGACCAGAATACCCCACAAGTTGACTTTGTGGCCATGGCACTGCTGAGGTGTATTGTGCATCAGGATTGATCCCTAAAGACCAAGTGATGTCAGAGGTGCACCTGGAATGCCTCCATATGAATTGAGGTTGTGGCCTTGGGGTGCTGAGTGCTGAGGATAGTTCCAGGTGACCGATGTGCCGAAGAGCAATCACCTGCAGGCGTGTTGTCATCACGTTCAAGAAAAAGCACTAAGCACTCATCAGAGTGCTCTAGTGAGCCGCGCCATGAGCAGGGGTCTACAGCCTAACCACCCACTGAGAGTCAAATGCCACCACTTAAAGTCAAATGCATAAAGGGTTGTACTTGGTCTAGTTTGCAGAGCCATAGGAGTGCAGACCCAGGACTGCAATGGTAAAAAACCTAAACCCCCCACAGTTGTGGCCCAGTAGCCTGTGCCTGCACTATGGCCTCCTCAACCAGGTTTGACAAAGATATTATCTTATAATAACAGAGGTGCTGCAGTGAGTAGTAAATTGGTGAAAGCACAGTGTTTGTGAATAATCTGACTGCAAATAAATTAAAAAGGAACAGTTTGCCTGCGGTAATTGCCAAACTGATGGCTTTGACAATGTCCAATGAGGCCTGAGGCCAGAAAAACTCAGTCCAACAGCAGTAGAATGTTTAATACACGGTTTAATCCTTTGTTAGAATGTTAGGGTGCCCTACATTAAGATACAGGGGCTTGGCTTGTCAGATTATGAGGATGTCCAATAGAAAAAATAGTCAACCATGTGAATGGCACAACAGGGTAAATGAGTGAAGTAATAATACCAGTAGCAACCTAATCATTTATGTTAATTAGCAAGCTTTACCCTTATAAACTAATTGAAACCAACCATCAAATTAATGTATGCCTATGATAGATAGACAAATGAGGGGAATTTAGACATAAGTACTACAAAGGTTCGAGCAGGCAGCTATGTACAGTGAAATGATCAACATTTTATCTCACTCTCTGCTTATATTCTATATTCTCCCTTTTGGTGAAAGAGGAGTAAACTGCCATGGAAGCATCACAAGAGCTAAAAAGTTCAAACATTACTGGAAATTTGCCTATCTGTGAAAAATGCATAACGAACTTCACCTGATGTAAGTTTCCACAGTAATTCACCTGTTGGATTGAGTTCATTTTTAAAGGTGGTGAGTCATATCATTCTATATTCAAAGCCTCTGTGTCTTTACTTCAACGGTGCCTGGGCAAGGCAAAGCCACAGACCTGAACACATTGGACATCTGATCTCGATGTTTCTGCGAAAGACTATAATGTTTATGTAGATGTCACACGGGTAGCCAGTGTGTGTCTCTTGGGCTCCAGGTCTTCAATGCCTTAGTGACACTGCCAATGAGAGAATAAGTCCTATACTAACATTACCCTCACACATATGCATCATCTAACTCATGCAAGGAATTGGGACACAGAGAATAGCAAAGTCTCCATGGGGTCTAGCAATATTGTTCTGACTTTGTTTTATTGAACAGTCATCCATAACTGTTTTCCTTTTGTGCCCATTGTTTGGATGGGTATGCAATATTAACTCAAAATCCGGATTTGCTAAAAGATGAGCAGCATTGTTTGTACAGGTTTACAGTCACAGATTGTTTGCTGTCACAAAATTCTCCATGCTATATTCCTTAAATTCCTGCATGTAAAATTGACATATTAAACTTTCACTTTTTCCCTCGCTTATTTTGAATGTGCACCAAGCTTTTATTCGTCATGCCTCCTCTGCATATAAACTACTCTAAATCCCATGCCTGTCTGTCTTAAGCTTTTTTGAAATCATGAAGATATTAATTTAATTCCAGCAAGCATTTGATACATAGCCCCCTCTAATGATGACGCCCAATCCACTAATATACTACAGCGAAACTGGAGTAAATGCGTAGGATGATTCCTTTAGCACGCAAGAGTAACCCCAATAACCAATGGTATGGCCAGTGACTTTGGGCTCTTGGGTAGCGGGCTACTCACCGTAAAGCGAGTCAGGGTTACTAGGAGCTATATAAATGCAATTTCAGTACATTGTTGCATGAATTCTGCAGTGTTGCACTGCACTGCGTCAACGGTAAAAAGCTGTGAAGTACTTAATTTACAAAGAGTCACAAGGTGAAGATGTCATTGCCATACTTCAAACAAAAAGTGCCATTTAGCACAACTCTTTGTGTGACACCACGTCACAAGGGCAAGACAGCAGTCTCTTTTGTGAGATATTTAATCAAATACACCCTCTATTACAAAATTCAGGGTGATTGTAAATGCCTGGGTTAAAGACAAATAAAATGAGTAATTTTGCAGAAATTACATGTGACACTTGGGAATAACATGCAATATTCTGCGTCTATTTTTTCCCTCCTGGTTTTCATTTACTGCTAGGATTCCATGCAAAGTCAGTTTGTGCTACTTTAGTAGATCTAGCTTTGAGTGAAATCCTTGGGTGTTTCTGCTAACGCGTCCCTTTATGATTAATTTACTCACTTTGGGACTCGTTTTAGGCCAATGAATCTTTTGACCCTGATTGAAGACACATTAGGACGAGACAGCTAATCAATATGTCTATCAATATGTCAATAACATCATCAATATTTATTATAATAAAGCATTTCACTCTAGTCAAAGACATTTAATAAGACTCAGGACACCACCATGACCTTTCAGCCATGAATAACCACACCAGTTTAGTACGTTTTGTGATATTTATTCCGTATTGATTACAATTCTACTAGTAAGTTTGTTAATCTCAAGACCAAAAAACACAATAGCATAGTCACAATCTGACAACTCTGATAAGATTTCATCAAGGCAAGAATCACAAATAGTAGAACATAACACAGAGTTAACATAGGTTATCCTTAGCAGAGTAACATTAGCGCATTATTCAACAAAGCATAGATTCAGTCATTTGTCTATTTACGTCAGTATAGTGAATCCCTCTCCTAACCTCGAATTAGCATTGGCATGTTGGGCTTCATGCAAAACAATTTAGTAACACCAATTTAGAAAACATCTAGCTATGGTCTCTGTCAAAAGAAGCAGTTGGTACCTAGAAAGGAAAAGCAAACAAACAATCACAATATCATTGTCATATAGTTACCCTCCGTATTGGGTCAGCACTCAGGTTCATTCTTCGTCCTCAGGACATCAGTTGATTCGCCGTCGGTCTGGCTCAAGCAGGAAGGGCAAAGAGTACTTCCCTCATAAGGAGGTAAAGTATACACGGGCAATCTAAGGACAAGGATGGTTCTAAGTAAATTAACAAGTCACTAAGCAAAATGACTAAGTATCTGGATCACAGCAAATCGCATCAGCATCTCCCCTCACTCTATCTCCTAGTCTCTCTGGTCTCTCCTGTTCTTTCTCGTTCGCCTGTCTCTCTTACTTCCTTATGTGAAGGGGTTGTTATCCCTTTTTCGTTGTACATTCCCCAAAAAATTTGGTTGGACAAGGGGTTGCACCCCACTATCTTTATCCAATTGTCTTCAAATTAGCTCATCAAATTTGTCACCCCATAACAGTGCTCATGTATTTTATTGGTCCTTATGATTGACGTCTTCAACGGGTGGAATATCCGGTATGATTTCATACTCTTGTAGTCCTTTGAACATCTTCAGTCAGTGGCTCCATTGTCTGTACCGGTTCAGGCGACCTTGTAGCAGGTACAAATCTACACTGTTGCATTTGGCTAAAATGTTTCTACAAGCACGTTGAATTTCATGAGAACGGATCTACTACAGTTACATTTAGCTTCTAACTTTTGGGAAAAAACAAGAGTTCATGTCCTTTAGCAAGTCAGCACACAGCACGTTAGAAAAACACATTAATATGAGAGCCAGGCAGCTAGGCTTCGACTCATGCTATCTAAGGCCTAATGATTTATTAGCAAAGCTTTAGCATATAGTTTTTCAATATTAATGCAAAATCATATTTCAATAAAACATTTCATAATTATTAGTCAGTTTCATTAGTCCCCGTGTATATTGGCGGCCACTCCCCGACGTTTTAGCAAAACATATTAATACATTTTCTATGTGGCATCATTACATATTAGTTCATAATCATTTCATGTTAATATTGATTATATAAGCTACGCTCTCTCAGTCCCTCCTCTGATGACACTTGTCATCACACAAACCTTTCCCTTCTCAACCTTTCACTTTCCGCATAATGCACATTTCAACATCTTCCCCCTTGTGTGAGCTTTCCCAAATTTCATTAAACATTTTCTCCCTTTCATTTTCTTCATTTCTTTTGTTTCTCTTTTTATTCTTTCATTAATTTTGCATAATAACCATAATTCCAATAAACAAATCAGGGCAATTAATAGAATAGGCCCCCTAATATTTTTGCAAGAATCCCTTTCCAAATATTACTAAACCCATTCCCTACTCTGGTAATTCCTTTCCCAATTTTCTCCCAAACTCCAGGTTCCTTCAGCACCTTCAAATCTGCACTATCTCTTGTTAAGTTAGTAAGCATACCTCTAATCTTTTTGCTGTTATCTGGTATGAACGCACAACAATTGCGCTCATTAAGCATCTTACAGACTCCGCCACTCTTCGCTAAAAGATTGTCTAAAGCAAGCTGGTTTTGAAGAGTCATAGCTCTTTCCGCAGCAAGTTCAGTATCCATCAGGAGTATAGCCCCTGTGAAGTTTGTCAGCATGTTATCCACAATAGTAGACAACTTTCAAATCTTTATGGAGTTTAAGATAAACCCTACTGAAGGAATTATGGCTCCAAATATGTCACCAACGACAGCAGCCACTGTCTCTCTTTTCTGTCTATCATGATGTAATTCAGACATTTTAGGAATTTGCTTTAAGTCACCAATCTGGAAGATCTTTGGGAAAACCATTCCCAAATAACATGTCCCATACCATCCTTTAGGAAGACGGTAATAAGCATTAAATCCACATATATAATAGATCCCAGGGATCGCTGGATCCTGTCCATTTAACATGAACGTCCATTTACTCTGAAACAAAAAACACATGCCTGCACTCACTTGTTCCTACAAATAAAGGGGCATATTTATACTCTGTTTGCGCCGGAATTGCATCTTTTTTTTTACGCAATTCTGACGCAAAACTAACTCCATATTTATACTTTGGCGTTAGACACGTCTAGCGCCAAAGTCCATGGAGTTGGTGTCATTTTTTAGCATGGACACCTACTTTGCGTTAATGATATGCAAGGTAGGCGTTCCCATCTAAAAAAGTGACTCCGAGGCATGTGCGCCGTATATACACTCCCGGGCAAAATTCACGCCCGGGAGTGGGCGGGTAAAAAAAAATGACGTCCAGCCGCTTTTGCACCGTTTTTTAGCGCCTGGACAAGGCAGGCGTTAAGGGACCTGTGGGCTCGGAAGGAGCCCAGAGGTGCCCTCCCATGCCCTCAGGGACACCCCCTGCCACCCTTGCCCCCCCCAGGAGGACACCCAAGGATGGAGGGACCCATCCCAGGGACATTAAGGTAAGTTCAGGTAAGTATTTTTTTATATTTTATTTTGTGGCATAGGGGGCCTGATTTGTGCCCCCCTACATGCCACTATGCCCAATGACCATGCCCAGGGGACAGAAGTCCCCTGGGCATGGCCATTGGGCAAGGGGGCATGACTCCTGTCTTTGCTAAGACAGGAGTCATTTCAATGGGGGTTGGGAGTCGAAAAAAATGGCGCAAATCGGGTTGAGGCGAAAAATTTGCCTCAGCCTGACTTGCCCCATTTTTTGGCGCCCAAGCTCCATATTCCCCTACGCCGGCGCTGCCTGGTGTACGTCATTTTTTTTCACGCACACCAGGCAGCGCCGGCGGCTAATGCCGGCTAACGTCATTGAATAAATACGGCGCCCGCATGGTGCTTCAGAATGGCGTTAGCAGTTGCTAATTTTTTTGACGCAAAACTGCGTTAGCGCAGTTTTGCGTCAAAAAGTGTAAATATGGCCCCAAGTGTCATGCTCAGATTTTGGCCTACATGTAGTGTGTCTATAGCTAATTTGCCTTGTGTCTTTATTACGGTGTAAGCATAATCATTTGTAAACGTGTGTTTTTCTAACCCCTTTTCTAGGCTTTCCTTTAATGCCTTGCGTTTATCATCAGTGTAATCTAAGAAGCTCTTCTCTACAGGTGTTAATAAGCAGGTTAGATTATTGCGGTGCGCATAAGCTGTTCCAAATGTCAATGTCGGCTCAAAGAAACCCCTAACTAATTTTATGCTGTGTTCTTTAGCTACTTTGTTTAAAAACTCAATCACAGGCACAAAAAAAAATAATACATCTAAGTTAGAGTAGAAGTATTGCACATGCTCTTGATCATAGAATCTTGTTAGCAGCAAACTACAACTAGCCCCATATGTTAGTGGCAGACTATGATAAGTAACCCCTTCTTGTACTGATCTAATCTTTGTGCACACATAACAATTCTTTGCATCCATTGTGTCAACATACTCATTCAGCAAGCGATAGAAGATATTAGTAGATAGTTAGCGCAGTTTTGCGTCAAAAAGTGTAACTATGGCCCCAAGTGTCATGCTCAGATTTTGGCCTATATATGCAGAGCCAACCTACATGTAGTGTGTTTATAGCTAATTTGCCTTGTGTCTTTATTATGGTGTAAGCATAATCATTTGTAAACGTGTGTTTTTCTAACCCCTTTTCTAGGCTTTCCTTTAATGCCTTGCGTTTATCATCAGTGTAATCTAAGAAGCTCTTCTCTACAGGTGTTAATAAGCAGGTTAGATTATTGCGGTGCGCATAAGCTGTTCCAAATGTCAATGTCGGCTCAAAGAAACCCCTAACTAATTTTATGCTGTGTTCTTTAGCTACTTTGTTTAAAAACTCAATCACAGGCACAAAAAAAAATAATACATCTAAGTTAGAGTAGAAGTATTGCACATGCTCTTGATCATAGAATCTTGTTAGCAGCAAACTACAACTAGCCCCGTATGTTAGTGGCAGACTATGATAAGTAACCCCTTCTTGTACTGATCTAATCTTTGTGCACACATAACAATTCTTTGCATCCATTGTGTCAACATACTCATTCAGCAAGCGATAGAAGATATTAGTAGATAGTTCCCCTTTTGGACTAGTTCCCTCATGCAAATATTGTGCATCCTGCTCAAACTTCTCCCATGATGGTAATGTAGCAGTCTCAGGATTTGAAGCATTGTTAGTCACTTTCTTATCCATCCATGGCATACCCACAATCACACCTATAATTATTATTGCACACACAATACCTAGAATGACACTCAACCAACCACACATCCTACCCTTTTTACTATTATTTTTAGTGTAACTCGTGATCTGTAAAGAATCAGATAGCAGAATAATACAAAGCAAACAATCAACTTGAGGTCTATATAAAAACTTTTTTTTTCTTTTTTTTTCTCTCTATGCAAGTCTCTCTCTTTTTCAGCAAGTATTTACAGCGTTTCACTCACTCCAGGACCCTTTTGGCAAATCAGGTTTAGCAGTTTTTTGTCATAATCAGCTTTTCAAAGTCAATTCAGGTTAACAGTGTCACATCCGGTAATTTATCAGTCTCTTTTCTCAGCTTTTCAGCTCCATTCAATTTCAGTTTTCAATTTTAACACAGTCTCTTTCCAAAGTTGAATTCAGGTGCCGTAGTATTGACCTGGTACCTCCCGATCAAAACAGAATGCCAAGAATTCTTGTTGCCATTCAGCTGATGTTGCATACGCCCATTCAGGCCCTGCGTACCTTCTGTTTGCGACTCTTTTTCTTTTCAATTTGTGTTCACTCTGCAACTCTCCTTCACTGAGATCCTCTTTTGTGGTTGTGTCAACTTCTTCCTCTATTGTTTCACTATGGACCACTTTCTCTATTGCAGCTTGTGGCTTCGGCCAGTTATCTCCTTTATGTGTTTTCTTCCTGCTTGGCCTTTCATAACGTTGAACAGCGCCCTCCTCTTGTGCTATGGGGTTTTCTATTGATGGACCTGGAAGCGGCTCAGGAGGAGTTAGTGTACTTTGACCTTCCTCTGCTTCTTCCCCCTCGCCTTCAGGGTCTGTTACGGGCTCAACTTCAAACCCGTATCCGTCTGCTTCTGGGAGAACCTCTTTTTGCGTCGGTTCCCCTGCTGCCTCGGCTGAGATATGCTCACTGTCACCTCTCTGGAACTCGTTTACTGTTTGAGGGACTAAGCCATCCTCAGCAGGCTCTCCTTCAGTCTCAGTTCCCTTTTGAATACTCTCCGGCCCTGAGACTTCCTTCTCTGCAGCTATTGTTTTGGACAATTCAAGTTCCTCTTCAGTTGGACACGTCACCTTCTTTGTGTGACTGGCATGTATCCAATTTGGAAGACCTGCACATTTCACAGCTGTGGTGGTTGTCAGTATTACTTGATATGGCCCCTTCCAAAGCGCTCCAAACACGACTTCCTCACGTATTTCTTGACAACCACCCAATCACGGCTTTCAGGGAGTGACCTGGATCACTTCTCTGTGGCAATGTGTTAGCCTCCACCTGGTGAGAGAAAGAGCGGACCACATCAGCCAGACCCCTGCAGTAGTCCAACACCATATCATCCGTGATATTCACAAGAGCATTTGCAGGTACTGCAGGCAATCGCATAGCTCGACCCATTAGAATCTCGTGTGGAGATAATCCTGTTTTCTTGTCAGGTGTGATAAGTAAGTTTAGGTTAGGTTAGTTAGGGACAGTTGTGGGTTATGAGTAGTTAGGGTAGACTAGGGTAGCTAAGACTTTTCCCCGAGTTTCCTCTTCTGTGATTACCGTTTAATAAATATATAGTGAACCCTTTACAGTATGTGTTAAATGCTTGTTGATCAGGACCTTGGCATTAGTGTACTAAGGGTAATGCATCTGGCCACTTCAAATTGGTAGCTGCGCACATTTTTGCCATTCTCAACTTCAAGGTACCATTCATCTTTTCCACTAGTCCTGATGCTTCAGGGCGATAGCTACAATGCAGCTTCTGCTCAATGTTCAGTGCAGCACACAAGAGCTTAATCATCTCATTGTCGAAGTGTCTGCCCCTATCTGATTCTAAAGAGATCGGAAACCTGAAACGTGGTATTAGCTCCCTAAGCAGCAGTTTAGCTACTGTGAGGCTGTCATTTCTACATGTGGGGTAAGCTTCAATCCAGTGACTGAAAACGCACACAATTACCAACACATACCTCAGTCCTACACACACAGGCATTTAAATGAAATCCATCTGCATCCTGCTAAATGGACCGCCAGCTCTCCCAACGTGGCTCATATTTACCACAGTCCCATTTCCTGCATTCATCTGCTGACAGATGATGCACCTGTGACAGAGAACCTCTGCAGCTTGTCTGAATTTTGGATTGAACCAGTCGATTTTGAACAACCTGATCATTGCGTCCCTTCCAACATGTGCCTGACCATGGTAAAACCTCGCAAACTGTGACAAAAGACTGTTTGGCAAAACCATTTTCCCCTCTTCTGAAACCCATAAGTCATCAGATCTCTGTACACATTGCATTCCCTGCCAGGAGCGTTTATCTTCTTTGCTGGCACGTCCCTGCAGTGATCCTAGCTCATCTAATGTATCAACCACTCTTAATGCAAAGTTTAAACATGTTTAATTTTCAGTTTCAGGTAACAATTCCCATTGATCTCGGAACGATATACAGTTCAATGCGCAAAACCTTGCGACTTGATCTGCATAGCCGTTTCCCATTGACACAAAGTCTTGTGACTTAACATGAGCATTGCATTTCACCACGGCAATTTCAAGAGGTAACTGAATTGCAAGTAACAAATCCTTAATCTTTTCTCCATTTTTCACTGGAGAGCCAGAAGAGGCCATGAAACCCCCCTGTGACCATAGTTGGCCATAGTTGGCCAAAATCATGTACAATTCCGAATCCGTATCTGCTGTCAGTATAGATAGTGACTTTCAGGTTTTCAGCTGCGTGGCATGCCTTAGTAAGGGCAATTAATTCAGCCACTTGTGCAGAGTACACTCTTTCGAGCCAAGAAGCTTCTAGAATACCAGTGATTGTACACACGGCATATCCAACTCTCAGTACTCCTACTGAGTCTCTCAAGCATGAACCATCAACAAACATAATGTCGTCATTTTCTTCCAATTGGGTATCTTTAATGTCAGGTCTGGGTTTGGTGCATAGTTCTGTTACCTCAAGACAATCATGTTCTACTTCCTCAGCATCATTAATTTTCTGTCTTGTCTGTATTTTCAATAGGAAGTAAAGTAGCCGGGTTCAATACAGTACATCTCTTGAGGGACACATTTGGTGACCCCAGTATGATTGTCTCATACTTAGTCAACCTAGCATTTGTTATGTGCTGCGTCTTGGTTCGGGTTAACAGAATTTCAACTGAATGTGGAACCATTACTGTTAAGGGATGTCCCATCACTATGCCTTCACACTGTGTGAGGCTTTGACCAACTGCTGCAACTGCATGCAAACAACCCGATAAGGCTGCTGCGACTGGGTCCAAAGTAGCTGAAAAATATGCTACTGGGCGGTTTGCACCTCCATGGACCTGTGTTAAGACAGACAAAGAACAAGCATCACGTTCATGGCAAAACAGTAGGAAAGGCTTAGTGTAATCAGGCATACCTAAAGCTGGTGCCCTGCACATGCTTTCCCTCAATTCCATGAATGCCTCCATCTCTTTCTCGGACATGATTATGGTACCCGGGTCATCCTGAACTTCCTTAACTGTCAATTTTACCAAAGGTTTAGAGATAATCGAGAAGTTGGGAATCCACTGACGACAGTAACCCACCATTCCCAAGAACATTCTGACATCTCTCTTGGTTGTCGGGGGATTCATCTGCAGTATGGCTGTCACCCTTTGTTTGGATATTCTCCTGGAGCCCTTTTCAATCAAGTGACCCAAGTACTTCACCTCTTTCTGGCAGTATTTTAGCTTCTTTGGGGACACTTTATGTCCATTCTTTCCCAAATGATTTAATAAGGCAATTGTATCATACCTGCAGTCATCTTTTGTTCTGGACGCAATTAACAAATCATCAATGTACTGCACTAGAGTTGAACTGAAAGGCAATTCTAGTGACTCCAAATCTTTCTTTAATATCTGATTGAAGATGGAAGGTGACTCAGAAAATCCTTGAGGAATTCTGCACCAACTATAGACCTTGTCCAGGAATTTGAAACTGAAAAGAAATTGGCTGTCCTCATGAAGAGGCACCGAAAAGAATGCTTGAGACAGGTCCACAACTGTGGACCATTCCGCATCACATGGTACCTGAAACATAATCACTGCTGGATTTGGCACTATGGGGCAGCATTTTACCACAGTCTCGTTTATTTTCCTCAGGTCTTGAACAATTCGAACTTTCCCACACGGCTTTTTCAGACCCATTATTGGCGCGTTACATGGGCTACTCAGTACTTCTTTCAGAACCCCTTGCTTCACAAAGTCCGCAATTATCTGCGCTACCTGAATGAGGACATCTTGTGCTATGTGATACTGCGGTACCTGGGGAAATACTGCATTTGGCTTTACCTGTACTTTAACCAGTTCTACTCCTTTTATCAGTCCCAATTCTTTTCCTGTCAGGTCCCACACCTTCCCTGTCTCTGTTCCCTGCAACTCAGGTAGTAAGTCAGTCACTGTAAGCGTTGGTAATAAGGTTATCAAAGGTATTCCTCATTTGCAGTCTCCATCTCTAACTCTAGAAACTGTCCATCGTCCCCTTCATCATCACTGTTTGTCTGCACTTCAATCCCTTCATTGGAAAAGGTAATAGAACATCTTGTTTTGCACAATAAGTCTCTTCCCAGTAGCGATACAGGACTCGAATCACAGACCACAAATTTATGTAATCCCTGGAAGTTGCCAATTTCAACTTGGACCGGGTCTGTAATGGGATTTGTCAGGAACTGATTTGCTACTCCTACCACTCTTATGGTACGCCCCGAAAGTGGCAACTTTGGAACCTCTGCACTTCTGACTGTAGAGCGTGTAGCTCCTGTGTCGACCAGGAACGAAACCTTGTGACCCATCACCTTTCCCTCCACATAGGGACCCCTCTGATCTACCTCTAGGGACGCTGCAAGCCTGCATTCCTCACTGTCTGAACAATCATCCGACCATTCATCGTTTATTCCATCCTCACTACGCAATGGAAACTGTTGTACTGTGTTATTTTCACTCATCATTTGGCCTGTGACCTGTTGAGGAAGCATCACCTGTTGCTGTCCCATTGGAGCCAATGGCATTTGCTGTCTAGGTACCATGGGAACCTGCTGTTGTACCTGTTGCATTTGTGCTGGTTGATCACGCGGCATTTGCATTTGCTGCACGGGCTGTAACACCTGCATCTGAACCATGTTATCCTGGAAGTTTTAATTTTGGCCCCTCATCTTTGGACCCCTCACATTTTGTAATGTACTGACATCATTGCTTTGTTGAACAACACCATCCTGCACCACTATTGGGCATTCCCGCTTCCAATGCCCCACGCCCCTGCACGCGTGACATGGTGACACCTTTTTCATCCCCTGCACATCGTTTTGAACCACAACAGTATTCAGGTCTGGACCACGGTTCACAAAACCTCGACCACTACCTCTCGGTTGTGCCTGAAACATGCCATTCCCTTGCGGTTGCTGTTTTACCACCTGCTGTATTCCGTTTCCCTGCATCCCTGCTTGCGCTGCCTTAATCTGCATCATCATCACCTTCTCTTTCAACTTTCTCTCCTTCAACTCAATCTCGTCACTACAGTAGTTTGCATACTGCAACACCTCATCAATCGGCTTTGCTTGCCAGCAGATCAAATGATTCTCAATCATCTGACTAGTCTCTGGTCTCACCCCTTCAACAAACCTGAACACAAGATGATTAATCTCTTTCGGCTCAATGACCTCAGAGCCACTGTAATGTTTGAATGCTTTCAACAATCTCTCATACTAGGCATGAATCGATTCTTTGGCCTCTTGTGAGGTTCGATCGATCTTCTGCCAATCAGTCACTTTTGGTGACACTTTCTGCTTCAAAAACTCAATCACTTATGATAATACTTCATCACCACCTCAGATGGTGCTCCAGTCACCTTATCCTTTGCCGGTTCCTGTGTCGGCCAGTCCACACCTCTCTTGCATTCAAGCCATAAGTCAGGTGGAACTATAATCTCAAACAGGGTATTCAAGTCCTCCCAGAGACATTTCGCAAGCTTCACAAACCTGTCCGTCTGTTGGTACCACTTCTCCCTCAACCTGGGACAGTCATTTGTAAATGACAAAATATCACCCCTAGACCATGGTACATGGACTAGCACCCCTCCGGCTGTCTCTCTCATTGGTAACATTTTTATTGTCCCCGGATCCGGTGCGGCTTTAGCCTGCTTTGGTTCCGGTCCATCTCCCTTTTCTTTATCCCTTTTCTTTGCCCATCTGCCTTCCCATTTCTCTAAGGCTCCCTACATTTGCGCACTTTGCAGTATCTCTTTAAGATGCGCCTTAATTCAGGTGGACATCATGTGATCAAAATCTTTAGAATCAAAGTCTATTCTGTACCTTCTTTTCAAATGTTTAGTATTCTCAATATCTATGTCGTATTTGTCTACCAGGTTTGCCAACCTATGATGCACCTTGCCCACCTCTTTAGTGATTTTGGGGCACAGATACCTCATTTCTGCTTCTGTGTAGGACTCTAATCTGTTCACCCCCATTGTTCCTTCCACTAGTTCCATAGCTTCTACACCCAGTCTTACAAAATGTAAGTATTCATCCCTCTCTGACCTCTCTGCGGTCGCTGCAGTAGTCTGTGAAGCGTTGAGCTTTTCTAACCACTCATTCAACTGTTGCGCGGAAAAGCCTTGCAACGAAATGTTTCCTGATTGCATCAATGGTGTTTGTACTGTATTTGTACTCATTATCTGTGGGGTTAGCAAACCCAACCCTGCTTGCCTCATTGTCTCCAAAGGAGCCCCAATCGGACTGAGGTCTAACCAAGACCTGAGTCCATCTGCTGTCTGTTCTCTTGGTGTCATTACTTGGGGAGTTCCTGTGAACCCTCCTCTTATTGCCTCTTGAGTCATTATTCACTGATCACATACGCCAGATTTACCTTGCGCGAACAGCAGTACTGGTGGACCAACAGTAATTGGCAATGATATAGCAGATGGGGACTGACCGACCCCCAAACCCTGTGGAGCATTAACTCCCATAGCTTGATTCATCATTGGTGCTGTAGCCATTGACTGCGGTCCTGCAACTGCATTGTAACTCGGAACCAGCTGTTGCTGCGGCTGGGGCAGCAATTACGGAGTTGGTCAATCTGCTCTAGCTTTGATCTCGTGTATATCGGATCAGGCAGCACCATCCGACTCGTAATTGTTTCTAGTACTGCAACGTCTGGATAAATCCTTTGAATCTGTGGTGGCTGCAACTGTATCTGTGTATCTGGCGCAGTGGGTACACTGACACCATTTTGTATCAAAACTGTATCACTTGTCTGCACTGTGTTTGTAATTCCCTTACTCTGTGCTGGATCTTCAGAACCTGCACTAGTGCTCGGAGCAGTGTCATTTATAGCATATGGTGGCGGGCGATCATGAAACAACTGATTAAGGACCTCCTCATCGTCTGAATCATCTTCATCTACCCAAGAACTCTGAGTCTCTTTTGACTTACTAGAGCCCTTGTCTGTCTTGCAGGTGGCTTTCTTTCCCTGTGTCTCATCTTCCTGGGTTATTGCCGGAAACAATTTAAGTCTGTCAACTATTCCTCTTCTCCACATTCTGCTCTCATTATCCCATCTAGCCCCAGCTAAAGTATTTTCTGCACTTTTCAATCTCCTTTCAAATTTCTGCTGTCTCTGCCGTATGGCCATCAAATCCCAGATTGCTAATGCCTCATACTGAGCTGTTCTCGGAAGCGGCTTTTGTACACTTAACATCCACCTTAAGTTCTCTAAGATTCGTGTATTGAAAGTTCTATGCTCCGGAAATGCTAAACATCCCTCCTTCTCTGTTAATTTGCACCACTGATTCATCCAAAGACATGGCGCAACTCCCTTTTCCTCCATTACAATATAAGCTGGAGTACCCTCGGGCGGTGTAGGCTCCCCTTCACTCGCCATAATATATGTATCTCCCTTCAAAGCACTCTTTAGCGCCTTGAAAAACTTCATTTTCGCGTCTTTTATTGTTTAAAATCTAATCAGAAAGTGACTTTAATTCCCAGAACTCTCTTCACCCACTTTTCTCAACCAATTGCCTCTCACGGACGGCTGCCAATCCGTGCTCGATCCCTCTCGGCAACTGACCTATCCAAGCGCGGCTCAACTGACGTCACACTCACACGGCCTGCGGCAGACAAAGTCTTGCGGCTTGTCCTCCTTACACTGGATCCACACCAAACTAATGCAAAATGATTGTGAGCACCTTTAACAATGAAAACCCAAATTTGCCGGTCTACTACAGGAAGGGTACACAATCGCGTTAGAACTTTACAGAGATTTCACTTGAAGCCTCGGCCGCTCCTCTCTCCTTCTCAGCTCCCGCATACGCAAGCAGAATTCGACCCGCAAATCTTACTCTCGACTTGTCAATGGTTCGTTCTAGTGCACTTTAGAACTTGCCAAATCTCCATCGAAGGTTTCACTCACACAATTTGACTCAAACTCGACTTGTCAACCACGCCCCATTGACCTATTAAACCGCAAAAATTAAAACATAAACCCAAGTGTCTCCTACACTTGTCAATATACTCCGGAGTCTTAGACCACGACGGGTCCGTACATCACCAACCAACCACATGGATAATTTTTTAGCACTAAGCGCCACACTCATTTGAAGTTCGCCGACTTCCCTACTCTCATACTGTGGAGTATGCCCACTCCTACTAAAACAACATTACCTGGCCTAAACACACAAACTTGACAAGTCACCTGCAATATGCATAAGCTGAGCAAGTGAAAATTCTACACCACACATGCTAGAGCGCCAAGAACATACCCAACTCACTTAAGCAGGCTCCGAGATTCCAGGAAAGTCATGGGGAATTTAGAAACACATCATACCTGCAATTTGCATCATCTCGAAAAACAATTTAAACAATAGTCCTCCATCCTAGGGCCCCAAAGGGCCTAAACCATCGCTCTGCTACCAGAACTGCTAACGCATCCCTTTATGATTAATTTACTCACTTTGGGACTCGTTTTAGGCCAATGAATCTTTTGACTCTTATTGAAGACACCTTAGGACGAGATAGCTAATCAATATGTCAATCAATATGTCAATAACGTCATCAATATTTATTATAATAAAGCATTTCACTTTAGTCAAAGACATTTAGTAAGATTCAGGACACCACCATGACCTTTCAGTCATGAATAACCACACCAGTTTAGTATGTTTTGTGATATTTATTCCCTATTGATTACAATTCTACTAGTAATTTTATTAATCTCAAAACCAAAAAAAACAATAGCATAGTCACAATATGACAACTCTGATAAGATTTCATCAAGGCAAGAATCACAAATAGTAGAACATAACACGGAGTTAACATAGGTTATCCTTAGCAGAGTAACATTAGCGCATTATTCAACAAAGCATAGATTCAGTCATTTGTCTATTTACGTCAGTTTAGTGAATCCCTCTCCTAACCTCACATTAGCATTGGCATGTTGGGCTTCATGCAAAACAATTTAGTAACACCAATTTAGAAAACATCTAGCTATGGTCTCTGTCAAAAGAAGCAGTTGGTACCTAGGAAGGAAAAGCAAACAAACAATCACAATATCATTGTCATATAGTTACCCTCCGTATTGGGTCAGCACTCAGGTTCGGCTTCATCCTCAAGACATCAGTTGATTCGCCATCGGTCTGGACTCACCTCAAGCAGGAAGGGCAAAGGGTACTTCCCTCATAAGGAGGTAAAGTATATACGGGCAATCTAAGGACAAGGATGGTTCTAAGTAAATTAAAAAGTCACTAAGCAAAGTGACTAAGTATCTGAATCATTGCAAATCGCATCAGCATCTCCCCTCACTCTATCTCCTAGTCTCTCTGTTCTCTCCTGCTCTTTCTCGTTCACCTGTCTCTCTTACTTCCTTATGTGAAGGGGTTTTTATCCCTTTTTCGTTGTACATTCCCCTAAAATTTGGTTGGACAAGGGGTTGCACCCCACTATCTTTATCCAATTGTCTTCAAATTAGCTCATCGAATTTGTCACCCCATAACAGTTCTCACGTATTTTATTGGTCCTTATGATTGACGTCTTCAACGGGTGGAATATCCGGTATGATTTCATACTCTCGTGGTCCTTTGCACATCTTCAGTAAGTGGTTCCATTGTCTGTACCGGTTCAGGCGACCTTGTAGCAGGTACAAATCTACACTGTTGCATTCGGCTAAAATGTTTCTACAAGCACGTTGAATTTCATGAGAACGGATCTACTACAGTTACATTCAGCTTCTAACTTTTGGAAAAAACAAGAGTTCATGTCCTTTAGCAAGTCAGCACACTGCACGTTAGAAAAACATATTAATATGAGAGCCAGGCAGCTAGGCTTCGACTCATGCTATCTAAGGCCTAATGATTTATTAGCAAAGCTTTAGCATATAGGTTTTCAATATTGATGCAAAATCATATTTCAATAAAACATTTCATAATTATTAGTCCGTTTCATTAGTCCCCGTGTATATTGGCGGCCACTCTCCGTGGTCGCATGTTTTAGCAAAACATATTAATACATTTTCTATGTGGCATCATTACATATTAGTTCATAATCATTTCATGTTAATATTGATTATATAAACTACGCTCTCTCATTTCCATTGTTCCTGCTCCTTTACACCGTTATGTCTTTATGTTGTTGGTATGTTATTTTATGCTCGCCCTAAAATTCCATCTTAGAATGGAATGGTGAGGGAGTCGGTAAAGTGGAATGCGCTCTTAGCTCAGAGTGAAGCATTGCACAATAACGAGCGAAATACTCCCTTGTGCAGTGTGAACTTACTACACTTTGTTGGAGACGAGTGTCACCTAGGTGAGAGAAAAAGGCATGAATGAATGGCTGCATTTAGACTGGCCTGGGCATTGCCACTAACAGCGTTTGACTGACATGGGTAAGTAGGGTATTGGGGAGTAAATGCAGCCTGTTTGTGGCAAATCATCAGGACCAGTTGTTATCTCTGCCAAGAATGTAGAAATATGTTCAATGAGTCTTTAATGTGTTTCCCTCCTTTGAGTAGTCAAGTCACTGAGGAGACAGTTGAAGTGCGCCAGACCCACGTGCCACAACTTTAGATTATATTTTCTCTCCATGCAATTTTGAAATAAAAAAATACTGAGTGACTGTTAAATCACGACGCTCCAGTAATCGTCTCTCCTCTTTCCTGCACATGTCCTGTGGAGATCTTTGCATTTAACATTGGTACTTTCTCTTGAGTGGTGAAGAAAGAACTAAGAAGATTGTTGTTTTATTATCAACCTCAGAAGTAGTCCACTTCCAACTATGACTAATACATTAACATCCATCACTATCAACCAACCAAAGGAATTTCTTTTAATACAAGGAAAACCACTAGCACATTGGCTACAAAGGAAGGAGAACTATCATTATTGACTTTAGTAGGATCTTAAATCCAGAAAGGAAAATTATTGCGTTCCTTAGGCCCTGAGTGTCTAAGAATTTGTAACTAACGTTCCAGGGAAGAATGGTTTGAGAATGGTAATGTTTTCAGTAGCTATAGCACAATTAGATGCAAAATGGTGGAATGAGCTTCCTGTTCATCCGTGGAAAATCTCCTCTTTGCTTCAGTTCAGGAAAACTCTAAAAACTTGGCTCTTTGCAATCTAGAAGTTTAAATTAGGCCTTTTTTGATAAGAAGTATTTCCATTTGACAACACCTTTTAGTCGCCCCAGGCTCTGCTTGTAGCCGAGTATTTTGTTGGGAATGTTTTGTTTTAGCTTTAGGACACCCCTTGGGGTATTTGTCGTGCTCTATCAAATAAATACCATAACTTAACACATTTTTCTCCAAAGATCTGAATAAGTATAGCCAGATATACGTTTTTCCATAGGAAACAAGAAAAGAATGAATTGATAGATGAATATGTTACAGCCTTAAGAAAATTCAGTGTCTTTAATAAAATTATGATTTTCTACCCACCCTTGCTGTGGAAAATCAGAACTTTATGACAAGGCATGGAGGCCAATATTGTGCATGTTCAAAAGCCTTGCCATAATATTCCTCACAGCACTCTCAATTGATTTAAAATAAAATTTCCTGAACACTGATTCTGTGGACCAATCTGCTGCCGCTAAAATACCACTCAATCCACTTCCTGTAAAGATGACCTTCGAAGCCATTGCTCTGTGTACAGAATGAGCCCGAACTTTTGATATATCTATACCTGCTGTTTTCAAAATTCCTTGACCCATCTGGCTAACGTTGGACTGGATACTGCTTTAAAAATACTTTTGAATGAAACTATGAACTGTGTCTCATCTTTTCCCTCAAAGTCATCATTCTCCTCTGATATTAACACAAACATCTTACCACACATAATTCCTGTTTTCATCAAAATTTGGATAAAAATTGTTCTTGACATAGTCTTAGGGGGTCATTACAACCCTGGCGGACGGTGTTAAAGCGGCAGTAAGAACGCCAACAGGCTGGCGGTAAAAAAATGGGAATTATGACCGTGGCGGAAACCGCCAACAAAGACAGCCACTTTAACACTCCGACCACCACGGCGGTACAGACAAACAGCTTGGCGGTCACC
The DNA here is from genome assembly GCF_031143425.1 of Pleurodeles waltl. Lineage (NCBI taxonomy): Eukaryota > Metazoa > Chordata > Amphibia > Caudata > Salamandridae > Pleurodeles > Pleurodeles waltl. Next base: position 1,312,587,345 of record NC_090440.1, read on the forward strand.
GCCAACAGGCCGGCGGGAGGCAATGTACCGCCCACAGTATCACAACCTACCAAACCGCCACCTTTTCCGGGGCGGATTCAACGCGGATAAAAACACGGCGGAAACAGCCATTTCAAAGGGAAAACGCTCACCTCATCACACCCCACGAGGAATCCGGACGCCATGGAACCGGAACTCCAAAATCTCCCTGCGATAGTCTTCCTGCTCCTATACGACCATCATCAACGCTGGCGGCGAAGACAACGGTGAGTACTGCACCTACGACATAGGGGAGGGGGAGGCAAAAGTCAGGGACACACACATGCAACACCCCCACCCCCACCCCCACCCTCACCCACTACAACACACACACCAATGCATATCCAAACATTACAGTAACAACCCCCAACCACCCAAGAAGAATGCAAAGACAAAAGGAAATGAGTTCAACCATTGTAATATATCAAAATACAGTAATCAAATATATACATATATATATATATATATATATATATATACACACATTAAACAAAATATACATCACGATTAGTAGTGCTGGTAATGCACCATTCATTGTCCGTGGACCACTGGGCCCAAAATGCATGGGCGAGGCCCACATCAGATACCTGATCAAAACGGAGAGAACACTGCCGGGGCATCAGATAGAAATACAACAGGCACCTCAGGGGGAAGGGAAGGGGGGGCACCTCAGCCGGATGAGTGCACCACGCCAGATCCACGAAGGGGCTCCATGCCCATTGATGTATCCTGGGGAGTGCAAAGCCACAGTCTCTCAAGTCTCTACAGTGGGTGGTTTGCCCACTGTACCATCCTGGGGAGTGCAAAGCCACAGTCTCTCAAGTCTCTACAGTGGGTGGTTTGCCCACTGTACCATCCTGGGGAGTGCAAAGCCACAGTCTCTCAAGTGGATAACAGTCTCCACTGGTTCTGGAGGGGAACTGGTGCCCAGAGTGCTTCATCCTGTTAAGGACAGAGGTAGTGGATGCATGTCTCCACTGGTTCTGGAGGGGGACTAGTTGTAAGAAAGTACCATCTTGCCTGGCATGTTACCCCCATTTTTCACTGTATATATGTTGTTTTAGTTGTATGTGTCACTGGGACCCTGGTAACCCAGGGCCCCAGTGCTCATAAGTGTGCCTGAATGTGTTACCTGTGTAGTGACTAACTGTCTCACTGAGGCTCTGCTAATCAGAACCTCAGTGGTTATGCTCTCTCATTTCTTTCCAAATTGTCACTAACAGGCTAGTGACCATTTTTACCAATTTACATTGGCTTACTGGAACACCCTTATAATTCCCTAGTATATGGTACTGAGGTACCCAGGGTATTGGGGTTCCAGGAGATCCCTATGGGCTGCAGCATTTCTTTTGCCACCCATAGGGAGCTCTGACAATTCTTACACAGGCCTGCCACTGCAGCCTGAGTGAAATAACGTCCACGTTATTTCACAGCCATTTTACACTGCACTTAAGTAACTTATAAGTCACCTATATGTCTAACCTTTACCTGGTAAAGGTTAGGTGCAAAGTTACTTAGTGTGAGGGCACCCTGGCACTAGCCAAGGTGCCCCCACATTGTTCAGAGCCAATTCCCTGAACTTTGTGAGTGCGGGGACACCATTACACGCGTGCACTACATATAGGTCACTACCTATATGTAGCTTCACAATGGTAACTCTGAATATGGCCATGTAACATGTCTATGATCATGGAATTGCCTCCTCTATGCCATCCTGGCATAGTTGGCACAATCCCATGATCCCAGTGGTCTGTAGCACAGACCCTGGTACTGCCAAACTGCCCTTCCTGGGGTTTCACTGCAGCTGCTGCTGCTGCCAACCCCTCAGACAGGCATCTGCCCTCCTGGGGTCCAGCCAGGCCTGGCCCAGGATGGCAGAACAAAGAACTTCCTCTGAGAGAGGGTGTGACACCCTCTCCCTTTGGAAAATGGGGTGAAGGCAGGGGAGGAGTAGCCTCCCCCAGCCTCTGGAAATGCTTTCTTGGGCACAGATGTGCCCAATTCTGCATAAGCCAGTCTACACCGGTTCAGGGACCCCTTAGCCCCTGCTCTGGTGCGAAACTGGACAAAGGAAAGGGGAGTGACCACTCCCCTGACCTGCACCTCCCCTGGGAGGTGTCCAGAGCTCCTCCAGTGTGCTCCAGACCTCTGCCATCTTGGAAACAGAGGTGCTGCTGGCACACTGGACTGCTCTGAGTGGCCAGTGCCACCAGGTGACGTCAGAGACTCCTGCTGATAGGCTCCATCAGGTGTTAGTAGCCTATCCTCTCTCCTAGGTAGCCAAACCCTCTTTTCTGGCTATTTAGGGTCTCTGTCTCTGGGGAAACTTTAGATAACGAATGCAAGAGCTCATCCGAGTTCCTCTGCATCTCCCTCTTCACCTTCTGATAAGGAATCGACTGCTGACCGCGCTGGAAGCCTGCAAACCTGCAACATAGTAGCGAAGACGACTACTGCAACTCTGTAACGCTGATCCTGCCGCCTTCTCGACTGTTTTCCTGCTTGTGCATGCTGTGGGGGTAGCCTGCCTCCTCTCTGCACCAGAAGCTCCGAAGAAATCTCCAGTGGGTCGACGGAATCTTCCCCCTGCAACCGCAGGCACCAAAAAGCTGCATTACCGGTCCCTTGGGTCTCCTCTCAGCACGACGAGTGAGGTCCCTCGAATCCAGCGACGCTGTCCAAGTGACCCCCACAGTCCAGTGACTCTTCAGCCCAAGTTTGGTGGAGGTAAGTCCTTGCCTCCCCTCACTGGGCTGCATTGCTGGGAACCGCGACTTTGCAGCTACTCCGGCCCCTGTGCACTTCCGGCGGAAATCCTTTGTGCACAGCCAAGCCTGGGTCCACGGCACTCTAACCTGCATTGCACGACTTTCTAAGTTGGTCTCCGGCGACGTGGGACTCCTTTGTGCAACTTCGGCGAGCATCGTTTCACGCATACTCGTAGTGCCTGTTTCTGGCACTTCTCCGGGTGCTACCTGCTTCAGTGAGGGCTCTTTGTCTTGCTCGACGTCCCCTCTCTCTTCAGGTCCAATTTGCGACCTCCTGGTCCCTCCTGGGCCCCAGCAGCGTCCAAAAACGCCAAACACACGATTTGCGCCTAGCAAGGCTTGTTGGCGTCCTTCCGGCGGGAAAACACTTCTGCACGACTCTCCAAGGCGAGAGGGATCCGTCCACCAAAGGGGAAGTCTCTAGCCCTTTTCGTTCCTGCAGAAACCTCAGCTTCTTCTGTCCAGTCGAAGCTTCTTTGCACCCGCAGCTGGCATTTCCTGGGCATCTGCCCATCTCCGACTTGCTTGTGACTTTTGGACTTGGTCCCCTTGTTCCACAGGTACCCTAGATTGGAAATCCACAGTTGTTGCATTGCTGGTTTGTGTCTTTCCTGCATTATTCCTCTAACATGACTATTTTGTCCTTAGGGGAACTTTAGTGCACTTTGCACTCACTTTTCAGGGTCTTGGGGAGGGTTATTTTTCTAACTCTCACTATTTTCTAATAGTCCCAGCGACCCTCTACAAGGTCACATAGGTTTGGGGTCCATTCGTGGTTCACATTCCACTTTTGGAGTATATGGTTTGTGTTGCCCCTATCCCTATGTTTCCCCATTGCATCCTATTGTAACTATACATTGTTTGCACTGTTTTCTAAGACTATACTGCATATTTTTGCTATTGTGTATATATATCTTGTGTATATTTCCTATCCTCTCACTGAGGGTACACTCTAAGATACTTTGGCATATTGTCATAAAAATAAAGTACCTTTATTTTTAGTATAACTGTGTATTGTGTTTTCTTATGATATTGTGCATATGACACTAAGTGGTACTGTAGTAGCTTCACACGTCTCCTAGTTCAGCCTAAGCTGCTCTGCTAAGCTACCATTATCTATCAGCCTAAGCTGCTAGACACCCTATACACTAATAAGGGATAACTGGGCGTGGTGCAAGGTGCAAGTACCCCTTGGTACTCACTACAAACCAGTCCAGCCTCCTACATTGGTTGTGCAGTGGTGGGATAAGTGCTTGAGACTACTTACCACTCTTGTCATTGTACTTTTCATAAGAGAAAAATATACAAAACAAGGTCAGTGTATATACACATAGCCAAAAAGTTTTGCATTTCCTCTTTTCACTCTTTTCTAAGTGCTGAAAAGTACTCCTAAACTTTCAAAAAGTTCTTAAAAGTTTAAAAAGTTTTTTTCTGTCTTTCTAAAAAATTCTGAAAACTTTTTTCTCTCTTTCTATCACTTTAACTCTCTCTAAAAAATGTCTGGCACAGGCCAAAGGGTTCATCTGTCCAAACTTGCATATGACAACCTTAGCTGGAAAAGAGCAAGGAGTCTCTGTATAGAGAGAGGTTTGAGTGTAGGGAAGAATCCTGCCTTTGAACTGTTACTTAACATGCTTAGAGAACAGGATAAGGCCATAGGTGCCCCATCTCTGGAAAAAGTACCTAATAGTTCCCAATCTGATTCAGGGACTCCCCCAGGAAAAGATTCAGGAAAGAAACTTCCTAGCCTGCCCATTACTAGACAGTCTAGCATAGATGGTAATGATGATGAGCCACACCAGAGAAATAGTGTTGTCTCACATCATAGCAAAAGCATATATTCTCACCATACTGGTAGTAATGTTTCTGTAAACCAAGCTGTTAGGGTGCCTTCTGTAAGGGACAGGTCTCCTTCTGTTCATTCCCATCATAGCTCTGTTTCTAGAAATGTCCCTCCCACCAACCCTGATGACAGAATGTTAGAGAGGGAACTCAATAAGTTGAGGGTGGAACAAACCAGACTGAAGCTTAAAAAGCAACAGCTGGATTTGGATAGACAGTCTTTTGAATTAGAGAAGGAAAGACAGAAGTTGGGTTTAGATACCCATGGTGGCAGCAGCAGTATTCCCCATAGTCATCCTGCAAAAGAGCATGATTCCAGGAATCTGCACAAGATAGTTCCCCCTTATAAGGAGGGGGATGACATTAACAAGTGGTTTGCTGCACTTGAGAGGGCCTGTGTTGTACAGGATGTCCCTCAAAGGCAGTGGGCTGCTATCCTATGGCTATCATTTAGTGGAAAAGGTAGGGATAGGCTCCTTACTGTGAAAGAAAATGATGCTAATAATTTCCAAGTTCTTAAGAATGCACTCCTGGATGGTTATGGCTTAACCACTGAACAGTACAGGATAAAGTTCAGAGAGACCAAAAAGGAGTCTTCACAAGACTGGGTTGATTTCATTGACCAGGCAGTGAAGGCCTTGGAGGGGTGGTTACATGGCAGTAAAGTTACTGATTATGACAGCCTGTATAACTTGATCCTGAGAGAGCATATTCTTAATAATTGTGTGTCTGATTTGTTGCACCAGTACTTGGTGGACTCTGATCTGACCTCTCCCCAAGAATTGGGAAAGAAGGCAGACAAATGGGTCAGAACAAGAGTGAACAGAAAAGTTCATACAGGGGGTGACAAAGATGGCAACAAAAAGAAGGATGGTAAGTCTTCTGACAAGGGTGGGGACAAATCTAAAAATGAGTCTTCATCAGGCCCACAAAACACTCTGGTGGGGGTGGTGGGTCCAAATCCTCCTTTAATCAGAACAAGGAAAAGAAACCATGGTCCTATTTATGTAAAATAAAAGGCCATTGGACAACAGATCCCAGTTGTCCAAAGAAAGGCACCACAGCTCCTACCACTACAACCCCTACTGCTACACCTAGTGTCCCTACTAATAGCAGTGGTGGTGGGAGCAAACCTACTAATAGCCAATCCAAGGGAGTAGCTGGGCTCACTTTTGGTAATTTAGTTGGGGTTGGTCTGATTAGGGAGACCACAGAGGCTACTTTAGTCTCTGAAGGGGCTATTGATTTAGCCACTTTGGTTGCTTGCCCCCATAACTTGGAGAAGTACAAGCAACTAACCCTAATAAATGGTGTTGAGGTCCAGGCCTACAGGGACACAGGTGCCAGTGTCACAATGGTGATTGAGAAACTGGTGCACCCTGAACAACACATACTTGGACACCAGTACCAAGTAACCGATGCTCACAACATAACACAAAGCCACCCCATGGCTGTTGTAAATCTCAACTGGGGGGGGGTAACTGGTCCAAAGAAAGTTGTGGTAGCTTCAGATTTACCTGTAGACTGTCTATTAGGGAATGATTTGGAGACATCAGCTTGGTCAGATGTGGAGTTGGAGGCCCATGCAGCAATGCTGGGCATCCCAGGGCATATTTTTGCTTTGACAAGGGCTCAGGCCAAAAAGCAAAAAGGACAGGGAAGCTTGGATCCTGGAACAATGGACCAAGTGCTCCCTAAAGCTAGGGCTAGTAGAAGCAAACCACTTCCTACTATCCCTCCCTCTACAGTGGATTCTAATTCTGAGGAATAAGAATTCCCTCCCTGTGCAGAACCTACACCAGAGGAGCTGGAAGCAAACACTGCTGAGCTTTTGGGTGAAGGGGGGCCTGCCAGAGAGGAGCTGAGTGTGGCACAGCAAACCTGTCCCACATTAGAGGGTCTCAGACAGCAAGCTGTCAAACAGGCTAATGGGGATGTCAGTGACTCTCACAGAGTTTACTGGGAGGACAACCTCTTGTACACTGAGCATAGGGATCCTAAACCTGGAGCTGCCAGGAGATTAGTGATTCCTCAGGAGTACAGAAAGTTCCTCCTAACACTGGCACATGACATTCCCTTAGCTGGGCATCTAGGACAAATGAAAACTTGGGACAGGCTTGTTCCCCTGTTTCATTGGCCTAGGATGTCTGAGGACACAAAGGAATTTTGTAAGTCCTGTGAAACCTGTCAAGCCAGTGGCAAGACAGGTGGCACCCCAAAGGCACCCCTTATCCCACTGCCTGTGGTTGGGGTTCCCTTTGAAAGGGTAGGGGTTGACATAGTTGGCCCCCTTGACCCTCCTACTGCTTCAGGCAATAGGTTTATCTTAGTGGTAGTGGACCATGCCACAAGATATCCTGAAGCTATTCCTTTAAGGACCACTACAGCACCTGCAGTGGCAAAGGCCCTCCTGGGAATATTTTCCAGGGTGGGCTTCCCAAAGGAAGTAGTATCAGACAGAGGAAGCAATTTCATGTCTGCATACTTAAAGGCCATGTGGAAGGAGTGTGGTGTAACGTACAAGTTCACAACACCCTATCATCCACAAACAAATGGACTGGTGGAGAGATTTAATAAAACTCTCAAAGGCATGATTATGGGTCTCCCTGAAAAACTCCGCAGGAGATGGGATATCCTTCTACCATGCCTCCTTTTTGCCTACAGGGAGGTACCCCAGAAAGGAGTGGGCTTCAGCCCCTTTGAACTTCTTTTTGGACACCCTGTTAGGGGTCCACTCACACTTGTAAAGGAGGGTTGGGAACAACCTTTAAAAGCTCCTAAGCAGGATATTGTGGATTATGTACTTGGCCTCAGATCAAGGATGGCTGAGTACATGAAAAAGGCCAGTAAAAACCTTCAGGCCAGCCAAGAGCTCCAGAAGCAATGGCATGATCAGAAGGCTGTTTTGGTTCAGTACCAACCAGGGCAGAAAGTGTGGGTCTTGGAGCCTGTGGCCCCAAGAGCACTCCAAGATAAATGGAGTGGACCCCACACAATTGTTGAAAAGAAGGGTGAAGTCACCTACTTGGTTGACTTAGGCACTGCCAGGAGTCCCCTTAGGGTGCTCCATGTCAACCGCCTGAAACCCTACTATGACAGGGCTGATCTCACCCTGCTCATGGCAACAGATGAGGGACAGGAAGAAGACAGTGATCCTCTACCTGATCTCTTTTCTTCCACAGAACAAGATGCTCTTGTGGAAGGTGTAGTTTTGGCAGATTGTCTTACTGCTGAGCAGAAAGACAATTGCATAAATCTCCTAGGACAATTTTCAGAACTCTTCTCTACTGTGCCAGGCACCACTTCTTGGTGTGAGCACACTATAGATACTGGAGACAGTTTACCTGTCAAAAGTAAGATCTATAGGCAGCCTGACCATGTCAGGGACTGCATAAAGCAAGAAGTTCAGAAAATGTTGGAACTAGGAGTGGTTGAGCACTCTGACAGTCCATGGGCTTCTCCTGTGGTACTGGTACCAAAACCCAATTCTAAAGATGGAAAGAAGGAAATGCGGTTTTGTGTAGATTATAGAGGTCTCAACTTGGTAACCAAAACTGATGCTCACCCTATACCCAGGGCAGATGAGCTTATAGATACACTGGCATCTGCCAAGTATCTAAGCACTTTTGATTTGACTGCAGGGTATTGGCAGATCAAATTGTCAGAAGATGCTAAACCTAAGACTGCATTTTCTACCATTGGAGGACATTACCAGTTTACTGTAATGCCTTTTGGTTTGAAAAATGCACCTGCCACTTTTCAGAGGTTGGTGAACACAGTCCTGCAAGGGCTGGAAGCTTTCAGTGCAGCATATTTGGATGATATAGCTGTCTTTAGCTCCAGCTGGGATGATCACCTGGTCCACCTATGGAAAGTTTTGGAGGCCCTGCAAAAGGCAGGCCTCACTATCAAGGCTTCAAAGTGCCAGATAGGGCAGGGTAAGGTGGTTTATCTGGGACACCTTGTTGGTGGGGAACAAATTGCACCACTTCAGGGGGAAATCCAAACTATTATTGATTGGGTTCCCCCTACCACTCAGACTCCTCAGGTGAGAGCCTTCCTAGGCCTCACTGGGTATTACAGGAGGTTCATTAAGAACTATGGCTCCATTGCAGCCCCTCTTAATGACCTCACATCCAAGAAAATGCCTAAAAAGGTATTATGGACAGCAAACTGTCAGAAAGCTTTTGAGGAGCTGAAGCAGGCCATGTGCTCTGCACCTGTCCTGAAAAGCCCTTGTTACTCTAAAAAATTCTATGTCCAAACTGATGCATCTGAATTAGGAGTAGGGGCAGTCCTATCACAACTTAATTCTGAGGGCCAGGATCAACCTGTTGCTTTTATTAGTAGGAGGTTGACCCCTAGAGAAAAGCGTTGGTCTGCCATTGAGAGGGAGGCCTTTGCTGTGGTCTGGGCTCTGAAGAAGTTGAGGCCATACCTGTTTGGCACTCACTTCATTGTTCAGACAGACCACAAACCTCTACTTTGGCTAAAACAAATGAAAGGTGAAAATCCTAAATTGTTGAGGTGGTCCATATCCCTACAGGGAATGGACTATACAGTGGAACATAGACCTGGGAGTAGCCACTCCAATGCAGATGGACTCTCCAGATATTTCCACTTAGACAATGAAGACTCATCAGGTCATGGCTAGTCTTATTGTCCTTCGTTTGGGGGGGGGTTGTGTAGGAAAGTACCATCTTGCCTGGCATGTTACCCCCATTTTTCACTGTATATATGTTGTTTTAGTTGTATGTGTCACTGGGACCCTGGTAACCCAGGGCCCCAGTGCTCATAAGTGTGCCTGAATGTGTTACCTGTGTAGTGACTAACTGTCTCACTGAGGCTCTGCTAATCAGAACCTCAGTGGTTATGCTCTCTCATTTCTTTCCAAATTGTCACTAACAGGCTAGTGACCATTTTTACCAATTTACATTGGCTTACTGGAACACCCTTATAATTCCCTAGTATATGGTACTGAGGTACCCAGGGTATTGGGGTTCCAGGAGATCCCTATGGGCTGCAGCATTTCTTTTGCCACCCACAGGGAGCTCTGACAATTCTTACACAGGCCTGCCACTGCAGCCTGAGTGAAATAACGTCCACGTTATTTCACAGCCATTTTACACTGCACTTAAGTAACTATATGTCTAACCTTTACCTGGTAAAGGTTAGGTGCAAAGTTACTTAGTGTGAGGGCACCCTGGAACTAGCCAAGGTGCCCCCACATTGTTCAGAGCCAATTCCCTGAACTTTGTGAGTGCGGGGACACCATTACACGCGTGCACTACATATAGGTCACTACCTATATGTAGCTTCACAATGGTAACTCCGAATATGGCCATGTAACATGTCTATGATCATGGAATTGCCTCCTCTATGCCATCCTGGCATAGTTGGCACAATCCCATGATCCCAGTGGTCTGTAGCACAGACCCTGGTACTGCCAAACTGCCCTTCCTGGGGTTTCACTGCAGCTGCTGCTGCTGCCAACCCCTCAGACAGGCATCTGCCCTCCTGGGGTCCAGCCAGGCCTGGCCCAGGATGGCAGAACAAAGAACTTCCTCTGAGAGAGGGTGTGACACCCTCTCCCTTTGGAAAATGGTGTGAAGGCAGGGGAGGAGTAGCCTCCCCCAGCCTCTGGAAATGCTTTCTTGGGCACAGATGTGCCCAATTCTGCATAAGCCAGTCTACACCGGTTCAGGGACCCCTTAGCCCCTGCTCTGGTGCGAAACTGGACAAAGGAAAGGGGAGTGACCACTCCCCTGACCTGCACCTCCCCTGGGAGGTGTCCAGAGCTCCTCCAGTGTGCTCCAGACCTCTGCCATCTTGGAAACAGAGGTGCTGCTGGCACACTGGACTGCTCTGAGTGGCCAGTGCCACCAGGTGACGTCAGAGACTCCTGCTGATAGGCTCCTTCAGGTGTTAGTAGCCTATCCTCTCTCCTAGGTAGCCAAACCCTCTTTTCTGGCTATTTAGGGTCTCTGTCTCTGGGGAAACTTTAGATAACGAATGCAAGAGCTCATCCGAGTTCCTCTGCATCTCCCTCTTCACCTTCTGATAAGGAATCGACTGCTGACCGCGCTGGAAGCCTGCAAACCTGCAACATAGTAGCGAAGACGACTACTGCAACTCTGTAACGCTGATCCTGCTGCCTTCTCGACTGTTTTCCTGCTTGTGCATGCTGTGGGGGTAGCCTGCCTCCTCTCTGCACCAGAAGCTCCGAAGAAATCTCCCGTGGGTCGACGGAATCTTCCCCCTGCAACCGCAGGCACCAAAAAGCTGCATTACCGGTCCCTTGGGTCTCCTCTCAGCACGACGAGCGAGGTCCCTCGAATCCAGCGACGCTGTCCAAGTGACCCCCACAGTCCAGTGACTCTTCAGCCCAAGTTTGGTGGAGGTAAGTCCTTGCCTCCCCTCGCTGGGCTGCATTGCTGGGAACCGCGACTTTGCAGCTACTACGGCCCCTGTGCACTTCCGGCGGAAATCCTTTGTGCACAGCCAAGCCTGGGTCCACGGCACTCTAACCTGCATTGCACGACTTTCTAAGTTGGTCTCCGGCGACGTGGGACTCCTTTGTGCAACTTCGGCGAGCACCATTTCACGCATCCTCGTAGTGCCTGTTTCTGGCACTTCTCCGGGTGCTACCTGCTTCAGTGAGGGCTCTTTGTCTTGCTCGACGTCCCCTCTCTCTTCAGGTCCAATTTGCGACCTCCTGGTCCCTCCTGGGCCCCAGCAGCGTCCAAAAACGCCAAACGCACGATTTGCGCCTAGCAAGGCTTGTTGGCATCCTTCCGGCGGGAAAACACTTCTGCACGACTCTCCAAGGCGAGAGGGATCCGTCCACCAAAGGGGAAGTCTCTAGCCCTTTTCGTTCCTGCAGAAACCTCAGCTTCTTCTGTCCAGTCGAAGCTTCTTTGCACCCGCAGCTGGCATTTCCTGGGCATCTGCCCATCTCCGACTTGCTTGTGACTTTTGGACTTGGTCCCCTTGTTCCACAGGTACCCTAGATTGTAAATCCACAGTTGTTGCATTGCTGGTTTGTGTCTTTCCTGCATTATTCCTCTAACACGACTATTTTGTCCTTAGGGGAACTTTAGTGCACTTTGCACTCACTTTTCAGGGTCTTGGGGAGGGTTATTTTTCTAACTCTCACTATTTTCTAATAGTCCCAGCGACCCTATACAAGGTCACATAGGTTTGGGGTCCATTCGTGGTTCACATTCCACTTTTGGAGTATATGGTTTGTGTTGCCCCTATCCCTATCTTTCCCCATTGCATCCTATTGTAACTATACATTGTTTGCACTGTTTTCTAAGACTATACTGCATATTTTTGCTATTGTGTATATATATATTGTGTATATTTCCTATCCTCTCACTGAGGGTACACTCTAAGATACTTTGGCATATTGTCATATTGGCATATTGTCATAAAAATAAAGTACCTTTATTTTTAGTATAACTGTGTATTGTGTTTTCTTATGATATTGTGCATATGACACTAAGTGGTACTGTAGTAGCTTCACACGTCTCCTAGTTCAGCCTAAGCTGCTCTGCTAAGCTACCATTATCTATCAGCCTAAGCTGCTAGACACCCTATACACTAATAAGGGATAACTGGGCGTGGTGCAAGGTGCAAGTACCCCTTGGTACTCACTACAAACCAGTCCAGCCTCCTACACTAGTGCCCAGAGTGCTTCATCCTGTTAAGGACAGAGGGAGTGGATGACAGTCTCCACTGATTCTGGAGGGGGACTGGCGCCCAGAGTGCATCACTCTCACCGTGACGGTCCCAGTTGCGTCATTGCCCCTGCCGCTCATGGTCTAGCGGTGCTTGAGTTGGCGGTCCTTCCCTGTTCAGCGGTGCTTGCCCTGTTCAGCGGTGCTTGCCATGGCGGTCTTTGCCCTGTTCAGCGGTGCTTGCCCTGTTCAGCGGTGCTTGAGTCTGCAGTTTCTGACCTGTTCAGCGGTGCTTGCCCTGTTCAGCGGTGCTTGCCATGGCGGTCTTTGCCCTGTTCAGCGGTGCTTGCCCTGTTCAGCGGTGCCTGCCATGGCGGTCTTTGCCCTGTTCAGCGGTGCTTGAGTCTGCAGTTTCTGACCTGTTCAGCGGTGCTTGCCATGGCGGTCTTTGCCCTGTTCAGCAGTGCTTGAGTCTGCAGTTTCTGACCTGTTCAGCGGTGCTTGCCCTGTTCAGCGGTGCTTGCCATGGCGGTCTTTGCCCTGTTCAGCGGTGCTTGCCATGGCCATCTTGCCCTGTTCAGCGGTGCTTGAGTCTGCAGTTTCTGACCTGTTCAGCGGTGCTTGCCCTGTTCAGCGGTGCTTGCCATGGCGCTCTTTGCCCTGTTCAGCGGTGCTTGAGTCTGCAGTTTCTGACCTGTTCAGAGGTGCTTGCCATGGCGGTCCTTCATTGCCCTGCTGGGCTGGGGCTGGCGGTCTTCATTGGGCAGCTGGGCTGTGGCTGCCGGGGCCCTCCTGGGCAGCTGGGCTGTGGCTGCCGGTGGCCTCCTGGCCAGTGACGATGGGGCTGCCCTCCTGGGCACTGACTCTGGCGGTGGCCTCCTGGCCAGTGACGATGGGGCTGCCCTCCTGGGCACTGACTCTGGCGGTGGCGTCCTGGCCCCTGACGATGGGGCTGCCCTCCTGGGCACTGACTCTGGCGGTGGCCTCCTGGCCAGTGACGATGGGGCTGCCCTCCTGGGCACTGACTCTGACGGTGGCCTCCTGGCCACTGACGATGGGGCTGGTGGTGGCCTCCTGGGCAGCGGGGATGATGGTGGTCTTCTCCGCCGTGCTGCTCTTCCCAGACTTTGGCGATTTCTTCTGCCCCTTCCCCACCTTGGGAGGAGTCACAGCTGAGTGGACACTCCCCCCGGGACCTTTGTGAGCGGCTTTGCTGGCTGGAGTCTTCCCCCACTCCCGCTGTCCAACTTCTGGTGCTTCACAGGGGGGGGGAATGGCTGTGCTGTGGCTCCGTGTCACACTGGCTGCCCTGGCGCACAGTGCACTCCACATACCTCTAACAGGCACCACTGGTACCGGAGATTTTTTGGCTGAGGTGCTAGTACGGGACCTATGAATTGGAGGGGGTGGTGGGAAAGAGGTCAAGCTTGGTCAGGAAAAGTTTCTTAGGAACACTGGGACGGGTAGCTGGAGGGGGTCTGGGAGTGGAGGAAGAGGAGGTGGTTGTAGGAGGTGTAACTTTTGTGGCTTTGGGTGCAGGTGCATGGCTGGAGGCTGTCGTGAGGTGGATGTATGTTGGGTGGGTGTGTGCCTGCGTTTGGGTACTTTGGGAGGGGGCGTCACAGACACACTGGGAGAGGACACGGGACGTGTAAATGGTAGTGGGTGTGGTGAGTGCAGGTGAGCGGGGTGTGGTGGTGGGTGTGCTGGTGCGGGACCTAGTGGCTGTAGTGGTTGTGCATGCAGGTGAGAGTGTAGACGAGACTGGGAGGGAGGAGGGAGACGACGAGGAGGGGGACATAGTGGAGGCAGTTGATGTTGCTGTGTCTGTATGTGTGTGATGCTTGCGTGAGTGCCTGTGGGATGTGTGGTGCTTATGTTTGCCGGAGCTTCCCCTGTGTGTTGAGGTGTGTGCAGGCTGGTCTGATGGTGTGCTTGGGATAGGCTGGGGTACAGGGGATTGGGTCTGGGTGGAGGAAGTTGGAGGGGGGAGGCTAGACACAGGGACAATGGCTGCCTTCAGTGCTGAGGCCAGAGTTTGCAGGGTTCGATGAAGGGCAGCCTGACCAGAATGAATGCCCTCCAGGAATGCCTTTGTGTGTTGCAATTCCCTTTCTACACCCTGGATGGCATTGAAAATGGTAGACTGCCCAACAGGGAGGGACCTGAGGAGGTCAATGGCCTCCTCACTGAGGGCAGCAGAGGTGACAGGGCAGGGGCTGAGGTGCCTGGGGCGAAGATGATGCCCACCCTCCTGGGTGAGTGGGCACGTGGCGAAGGCAGAGGGGCTGCTGGGAGGGTGGTGCTGGTAGGGGGGGTGGCGGCTGTACCTGTAGAAGTGGGGGGCACAGATTTGGCTGCCACCACAAGGGAGCTCCCATCGGAGGACGAGTCTGTGTCGCTGGTTGCTGATCCTGTGACCGCCGTGAAGCTCCCCTCGCCCTCCGTCCCACTGGTGTATTCCGAGTCCGTGGTGTGGCCCTCCATGGCCATGTGGGATGCAGCTCCCTCTTGCTCCGGTGCCACTGTACCTCCGCCTGATGATGCTGATGCACACAAGAACAGGGAGACCACAAAAAGGGGGTGGGACGACAGGAGAAAGGCAGGTTGAGTGCATGGCTTACCGCTTCCGTTGGCGGACACAGCAGCCCCCTGCACTACGCCGCGCTGTTGGGCTCTACAGATGCAGTTCCTGGGATATGGCCTACATGGCTATGGTGGACATCTGCACACATAGATGACACAGGGGCATGTATACCTGTACTTGGCACTCTACAGAGGTGGGGTGGAGTGCCACATGGCCTGCAATACGGAGGGGCCTAGCCTACGGAACTCGCCCTGGCCTAGGGGAACCCACAGCCCTCCTCCCCCACCCAGACACCTTCACTGCACGCAAAGTACGCAGAATGATGTTGTACTCACCCCCTTGCGTCTGCTGTGATGCCCTCAAGCGCCCATCCAACTCAGGGTAGGCCACCGCCAGGATCCGGAACATCAGGGGGGTCATGGTGCGACGGGCACCCCTCCCACGTTGGAAGGCCATCCCCAGCTGAGCCTCTGCCGTCTTCTTGCTCCAGCGGCGAATGTCCTCCCATCTTTTACGGCAGTGGGTGCTCCGTCTGTGGTGGAGCCCCAGGGTCCGGACGTCCTTGGAGATGGCACGCCAAATATCCTTCTTCTGGTGGGCGCTGACCTACATGACATGTACAGGGGAAGAAGAGAAGTCATTACCAACTGCACCGTCAAAGTGAGTGGCCCACATCCCTACCCTTGCCATATGGCACATGCATTCACAGTCCTTCATGCACGCAGAACTGTGGCCCCTTCCTTCTTACAACCAGCCCTCTCCACACAGGCATAGCCCATACAACGTGCTCCCTGTGTACTTACCTGTTGGTCTGGAGGACCGTAGAATAGCGTGTACTGGGGGAGGACCCCGTCCACAAGCTTCTCCAACTCCTGTGCAGTGAATGCAGGGGCCCTTTCCCCAGACGCACAAGCCATTGTTTCTTCCAGACCGAGGTCACAGTAGCACTAGCAGTGTAGGTCCTCTCCTGTCGAAGATCAGGTATCGAGTGATTGAACAGATAGAAAATGGCGGTCAGTCCGCGGCGGTGACGTCCGCGGCGGTGCGTATCATCACCGCCTGCGCACTTCATCATTGGCTCCTGGGACCCATAGGGTCCAATGTTAACCAATGCAGCATTGCGCCGCGGTCTTCGACCGCCTACCACGATGGTGGACAACGCCAGTGCAGTTACCTCACATTCCATTGTCCCACTTTAGAGGCCAGGCAGCCGCCATTTCAGGGGCCCACATGGCTTCATTTTCAACTGCGTCACACATACCTAGGCCTAGACTCAACACACATGCAGACAACTTTTTGGATTATGTTTCGTGTTCTGTGTAGACTGTGGGTACATACCTCTGAGTTGTTTGACTCTGTGGTCGCTGTTGTCCTTCCTAGGCACCGTCCGCTGGGACATGTGAGGAGATGGCGGAATCCTCAGGTGTACCAACCGCTGGTGGACCTGTTGACAATGGAGGAGCGACATTTAATCATCACCTACAGGTTTGACCGTGCCACAATCCAGGAACTGTGTACCCAGTTGGAGCCTGACCTGATGTCACCAATCCGCCATCCCACAGGGATCCCCCCTCAAGTGCAGGTGCTATCAGTGCTCCATTTCCTTGCAAGTGGGTAATTTCAAACAACAGTGGCCATGGCATCAGCGATGTCCCAGCCTATGTTTTCCAACGTGTTGTCCAGAGTGTTGTCTGCCCTTCTGAAACACATGCGGAGCTACATCATTTTCCCTCAGGTGGAGGATTTGGCTACAGTTAAAGGTGACTTCTATGCCCTTGGACATATCCCTAACATCATAGGTGCCATTGATGGGACCCATGATGCTCTGGTCCCCCCCACAGGAGTGAACAGGTGTACAGGAACCAGAAGAGTTATCATTCGATGAATGTACAGATGATATGTTTAGCAGACCAGTACATCTCCCAGGTAAATGCTATGTTCCCTGGCTCTGTGCATGACGCCTACATCCTGCAGAATAGCAGCATCCCTTATGTGATGGGTCAACTCCAGAGGCACCGGGTGTGGCTATTAGGGGACTCTGGTTACCCCAACCTGTCATGGCTACTGACCCCAGTGAGGAATCCCAGGACCAGGGCAGAGGAACGCTACAATGAGGCCCATGGGCGGATTAGGAGGGTGATCGAACGCACCTTTGGCCTCCTGAAGGCCAGGTTCAGGTGCCTCCATATGACAGGTGGTTCCCTATTCTACTCACCAAGGAAGGTGTGCCAGATCATCGTGGCCTGCTGTATGCTTCACAATCTTGCTTTGCGACGACAGGTGCCTTTTCTGCAGGAGGATGGTTCAGATGACGGTGTTGTGGCAGCTGTGGAGCCTGTGGACAGTGATGAGGAGGAAGCAGAGGAAGAAGACATTGACAACAGGGACTGAGTTATCCAGCAATATTTCCAGTGACACACAGGTGAGAACACATTCCTGCCTACTACAAGTACTTTCACACTTCTACCTCTATCCTGTCTGTCGATTTCAACCAGTATATGGTAACTGAGTTGTACATTTCCATTACGGTTTCACAGGTGTGGTTACCAACGTGTGTCATCTGCTTACATTCCTCATGGACTTGAGATGTGTGACATAGGTATGTTGACATTACATTTGAGAACGGATTTTGTCACTGTCATTGCTCATACACATTTTCAAAATCACAGACTGACTCCAGATTGTTTTGTGCTTCAAGGGTGTTTATTGACGTGCTAAATATTGGAGGGGGGTGGTAAAATGGTGAGGGGTGATGGTGGAGGAATGTCCATGGCAGAGTCCAGTCTATTAGTCTCACAGGTGCACTGCCCATATGGGCATAGGAAGTGGAGCTGGGGCAGTTCCAATATGGACAGGGTTACAAAGTGGGACGACAATCAGGGTGGTCTCATTTCTTGGCGGGGGTCTTGACATCGTGCTCTGTCCTGTTCCTGGATCTCAGGGACCGCTTGCGGGGTGGTTCTCCGTCTGCAGGGGGTGGGGTGCTGGTGTGGTGGTCCTGTGGCGGTGCCACCTGTCCACTAGCGCCGGCGGAGGTGGTGGGCAGTTCTTCGTCCATGCTAGTGTCAGGGGCCCCTTGGAGTGCCACGGTGTCCCTCCTGGTGTTAAGTATCTCCTTCAGCACCCCTACGATGGTGCCCAGGGCGATGCTGATGGTTCTGAGTTCCTCCCTGAAGCCCAAATATTGTTCCTCCTGCAGGCGCTGGGTCTCCTGAAACTTGGCCAGGACCGTTGCCATCGTCTCCGGGGAGTGGTGGTAGGCTCCCATGATGGAGGAGAGGGCCTCGTGGAGAGTGGGTTCCCTAGGCCTGTCCGCCCCCTGTCGCACAGCAGCCCTCCCAGTTCCCCTGTGTTCCTGGACCTCCGTCCCCTGGACCGTGTGCCCACTACCACTGCCCCCAGGTCCCTGTTGTTGTTGGGGTGGTGGGTTATCCTGGGTTCCCTGTAGTGGTGGACACACAGCTGTTTGACGTGTCCTGGGTACGGAGGTATGGGCCCGCTGGGTGGGTGCTGTGCTGGTGTTACCAGAGGGTGGAAGGTCTGTGGTGGCCTGTGACTGGGTGTGGGGAACCGACTGTCCCGAGGCCCACGATGGTCCGGGCTGGTCATCTGGATCCAGTTGGACAGAGCTGCTGTCATCACTGTGGCCCTCTTCTGTGGGTGGGGTAGAGATGTCTGGACCCTCCTGTCTGGTGACGTTGGGTAGTGGTCCTGCAGGGGTGTAAAAGCATCATTACTGCATCTGTGTGTGTCATGGTGTGCAATGGGTGGGTGACCGTGTACCCCAGTGCTAGCATTCCTGTGTGGGGGCTTGTGTGATGATGGTTGGGGGGTGTTATGGGTATGTGCAGTGGGCATGCTTTAGTGAGGGGTGTCCATGCTTTGTTGTGACATGCAGGGCTTGGTGTTGGTATGGGTGGTTTGTGTTAGTAGTACATATGTGAGGAGTTGGAGTGATAGGGGAGGGGGTGAGGGTGGGGGTCTGTGATAGCATGCATGTAGGGTGGGGGATATGATAGTTAAGAATTGACTTACCAGAGTCCATTCCTCCACCGACTCTTCCGAGGCCCTCAGGATGCAGAATAGTCAAGACCTGCTCCTCCCATGTTGTTAGTTGTGGGGGAGGAGGTGGGGGTCCGCCGCCAGTCCTCTGTACCGCGATGTTGTGCCTGGAGACCACGGAACGCACCTTCCCCCGTAGGTTGTGCCACCTCTTCCTGATGTCATCCCGATTTCTTGGATGCTGTCCCACTGCGTTGACCCTGTCGACTATTCTTCGCCATAGCTCGATCTTCCTAGCTATGGAGGTGTGCTGCACCTGTGATCCAAATAGCTATGGTTCTACCCGTACGATTTCCTCCACCATGACCCTGAGCTCCTCCTCCGAGAACCTGGGGTGTCTTTGCCGTGCCATGGGGTGGTGTAGGTGATGTGTGGGGTGGTGTATGTGGTGATGAGTGTGGTGGTATGTAGTGGTGTGTGGTGTTTTGTGCGTGGATGTAGTGTGGGTGATGGTGTTGTGTGCCTCTGTGTGGTGGGGTTGTCTATGCTGTGCTGTCTCTCTGGCCTTCGTCTAAATTTTTGGTCGTAGGTGTTTGTGGTTGATGTGGGTGTGTGTTTTATATAGTATTGATTGTGTGGGAGTGGTGTGTGTATGTGTCTCAGGTGTGTGTATTTCAAATTGTCCAATGTGGCGGTGTTTTGGAGATGTGTGTGTATTTTGAGCGTGGCGGTGTGTACCGCCAGTGGAATACCGCGGTTGAAAGACCGCCGCGTGGATTCATGGGTCATGATAGCATGGGCGTGTTTCTGTTGCCGTGACGGTGGAGGTTTTGTTTTCGCCAGTTTATCACTGAGCTTTGGTGTGGCGGACTTGTGTGTGTGTCTGAATTTTGGCGGATTCTGAGCTGTTGGTCATAATAGCTGTGGCGGAATTCCGCAGCCGCGGCGGTGTATTGGCAGTCTTCTGCACGGCAGAAAGCGGCTTTTACCGCCAATGTTGTAATGACCCCCTTAGTTCTTTACCTAATATTGAAATGAACCCTTTCAGGTAAATATCCAAGTGATTCTATTTCCAAAGCCTTTACCTCAGGCACTCTCCTAAAAGAGACCAAAGAAGCATCACCAATTTGTACGAGAGTTTTTTGAGATGTAAAAACTAATTTTCCTCTCAACTCTCTAATTCTCTCAATACCAGATCAATATCCCACAAAAAATAATACTTTGGTCCTGGAGGCTCCTTCAACCTGTTACTCCTTAAAAAGCCTTCTAATGACATCTTGCTGGCCCACTGGAACACTATCCACTAAGTCATGTCCTGCTGAAATAGCTGACATGCAAATATTAACTGAACTGTATGAGTTTTCTTTAAAAAATAAATCGGTTAACTGATTCACAACTTCGACTACAGGTGCCTATACGGGATCGAAATGCCTTGAAATACATCATCATACCTCTCTTTTCCATGCCAACCTCTATGTCTTTGATGTTTCAGGAGCCCAAGACTCCTCGGTGAGTCTTGCTGCCTCTGTCGATAATCCTGACACCTGCTAAGTTCTCCAGATATCAGCCAACTCATCAATTGCATTTGACCTTGAAATATCAATGCATGTTTCTGTCCCATTGCATCCACTAACAGATCTGCTATCTGGGTTAACATACCTGAATCTTCTATCGATAATTCCTTGACATCTGGATACTAACCCTGGGAAAGCCAAAACTGAGTTATCAGTACCATTTCAGCTCATTTCCTTTAGCAGTCTCTGAATCAACACAAATGGTGGGAATGCATAATTGCAAGCATCTCTCCAATGCTGCAGAAATGCATCCACTGCCATCGCCTATGGATCTGGTCTCCAACTGTAAAACCTGTTCAGTTAAGCATTCACCCTGTAGGCAAACAAATCCACTAACAATGGTCCCCATTTTTTGTTCAATACCTTGAACACTTACCTATTCAACATCCAATGGCTGAAATCATTCAGTTTCCTTGAATTCCAATCTGCTATTGAATTGCTCATACCTGGAAGATACTGTGGTTGAACTAATATCTCCCTGCTCATATAGAACTGCCAAATCTCCTTCGCCAAGTCTGATAATGCCTTAGATCGAGATCCTTCCAATTTGTTTACATATCTCACAGCAGATACATTGTCCATCTTTAACAAAACACAACACTTCACCTGATTCTTTACAAAACTCCTTATTGCAAATGACCCTGCAAATAACTCTGGATAATTGATATGCATCTCTTTCTCCTGCATTGTCCATTTCTCTCCTGTTGTCAGTGATCCGCACCTTGCTCCCCAACACTGAGGCTGCTATCCGATATAACTATGCCTAGATTGTTTCCAAATATAGCCTTTCAATTCCAAGCCTCAAAATTCATCATCCACCATTACAACTATTCTGTGGTTTCTATGTCCAACTACACCTTCTGAGAATATCTCACTCCCTTCTGTATATATCTGTTTTTTAGTCTCTGTAACACCCGATAATGTAAAGGGGCTAGAAAAACTGCCTATATTGATGCTGAAAGCAGTCCTATAATTCTGGCAATCTGACGTAACGTTATCCATTTGCACTTCAACATGTTCCCTATTTCTCTACGTATCTTCACCTTTTTCCTGATCCACCAATCTTTCTTCTCCATTTGAGAACTTTAGAGGTTTCGGGAACCTTACCTGTGTTGGGCTCCTACAAAATCTATCCAGTAGCCCTGTACAGTTTATAACACCCACAAATCCCCTAGAATCTCCTTCCACCTGTCTAAACAAATGGGCGAGTCTGCCGCCCAATTTTATTTGGCTGTATAACAGATCTCTTCACAAACATACCTTGTTGCCTTTGCCTTCTTTCTCCTCTACATTGTCCTCGTCCCCTCTGTCCTTGAGGGTAAAAGCCTGGTGTTGTAAAATCAGAGGGTCTATATCCATGGGAGATAGATGCCCCTGTAATTCCAAACCTCGGCCGAGAAATCAACCATGTATTCACCCGGCTTCACCCAAAAACTTTCTTCTATCCTTTTTTACTTTATGAATTGAGCTAAAAGCACCTGCATATCTTGCCATCTCTTTGACAAATTCTACTCCACACAACATGCCTTGTGCCTCCTTTCCTTACTCTTTGCTTGCCAGTTCTGCCAATTTTGGGTCATTTTACGTTAGGAGGCTTTTTATCAATCCTGCACATAATGCAGCGTTCGTGTTTCCAACTAAACACACTGCTCGCTGCACTGACTGCCTTAATTCCACAACATCCACAGCTGCTTCTTTTAAGCACGCTTCTTCCTACATACTAAAGATCTTTGTTAACAAACCCTAAACATCTAAATGACGATCCTGGGATCCTTTCAGACCCTTATCTAAACCGTGTTGGACTTTTGCTTTTGCAGGGTCATCCCCAGACTTTTTTGCCTCCTGCCTCCTATATTTTTCTGACATGTTGCTGTTGGCTTTTCAACTCTGAGCACTTTACCACTGCTAACCAGTGCTAAAGTGCATATGCTCTCCTGTGTAAATTGTATGTAAGTGGTTTATCCATGATTGGCATATTTGATTTACTAGTAAGTCCCTAGTAAGGTGCACTAGAGGTGCCAGGGCCTGTAAATCAAATGCTACTAGTGGGCCTGCAGCACTGGTTGTGCCACCCACATAAGTAGCTCTGTAATCATGTCTCAGACCTGCCACTGCAGTGTCTGTATGTGTATTCTTACACTGTAAATTCGACTTGGCAAGTGTACCCACTTGCCAGGCCTAAACCTTCCCTTTCCTTACATGTAAGGCACCCCTAAGGTATGCCCTAGGTAGCCCCAAGGGCAGGGTGCAGTGTATGGATAAGGTAGGACATATAGTAATGTGGTTTATATGTCCTGACAGTGAAATACTGCCAATTTCGTTTTCACTGTTGCAAGGTCTGTCTCTCTCTCATAGGATAATATGGGGGCTACCTTTAAATATGATTAAAGTGTAGATTCCCCTAGAGAAGAGATGGACAGGTGGAGTTTGGGATCCCTGAACTCACAATTTAAAAACGCATCTTTTAGTAAAGTTGATTTTGAGATTGTGAGTTTGGAAATGCCACTTTTAGAAAGTGAGCATTTTCTTGCTTAAACCATTCTGTGACTCTGCCTTGTTTGTGGATTCCCTGTCTGGGTCAGTTTGACAGTTGGGTTGTTTTTCACCTCACACCAGACAGTGACACAAAGGGAGCTGGGGTGTGATCTGCATTTCCTGATTAGCCATCTCTGCTAGGAGGGAGGGGTGGAGTGGTCACTCTCATCTGAAAGGACTGTGCCTGCCTCTGACAATGCTGTCTCCAGCCCCCTGGTGTGTGTCTGAGGCCTTGCCTGGGCAAGGCAGGATTTCACAAGAAGGTGTGAGTCCCCTTTGAAGAAAGGTGACTTCAAAGACTAAAATGAGTATAAGAAGGGCACCCAAACTTACAAACTTTAGAAACACTTCTGGAATCAAGGGGAACCTCTGCCTGGAGAAGAGCTGATCGCTGAGGAACAAGTGCTGCCCTGCCTGTGACTGTGCTTTGTGGAGCTTTCCTGCAGTGCTGCTTCTGCCAGAGTAAGAGGGCAAAGACTGGACTTTGTGTGCCTTCCATCTTGAAGAAGAAATCTCCAAGGGCTTGATGTAGAGCTTGCCTCCTGTTATTGAAGTCTCAGGGATAGCAAAGACTTCTTCCTGCCAGCACCTGGAGTCTCTGGAGAGACCCCTACTCTGCTCTGTGGTGCCCTTCCAGTTCCTGGGACCCTGAAAGGAGAGGCTGGCAGCCTAAGGACAAAAATACACGCACCGAGCACCGTGCGGAGAAAAGATCGACGCGAAACCGATCGCGGCTGAGAAAACGACGCGACGCCGGTTCCGCAGCTGAGAAACGACGCCGCAGGAAACGCGACCGAAAAACCGACGCCCGGAGCAGGAGAAACGACGCGCAGCATCGCTGACGGAGGCTGAGAGATCGCACCCTGCGCCGCGGGACTTTCGGATCGTCGTGTGGCTGGCTTTTTCAGCGCGCACCGCCGTGCCGAGTTGTTTTCGACGCACACAGCCGTGCAGGGTTACTTTCGACGCACACCGCCCGTGCGGGGTTATTTTTGACGCAAACCAGGTACATTTTCACGCTAGCAGCGCTAGTGTGGTGTTACAACTACCTAAAGACTCTTTTTATTTTAAACCTTTAAAAAAATCATAACTTGACTTGTGTATGTTGGATTTTTGTCGTTTTGGTCTTGTTTTGTCTAGATAAATATTTCCTATTTTTCTAAACTGGTGTTGTGTCATTTTGTAGTGTTTTCATTAAGTTACTGTGTGTGTTGGTACAAATACTTTACGCCCAGCACTCTGAGGTTAAGCCTACTGCTCTGCCAAGCTACCAAGGGGGTAAGCAGGGGTTAGCTGAGGGTGATTCTCTTTTATCCTAACTAGAGTGAGGGTCCTTGCTTGAACAGGGGGTAACCTGACTGTCAACCAAAGACCCCATTTCTAACATTGGTGACCAGCGGTCGGGATTGGACTTGTGTTTGTACTTGACATACAGTAATTAAGTGTACACTACTGTTTTGATCTCAGACCACTACGTGACCACATACTACTTGTCTTGTGATTCTGCTTTTTGTTCTCTGATGTCCTCCTGGAAGTATTGCTAATATTTTTGGACTTTGGTTTTTGGTTGTGAAGCCTTTGCAGAAATGGAAGTCAATTTCTGGCACCTATCTATGTATAAAAAGTGGCAGCTTAAAGCATTCTGCATGGAAAGGGGGCTGGCTGTGAACAAGGAATCCAGAAGGGAGGATCTTGAGTCAGCCCTGTTTCAGGATGAATTGAAACGTTGTCAGGCAACACCACCAAATGAGTCTGAGGAGGATAACTATCCTGAGGAGGGAACAGAAAGAGATGATAGGCTCCTAGCTCGAATCCGGAGTCTGCAAGAGTTTAAGAGGGCCGAGGAGAAGAGAGCCTTAGCCCTGGCAGAAAGGAGGAGGGACTTAGAGATTAAAAAAATGATTTATGCTTACGAGCTTAAATTGAAAGAGCTGGAAGTCATGAGGGCTGAGTCCAGCTGGAATGGTGGCAGCAACAATTGTATATCCAGTGATGCTGCAGAAGTACACATGCCCAGAGAGGTGGTGCCCTACTTGAAGGAGGGAGTTAACACACGCCAGGAGGTTCAGGGGTATGAGGTAGCTCCAGTGATGCACAGGGTCTCTGAGGTGGATTGGGGAACTGGCATGGGGAGTCATATTCCTACTGGTGGGAGGGACACTCTACTGACTCTAGTTGAGAGTGACAGGGAGAGGGGTCCCCCCCAGGTAGAAGTCCTGGTTATGGAGTGTGAAAACATCCCAGAAGAGTGTGGGTTGAGTGTCAGGGACAGTCAGGTACTGTCTCACCAGTCTCAGGAGGGTGATGTGGGGTGCTTTTTCAAAGCAGAGTCACTGGATGGTTGGGTGAAGGGTACTTTGGTTAATTCATGTGAGGGGCTGAGTGATGTAATTGCTGGAGAGCATATGTCTAGTCCTTATTTTCCAGAGCTATGCCAACACCAGGTGGAGTGTGAGTTCTCTGACCCCAGGGAGCTTACAATGGAGGCAGACTTCTGGGTGAGTACCAGAGAGTCTGAAGAGGCATTTGGGGGTGCTCCTGAGAGGAGTGGTCTAGGTAGTTCCCAACCAGGTGAGGTAGGGAAGGATTGTAGTGTCCCAGGTAGGTCCCAGTGTAGTGGGATGGGTGAGGGACCCCATGTCCAGTCTCAGAGGAGAGGGAATGGGGATGGGTTGAGGCCCACGGTGCCCGAGATCCGGTCCCAGGTCCTGGAGGGTTCCCTGCGGGAACACCAGAAGGGGAGCCTAGCCTGTACCATAGGGCCATCTGTTGAGGGAGACCCCACAGTGTCAGGAGAACCTGGGGGGGCGGCTGTAGCCAGCGTCCCACCAGTTCTGGTGTCTGGCAGTACCACTCCTAGTGAGGGGGTGCAGAAGTCCAGACAGAGGGTTGAGAGGGGGTTGCGGACCCCAGTGGAGAACCTGGAGGGTCAGGGGTCAGCTCTGAGAGCAGAGCCCCCCATGAATGACCTTGGTGAGACCATTTCTGGGCTGGGGGGAATCCAGACTCTGTCAGATGGGCAGAGGTCAGGAGACCTGCGCCAGCCAGACTCTTGTGTGGGCCTTCGGGACAGTGTGTCCCTTGAGGGGGGTAAGTGTGCCCCCCTAGAAGTCCTGGTGTGCCAGGCAATGGTTCAACCGCAGGGTGGTGACTCTGGGTTGAATGATCAGGTTCAGGGGGTAAACTCTGACCTGATGGGGGGTAAGTGTGCTCCCAAGGAAGTCCTGGTGTGCCAGGCAGTGGTTCAACCGCAGGGTGGTGACCCTAGGTTGGATGACCAGGTTCAGAGGGTAAACTCTGACCTGGTAGGGGGTAGGTATGCCCCCCAGGAAGTCCTGGTTTGCCAGGCAGTGGTTCAACCGCAGGGTGGTGACCCTAGGTTGGATGACCAGGTTCAGAGGGTAAACTCTGACCTGGTAGGGGGTAGGTATGCCCCCCAGGAAGTCCTGGTTTGCCAGGCAGTGATCCAGTCTGTGGGTACAGACCCTGGATTGGGAGGCCAGGTTAAGGGTGTCCCCCCTGACCTGGAGGAAGGGGCTACTGCTAACAGTGCCCCTACCATGTTGTCTTCTGGGGGGGCCACTCCTAGTTGGGTGGTTCAGGACCCCAGAAAAGAGGGCAGGGGGAGGGAAGCCTCACCCCTGGCCCTGGTCCAACCTGAAGGTACAGACCCCAGGTTGGAGGATCAGTTGCAGGTTAACATCCCTGCACTGATGGAAGAATTGTGCAGGACTGCTTCTACAAGCACCCTGACAGTTTTTGACTCTGGGGGTGCCGCTTCTGCAGGGAGGGTACAGAGCCCCAGAGGGGAGGACCAGGGTCAGGTTGTCATCCCTGACCTGGTGGAAGAGAGAGTGGTCAAAGGGTGCCAGGCACCTGGGGCTACCACCCCCCACTCTCCACAGTCACAGTGGTTAGGGAGGCCTGAGGTCGGGCTCTCATCCCTGACAGTTGTCTGGGGCCACTGTGGCTTGCTGTCCTGGTGGACAGAGTTGCCCCTGGGGGGGGGAGGACGAGAGTCACACCCCGGGGGTGGAGTGGGCAACACCACTGTGTTGGCCCTGGTGGTACTATCTGCCCATTGCAATACATCTGTGAGCAAAGTAAAGTTAGGTGTTGCACAGATGGTGTCTGTAGATGTGGAGAAGGGTTCCCCATGGGTTAGCTTAGTGGGCCCTGAGAGTATGGACAGAGGGATCCAACTGGAGTCAGGAAGGCGTAGAACTGGAACATGCCCCTGCTGTTGTGGGCCTGGGTCCCTGTTCTATCGCCCCAATCAGGGAAGTACATCAAGGTATTGATTGTTCTCCCCTGGCTTTAGGCTGGTAGGGGGTCGTGTTGGACTTTTGCTTTTGCAGGGTCATCCCCAGACTTTTTTGCCTCCTGCCTCCTATATTTTTCTGACATGTTGCTGTTGGCTTTTCAACTCTGAGCACTTTACCACTGCTAACCAGTGCTAAAGTGCATATGCTCTCCTGTGTAAATTGTATGTAAGTGGTTTATCCATGATTGGCATATTTGATTTACTAGTAAGTCCCTAGTAAGGTGCACTAGAGGTGCCAGGGCCTGTAAATCAAATGCTACTAGTGGGCCTGCAGCACTGGTTGTGCCACCCACATAAGTAGCTCTGTAATCATGTCTCAGACCTGCCACTGCAGTGTCTGTATGTGTATTCTTACACTGTAAATTCGACTTGGCAAGTGTACCCACTTGCCAGGCCTAAACCTTCCCTTTCCTTACATGTAAGGCACCCCTAAGGTATGCCCTAGGTAGCCCCAAGGGCAGGGTGCAGTGTATGGATAAGGTAGGACATATAGTAATGTGGTTTATATGTCCTGACAGTGAAATACTGCCAATTTCGTTTTCACTGTTGCAAGGTCTGTCTCTCTCTCATAGGATAATATGGGGGCTACCTTTAAATATGATTAAAGTGTAGATTCCCCTAGAGAAGAGATGGACAGGTGGAGTTTGGGATCCCTGAACTCACAATTTAAAAATGCATCTTTTAGTAAAGTTGATTTTGAGATTGTGAGTTTGGAAATGCCACTTTTAGAAAGTGAGCATTTTCTTGCTTAAACCATTCTGTGACTCTGCCTTGTTTGTGGATTCCCTGTCTGGGTCAGTTTGACAGTTGGGTTGTTTTTCACCTCACACCAGACAGTGACACAAAGGGAGCTGGGGTGTGATCTGCATTTCCTGATTAGCCATCTCTGCTAGGAGGGAGGGGTGGAGTGGTCACTCTCATCTGAAAGGACTGTGCCTGCCTCTGACAATGCTGTCTCCAGCCCCCTGGTGTGTGTCTGAGGCCTTGCCTGGGCAAGGCAGGATTTCACAAGAAGGTGTGAGTCCCCTTTGAAGAAAGGTGACTTCAAAGACTAAAATGAGTATAAGAAGGGCACCCAAACTTACAAACTTTAGAAACACTTCTGGAATCAAGGGGAACCTCTGCCTGGAGAAGAGCTGATCGCTGAGGAACAAGTGCTGCCCTGCCTGTGACTGTGCTTTGTGGAGCTTTCCTGCAGTGCTGCTTCTGCCAGAGTAAGAGGGCAAAGACTGGACTTTGTGTGCCTTCCATCTTGAAGAAGAAATCTCCAAGGGCTTGATGTAGAGCTTGCCTCCTGTTATTGAAGTCTCAGGGATAGCAAAGACTTCTTCCTGCCAGCACCTGGAGTCTCTGGAGAGACCCCTACTCTGCTCTGTGGTGCCCTTCCAGTTCCTGGGACCCTGAAAGGAGAGGCTGGCAGCCTAAGGACAAAAATACACGCACCGAGCACCGTGCGGAGAAAAGATCGACGCGAAACCGATCGCGGCTGAGAAAACGACGCGACGCCGGTTCCGCAGCTGAGAAACGACGCCGCAGGAAACGCGACCGAAAAACCGACGCCCGGAGCAGGAGAAACGACGCGCAGCATCGCTGACGGAGGCTGAGAGATCGCACCCTGCGCCGCGGGACTTTCGGATCGTCGTGTGGCTGGCTTT
Source organism: Pleurodeles waltl (assembly GCF_031143425.1). Lineage (NCBI taxonomy): Eukaryota > Metazoa > Chordata > Amphibia > Caudata > Salamandridae > Pleurodeles > Pleurodeles waltl. The sequence continues at coordinate 1,312,616,332 of NC_090440.1, forward strand.
TTCAGCGCGCACCGCCGTGCCGAGTTGTTTTCGACGCACACAGCCGTGCAGGGTTACTTTCGACGCACACCGCCCGTGCGGGGTTATTTTTGACGCAAACCAGGTACATTTTCACGCTAGCAGCGCTAGTGTGGTGTTACAACTACCTAAAGACTCTTTTTATTTTAAACCTTTAAAAAAATCATAACTTGACTTGTGTATGTTGGATTTTTGTCGTTTTGGTCTTGTTTTGTCTAGATAAATATTTCCTATTTTTCTAAACTGGTGTTGTGTCATTTTGTAGTGTTTTCATTAAGTTACTGTGTGTGTTGGTACAAATACTTTACGCCCAGCACTCTGAGGTTAAGCCTACTGCTCTGCCAAGCTACCAAGGGGGTAAGCAGGGGTTAGCTGAGGGTGATTCTCTTTTATCCTAACTAGAGTGAGGGTCCTTGCTTGAACAGGGGGTAACCTGACTGTCAACCAAAGACCCCATTTCTAACAAACCCCTTCTAGGGTCTCTCCCTGATTTATTTAAAAATGTCAACATCCTTGCCAACAATGGTCTTGGACACTATGGGGGTGATTCCAACCTTCCAGCCATGCGGCCAAAATTACGCTGCCCCCATTCCAACATTCCCGCTGGGCCGGCGGGCGCTAACCATAACCAGCGCCCGCCGGCCCAGCGGGAATGAGGCCGCAACACAGGAGCCGGCTCCTAATGGAGCCGGCGGTGTTGCGGCCTTGCGAAGGGTGCAGTTTCACCCGTCGCGCTTTTCACTGTCTGCCATGCAGACAGTGAAAAGCAGGCCGGGGCCCTGTTAGGGGGCCCCTGCACTGCCCATGCCAGTGGCATGGGCAGTGCAGGGGCCCCCAGGGGCCCCAGGACACCCCTTACCGCCAGCCTCTTCCTGGCGGTGTAAACCGCCAGAAACAGGCTGGCGGTAAGGGGGTCATAATCCCCAGGGCAGCGCTGCTTGCAGCGCTGCCCTGGAGGATTATCACCGCCGGCGGTGCTTCCGTCATTCTTGCCCTGGCGGTCCAAGACCACCAGGGTCAGAATGACCCCCCTTGATCTTAATCTTGTTCTCACCTCTTTAGGTATTTCCCGCTTAATCCAACATTCCACAAACTCTGCCACATGTTGCTGTGGAACACATTGTAGAGACAGAAGGTGTTGAGGACAATGTAGGCCAAACATATAATACCCCAAATGGCCCTTGATCTGTTCACTGTCACTTGTATCCTTCTTAAACCTTAAATTTCTTTCTTTCCAATTCCTCATCCTCAGAGTCCTCAAAATCAGATGAACAGGAAATAACCACATCACCACTGCTAGAAGATTCATCACATGCCAATGCTCTGTGATCCCCTTTCCTGGCCTTTATAGCCTTTCCATCCAACTCCAAATGAGTTGTTCTGTGAACCTCTTTCACACCATGGTATCCTCTTATTTTATTATCCTTTTCTTTCTGTATATGTTTTCTCTTTTGAGCAACATTTCCTCCTTTTTCCCTACTGTTTTAACAGCAACCGCCTCCACCACCCAAAATTGTTCATCCTCAGCCTTACTGCGAAATTTAGATTCTAACTTCTCTACACAATCATCTAATTTTTTCCCAACTAGTTTGCCAAAGTCAAAACAGCCCTACTTACACAATCCTGTACTTTATCATCCAAACTCCTTTTAGCTGAGCTATCCGTCTCCATTGTATTTTTAAAGTACTATCCCAATTAACACAGTTAATCAAACAACTTCTTCCTAATAATCACTCCTTCAATCTTCAAATTACTACAATTGCCAGCACTCTCCTGTGTCTCCTAACTCCCCAGTCAATGAGTTCAACTGACAGGAAAAAAACGATATCTCTTTAGCCTAAAATATGGATACCCAAGATCTGCATTACATTCTATGCTCAACACCCAATTCAAAATGGCTGCTGTTTACTTCCTCTGCTACGGTGGCTGCTAATGATCATTCAGCATAGCCCTGCTTTAAATTGCAGGTGGCTTTTTACTTGACTGAATCCTACATATATTAAATGTATTATCTGGGAATATTTAACACTGTGGCCCTCATTACGACCCTGGTGGTCCGAAGTCCGCCAGGGCTGATGTGACGGTGTCACTTCCGATGTGCGGGCAGTGAATACCGCAAATTAGGAGTTTGACTGAAGCCACACGATGGTCCCACCACATTACTGCATTGCCTAAAGACCATTGAGAACTAATATTTCAAACGCTAGACTCATATTATTTCCTAATTATTTAGCTAACAAAAGGAAGCCTAACTATAAACCTCATCTTATTTTTATTGTATTTATGCTGCGCTTATTACCCCTTAAGATTATTTGAAACGCACTCTTTCAAGAACCTTCCGCTGCAATCAACCTAGTCTATTTCCTTTATCGGTTACAGCCAACCTCGTTTCCCAACACATCGGCACTCACTCGAAACAAAGAAAAAATACTTTAATCTCCCCTCTGAACGCTTAGCAACCCAATCTGAGAATAAATTGGTATCTTAATTATTTCACAACCATTTAACCTTGTTATTAAATATATATTTATTCAGACATTTGTTAAAATGTCAAATCTGCACCTTAAACCAAATATTTTTACATATTTATCCATAATTTCTCAGTAATTTAACCACACTGAATATGTAAGCAAGATAATACTTATCTCTTCTGTGAGCAGCAACAAAGAAGGAAGATGGCTGCCTAGTTTAGGATTATATAATGGATCGGAATATTGAAATTGTGTTCTAAGTTCTAAATGTTAGTTCAAGATGATGCTGTGTGAGTTGGTAATAAAAAGGTCATGATATTGGCCTCCGTGCCTCGACAAATAATTGGCTTTGGATTGACTATTTAGCATGTTACAAGTAAAGCTAATATGTGATCATGTGAAGATGCATGCCAAGGATATTTCTTCACAAGCAAAACTATGGGAAAATGGAGATGCAGATCCAAAAGACGTAACTGCCATTGTTGAGAAGATAGAAATGTCAGGAAGGCATACAAATGTACTGGGAATGGTTGCTTGGAATCAGAAGTGGAAACTGTAGCTAATATCAGATACATCAAATTCTAGAAATGGAAATAAGAATGTTAAATCTGATACACAAGAGAACAGAGATAACGTAAGGTGCTATACATGTGAGTTAACAAATTACTTGTCATATAGTAAAAGTTGTCCTGAAAGCAAACAACACAGGATGTGTTGGGAAGTAGAACACTCTCCTTTTTTTGTTGTATTTTTTTTTTTAGAAGTACATGCCAATATATAAACAATGTGTTAAAAAAAGAGAATTTGTCAGTAAATCAAATTATGATCACACAGTAAAATACTATGAAATACTAACTGCTTAGATTTCTAAACACAAAAAACAGAATACAGATATCAATAAATACAGTATCTGAGCTATTATTCATAATGTATCCAGCTGTGAATTCAATTTTGGAAGTAGACCTATAAAAGAAAATCCGGAAAGAAAGAATTATGCAATATGTATTAATCCATATATTAGAGGTAATTAGAAGATAGCTGAGATAGTAATTTCATGTAAGTCCACATATATAGCATTTCAAATGGAGATATTCCTGCTAATTCAAAAATGTCGAATGGGTGAGCAGTAAGTCCTAATTAAAATAACAGTGTTAATGGCTAAAGCGTTAAATGTCTTAATAATAACAGCATGACTCAAAACAATAATGAAAATGTCTTAATAAGGATAGAAGTAGACAAAAAAAGAGGAAGGATCTCCTTTGTTGTGTTTTCTAATTAGGAGAAAACATTCAAGTATGAATATTAATAGAATATGTATTAGCTAGAAAGGGTTTCCAGATTTGGATGAAAATTCCAACATTATCTTGCAATCTGTAAATGAGCTTTTCATATGATGCTATTTTATACATTCAGTAAGCCATTCATCATGTGTAGTATGTTGCAGCATTCTCTAATGTCATAATATACAAATGTTTGCCACATTGAGTGTGATAGCCATCAATCGTCTTGTATGGTTTGTCAGATTTGGGAGATCAGTAACATCATGTAATATATCAAATGTTTCTGTTAAAGGAATGGGCACATCTATAGCTCTGTGTACAGAGACAGTTATGGAAGACCAGTATTCCTTTGAAACTGGACATTGGAAGAACACTCTCCTAAGGTGTGCAGAATGAATAAATATGCTAAGGTTAAATATATAGCTGAAGGAGACATAGGGAAATCTAGTAACATGGAAAAAAGTTAATGTTCTATTGTTTTAAACATAAAAGAAAGTATCAACAAGTGTAATGACAAACCCATATGCTTCATGAACATTTCACATACCTACAATTAATGAGATGCTAATGAAAATGAAAGGCATGAAGGTTTTTTTTCTACATTAGATTTATCTGCTGTCTATCATCAGGTTCCTGTTCATGAGGATAGTAAAAAAGATACACAGCATTCATCACTAGAGTACAGTGTTTTCAATTTAAAAAGATACCATTCGGCATAGCTTCTGACACAGCAGTGTTCCGACAGTTATTGTTTAATCTGTTTGGGAAAAATGAGAAATGTGTTGTTTACTGAATATGAGATACTAGCCATTGGGAAAGACAAGAATTATCACAAATATAGATAGGAAAAAGTACTTAGTATTTTAAACAAACACAGTTTCACTGTTGAGTGTTCGAAGAGTAAATTTGCCAAAGAACAACTCACGTAATTAGGACACGAAGTTAGTCTAAATGATATTTGGCTAAAGAAGGTGTTATTAAGTGCCATTAAGAAAGCTTCATGCCCACAAAACAAAGAGGAACTAAAATCCTTCTTATGCACTAGTTGAGTTCTTTTCCAGATTTGTAAACAACCTCTCTATGAGGACCTTGGAAATTAGATTAAAAAATAATTACAGTCCAATGTGAAATGTAACTACATTGGATTGGTTAGAGAAATGTAACCATGAATTCACTGATATCAAAGACGCCATTTGCTCTGCACTGGCCTTATTGGGTTTTGATCCCCAGTGTTCAAACATTGTTACTACTGATGGCAGCGATAACGGTTTGGGGACTGTTATGTCACAATGTGATGATAAGGAATCAGAAGTAATTATTGTATGTGCCTCCAGGTCCTTATCACCTTCTTAGGAAAAATATGTTGTGATAGAAGGGGAAGTACTTGTGTGTGCTTGAGCCCTAGAAATGTTTTGTTCATTCATTTGTGGTAAGGACATAATGTTATGTTATGTTATGTTGATTTGTATAGCACACTAATCACCTCAGAGGGTATACAGGTGCTGTGGCCCCCAAGGTGCTTAGACGAATAGCCATATCTTCAGCTGCTTGCAGAACTCAAGAATCGAGGAGGAGGCTCTGATGTGTTGAGGGAGGTTGTTCCTTGTCTTGATGGCAATGCAGAGGGATGAGTGACCTCCAGTTTTGCTTTTGCAGATGTGGGGAGTGTGTGTAAGTGAGAGTGAGGATGAATGCATATATGTAGCTTCACAATGGTAACTCCGAATATGGCCATGTGAGGTGTCTAAGATTGTGAAACTGACCCCCCATCCAAATCTGGTATTGGGGGCCAATTCCATGCACCCTGGGGGCTCCACCATGGACCCCCAGTACTGCCAAACCAGATCTCTGAGGTTTCCACTGCGCTCCAGCTGCTGCCACCTCACAGACAGGTGTCTGCCCACCTGGGAATTGAGCAGCTCAATCCCAGGAAGGCAGAACAATGCATTTCCTTTAGGAGAGGGGTATTACACCCTCTCCCATTGGAAATAGGTGTTACAGGCATGGGAGGGGTAGCCTCCCAGAGCCTCTGGAAATGCTTTGAAAGGCACAAACAGTGCCCTCTGTGCACAATCCAGTCTACACTGGTTCAGGGACCCACAGTCACTGCTCTGGTGCAATACTGAACAAAGGAAAGGGGAGTGACCACTCCACTGTCCATCACCACCCCAGGGGTGGTGCCCAGAGCTCCTCCAGAGTGTCCCTGTTAGCCATCTTGGATTCCAAGGTGTGGGGACCCTCTGGGAGCCTTTGAGTGGCCAGTGCGAGAGGGTGACGTTAGAGACCCCTCCTGGTAGGTGCATACCTGGGTAGGTAGCCAATCCCCCTCTCTGGGCTATTTAGGGTCTCTCCTCTGAGTGTTTGTTCAAATTCGGTTTGCAAGACTCCTCTGTATCATCTGCTTCAGCTTCTGACCGGTGAATAAACCGCAGACTGATCAGGAACTGCTGTAACTGCAACAAAGGCTACTGTGACCTGCAACCTCAGCTCCAGCCAGCAATTGCAACAGTTTCCAAGGTATGCACGCTCTGAGGACTGCCTGTCTTCACCCTGCACCAGAAGAACCGAAGAAATCTCCTGTGGAGTGACAGAGTCACTGCCCTGCTTCAGCAGGCACCTCTCTGCAATGACGACCGGTACTCTGGGACTCCTCTCCTCTCAATGAGCGTGATCCCTGGAGGACAGGTGGTAGACCGAAGTGATCCTGACTGTCCAAAGGTCCAGCTGTCCAAATTTGGTGGAGGTAAGGGCTTGCCTCCCCGTGCCAGACAGTACCCTGTGCATTGTGTCCTCTGCAGCTCTTTGGGCTTCTGTGCACTTCTTCCAAATGTCCTTTGTGCACAGCCTAGCCCAGGTCCCCAGCACTCTATCCTGCAATGCTCAGCACCTGAGTTGTTCTCCGGTGGCGTGGAATCCTTTTGTGTAGTGCTGCAAGGACCACACTTTGCAACTCCTTTGTCCCCGTGTCCTGGGACTCCCGTGGGTGCTGCCTGGTCTTCTGAGGGCTCTCAGAAGTGCTGAGAGCCCCCTCTGTCTCCTCAGTCCGAGTTGAGACCCCCAGGTCCCTCCTGGGTCCCAGCAGCTCCTCTTTGACGCACAACGCATTCTTGAGTGAACCAAGGCTTGTTGGCAGAATCCAGTGACGCAAACAGCCTGCATACAACTACTCGATGTGGAACATCTCCTCCACCAAGCAGGAACCCGCATCTATCTTCTTTGGTGCACTTCTGTACTTTTCTTCTGTACTTTTCTTCCAAGCGGAGAATCCACTTTTGCACCTTCTTCCAGGTTGGCAGGGGCTCCTGTTCTTCATGGTCTCTTCATCGACTTCTGGACTTGGTCTCCTCTCTCCACAGGTCTTCAGGTCCAGGAATCCATCACTGGTTGCTTGCAGTCTTGCTTGGTTCTTGCATAATTCTTCATCACGACTTGTAGTGTGTCCTCAGGAAACTTGCTGTACTTTACTCCTGTTTTCCTGGGCTCTGGGGAGTGTATTTTACTCACCTTTGGTGTTTTCTTACACTTCCAGCACCCCTCTACATACTACACTTACCTAGGAAGGAATTCGTTATTCATATTCCACTATCTTAGTATATGGTTTGTGTTGCCCCTAGGCCTATTGCAACCTATTGGGTTTTTCACTGTTTGCACTATTTTCTTACCTGATTTTGGTTAATTGTGTATATATTGTGCGTAATGCGTACCTCCTGAAGGAGTATTGCCTCTAAGATATTTTTGGCCTTCTGTCACTAAAATAAACTACCTGTATTTTTGGTAACCCTGAGTATTGTCTTTTATTGTGTATAAGTACTGTGTGACTATAGTGGTATTGCAAGAGCTTTGCATGTCTCCTAGTTCAGCCTTGGTTGCTCTGCTACAGCTACCTCTAGACAGCCTAAGCCTCAAGACTCTGCCTACATTTCACTAATAAGGGATAACTGGACCTGGTATAAGGTGTTAGTACCTTAGGGACCCTCTACAAACCAAGCCAGCCTCCTACATTGGGTCATAAGCCAACAAGAAAAATAATTTGCATTTTTAAGAGTAAATGCGTCCCAATGGTTACTTATGGGGCAGAGGTTTGGGGCTATGTGGATTTCAAATACTTGAAAATAAGTTGCCAAATCATAACTATGGATTGCATGACCCTGGATAAGAACCAAGATATCTACTGGCTAAAATATATTAGAACAACTTATGAAAGGTTGGGTTTCTCAGCTTTTTATAAGGACCCAGAAAGTCTGGTTAGTATTTCTTCTAGACAGAATAAAGATTTTTTTAAACGATGTAGTGGCAGTGCCCACCCCGTTCGGACAGAGGAATGGTCCGTTAGTTGTCCCTATGACTTTTTATCCTCCCAGCACTTTATTTGTAACTTATTGCTAATTGAAAACATACATTTTTATTGGCGTGGTTTCGACTTAAGACAATACACTTTACAGTGGCTTTTCTTCACAAAGGAACTTGGTTCTCTTCTTTTCCTTGCTGTCATTGCCAGCTGCCAGCAGAACAAAGTAAGTTGCACTTTGTGGTCTTCTGCAATTTATGTGCGCCTCAGAGACAGCAGTTGTTGCGCCGTGTCTCACACACATTAGAAACCAAGACCCTCATTACAACTTCGGCGGTCTTTCACAAAAAATGCAGAAGCTGTGGGAACCAGTATACCTGCTGGCGGTATATCTGGCTCCCTATTATGACTTTTCCGCTGGGCCAGTGGACGGTAACTGTGTTTCCGTCCACTGGCCCAGCGGAAAAGTCACATCAACATTGCAGCCGGCTCGCAGTAGCACCCGTAGCGTATTTCACTGCCCAAAATTTGGGCAGTGAAATGCGCGATGGGGCTGTGCCTGGGGGCCCATGCCCTTACCGCCAGCCTTTCCATGGCAGTGTTTACTGCTGTGGACAGGCTGGTGGTTGGGGATTATGACCACCAGGCGGAAGGAAGCCTGTCGGTATGTAGGAGGGGCCGGCGGTATGGCCGTGGCTATTGTGCCACGGTCATAATAGCTTGCGGAACACTGCCAGCCTGTTGCCGGTGTTACTGCCAGATTACCGCCGGCCGCCAGGGTTGTAATGAGGCTCCAAGTCTTATGCTTCTGCATTTGCTTTTTTGCTTCAGCTGGATAATCATAGGGTTAGCCATGCTGTTTTAATTTTTTTTAATGAGCGCCTTGAAGGTTTGATTTGGATATTGAGGATTGTTTCTCTAAATCTATGGCTTTCGCTATAGAGCACATATCATGATGTGTCAATTTTGTTGTTGGAATACATAGTGTGATTTGTTACTGTTATAGAATGTGTGTTTTGTATTGAATTTTTTTTTATTCTATGTATTGAATTTTATTGTTTTTAAATTCTATGTATGTGACTTTTATGGTTGGAATATAGCCAAATAAAGTACTTCAGGATGATGAAAATGAGTATGAGTCTTGCGGCGATGTACTGGATTTTCTGGAGTCTGTGTAGGAGTTGTTTGGAGATTTCAGCATAGAGAGTGTTGCCATAACAATAAAGTATGATCACGATTTACAAAAGTGTATATGTTCCAGGAGAAACATCGCTAGTTTTCTTCTCAGAATATCTTTGACATTGATAGGGAATCAAAATGATTTATTAGAAGATATGAAAGGTGCATTAGTATGTGTTGGAATTTGGGTCTCTAGTTGGCAGAGCTATGCACCCTGTCCAAGTAGAGACCACATGTAGGAAAGTACCATCTTGCCTGGCATGTTACCCCCATTTTTCACTGTATATATGTTGTTTTAGTTGTATGTGTCACTGGGACCCTGTTCTCCAGGGCCCCAGTGCTCATAAGTGTGCCTGAATGTGTTACCTGTGTAGTGACTAACTGTCTCACTGAGGCTCTGCTAATCAGAACCTCAGTGGTTATGCTCTCTCATTTCTTTCAAATTGTCACTGACAGGCTAGTGACCAATTTTAGCAATTTACATTGGCTTACTGGAACACCCTTATAATTCCCTAGTATATGGTACTGAGGTATCCAGGGTATTGGGGTTCCAGGAGATCCCTATGGGCTGCAGCATTTCTTTTGCCACCCATAGGGAGCTCTGACAAATCTTACACAGGCCTGCCACTGCAGCCTGAGTGAAATAACGTCCACGTTATTTCACAGCCATTTTACACTGCACTTAAGTAACTTATAAGTCACCTATATATCTAACCTTTACCTGGTAAAGGTTGGGTGCTAAGTTACTTAGTGTGTGGGCACCCTGGCACTAGCCAAGGTGCCCCCACATTGTTTAGGGCCAATTCCCCGGACTTTGTGAGTGCGGGGACACCATTACACGCGTGCACTACATATAGGTCACTACCTATATGTAGCTTCACAATGGTAACTCCGAATATGGCCATGTAATATGTCTATGATCATGGAATTGCCCCCTCTATACCATCCTGGCATAGTTGGCACAATCCCATGATCCCAGTGGTCTGTAGCACAGACCCTGGTACTGCCAAACTGCCTTTCCCGGGGTTTCACTGCAGCTGCTGCTGCTGCCAACTCCTCAGACAGGCATCTGCCCGCCTGGGGTCCAGCCAGGCCTGGCCCAGGATGGCAGAACAAAGGACTTCCTCTGAGAGAGGGTGTTACACCCTCTCCCTTTGGAAAATGGTGTGAAGGCAGGGGAGGAGTAGCCTCCCCCAGCCTCTGGAAATGCTTTCATGGGCTCATTTGGTGCCCATTTCTGCATAAGCCAGTCTACACCGGTTCAGGGACCCCTTAGCCCTGCTCTGGTGCGAAACTGGACAAAGGAAAGGGGAGTGACCACTCCCCTGACCTGTACCTCCCCTGGGAGGTGCCCAGAGCTCCTCCAGTGTGCTCCAGACCTCTGCCATCTTGTAAACAGAGGTGCTGCTGGCACACTGGACTGCTCTGAGTGGCCAGTGCCACCAGGTGACGTCAGAGACTCCTTGTGATAGGCTCCTTCAGGTGTTGCTAGCCTATCCTCTCTCCTAGGTAGCCAAACCCTCTTTTCTGGCTATTTAGGGTCTCTGTCTCTTGGGATTCCTTAGATAACGAATGCAAGAGCTCATCCGAGTTCCTCTGCATCTCTCTCTTCACCTTCTGCCAAGGAATCGACTGCTGACCGCGCTGGAAGCCTGCAACACTGCAACAAAGTAGCAAAGACGACTACTGCAACTCTGTAACGCTGATCCTGCCGCCTTCTCAACTGTTTTCCTGGTGGTGCATGCTGTGGGGGTAGTCTGCCTCCTCTCTGCACTAGAAGCTCCGAAGAAATCTCCAGTGGGTCGACGGAATCGTCCCCCTGCAACCGCAGGCACCAAAAAGCTGCATTACCGGTCCCTTGGGTCTCCTCTCAGCACGACGAGCGAGGTCCCTCGAATCCAGCAACTCTGTCCAAGTGACTCCCACAGTCCAGTGACTCTTCAGTCCAAGTTTGGTGGAGGTAAGTCCTTGCCTCACCTCGCTAGACTGCATTGCTGGGAACCGCGACTTTGGCAGCTACTCCGGCCCCTGTGCACTTCCGGCGGAAATCCTTCGTGCACAGCCAAGCCTGGGTCAACGGCACTCTAACCTGCATTGCACGACTTTCTAAGTTGGTCTCCGGCGACGTGGGACTCCTTTGTGTAACTTCGGGTGAGCACCGTTTCACGCATCCTCGTAGTGCCTGTTTCTGGCACTTCTCCGGGTGCTACCTGCTGCTAAGAGGGCTCCTTGTCTTGCTCGACGTCCCCTCTACCTCCTGGTCCAATTTGCGACCTCCTGGTCCCTCCTGGGCCACAGCAGCGTCCAAAAACGCTAACCGCACGATTTGCAGCTAGCAAGGCTTGTTGTCGTTCTTTCGGCGGGAAAACACTTCTGCACGACTCTACAAGGCGAGAGGGATCCGTCCTCCAAAGGGGAAGTCTCTAGCCCTTTGCGTTCCTGCAGAAACCGCAGCTTCTTCTGTCCAGTAGAAGCTTCTTTGCACCCGCAGCTGGCATTTCCTGGGCATCTGCCCGTCTCCGACTTGCTTGTGACTTTTGGACTTGGTCCCCTTGTTCCACAGGTACCCCAGATTGGAAATCCAGCATTGTTGCATTGTTGGTTTGTGTCTTTCCTGCCTTATTCCCCTATCACGACTTCTTTGTCCTTTGGGGAACTTTAGTGCACTTTGCACTCACTTTTCAGGGTCTTGGGGTGGGCTATTTTTCTAACCCTCACTATTTTCTAATAGTCCCAGCGACCCTCTACAAGGTCACATAGGTTTGGGGTCCATTCGTGATTCACATTCCACTTTTGGAGTATATGGTTTGTGTTGCCCCTATCCCTATGTGTCCCCATTGCATCCTATTGTAACTATACATTGTTTGCACTGTTTTCTAAGACTATACTGCATATTTCTGGTATTGTGTATATATATCTTGTGTATATTTCCTATCCTCTCACTGAGGGTACACTCTGAGATACTTTGGCATATTGTCATAAAAATAAAGTACCTTTATTTTTAGTATAACTGTGTATTGTGTTTTCTTATGATATTGTGCATATGACACTAGGTGGTACTGTAGTAGCTTCACACGTCTCCTAGTTCAGCCTAAGCTGCTCTGCTAAGCTACCATTATCTATCAGCCTAAGCTGCTAGACACCCTATACACTAATAAGGGATAACTGGGCCTGGTGCAAGGTGCAAGTACCCCTTGGTACTCACTACAAGCCAGTCCAGCCTCCTACACCACAATATAGGCAAAGCAAGTCAGATACACACCCTATATTAAGCTGTGCTTATGCTCTTGTAGCTTGCCACAGAGCAGTCAGGCTTAACTTAAGCAACAATGTGTAAAGTATTTGTGAAAGACTTAAATTATAGTATCACTGTGAAAGACACCACAAAACGACTTCACACCAGTTTAGAAAAATAGAGAATCTTTATTTCAGTAAAACAAGACCAAAACAACAAGAATTCAATCAGTAGAAGTTGCAATATTAATTTTTAAAGATTGAACTCAAAATAGTGCTCAGAAGTCACTAGTGGTCCAAAGGTTACTTGAGGTCGTGAGGGACCGGTGCAACACAAGCATCACCGTTGGGGAGCAAATGCAAAGGCGATGCATCAATCTTTTCCACGCAGTCGGGTCACTGCATCGTCATCGAGCCTTGCAGTTGAGTCTCATGTCCAACTCCGTTGAGATGAATGCAATGTGTTGTGAAGCCACGCAGGCTGTGGTTCCTCGGTCATCGAGCAACATCTGCATCAAAGGGGTGAAACTTCAGTTTCGACTGGTACAATGGTGATGATGCATCGGTTTTTCCAGAAAGTGGCTGCAAAACCCATCTCTGAGGCCAGGGACTGGATGGGCCACCTCAGGCAAGGGTAGGACCCACAGATAGCATAGTCCAGCAGCAACAGGAGAGGTGCAGGCAGTCTTTGATGTTCCTGAGACTGCAGGAGAACAGGGGACACACCAACAAGTCCTTGAAGAATCTTGGTTTCAAGGATGTAGGAAACAGGTCCAGTACTTCTCACGTCAGGCAAGAAGCAACAGGCAGCAGGCTAACACAGCAAAGTAAGTAGCAAAGTGTCAGTCCCTCCTACAGCACAGCACACAGCAAGCAGTGGGCCAACACAGCAATGCAGTTAGCAGAGTGGAAGTCCCTCCTGGCAGCCCATCATGCCTTCTTCCTGGCAGAATGTCCTTGGTTCCAGCAGAGTTCTAATTTGGTGAGGTTGGGGTCCAGTACTTAAACCCAGCTGAGCCTTTAAAGTGGGGAAGACACAAAAGAGAGGCATTTGGCATTTGCAATGCAAAAGATCCCTGCCCTTCTTTCTTTGTCTCCAGACACTCTAGAGGGGGTATGTAGCACTTTGTGTGGGGAGAGGCACAGCCCTATTCAGGTGTGTCAGCACCTTCCTCCCATCTAGCCCGAGAAGACCCATCAGCCTGGTGATGGGCCATCAGGATGCAAATGTCACACCCCACCTCCCTTTGTGTCTGACTGTCCAGAGGGAATGCCCAAAGCCCAGCTGTCATTCGTCCCAGATGTGTATTCCCAGACAGGAAGAGGCGCAGAATGGTTAAAGTAAGATAATGCCGACTTGTTTAAAGTGTCTTTTTCAGACTTACAATGTAAAATCCGACTTCACCATAAGATGTGATTTTGAATTTTGAGCACAGGGACACCAAACTCCAAATTTCGATATTTTCCCAACTGGGAGTTACACTTAAAGGGTGTTTCAAGGTAACTCCAATGTTAACCTACTTGCAGTAGTGAAAAACAAATTGAGCAGTTTTTCACTACCAGGACTTGATGAACTTAGAGTACATGTCCAATTTTTTAAATACACTGCACCCTGCACTTGGGGCTAACTAGAGCCTACCTTAGGGGTGACATAAGTAATTAAAAGGAAGTTTTGGGTCTGGCAGGTGGGTGCCTTTGCCAGGACAAAATGGCAGTTTAAAACTGCACACACAGGCTCTGCAGTGGCAGTCCTGAGACATGTTTAACGGGCTACTGTAGTGGGTGGCACGATCAGTTCTGCAGGCCCATTAGTAGAATTTAATTTACAGGCCATAGGCACATATAGTACACTTTACTAGGGACTTACAAGTAAATCAAGTATGCCAATTGTGGAGAAGCCAATGTTACCATATTTAGAGTACAGAGCACCTACACTTTAGCACTGGTCGGCAGTGGTAAAGTGCACAGAATTCTAAAGACAGCAAAAATTAAGTCTGAAAAACAGAAGCCAGATGGTAAAAATTCAGGGGAAACCATGCCAAGGATGCCAGGTCTAACAGCAAGTGATAGTGGCTAAGCCAAGCAGACATTGAAAATCGCGACGGGTGCAACTGCACCCGTCGCACCCCTTCCACTCCGCCGGCTCCATTCGGAGCCGGCATCCTCATGGAAGGGGGTTTCCCGCTGGGCTGGCGGGCGGCCTTCTGGCGGTCGCCCGCCAGCCCAGCGGGAAACTCAGAATTACCGCGGCGGTATTCTGACGGCGGGACTTTGGTGGGCGGCCTCCGCCGCCCGCCAAAGTCAGAATGACCCCCATAGTCGCAGTTCTTAAATGTATTACCAAAATATTTCAGAGTGAAAACACTCCTGCATATTTGATTAGTGGTAATTGAGGGCAGTTTACTTCTCATAAGGCGAAAAAATACTTGAAAAATAATTGTATTTTCCAAAGTACCACTTCACTTTATATTCCTAGTGATAATGGAATGATGGAATGATTTAATAGAGTTGTTAAAAGTGTCATACAGTTAGCATACAAGAAAAAATTATAATTTAGAAATTCACATTTGTAACCTTTGTGGTCCTACAGAATTACTGAAGTTGCCACCCCTGGATTTTCACCTTCAAAATCATGCATGGAGAGAAACCTAAATCGAAATTAAACCCTTGTTGGTTAGTCCCAAAGATATTTGTTTGGTTTTCAAACGTTGTTAATCAAAATTATAAAACAGACATAAAGAGTACAAGAAGTATTATGATAAAAACACAGCACTAATCCTACACATATAGAAGTTGGACAATGCGTAAAAATTAAGAAACTGGGTAAAATTATCAAAGTGTTCAGTACATGTTTTGAATCCAGACGCATATTTTATGTTCTAAAAAATTCTGGGCAAATTGATAATGGAAGATGTTGGTAGATGAGCAGAGTAGCTTTCTACGTCAATACTTCCTCAGACAGTATTGTAAAACATACTGTGCAACACTGGGATGGGGAAGATGAACTGGTGCATGGTAAATCATTAGAACCTATAGTCACAGAGCGTGGGAGGATCAGTAAGGATTGGTGTGAGAAAGTAGCCTCTTTCTAGCCTTGTTACCCCCCACTTTAGGCCTGTTTGTGAGTGTATGTCAGGGTGTTTTCACTGTCTCACTGGGATCATGCCAGCCAGGGCCCAGTGCTCATAGTGAAAACTCTATGTTGTCAGTATGTTTGTTATGTGTCACTGGGACCCTGCTAGTCAGGACCCCAGTGCTCATAAGTTTGTGGCCTATATGTATGTGTTCCCTGTGTGGTGCCTAACTGTCTCACTGAGGCTCTGCTAATCAGAACCTCAGTGGTTATGCTCTCTCATTTCTTTCAAATTGTCACTAACAGGCTAGTGACCAATTTTACCAATTTATATTGGCTTACTGGAACACCCTTATAATTCCCTAGTATATGGTACTAAGGTACCCAGGGTATTGGGGTTCCAGGAGATCCCTATGGGCTGCAGCATTTCTTTTGCCACCCATAGGGAGCTCTGACAATTCTTACACAGGCCTGCCACTGCAGCCTGAGTGAAATAACGTCCACGTTATTTCACAGCCATTTTACACTGCACTTAAGTAACTTATAAGTCACCTATATGTCTAACCTTTACCTGGTAAAGGTTGGGTGCTAAGTTACTTAGTGTGAGGGCACCCTGGCACTAGCCAAGGTGCCCCCACATTGTTCAGGGCCAATTCCCCGGACTTTGTGAGTGCGGGGACACCATTACACGCGTGCACTACATATAGGTCATTACCTATATGTAGCTTCACAATGGTAACTCGGAATATGGCCATGTAACATGTCTATGATCATGGAATTGCCCCCTCTATGCCATCCTGGCATAGTTGGCACAATCCCATGATCCCAGTGGTCTGTAGCACAGACCCTGGTACTGCCAAACTGCCTTTTCAGGGGTTTCACTTCTGCTGCTGCCAACCCCTCAGACAGGTTTCTGCCCTCCTGGGGTCCAGCCAGGCTTGGCCCAGGGTGGCAGAACAAAGGACTTCCTCTGAGAGAGGGTGTTACACCCTCTCCCTTTGGAAAATGGTGTGAAGGCAGGGGAGGAGTAGCCTCCCCCAGCCTCTGGAAATGCTTTCATGGGCACACATGGTGCCCATTTCTGCATAAGCCAGTCTACACCGGTTCAGGGACCCCTTAGCCCTGCTCTGGCGCGAAACTGGACAAAGGAAAGGGGAGTGACCACTCCCCTGACCTGCACCTCCCCTGGGAGGTGCCCAGAGCTCCTCCAGTGTGCTCCAGACCTCTGCCATCTTGGAAACAGAGGTGCTGCTGGCACACTGGACTGCTCTGAGTGGCCAGTGCCACCAGGTGACGTCAGAGACTCATTCTGATAGGCTCCTTCAGGTGTTGCTAGCCTATCCTCTCTCCTAGGTAGCCAAACCCTCTTTTCTGGCTATTTAGGGTCTCTGTCTCTGGGGATTCCTTAGATAACGAATGCAAGAGCTCATCCGAGTTCCTCTGCATCTCTCTCTTCACCTTCTGCCAAGGAATCGACTGCTGACCGCGCTGGAAGCCTGCAAAACTGCAACAAAGTAGCAAAGACGACTACTGCAAGTCTCTGTAACGCTGATCCTGCCGCCTTCTCGACTGTTTTCCTGGTGGTGCATGCTGTGGGGGTAGTCTGCCTCCTCTCTGCACTAGAAGCTCCGAAGAAATCTCCCGTGGGTCGACGGAATCGTCCCCCTGCAACCGCAGGCACCAAAGAACTGCATCACCGGTACACTGGGTCTCCTCTCAGCACGACGAGCGAGGTCCCTTGAATCCAGCAACTCTGTCCAAGTGACTCCCACAGTCCAGTGACTCTTCAGTCCAAGTTTGGTGGAGGTAAGTCCTTGCCTCCCCACGCCAGACTGCATTGCTGGGAACCGCGACTTTTGCAGCTACTCCGGCCTCCGTGCACTTCCGGCAGAAATCCTTTGTGCACAGTCCAGCCTGGTTCCACGGCACTCTAACCTGCATTGCACGACCTCCTAAGTTGTTCTCCGGCGACGTGGGACTCCTTTGTGCGACTTCGGGTGAGCACCGTTTCACGCATCCTCGTAGTGCCTGTTTCTGGCACTTCTGCGGGTGCTGCCTGCTGCTGAGAGGGCTCCTTGTCTTGCTCGACGCCCCCTCTGTCCCCAGACGCAATTGGCGACATCCTGGTCCCTCCTGAGCCACAGCAGCAGCCAAAAACCCTTACCGCACGATTTGCAGCTAGCAAGGCTTGTTGGCGGTCTTTCGGCGGGAAAACACTTCTGCACGACTCTCCACGGCGTGAGGGATCCGTCCTCCAAAGGGGAAGTCTCTAGCCCTTGTCGTTCTTGCAGAAACCTACGCTTCTACTGTCCAGTAGCAGCATCTTTGCACCCACAGCTGGCATTTCCTGGGCATCTGCCCATCTCCGACTTGCTTGTGACTTTTGGACTTGGTCCCCTTGTTCCACAGGTACCCTCAACTGGAAATCCATCGTTGTTGCATTGCTGGTTTGTGTCTTTCCTGCAGAATTCCCCTATCACGACTTCTATGTCCTTTGGGGAACTTTAGTGCACTTTGCACTCACTTTTCAGGGTCTTGGGGTGGGCTATTTTTCTAACCCTTACTATTTTCTAATAGTCCCAACGACCCTCTACAAGGTCACATAGGTTTGGGGTCCATTCGTGATTGGCATTCCACTTTTGGAGTATATGGTTTGTGTTGCCCCTATCTCTATGTGTCCCCATTGCATCCTATTGTAACTATACATTGTTTGCACTGTTTTCTAAGACTATACTGCATATTTTTGGTATTGTGTACATATATCTTGTGTATATTTGCTATCCTCATACTGAGGGTACTCACTGAGATACTTTTGGCATATTGTCATAAAAATAAAGTACCTTTATTTTTAGTATAACTGTGTATTGTGTTTTCTTATGATATTGTGCATATGACACTAAGTGGTACTGTAGGAGCTTCACGCGTCTCCTAGTTCAGCCTAAGCTGCTCTGCTAAGCTACCATTATCTATCAGCCTATGCTGCTAGACACCCTATACACTAATAAGGGACAACTGGGCCTGGTGCAAGGTGTAAGTACCCCTAGGTACTCACTACAAGCCAGTCCAGCCTCCTACATTGGTTGTGCAGCGGTGGGATAAGTGATTTGAGACTACTTACCACTCTTGTCATTGTACTTTTCATAAGAGAAAAATATACAAAACAAGTTCAGTGTATGTACACATAACTAAAAAGTTTTGCATTTCCTCTTTTCACTCTTTTCTAAAGTGCTGAAAAGTACTTCTAAACTTTCTAAAAGTTCTTAAAAGTTTTAAAAGTTTTTTTTTTCTTCTGTCTTTCTAAAAGCTCTAAAAACTTTTTCTCACTTTTTCTGTGACTTAAACTCTTTCTAAAATGTCTGGCACAGGCCAAAATGTTGATCTGTCCAAACTTGCATATGACCACCTTAGCTGGAAAGGAGCAAGGAGTCTCTGTATAGAAAGAGGTTTGAGTGTAGGGAAGAATCCTTCCTTGGAATTATTGCTTAACATGCTTAGAGAACAAGATAAGGCCAGAAGGGCCCCATCTGTTGAAAAAGCAGCTAATGGTTCCCAATCTGATCCAGGGACCCCCCTAGGAAAAGATTCAGGAAAGAAACTTCAGAGCCTGCCCATTACTAGACAGTCTAGCATAGTTGGTACTGATGTAGAGTCACACCATACAGATAGTGTTGTCTCACATCATAGCAAGAGCATTCATTCTCACCACAGTAGAAGTGATGTTTCTGTTAACCAAGCTGTTAGGATGCCTTCTGTAAGGGACAGGTCTCCTTCTGTCCATTCTCACCATACTTCTGTTTCAAGGCATGTCCCTCCCACCCACACTGATGACAGATTGTTAGAAAGGGAGCTCAATAGATTGAGAGTGGAACAAACCAGACTGAAGCTCAAAAAGCAACAGCTGGATTTGGATAGACAGACCTTAGAAGTAGAGAAGGAGAGACAGAAACTGGGTTTAGAAACCCATGGTGGCAGCAGCAGTATTCCCCATAGTCATCCTGCAAAAGAGCATGATTCCAGGAATCTGCACAAGATAGTTCCCCCTTATAAGGAGGGGGATGACATTAACAAGTGGTTTGCTGCACTTGAGAGGGCCTGTGTTGTACAGGATGCCCCTCAAAGGCAGTGGGCTGCTATCCTATGGCTATCATTTAGTGGAAAAGGTAGGGATAGGCTCCTTACTGTAAAAGAAAATGAAGCCAATGATTACAAAGTTCTTAAGAATGCACTCCTGGATGGTTATGGCTTAACCACTGAACAATACAGGATAAAGTTCAGAGAGACCAAAAAGGAGTCTTCACAAGACTGGGTTGATTTCATTGACCATTCAGTGAAGGCCTTGGAGGGGTGGTTACATGGCAATAAAGTTACTGATTATGACAGCCTGTATAACTTGATCCTGAGAGAGCATATTCTTAATAATTGTGTGTCTGATTTGTTGCACCAGTACTTGGTGGACTCTGATCTGACCTCTCCCCAAGAATTGGGAAAGAAGGCAGACAAATGGGTCAGAACAAGGGTGAACAGAAAAGTTCATACAGGGGATGACAAAGAGAACAATAAGAAGAAAGATGGTGAAAACTCTCAAGATAAGCATGGGGATAAGGGTAAAACCAAAGATCCCACTTCAAATCTTAAACACTCTTCAGGGGGTGGGGATAAAACAAATTCTTCCTCTTCTTCTCAACCTACACAAGTTAAAAAGCCTTGGTGGTTTGTGTGTAAAAACAGAGGCCATAGGCCGGGGGATAAGTCCTGTCCAGGTAAACCCCCTGAGCCTACCACCACTAATACATCAAGCTCTAGTGCCCCTAGCAGTAGTGGTACTAGTGGTGGGACTGCTGGCAACAGTCAAGTTAAGGGTGTAGTTGGGTTCACTTATGGGTCCATAATAGAAACTGGGGTAGTCAGTCCCAAGACAGTTTCTGTCACACCTAGTGGCATTGGTCTTGCCACACTGGCTGCTTGTCCCCTTACAATGGATAAGTACAGGCAGACAGTTTCAATAAATGGTGTTGAGGCCTTGGCCTACAGGGACACAGGTGCCAGTATCACTTTGGTGACTGAAAACCTAGTGGCTCCTGAACAACACATCATTGGACAACAGTATAAGATTATTGATGTCCATAACTCCACTAAGTTTCTTCCCTTAGCTATAATTCAGTTTAGTTGGGGTGGAGTTACTGGCTCTAAGCAGGTGGTGGTATCACCTAGCTTACCTGTAGACTGTCTCTTAGGTAATGACCTAGAGGCCTCAGGTTGGGCTGATGTAGAGTTTTATGCCCATGCAGCCATGCTGGGCATCCCAGAGGAATTGTTCCCTCTCATTTCTACTGAAATGAAAAAGCAAAGGAGAGAAGGCCTGAAAACTCAGGATCCCTCTCCATCAACAGGTAAAAAGGGTATCACAGTATCCCCTAACCACCCTACCATTCAGGATACCATTCCTGTGGTGGGAGAAACCTCTCCTGGGGTGGCACCTGTTCCAAGGGAATCATCAGCTGGCAAAGCTGGACTCCCTGAGGTAGAAGTACCTCTCTGTGGGATAACTAACATTGGTGACAAAAAGAGCACCATTTTAGTTAACATGGAGCATCCCTCCAACCCTCCCAGAGAAACTTTAGTGCAGAAACCCTGCACTGCCTCACAACACTTAGGACAGCATCCCTGCCCTAGTGTGGAGCTCATAGGACAGCATCCCTGCCCTGCTCCAACCCAAGAGAAACAGAATCCCTGTTCTCTCTTCCAGCCATATGGACAACGTTTTTGCCCAGCTATGGCTTTTCTGAGACAGCATCCCTGTCTGGCATTTCCATCACTACAAATAGGTTCAGTGGACAATTCCCACTGCTCTAAACTGAAACTTACTGATAGAAACTTTGAAAATACATCTTCACATTGTTGCTTAGCTAAATAACTTCAAACAGGGTGGTTTACATCCCCACAGGGAAGTAACCATATAGTGGATGATAAAGGGAGTAACCAGTCTATTGCTGAGCTACTCTCTACTTATCACCACTTAGACAATAACGTCTCAACTGGCCAAGGTTAGCCTTATTGTCCTTCGTTTGGGGGGGGGGGGGGTTGTGTGAGAAAGTAGCCTCTTTCTAGCCTTGTTACCCCCACTTTAGGCCTGTTTGTGAGTGTATGTCAGGGTGTTTTCACTGTCTCACTGGGATCCTGCCAGCCAGGGCCCAGTGGTCATAGTGAAAACCCTATGTTTTCAGTATGTTTGTTATGTGTCACTGGGACCCTGCTAGTCAGGAGCCCAGTGCTCATAAGTTTGTGGCCTATATGTATGTGTTCCCTGTGTGGTGCCTAACTGTCTCACTGAGGCTCTGCTAATCAGAACCTCAGTGGTTATGCTCTCTCATTTCTTTCAAATTGTCACTAACAAGCTAGTGACCAATTTTACCAATTTATATTGGCTTACTGGAACACCCTTATAATTCCCTAGTATATGGTACTAAGGTACCCAGGGTATTGGGGTTCCAGGAGATCCCTATGGGCTGCAGCATTTCTTTTGCCACCCATAGGGAGCTCTGAAAATTCTTACACAGGCCTGCACTGCAGCCTGAGTGAAATAACGTCCACGTTATTTCACAGCCATTTTACACTGCACTTAAGTAACTTATAAGTCACCTATATGTCTAACCCTTACCTAGTAAAGGTTGGGTGCTAAGTTACTTAGTGTGAGGGCACCCTGGCACTAGCCAAGGTGCCCCCACATTGTTCAGGGCCAATTCCCCGGACTTTGTGAGTGCGGGGACACCATTACACGCGTGCACTACATATAGGTCATTACCTACAATATATGTAGCTTCACAATGGTAACTCCGAATATGGCCATGTAACATGTCTATGATCATGGAATTGTCCCCTCTATGCCATCCTGGCATAGTTGGCACAATCCCATGATCCCAGTGGTCTGTAGCACAGACCCTGGTACTGCCAAACTGCCTTTTCAGGGGTTTCACTGCAGCTGCTGCTGCTGCCAACCCCTCAGACAGGTTTCTGCCCTCCTGGGGTCCAGCCAGGCTTGGCCCAGGATGGCAGAACAAAGGACTTCCTCTGAGAGAGGGTGTTACACCCTCTCCCTTTGGAAAATGGTGTGAAGGCAGGGGAGGAGTAGCCTCCCCCAGCCTCTGGAAATGCTTTCATGGGCACACATGGTGCCCATTTCTCCATAAGCCAGTCTACACCGGTTCAGGGACCCCTTAGCCCTGCTCTGGCGTGAAACTGGACAAAGGAAAGGGGAGTGACCACTCCCCTGACCTGCACCTCCCCTGGGAGGTGCCCAGAGCTCCTCCAGTGTGCTCCAGACCTCTGCCATCTTGGAAACAGAGGTGCTGCTGGCACACTGGACTGCTCTGAGTGGCCAGTGCCACCAGGTGACGTCAGAGACTCATTCTGATAGGCTCCTTCAGGTGTTGCTAGCCTATCCTCTCTCCTAGGTAGCCAAACCCTCTTTTCTGGCTATTTAGGGTCTCTGTCTCTGGGGATTCCTTAGATAACGAATGCAAGAGCTCATCCGAGTTCCTCTGCATCTCTCTCTTCACCTTCTGCCAAGGAATCGACTGCTGACCGCGCTGGAAGCCTGCAAAACTGCAACAAAGTAGCAAAGACGACTACTGCAACTCTGTAACGCTGATCCTGCCGCCTTCTCGACTGTTTTCCTGGTGGTGCATGCTGTGGGGGTAGTCTGCCTCCTCTCTGCACTAGAAGCTCCGAAGAAATCTCCCGTGGGTCGACGGAATCGTCCCCCCTGCAACCCCAGGCACCAAAGAACTGCATCACCGGTACCCTGGGTCTCCTCTCAGCACGACGAGCGAGGTCCCTTGAATCCAGCAACTCTGTCCAAGTGACTCCCACAGTCCAGTGACTCTTCAGTCCAAGTTTAGTGGAGGTAAGTCCTTGCCTCCCCACGCCAGACTGTATTGCTGGGAACCGCGACTTTTGAAGCTACTCCGGCCTCCGTGCACTTCCGGCGGAAATCCTTTGTGCACAGTCCAGCCTGGGTCCACGGCACTCTAACCTGCATTGCACGACCTCCTAAGTTGTTCTCCGGCGACGTGGGACTCCTTTGTGCGACTTCGGGTGAGCACCGTTTCACGCATCCTCGTAGTGCCTGTTTCTGGCACTTCTGCGGGTGCTGCCTGCTTCTGAGAGGGCTCCTTGTCTTGCTCGACGCCCCCTCTGTCCCCAGACGCAATTGGCGACATCCTGGTCCCTCCTGGGCCACAGCAGCAGCCAAAAACCCTTACCGCACGATTTGCAGCTAGCAAGGCTTGTTGGCGGTCTTTTGGCGGGAAAACACTTCTGCACGACTCTCCACGGCGTATGGGATCCGTCCTCCAAAGGGGAAGTCTCTAGCCCTTGTCGTTCTTGCAGAAACCTACGCTTCTACTGTCCAGTAGCAGCATCTTTGCACCCACAGCTGGCATTTCCTGGGCATCTGCCCATCTCCGACTTGCTTGTGACTTTTGGACTTGGTCCCCTTTTTCCACAGGTACCCTCGACTGGAAATCCATCGTTGTTGCATTGCTGGTTTGTGTCTTTCCTGCAGAATTCCCCTATCACGACTTCTATGTCCTTTGGGGAACTTTAGTGCACTTTGCACTCACTTTTCAGGGTCTTGGGGTGGGTTATTTTTCTAACCCTTACTATTTTCTAATAGTCCCAACGACCCTCTACAAGGGCACATAGGTTTGGGGTCCATTTGTGATTCGAATTCCACTTTTGGAGTATATGGTTTGTGTTGCCCCTATCCCTATGTGTCCCCATTGCATCCTATTGTAACTATACATTGTTTGCACTGTTTTCTAAGACTATACTGCATATTTTTGGTATTGTGTACATATATCTTGTGTATATTTGCTATCCTCATACTGAGGGTACTCACTGAGATACTTTTGGCATATTGTCATAAAAATAAAGTACCTTTATTTTTAGTATAACTGTGTATTGTGTTTTCTTATGATATTGTGCATATGACACTAAGTGGTACTGTCGGTGCTTCACTCGTCTCCTAGTTCAGCCTAAGCTGCTCTGCTAAGCTACCATTATCTACCAGCCTATGCTGCTAGACACCCTATACACTAATAAGGGATAACTGGGCCTGGTGCAAGGTGTAAGTACCCCTAGGTACTCACTACAAGCCAGTCCAGCCTCCTACAATTGGTCTTCAGGTTCTGTTAACTTTTCACAGTTTGTTGCAGGTCATGATATTAATTGCAGTGTTTCAGAATCTGAGACTTCGAGTTCCACCAATTTGCCACCAATTCACATTTCCAGCATCTCCATTGTTAATGAAGATCAGTTGCAAGTACAACCTAAAAGGATAAACAGATGACCAAAAGCACTGGATGATTTTGAATTTCTTTAATGCGCCATAATTATTTTGTTCTATTGGCTATCATTTGCTTTTCACGTTTTTACTTATGCCTTATGTCTCTAATCTAACCTTAGTGTTGAATTGTTACATATTATTCCTTTTCTGTTCGTAATTTGTCCTCATTGTTTCTTTGTTTTTAACCACTTCGCTGCCAGGCCTTTTCCCCCTCCTGTGCCAGGCCTTTTTTTGCCTATTTGGGGCAGTTCGCGCTTAGGCCCGCATAACTTTTTGTCCACATAAGCTAACCAAGCCAAATTTGCGTCCTTTTTTTCCAACATCCTAGGGATTCTGGAGGTACCCAGACTTTGTGGGTTCCCCTGAAAGAGGCCAAGAAATTGGCAAAATACAGGGAAAATTTTGTTTTTTTCAAAAAAATTGGAAAAAGTGGCTGCAGAAGAAGGCTTGTGGTTTTTCCCCTGAAAATGGCATCAACAAAGGGTTTGCGGTGCTAAACTCAGCAGCTTCCCAGCTTTCAGGAACAGGCAGACTTGAATCAGAAAACCCAATTTTTCAACACAATTGTGGCATTTTTCTGGGACATACCCCATTTTTGCAATTTTTTGTGCTTTCAGCCTCCTTCCAGTCAGTGACAGAAATGGGCATGAAACCAATGCTGGATCCCAGAAACCTAAACATTTCTTAAACCTAGACAAAATTCTGAATTCAGCAAGGGGTCATTTGTGTAGATCCTACAAGGGTTTCCTACAGAAAATAACAACTGAAAAAGAAAAATATAGAAATTTAGGTGAAAAAAACATAAATGTTTCTCTACGTTTTACTCTGTAACTTTTCCCTGCAATGTCAGATTATCGAAAGCAATATACCGTTACGTCTGCTGGACTCCTCTGGTTGCGGGGATATATAGGGCTTGTAGGTTCATCAAGAACCCGAGGAACCCAGAGCCAATAAATGAGCTGCACCCTGACGTGCGTTTTCATTCTATAACGGGTATACAGCCATTCATTTGCTGAAATATAAAGAGTAAAAAATTGCTATCAAGAAAACCTTTGTATTTCCAAAAAGGGCACAAGATAAGGTGTTGAGGAGCAGTGGTTATTTGCACATCTCTGAATTCCGGGGTGACCATACTAGCATGTGAATTACAGGGCTTTTCTCAAATAGATGTCTTTTTTACACACTCTCCTATATTTGGAAGGAAAAAATGTAGAGAAAGACAAGGGGCAATAACACTTGTTTTGCTAATCTATGTTCCCCCAAGTCTCCCGATAAAAATGATACCTCACTTGTGTGGGTAGGCCTAGCGCCCGCGACAGGACACGCCCCAAAGCGCAACGTGGACACATCCAAATTTTTGGAAGACAACAGAGGTGTTTTTTGCGAAGTGCCTACCTGTAGATTTTGGCCTCTAGCTCAGCCGGCACCTAGGGAAACCTACCAAACCTGTGCATTTCTGAAAACTAGAGACCTAGGGGAATCCAAGGAGGGGTGACTTGCGGGGCTCGGACCAGGTTCTGTTACCCAGAATCCTTTGCAAACCTCAAAATTTGGCTAAAAAAAACACATGTTCCTCACATTTCTGTGGCAGAAAGATCTGGAATCTGAGAGGAGCCACAAATTTCCTTTCACCCAGCGTTCCTCCAAGTCTCCCGATAAAAATGATACCTCACTTGTGTGGGTAGGCCTAGCGCCCGCAACAGGAAACGCCCCAAAGCGCAACGTGGACAGATCCAAATTTTTGGAAGACAACAGAGGTGATTTTTGCGAAGTGCCTACCTGTAGATTTTGGCCTCTAGCTCAGCCGGCACCTAGGGAAACCTACCAAACCTGTGCATTTCTGAAAACTAGAGACCTAGGGGAATCCAAGGAGGGGTGACTTGCGGGGCTCGGACCAGGTTCTGTTACCCAGAATCCTTTGCAAACCTCAAAATTTGGCTAAAAAAACACATGTTCCTCACATTTCTGTGTCTGAAAGTTCTGGAATCTGAGAGGAGCCACAAATTTCCTTCCACCCAGCGTTGCCCCAAGTCTCCCGATAAAAATGATACCTCACTTGTGTGGGTAGGCCTAGTGCCGGCGACAGGAAACACCCCAAAGCGCAACGTGGACACATCCTAAATTTTGGGAAAAAACAGAGGTGTTTTTTGCGAAGTGCCTACCTGTAGATTTTGGCCTCTAGCTCAGCCGGCACCTAGAGAAACCTACCAAACCTGTGCATTTCTGAAAACTAGAGACCTAGGGGAATCCAAGGAGGGGTGACTTGCGGGGCTCGGACCAGGTTCTGTTACCCAGAATCCTTTGCAAACCTCAAAATTTGGCTAAAAAAACACATGTTCCTCACATTTCTGTGGCAGAAAGTTCTGGAATCTGAGAGGAGCTACAAATTTCCTTCCACCCAGCGTTCCCTCAAGTCTCCCGATAAAAATGATACCTCACTTGCGTGG
This sequence comes from Pleurodeles waltl, assembly GCF_031143425.1. Classification (NCBI taxonomy): domain Eukaryota; kingdom Metazoa; phylum Chordata; class Amphibia; order Caudata; family Salamandridae; genus Pleurodeles; species Pleurodeles waltl. The sequence goes on from NC_090440.1 coordinate 1,312,643,668, forward strand.
GTAGGCCTAGCGCCGGCGACAGGAAACACCCCAAAGCGCAACGTGGACACATCCTAAATTTTGGAAAAAAACAGAGGTGTTTTTTGCGAAGTGCCTACCTGTAGATTTTGGCCTCTAGCTCAGCCGGCACCTAGGGAAACCTACCAAACCTGTGCATTTCTGAAAACTAGAGACCTAGGGGAATCCAAGGAGGGGTGACTTGCGGGGCTCGGACCAGGTTCTGTTACCCAGAATCCTTTGCAAACCTCAAAATTTGGCTAAAAAAACACATGTTCCTCACATTTCTGTGGCAGAAAGTTCTGGAATCTGAGAGGAGCTACAAATTTCCTTCCACCCAGCGTTCCCCCAAGTCTCCCGATAAAAATGATACCTCACTTGCGTGGGTAGGCCTAGCGCCGGCGACAGGAAACACCCCAAAGCGCAACGTGGACACATCCTAAATTTTGGAAAAAAACAGAGGTGTTTTTTGCGAAGTGCCTACCTGTAGATTTTGGCCTCTAGCTCAGCCGGCACCTAGGGAAACCTACCAAACCTGTGCATTTCTGAAAACTAGAGACCTAGGGGAATCCAAGGAGGGGTGACTTGCGGGGCTCGGACCAGGTTCTGTTACCCAGAATCCTTTGCAAACCTCAAAATTTGGCTAAAAAAACACATGTTCCTCACATTTCTGTGGCAGAAAGTTCTGGAATCTTAGAGGAGCTACAAATTTCCTTCCACCCAGCGTTCCCCCAAGTCTCCCGATAAAAATGATACCTCACTTGCGTGGGTAGGCCTAGCGCCGGCGACAGGAAACACCCCAAAGCGCAACGTGGACACATCCTAAATTTTGGAAAAAAAACAGAGGTGTTTTTTGCGAAGTGCCTACCTGTAGATTTTGGCCTCTAGCTCAGCCGGCACCTAGGGAAACCTACGAAACCTGTGCATTTCTGAAAACTAGAGACCTAGGGGAATCCAAGGAGGGGTGACTTGCGGGGCTCGGACCAGGTTCTGTTACCCAGAATCCTTTGCAAACCTCAAAATTTGGCTAATAAAACACATGTTCCTCACATTTCTGTGTCTGAAAGTTCTGGAATCTAAGAGGAGCCACAAATTTCCTTCCACCCAGCGTTCCCCCAAGTCTCCCGATAAAAATGATACCTCACTTGTGTGGGTAGGCCTAGTGCCCGCGACAGGAAATGGCCCAAAACACAACCTGGACACATCACATTTTTTCATAGAAAACAGGGCCTACCTGTGGATTTTGGCCTCTAGCTCAGCCGGCACCTGGGGAAACCTAGCAAACTAGCGCATTTTTGAAAACTAGAAACCCAGGGGAATCCAAGATGGGGTGAATTGTGGGGCTCTGACCAGGTTCTGTTACCCAGAATCCTTTGCAAACCTCAAATTTTGGCTAAAAAAACATGTTTTCCTCACATTTCAGTGACAGAAAGTTCTGGAATCTGAGAGGAGCCACAAATTTCCTTCCACCTAGCGTTCCCCCAAGTCTCCCGATAAAAATGATACCTCACTGGTGTGGGTAGGCCTAGCGCCCGCGACAGGAAATGGCCCAAAACACAATGTGGACACATCACATTTTTTCATAGAAAACAGTGCCTACCTGTGGATTTTGGCCTCTAGCTCAGCCGGGCCCAGGGGGGGCAGAAATGGCCTAAAATAAATTTGTCCCCAACCCCCCTGCCCCCCCGGAAGCGACCCTTGCCTATGGGGTCGCCCCCCCTTGCGTGACATTGGTGCCAAAAAAAAAATCCCCGGTGCCTAGTGGTTTCTGCCCCCCTTGGGGGCAGATTGACCTACAATCGGCCAATCTGCCCCCAAGGGGGGCAGAAATGGTCTAAATACAATTTGCCCCCCAGGGGAGCGACCCTTGCCTAATGGGTCGCTCCCCATCTCTACAAAAACAAACAAAAAAAAACCACAAAAAAAACAATTTGCCCTGGCGCCTAGAGGTTTCTGCCCCCCCCGGGGGCAGATCGGCCTAATACCAATAGGCCGATCTGCCCCCAGGGGGGGCAGAAATGGCCTAAAATAAATTTGCCCCCCCAACCCTCCCGGGGAGCGACCCTTGCCTACAAGGTCGCTCCCCTTGCGTGACGGCGCAAAAAAAAGATCCCTGGTGCCTAGTGGTTTCTGCCCCCCTTGGGGGCAGATTGACCTACAATCGGCCAATCTGCCCCCAAGGGGGGCAGAAATGGTCTAAATACAATTTGCCCCCCAGGGGAGCGACCCTTGCCTAATGCGTCGCTCCCCATCTCTAAAAAAACAAACAAACAAAAAAAAAACACAAGAAAACTATTTGCCCAGGCGCCTAGAGGTTTCTGCCCCCCCTGTGGGCAGATCGGCCTAATACTAATAGGCCGATCTGCCCCCAGGGGGGGCAGAAATGGCGTAAAATAAATTTGCCCCCCTCACCCCCCCCCCCCCCCCGGGGAGCGACCCTTGCCTACAAGGTCGCTCCCCTTGCGTGACGGCGCAAAAAAAAGATCCCTGGTGCCTAGTGGTTTCTGCCCCCCTTGGGGGCAGATTGACCTAAAATCGGCCGATCTGCCCCAAAAGCGGGCAGAAATGGCCTAAATACAATTTGCCCCTCCAGGGGAGCGACCCTTGCCTAAGGGGACGCTCCCCATCTGTAAAACACAACAACAACAAAAATCCCTGGTGCCTAGTGGTTTCTGCCCCCCGTGGGGGCAGATCGGCCTAATAAAAATAGGCTGATCTGCCCCCATGGGGGGCAGAAATGGCCTAAAATAAATTTGCCCCCCATGGGAACGACCCTTGCCTAAGGGGTCGCTCCCCTTACGTGAAAAACAAACAAACAAACAAAAAAAACTCCCTGGTGTATAGTGGTTTCTGCCCCCCTTGGGGGCAGATTGGCCTCATAAAAATAAGCCAATCTGCCCCCAAAGGGGGCAGAAATGGCCTAAATATAATTTCCCCCCTATGGGAGCGACCCTTGCCTAAGGGGTCGCATCCCACACCTAAAACACAAAAGAAAACAAATCAACAAAAAAAAAAAAAAAAAAGTATCCCTGGTGTCTAGAGGTTTCTGCCACCCCTGGGGGCAGATCCGCCTATTATTAGGCCGATCTGCCCCCAGCGGGGGCAGAAAAGGCCTTAAAAAAAAATGACCCCCTGGGAGCGACCCTTGCCCAAGGGGTCGCTCCCTTCTGTCAATTTCATCTAAAAAAAAAAAAATCCCTGGTGTCTAGTGGGGTTTCAAAAGCCGGATTGCAAGCAATCCGGCTTTTGAAACCCTCGGAGAGACTTCAAAGGGAAGGAAATACATTTCCTTCCCTTTGAAGCCCCTCCGGGCCTCCCCCACGTGATCGAAAGAGAAATGCTGAGCATTTCTCTTTCGATGAGCGCGATGGGGGAGGTTGTGTGATTGTCAGCGCGCGCTCGCGCGCTGACGTCACAGGGGGGGTGGGGGGGGGGTCGGGGGTTGAAGGGGAAGGGATTCCCCGGTCAGCCCTGACCTAGGGGGGGTGGGGGGGCGGCCCTCGGGAGGAGCGCTAGCGCTTCTCCCAAGGGCAGCATTGCGGACGTAATGGTTACGTCCATGGCGCCACACGGGCGCTGCCATGGACGTAACCATTACGTCCGTGGCGGGGAAGGGGTTAATCTAGTGAACTTTGTTTACTCTGTGCTTGTTAACCCCTTCGCTGCCAGGTCTTTTCCCCCTCAGGTGCCAAGCCTTTTTTTGGCTATTTGGGGCAGTTTGTGCTTAGGCCCTCATAACTGTTTGGCCATTTAAACTACCCACACCAAATTTGCGTCCTTTTTTTTCCAACATCCTAGGGATTCTAGAGGTACCCAGACTTTGTCGGTTCCCCTGAAGGAGACCAAGAAATTAGCCAAAATACAGCGATAATTTCGTTTTTTTCCAAAAAATGTGAAAAAAGGGCTGCAGAAGAAGGCTCATGATTTTTTCCCTGAAAATGGCATCAACAAAGGGTCTGCAGTGCTAAAATCACCAACTTCCCAGCTTCAGGAACAGAAAGACTTGAATCAGAAAACCCAATTTTTCCACACAATTTTGGCATTTTACTGGGACATACCCTATTTTTACTATTTTTTGTGCTTTCAGCCTCCTTCCACTCAATTACAGAAATGGGTGTGAAACCAATGCTGGATACCAGGAAGCTAAACATTTCTGAAAAGTAGACAAAATTCTGAATTTAGCAAGGGGTCATTTGTGTAGATCCTACAAGGGTTTTCTACAAAAAACACCAGCTGAAATAAAAAAATATTGAAATTGAGGTGAGAAAAACAAGCATTTTTCCCAATGTTTTACTCTGTAACTTTTTCCTGCGATGTCAGGTTTTTTAAAGCAATATACTGTTATGTCTGCTGGACTCTTCTGGTTGCGGGGATATATAGGGTTTGTAGGTTCATCAAGAACCCTAGGTACCCAGAGCCAATAAATGAGCTGCACCTTGCAATAGGTTTTCATTCTATACTGGGTATACAGCAATTCATTTGCTGAAATATAGAGTGAAAAATAGGTATCAAGAAAACCTTTGTATTTCCAAAATGGGCACAAGATAAAGGGGGTCATTCTGACCCTGGCGGTCCATGACCGCCATGGCGGAGGGCGGCGGAAGCACCGCCAACAGGCTGGCGGTGCTTCCTGGGCTATTCTGACCGCGGTGGTAAAGCTGCGGTCAGAAAAGGGGAACCGGCGGTTTCCCGCCGGTTTCCCGCTGGTTTCCCGCCGGTTTTCCCCTGGCCCAGGGAATCCTCCATGGCGGCGCTGCTTGCAGTACCGCCATGGGGATTCCGACCCCCTTCCCGCCAGCCTGTTTCTGGCGGTGTCCACCGCCAGAACCAGGATGGCGGGAACGGGTGCCGTGGGGCCCCTGCACTGCCCATGCCACTGGCATGGGCAGTGCAGGGGCCCCCTAACAGACCCCCACAAAGATTTTCACTGTCTGCTTTGCAGACAGTGAAAATCGCGACGGGTGCCACTGCACCCGTCGCACCCCTGCAACTCCACCGGCTCCATTCGGAGCCGGCTTCCTCGTTGCAGGGGCTTTCCCGCTAGGCCGGCGGGCGGCCTTTTGGCGGTCGCCCGCCGGCCCAGCGGGAAAGTTGGAATGACCGCCACGGTCTTTTGACCGCGGTGCGGTCATTCGGCGGTGACCGCATGGCGGGCGGCGACTGCCGCCCGCCGCGGTCAGAATGACCGCCAAAGTGTTGAAAAGCAATGGTTATTTGCACATCTCTGAATTCTGGGGTGCCCATACTAGCATGTGAATTACAGAGCATTTCTCAAATCTTTTGTAAACACTGTCTTCCATTTGGAAGGAAAAAATGAAGAGAAAGACAAGGGGCAATAACACTTGTTTTGCTATTCTGTGTTCCCCCAAGTTTCCCGATAAAAACAGTACCTCACTTGCGTGGGTGGACCTGATGCTTGCGACAGGAAATGCGACCTGGAAATGCAACATGGACACATCACATTTTTACATTGAAATATGATGTGTTTTTTGCAAAGTGCCTAGCTGTGGATTTTGGCCTCTAGGTCAGCCGGCACCTAGGGAAACCTACCAAACCAGCGCATTTTTGAAAACCAGACACCTAGGGGAATCCAAGATGGGGTGAATTGTGGGGCTTTCACCAGGTTTTGTTACCCAGAATCCTTTGCAAACCTCAAAATGTGGCTAAAAAAACACATTCTTCTCACATTTCGGTGACAGAAAGCTCTGGAATCTGAAAGGACCAACAAATTTCCTTCCACCCAGCATTCACCCACGTCTCCTGATACAAAATTATACCTCACTTGTGTGGGTAGGCTTAGTGCCCACGACAGAAATGCCCCAAAACACAACATGGACACATCAAATGTTTCCAAAGAAAACAGAGGTGTTTTTTGCAAAGTGCCTACCTGTGGATTTTGGCCTCTAGCTCAGCCTGCACCTAGGGAAACCTACCAAACCTGTGCATTTTTTAAAAATAGACAACTAGGGGAATGCAAGATGGGGTGACTTGTGGGGCTCTGACCAAGTTCTGTTACCCAGAAGCCTTTGCAAACCTCCAAATTTGGCCAAAAAAAGGCTTTTTCCTCTCTTTTCGGTGACAGATAGTTCTGGAATCTGAGAGGAACCCAAATTTCCTTCCACCAAGCGTTCACCCAAGTCTCCTTATAAAAATGGTACCTCACTTGTGTGGGTAGGCCTACCGCCCACGACAGGAAATGCCCCAAAACACAACGTGGACACATCACATTTTCCCAAAGAAAAGAGAGGTGTTTTTTGCAAAGTGCCTAGCTGTGGATTTTGTCCTCTAGCTCAGCCAGCACCTAGGGACACCTACCAAACCTGTGCATTTTCGAAAACTAGACACCTAGGGGAATCCAAGATGGGGTGACTTGTGGGGCTCTCACCAGGTTCTGTTACCCAGAATCCTTTGCAAACCTCAAAAAATGGCAAAAAAACACTTTCTCCTCACATTTCGGTGACAGAAAGTTCTGGAATCTGGGAGGAGCCAGAAATGTCCTTCCACCCAGCGTTCCCCCAAGTCTCTCGATAAAAATGATACCTCACTTGTGTGGGTAGGCCTAGTGCCCGCGACAGGAAACGCCCAAAAACACTATCTGGACAAATCAAAATTATAAAAAACAGAACTACCTGTTTTTTTTGGGGGGGGGGGCAACCTGCGTTTTTGGTCCTGGGCTCAGCAGCCATCTAGGGAAACCTACCAAGCCCAGACATTTCTGAAAACTAGACATGCAAGGGGGTCAATGGAGGTGTGACTTGCGTGGATCCCCCAATGAAACTTCAAATTTAGCTAAGAAATCACTTTTTCCCCACATTTCTGTGTGGGATCACCGCACCGGGACAAATTTCCTACCACCCAACGTTCCCCTCAGTCTCCCATTAAAAATGATACCTCACTTGTGTAGGTGGGACAAGTGCCTGTGACAGGGAAGAGCCAAAAACATGTTGAAATTGAGGGGGAACCAAAGCGGGTCCAAAAAGGCTGTTTGAAAAAAAAAAAATTTAGGCTGACAAGTGCAGCAGAATCTTTATCGGTATAGATGGGACAATGTTGGGTGGTAGGAATTTTGTGGATTCCTGCAGATTCCGGAAGGTTCCATCATAAAAATGTGGGAAAATGTGTGATTTTCAGCAAAGTTAGAGGTTTGCAGGGCATTGTGGGTAAGAAAATGGTGCAGGGTGCATGTGAAGCACACCACCCTGGAATCAACCAAATGTTTAGTTTTCAGATGTGTCTGGGTCTTGTGGATTTTTCTACATGGCAGCGTCCCAGAGTCAAAAAAGTGCAGCCCTCATCATTCCAAGTGGGACGATTTTGAGAGTTACTAAGCTCTCATGGCCCAAATATAAAACCAAAACCCATAATCAAATGTCTTCTTGCTTGCCGTGGGATAAAATGTTTTAGTGTGCAGGGGGTGAGCTGAAAGACTGTTACCCCCTTCAGTTGGGGTGGGGGCATAACCAGGCCCATACTGGTCGGTAGCCACCACCCCACTATTTTGTTTTAAATTCCATGCCATCTAGTAGACTTTCTTCCCCCCTGGGGTGTGGATTGGGGGTCATTTCCCCATCTGTCCACTGGTGGGCAGAACAACTTTGGTCCCATGTATTTGGGGTGGGCGTATGGCCATACCCCCACCCTCTTATTTTGAAAACAATCTTCTGTGGTCTCTGGTGGGCTTTCTGCCCCCCTTGGGGGCAGATGGGCCTTCCAAAAATAGGCCAATGTGCCCCCAAGGAGGGCAGATATAGGCAACAGTAATGTCCCCCCATGGGGAGCGACCCTTTCCCAAGGGGCAGCCCCCCAAACAAATCACACACATACACACACCAATCCCTGGTGTCTAGTGATTTCTGCACCCCTTGGGGGCAGATTGGCCTAACAAAAATAGGCTGATCTGCCCTCAGGGGAGGCAGAAATGGGCTAAATAGAATTTGCCCCCCAGGGGAGCGACCCTTGCCTTGGGGTTCGCTCCCCATACATAAAAACATCATTCCAAGTGGGACGATTTTGAGAGTTACTAAGCTCTCATGGCCCAAATATAAAACCAAAACCCATAATCAAATGTCTTCTTGCTTGCCGTGGGATAAAATGTTTTAGGGTGCAGGGGGTGAGCTGAAAGACTGTTACCCCCTTCAGTTGGGGTGGGGGCATAACCAGGCCCATACTGGTCGGTAGCCACCACCCCACTATTTTGTTTTAAATTCCATGCCATCTAGTAGACTTTCTTCCCCCCTGGGGTGTGGATTGGGGGTCATTTCCCCATCTGTCCACTGGTGGGCAGAACAACTTTGGTCCCATGTATTTGGGATGGGCGTATGGCCATACCCCCACCCTCTTATTTTGAAAACAATCTTCTGTGGTCTCTGGTGGGCTTTCTGCCCCCCTTGGGGGCAGATGGGCCTTCCAAAAATAGGCCAATGTGCCCCCAAGGAGGGCAGATATGGGCAATAGTAATGTCCCCCCATGGGGAGCGACCCTTTCCCAAGGGTCAGCCCCCCAAACAAAACACACACATACACACACCAATCCCTGGTGTCTAGTGATTTCTGCACCCCTTGGGGGCAGATTGGCCTAACAAAAATAGGCTGATCTGCCCTCAGGGGAGGCAGAAATGGGCTAAATAGAATTTGCCCCCCAGGGGAGCGACCCTTGCCTTGGGGTTCGCTCCCCATACATAAAAACATAAAATAAATACAAATATATATATCCCTGGTGTCTAGAGGTTTCTGCCCCCCGGAGGCAGATCGGCCTAATTATATTAGGCCAATCTGCCCCCAGGGGGGAAGAAATGGCCTAAAAATTATTTGTTCTCCTGGGGAGCGGACCTTACCCAAGGGGCCACTCCGATTATCCGTAAGTATATGATGAAAAAATTCCCTGGTGTCTAGTGGTTTAGTGCCTAGAAACAATTTGGCCTCCCAGGGAGCGACCCTTGCTGAAGGGGCCACTCCCTAAAACAAAAAAAGAAAGAAAAAAAAAATCCCTTGTCTCTAGGGGGTTTTCTGCCCCCACCCCCCCCCCCCAGGGTCAGAAATGGCCTGAAAATTATTTGCCCCCCTGGGGAGCCTTGCCCAAGGGGCCGCTCCCCTTTTGTCCAATCCCCCCCCCAAAAAAAAATCCCTGGTGTCTAGTGGGCATTTCTGCTGCCCGATCGCATTGTGATCGGGCAGCAGAAATGCTTGCAGAGACATGAAAGGAAAGGCCTTTCCTTTCCTTTCATGTCTCTGCTGGCCCCCTCCTCCGAGCAGAAGAGAAATGCTCAGCATGCTTTTAGCGCGATGGGAGGTGACTTCTGATGTCATCAGATGTCACTGGGAGGGTCGGGGTGGAAGGGGAAGCAATTCCCCTTCCAGCCCTGACCCTTCAGTCCTCGGCGGGGAGCGCTAGCCCTTCCCCCGAGGACCGGTAAATGGAAGTAATGGTTACGTCCATGGTGCCACATAGGCGCAGCCATGGACTTAACCATTACGTCCATGGCGTGCAAGGGGTTAAATATATTATTGTTGCTTCATTTTACTAGTTTAGGTCATCACATGCATCTTTAGAGGCTTATTGTTTTCAAGAGAATATTGTTGAATGTACGAAAGAAGAAGATGTGTAGTATGTTTGACCCAAATGTTGGGGTTCATTGATTCTGGAGTTTTTTTTTTTTAATAATATGGTATTTTTTTATAGAATCAATTTTATATAATATGTTATTTCTTAAAGAATAATGGTGCTTAGTGGGGAATTGAGATGAAAGTGTCATTGTTTTTATTTTATTGAGTTGTTGCTTTTGATATATTTTGAGGGACAATTTATTTTAAGCTTCAGTTTTTAACACTGTTATTCAATATTATGTTTTTGTTTATAAGGTTTAAGGGCTCTATTGCTTATCAAAATTGGAGTTTGTAGATATTGCATTTTTAAGATATTTTTATAATTTGTTGAGATACCGATTTTGCATTGAAGAATATATCTGTACCCTTATATTGAATTACTTTTAATAAATGGTTTTGAGTTTGGTGTTAGGTTTTTAGATTTGCTCCCATCACCAATGTTTATGGATGTAGCGGGTGGCTACCGCGAAGGCTGCTGCGTCAGGGTGCGATGTATAGGTGGCCAATAAAGGGCAGGTCGGGCCATTGTTACTCAAAGAACTTGACCTAACATGTAATATTGTATGTGGTAGGGCGCCAACAAGCCAGTTGTTATGGTCTTGATAAGATAAAGGTATTTCTAAATATATATAAGCTCTGTATGGTGCAGGTATGTTTGCAGGTGTATAGTGATGAAATGTATTTGTGTTCCTATCTTCTGCTGGAAAGGTGACCCAAGAATAAAAAATGTTTGTTCTATAGGCTGGGTAAGCCTTAACAACAAATGTAACTGGACCCCCCCCTCCCCCCTGGCCGTTAGGCCATTGCCAATCAACGTGCAGTAAAGGGTGGTCGCATTTTTACTGCAATTGCTACCCGTTGTGGGTTCGCCATTTTAATGGTAGATGTATGTTCAGAGATAAGGACACCCAGTGGGGATTAGTCCTCTTAAGGTCAAGCTTGAACAACCTACAGCTCAAAATAGGTACTACCTATGTAGCTGAGGAGGAAACCCTCAATACCGCAGACGTCTCCGTATATAGTATTGATGTGTCTTTAGCCTTAGATCAGACAGAGATACTTAGGAGGATCCGAATATTAGTGCCTGAACAAACGTTGATGGTGCCATGTCACATAGTTCTCATTATGGTAATGAGGCTACTTGACTTTGGAGGCAGGATCACATGGATTTTGGCTACTAAGTAGAATTCCACACCATATGACGCCTGTTGGCCTAATCCGGGTTATCCGGCTAACTAGCAGCGCCTCATCTCTGGCCGAGATGATTGTAGCAACCGGGCGCATGACAGAAAGACTCCTCAGGGGAATTGTGGTCAATCGGATCCCATCCCTTTCTTTCTGTCAGTTACCAAAAAGTCTCATACAGGCAAATACAACAGAGGCAGAATATAATTCAAAAAGGATTTATTGAAGTAAGTGCATCTTAGATAAAAAAAGGAATGTATTGCAATAACTAGGATGATAAAACACAACAACAGGTGACTAACAGAGTACAACACAAAAATAGTCCTACCATACTGTCACTAGGAGCGTTGCATATATTTCTCCTACCCAAAATATATCTGAGCACAGCACAATAAGCCTAATCTCCCTTCTGGTTTTCCTCCTGGGGGTACACGATCACTCATACCTGAAGTAACATGCCTGTGGTCTAGAAAGACACCGTTCCCATGTAGGTCAGGGCTTTGGCCATCTAGGCAAGTAGCTGCAGCAAAGCTGTCAGCAATCAGCACAGCATGCAGTTGTGGTCATCTGACTGGAATCTCCCTCTAGCATGTCTGGGACAAAAGGGTGTTTTTATAATAGAACAGTTAACATTCTAAGAAAAGGTCCCCATGTATGAGTGTGTGTTTTCTGTGAATGTTGGAAACATAGCATACCATGTCGGTCAGCAACCCTATCTGACTGTAGCCTTGGAGAAAGCACAAAGTAAAATAAATATCCTGCTAAGAATGTGATGGAGGCAGGAAGGGGAACATGGCGGCCAGTTGAGGCGTGGTCTCCGAGCAGAGATGCTCGTAGGATTATGTGTGGTGATGCCGGCGACGTCGATGCTTGAGGCGATGTTCGAGGGCACTTATCGGTAGCTGGGAAAACCGGAGCAGGGTGTTGTGGTCCTGCAGCCGGGCCTCTTGTGCTGGAATCAGTGTGCGGCTGGGCAGGCATGACCGAGAAGAACCAGTGCCTGAGATGCGCGTCGGGTCCCGGCGTGTGGGCAGAGGCTGCAAGGAGCGTACGTCGTGGGAGACGCTGCATGTTTTGCTGCTGCCTCCGCGGGACGCCCAGCACAGGAGCTGGGCTTCTCCTGGAGGGGAATTTTTTCCAGAGTCAGGGCGTAGCAGCCAGGGAGAGTGTTGAGGACATACCGTATATGACGCCGCTCTAGAGGCCCCCAGGCTGCCTCAAATGTACCAGGGGATATAATAAAAGGTAAGCCCGGCTCCTTGTTTTCGGACCTTGCCACTCCTCTTCCACTAATCTCTTATAGCAGAAAGAGGAGAGAAAGTAATGGGAAAAGGGGTCCTAAGTGGGCAAAGAGGGTGAGATTTGGGGCAAAAAGTATTCCCCTGGAGACAGGTGATCCCACAGAGGGACACCATATTAGTACAAAACCCAAAAAAGAACTGTTTCATAAAGGAGGACCCTCACATTCCCATATAAAAAGCGTTTTATAGGACTTATAGGACTTAAAGGACTTAAAGGACTTAAAGGACTATAGGAGGGCTGCACTACTCTTGTCTTTTTTCAAATCGTCTCCAGGGGGGGTGAAGGTGGCGTTACCCTCGCAAGATGTGGTTGGAAACTCCTTGGTTCTAGGGGGTTGCGGATTAAAGACTCAGGAGTTGGGGAATGCTGATAATAATTTGCCTCAAGTGACTCAAGTGTTTTCTTCAGGGTCAATGGAGGCTTCATCTTGCCAATCTCTGCCCCCCACAAATTTAGCCCTTCAGTTTCCCCCGTGGCTCATGGCCCGTCAGTTCAAGATCTTCTAATTTCTCTAACAAAGGAGTTTAGAGAGAGGTTCGAGATTTCTAAAAATAATCAAGCTAAAATCAGCTAAATAGTCAGGACATTTCACAGCTAAAAAGTGGACAGAAGATACTTCAGGATAAGTTGGAAATCTTGGAAAATAATATTAGACTTCTGAGTGTCCCTGAAGGTATGGAAGGAGAAGATATCAAGGACTAAGTGATATCGCTGATCAAGGATGCCATCCCAAATTTACCTCTTGAATCTAGAAGAGGATATCCACAGAATCCAACGAGATCCCGTTAGGAGGAACTCTGGAAGGGAGGTTCCCAGGAAGATACTAATAGATACTAATAGACTTCGCTACGTATTCTATTAAGGAAAAAATTCTGTCTGAAGCTCTTAAAGTTGGGAGTTTTTCTAAACGGGACTGGTCCTTTCGTATACGATCCGATGTGTCTAAGGTGACTTTGGATAGGCAGTGGGATCTGGGGAATTATATGCAGGAACTTAGGTCGTTAGGTCCAGCTGAGATTCCCCGCAGCCCTACGGATTATGTGTAACAATAAAATGCATAACATCAGGGACTCCACGGAGGTCAGGGCTTTCATAGAACAGATCAAGGCATCACAATAACACATGTAATTATTCTGTCCAGTAGAGAGCTTCATAAAGGTAACAGTATGGTTATCCTAGAGAAGGATTGGAGGGTTCCCCAGTGGGTGGGGGCTGGGGGTGGTCTTCTTAGAGGTGATTGGGGTTTTGTTTTGCACTAGGTGTGGGAGCATATGGGGGAAAAAAGGAAAAAAAAATGTTTGTCCTCAGAGTATGTATATTGAGGTTTAGCGGGGCAGTTGGGGGATTGGATTCACTTTTTTATAATGGGTATCAGGCGTTTTCAGTTGAAGATTCTTTTGTGGAATGTCAACGGTTTGAGAGGGGGTAGGAGGAGGAGGATTTTTGAGTTTTTAAGAATGGCTGAAGAGGAGGTGAATATTTTTCAGGAGACTCATTTGTTGCGAGAGGAGTGGGACACTTTTCTTAAGCAAGTGAAATGGGCAGGCTACAGTATAAGTACCAATCAATCTTGTGCAGATAAAGGGCTGGCAATTCTCTTACAAAAATCAATAAAGGTAAAGGTGGGTGATGTGTTAGTGGATTCTTAAGGTAGGTGGTTGGCTGTAGAAGTAGGCCTATCTGGATTTTGGTTTACGAGGACAGGATACTATGGGCTTAATATGGACAACCCAGTACCGTTTCAAGGGCTATATAATCATCTACTTTTAGATAAGTATCCAGTCTTGTTGGGAGGAGATTTTAACGTATTGTTGGACCCCATACTGGATAAAACGACTCCCCGAGGAATGGCTAATTCCCCTAGAACTCGGTCCTCGTTGAGGCAGGCTATGATAGATCTTGCTTTCGCTGATATCTGGCATTGGAAGGGGGGTGATGGTTCTAGATTTACGTTCAATAATAAGAAATATGGTCACAAATCTAGAATAGATTTTTTTTAGTGCATACAAGCTTGTGTGGAAATTTTATTTATGTGGGGCATGCCCCCGCGCATCTCTCAGATCATTCTGCAGTAAAGTTACATCTTAGTTTTATGGCACAGCCTTCTAATGTTAGGTGGATGGTAAATAGGGTGTTATTTTTAGATGATATGATAAGTGAGGCTTTAAAGAAGGACACTAGAGAGTATTTTGCCTTTAATCATGGGACAGCTTCTATACAGACTGTGTGAGATGCTTATAAGGCATATATTAAGGGCCAACTTGTTAGTTTCGTGGCACACAGGAGTCGAGAGAAGGCGAAATGAAAAAGTTTTGAATCATCTATTGCCACTTTGCAGATGTTAATACATAATGCCCATCAGGATGAGAATAACTGTCAGCTAGAAGGTTTGGAGGGCTCAATATGAAAAAGCACATTTAGATTTGGATCTGTTCTTAGAAAGACAAAATAGGAAAATGTGGGATAGAAGTCTTTATGCACATTATGAAGATGGGGAAGGATGCAGTAAGCTTTTAGCCTGGAAAACCAAGTCAGACCATTCACAAAACTATATTTTGTCAATTAGATCAGGGATTACAGGTCATCTTTGTTGGGAGAAAACAGAGATAGAAGAAGCTTTAACTTCCTTTTTTTCAACACTGTATACTGATGATTTGCAGATTCCAGAAGAGCAGGTTAGAGAGTTTTTGAAGGGCTTTCATCATCCTACTTTAGATGATTCAACACAGCGGCAATTAATTTCTGAGATAGAGGAGCAAGAGGTATCTGAGGCAATAAAGGGTTTGAAGAAAGGGAAAGCAACTGGTTGCGGTAGGCTTCCAAATGAGCTATATAAGTTACTTGGGGAGGAGTTAGTTCCAATTTTGCTGGAATTGTTTATGTTTTTCCTGAAGGTGCACAAGTGCCAAAATTATGGGATGAAGCTAAAATCTGTCTATTGTTGAAACCTCGTAAAGACCTGACTCAGTGTATGTCATACCGACCGATCTCGCTACTTAATTCGGATTATAAGCTCTATACTGGCATTCTAGCTAGAAGACTTGGGAGGGTGATGGGCAGTCTGATACATGCAGATCAGAAGGGATTCATTAAGGGTAGACAACTCTCGGAATTAACTCATAATTTGCTGGGAGCTGTAGATTTGGCGTTGTAGGAGCGGGCTCTGTTAGCGGTTCTGACTTTTGATGCAGCTAAAGCATTTGACCAGGTGAATTGGTCATTTTTGCAGATTGTTGTGGAATCTTATGGACTGGGAGTACCTTTTGCTAGAGCAATTAAGGCTTTGTATAGATGCCTGACAGCCAAAATATTGATTAATGATAGGCTGACACAAGAGTTTAGGATTAGCCGAGGAACTCGTCAGGGGCGCCCACTATCTCCTCTTCTTTTTGATCTGTATTTTGAGCCTATGGCAATATTGCTTAGGACCAATGCTAGTATTCTTCCCTTTCAAGGTGGTGGGTGGGAAAGGAAAGTTGCATTGTATGCGGATGATCTCGTGATCTACACTAGAGATGTGAAGGCTTCCCTTCCCTCCATTAATTTGCTAATGGAAAATTTTGGTAGATTGTCAGGTTATTATATAAATCCTGAGAAGACAGAGATTATGTGCTGGAATTTGGCTTATAATTCTCCGTTAGTTAAGCAAGAGATAAGGTATTTGGGAGTTCAGCTTACGGCTAATTTTAGTGAAGTGGTGAAGGTTAATTTTGATAGAGCCTATTTAGAAACTAAAAAACTTCTCAAGACATGGGCTGCTTTTCCCCTTTCTTTAATTGGTAGACCTAATATTCTAAAGATGATTATTCTCCCAAAATTCACTTTTCTATTTAATGCTATTCCTCTAGAATGTAAAGCATGCTGGTTAAAAAAATTACGGGGGGATCTATCTGCATTTATATGGGCAGCTAAGAGGAATAGAATAGCGTGGAAAAAACTATGTAAAAAGAAAGAAAGAAAGGGGGGATTGCATCACCATATTTCTATAAATTTTATCTTGCTTTTCAATGTAAGAACATAAGAATCCTTTTGAGGTAAAGGTCAGAGTATACATCTCTCTGGAAGGCCCTGATTTCATATCTTGCAGATGAAGCTGACAACTTTCTATATAAATTTGGTCATCCGAAATATTTTAAGAAGTTCCAACTCAAGATCCCCATACAGGCATGTAAAATTTGGTTGCAGATTCGGAGTGTTTTAGGGATAGCTTATTACTGTAGTTTGGCACCCATTTGTGATTCTTCAGGTACTCCTGAGTGTTTTTTAGATAAGCTATCAGTCCCGTTGAAAGCCATTGGGGTGATTGAATGGGGGCAAGTTATAGAGGACTCCGAGTTTACCTTGGTTTATATTTTTGGAACGAGCGGGTGATATAGTCTCTAGGTTTAAATATTATCAATTGTCTGGTTGGGTCAAGTCTCTTCAGAAAGGAGAAATTGGGAAAGTCCTTGGGAGGAGAAATGAAGGCAGAAATTTATTGATAAGAAGTGGCTTTGTGGTGTCATGTGCTGTTGGATGCGGCAGGAGAGGATCCGCTGCTTCGTTGTTGAAGTGGAGGGAGGTCTTTCCAACCCTAGATGTTGTTAGTTTATGGGATTATCATGTTCTAGACTGTGGTTTACCATTAAATCGGCAGCCATGAAGGAAAATCACTTATTCACTTTACATAGGGTCTATTGGACACCGGCAAGGCTGTCGGTCATAGGAAAGACTAAAAAGAATTGCCCGCGTTGTGGGTATGTTAGTGCAGATGATCTCCATATGTTTTGGCAGTGTTCGAAGCTGACGAAGTTTTGGGAAGGAATTGAAAAAACTCTTAAGGAAATACTTAGTTTGAAGCTGGAGATACGTTTTTCAAAGATTATTTTTGAGGTATGCAACCAAGAGTTCCGATGTAAGAAAGCTACTGTGCCGAAGAGTATTTGCTATTTGTTCTGATGCCTTTGGCCCGACATAAAAGTTGTCATAAATGGGCTTTGCCTTTACCTTCCATAGTTCAGGAGTGGGAAACATCAGTAAATCGGGTATGCAAATTGGAACCGATCAGTCCCGCTAGCAGGAGAAATGAGTTTTGGTGGATTTGGGAAAATGCTTTTCAAGTAATGAACTCTATGGGTTAATCACTAGTTTTTTTTTTTTTCTTTTTTTGATAATTTGAGTCTGATGATTAAAACTCCTCTCTACCCATTAGCTGGCCTCCGGTATGATTGCTATATGAACTAATAAAGCTGCTTGCCCGTGCAGTGATTGGTTAGTGTTATGTGTGGTGGATCTGGAGCGTGTCAACAGGTGGTGTGGCCCATTGATATTCAGGGGCTCATGCTTGGAGATAATATCCTATGGTCTCCCCTGCCAGAGTGGAGCAGTGAGATGAGGACAAAAAAATAAAGAATGTGATGCTTTCCTAGGCGGAAGTACAATGAGATAAAGAAAATAAAACAGGACTGCAAATGTTGCTATTGCTAAAAAAACAAAGTAATGCTGAATAAAATGTAACAAGGTTAAAGTGCACAGTCGCAGGCCTAGTTAGCTTAAAACAACGTGTCTAAAAAATGGCTAAAATAGCTATACAACACCCTCCCCTTGCCGGTCAAGATGGTTTCAAAGCTGAAGGTAAAACAACTTATATGTCAATAATGAGAAGTTAAGAGACACAGAGGCAAAAAAGGACAATTTAAACAAGCCGAATTTAAGAGTCAGTGTCATTTTGGAAATTGCCAATTACATCCGGGACAATTGAAGCCAGGAGATGTTCTACTTCGGCAGGTGGTAAAATATCCAGATCATATCTAAGGAAAGCCACAGAACACTCGTTTTCCAAAGCCTGAGCTCTAGCTGAGGCAGCAGCATTCCGTGTCATGCCCTCCATAGAGTTGAGTCGCAGCATCCATAAAAGGCAACTCGTAAATGGCTTCCCTTAGAAGCGCACTCTCAACACGCATGTCTGATAATCAGCCCTCATCGAGAACATCAACAGATCAGCGTCCAAATATGTCAGCGCTGCGTAGGAAGACAGACTTTCAGTGTACATTCGAAGAAGCACCAGAGGCTTCGAAACACGGGCTGCACACAAAAGATTTGCATTCACTACCGCTAAGAAAGACCTCTTTCATGCCATTGGTACATTTGTACGAGAAAGGAAGCTCCCACACTTCGTGTATGCAACTCCAGCCTTTCATATCTACCCACTAGAATGTGTTTCAAACAAGATCTAAATTGAAGTGTTGAAACGGGCAGATTTATAACCCCATGTATTAGCCATTCAGCAGATGGTACTTCAGCCACAGTAAAAGGCAACTTTTCTAACTTTTCAATATTCAACATGACATATGTTGCTTCCTTCTTAGCCATTAGTCGTTGTTGTTGCGTTAAATTAAAGGCGGAAAAAATCTCCCTTGCGCTCACATGTTGCCAGGGAACGCAACCTGTTTTCAATGTCTCTAGTGTCCAACCCAACTGCATAATGGATCTTAGCTGACTTTGTTCATGTTGCAAAAATGATACATCACTCTGTACTATATCTATTGAAGAGGATACAATGTTATATAAAGTGTATATTCGGTCAGACAAGGTATTAATCCCATTATCTACAACAGCTAATGCTTTCTGTAAGTTTTCCTGATATATTGGCCTTAACCGGGGAGCCGCCTCTTGTTGGGAAAGCTTCCATATTTAATTAAATGCAGCATATAAGAAGTGTTTTCTGCGTTGTCTTCTGGGGCCTAACAGGAAATCCTGTAAATCTGTGTTATTGGACAGGAGATTTAGATGTTCTTTGACAGCATCTAGTGAGGAGACCTTCATCCATTGCTAGCATAGTTTCTCTACACTATATGTTGTCACTGTACCCGAGTGTTCTGAGGACACATAGCGAGGGTCTGGCCTATTCATTCTAAAATCCCCGAGGAGTTGACAAAACGCGTATGGCACCCATTGGTGCCTACAGGCCGCAATATTCACCCACCAGACATGAAAATGATGTATTAAATGTACCATTCTGAACCCATTCATTGAGCTGATCTTCGGATGCATTTATATACTTTTGCCATTTATAAAAAGTTTCAGGAGTTGATATTCTGGGCGCATTCAATTCCTTAATGCTTGCTAAGCCTCAACAGCTTGTTTGTTTTACTGTTTTGTTTAAAAATATAATTTGAACAAGAATCATACATGCTCAAAAAAAAGCTTCCTTTACTGTTATTTACCAATTTTATGTTCCCCAAACACTTTTTAAATCAATTGACTGCAACCAGTACTCATAGCCTTCTATAGCCAATCGGGAAACACATGAATCAGAATAAATCAATTTTGTATCTGTCAATAAAACATTTTGACTTTCCATGTCTGGCAATTTTAAATAATATGACTCAGCATTCTTAACATTGTGCCCAGAAAAATATGCGACTTTCTCTGTATATGTTTTAGAACTGCCTAATGGTGGAGTCGGGCAGTGTTCCCATTGTGAATATTTAAAAATAGTCTTTGGGGTACTTGCTCTGTGAATGAAGTAATGCCCATAGTAAGTCTTACAGAACATATCGCTGTAATTTCCTTTAAACTGGTTCACATTTTCATTTTTAAATACTGTATAATACTTTAGATCAGGCATCATAGCATCAACAGCTTTCACATCCCAATCATCAGAAATCACTCAGGGTGTGATCACATCTGTCATGGAAAGTTTAAAGACATATGGTATTTGAATGACCTCAGTAGGCCCATAGATATCGGATAATACTTTGTCCCAAACAATCCCATGGTAAATTGCTATAGCTGTAATGTTCACTAGAGGCAAATCTCTACAAATTTTATGCAATTTCATGCATAAGAAGAAAAAAGACACTAACAAACCCAATCCATAGGAAATAGGAAAGTACAGTCAATAAAAGCCATAGATAAATGAATGGACTAGTGAAATAGTAAATTTTAAGCCAATGTATCAGCTTACATGCTCTTGACAGTTAAGTGTCAGTCAGGGCAGATGAGTCTGAAGAAAAGTCTTCAGCATTGACGAAATAACCATCATCTGTACAAACAAATGCTGGAGTTGTATTTTGAGGAGGAGAAGCTGCTGAGAATTCCCTCGGTGGTGTATAGTAGGTTACTACTTCTGTTTGTATAGAATTTGTAGAACATTGCTCCATATTAGCAGAAATTAATGTAGAAGTAGTTGTCAGTGGAACCAATGAAAGCTCAATTTCCACCCTCCTCAAGCTCGGAGAGGTATCAGCGTTGCTGTTGAAGACTTGTAGGGGAACATCGTGGTCTGTGGTGGGGGGGATTCAGGCACTACTCAGGAGTCCTCTAGGTCTGCTGTGGAGGATTGGCCACATGATGTAGCTTGACATTGTCGATAGAGACAAAACGATTTTCTTTACAGCCAGGAAGCAGTGGTAGAATCACAATTCTGGTTCTGTGTATTTTCAGGACTGGAACTGGTGCACGATAAGAAGGACCAAATTCCTTTTTCACAACAATCTTTTCACGCACTAGATTTCCAAGTTTAGGATCCAGCCAGTAGATGTTCCCGGTACGTTCCTGATTCCAGAGGAGGCCGCATTGGCAGATGCGTTGTCACCACGGAACTGTTGTAAGTCCTGCAAGACAGTGACACGTTCATTTATGTCAAAGGGTATATCCGGCGCCTCCATGCCAGGACCATCAAGATCTGGAACATACTTTTGAGTTCCAAAAAGGCATCCGTATGATGTATGTCTCCCCAGGGACCTGCTAGGCAGATTGTTAAGTGCTCTCTGGACTCCATATAGGTGTGTAAGCCAGCTAAGACCGTGCCTAACACTCTAGCTGTTAAGGATTGCTTTAAATCTCGGTTTTGTCGCTCCACAACACTATTTCCCTCGGGATGAAAAGGAGAAGAGTAATGCAGTTGGACCCCTAATGAAGCCATGGCGTCCCTCTAAGCCTTTGAGGCAAAAGCAGGGCCCAGTCCGAGTGGAAAGCTGCAACAGCATATGTACTAATAAAGACTCGCAAATCTTCAATAACAGTTCGAGCGTCAATCAAGCATTGTGGCCAAACCCACAGAAATCTGGAGCTTTAGTCAACAGCGACTAGGATGTATTTGTATGCACTATCTGGTGTCAGGGGACCACAATGGTCCAAGTACACACATTGTAATGGTTTGTTAGGAATCAAAAGGGGTGTCTGCGGTGAACGTTTCACTGTGGACTTTTATTTGCTGACAGATGTCACAACAAAGGATGTACTGCTTGGTCTATTTGTATAGACCTGGCCACCAATATCGTGATTGTAATATTTAAATTGTAGCCGCCACACCAGCATGGGCAGAAGCAACTCTCTCATGCACTGCTATTACTAATGCAGGTCTCAATTCTTTATTGGGAATTATCCGAACTCTCACACCTGTTATTGCTACCTGTGCATCAAACAAGCCTGCCATTCTGTAGGAATACTTAGCAGGATATCCTTTTGGAAAGGCGTGCTGTCAACCAAAGTTGCTACGGCTGCCAGTGTTTCATCATCCACTTTTAGCTTAGAATGAGTTACTGCAGCAACAGAAACCATAGCTACTGCTGATTTGGCTGCTTCATCAGCCAGAGAGTTGCCGTCAACGTGTAGCCCAACACACTGATGTACTAGTGTATTTACAACATGGACATTGGGTAGCGTTTCCTTCAGAGCCACTACTTTCCCCCACAGAGGTCTGGGTTTAACGGTGTTACCTTTGGAATCTCTGAACCCATTTTGGAACCAGTAATGCAGACATTCATTGAAGGACTAGACACAATAGTACGAATCACAGACAATCAGTGTCATCTGTTCAGGATCCATATTTGCCAGTGCCATCACCAGAGGTTTGAGCTCTGCAAGTTGTGCAGTGCACTCTCCTAGAGTCTGCGTGTAAGTATTTTGTGGATGGAACTTGCCATCCTTCATGTAACCACTCACAAGTGCGCAAGCAGCGGAGTATTGATGTTTTGTTCCTATCGAAGGTTGGGCTGAACCATCAGTGTACAAAATGTTATGATACTGTTAGATAGGCAATGTATTTTCTGGAAATGGATACTCAAGTTCATATAATAAGAATTCTTGGATTTGTAATTTGTAATCAAAAACGTAATCAACATCAGTGGCTGTCAGAGATTTTGCCCATTGAATCCAACATGGTTGTAGTGCTTTAGCATTAGGAACGCTTGCTTTGGTAACAGCCTTTAGGGCTCAAATGGGGGAGACGACAATAATGCATTTCCTGTGGGCCAGAGGTCTCTCTTTAAGGACCTCCATCCGGACAACAGTGAAGATTTTCTCAGTGGGACAAAGCGTTGTTCAGCTGTGGAATATAAGTGTGATTTAGATGCAATTGGGACGGCCTCACCTTCACTGAATGTCACATAGGTGAAACCAATGGCACCAGCAATTACTCTGATGACCAAATGTTTCTTATTGTCTCTTGTATGCAAGTGTTTTGCTTCAAACATGTCTTTTTGCACAGCTTTTAGAATGCGTGTATGTTCGACTGTCCAAAATTTACCAGTAAAATCAGGACGTATTAAGTCGCACAACGGTTTGATGCGTTGTGCATAATCTAAAATGTATGTTCTGCCAAAGTTTAAAAAGCCGAATACTGACTGGAACTTCCTTACTGTGTTTGGAGGTTGTAGTTGTGCGCATTTTTCTACAAATTGGGGTGCCAGGCTGCTGCCTTCATCTGACAATTCGTATCCCAGAAACAGGACACTAAGGAAGGCTATTTTTGTTTTTTTAAATTGAATTTGTAGCCGATTTCGGCAAATCCTACAACAATGCAGGCAACCCGTCTTAAATGTTGCATGAGGTCGTCGTCTGTGAGATAAATGTCATCCACAAATGACAACGCATTAGGGCCAATGTCGTGTAAAATAGATGATACACAGGCTGAGAACAGTCCTGGGCTGTTCTTGTACCCCTGTGGGAGTCTGCAGAATTTTTTCTGAGAGCCAAAGTTGCTAAAACTTGTTAGGTCCCTACTTCCAGGCAGTATGTTTTCGCAGAAAAACCCATAGGATATATCCAGCGTTGTCTTGTATTTTCTGCACACTATATTATTCATAAGTGCTGTGCTGTGTGTATTTTGTATAGCAAATGTTTTTGTGTGGCTATTTAAATGTCTGTAGTCTAAGACTATTCTATATGAATTGGTGGGGTTAGCGACTGGAAATAATGGATTATTCATGGATGATTCTGAAGGTAGCCAGAAACACGTGTCCGAAGATACGGCACTCGCCGCACCAACTTATGGTGAAAAACATTCAAAACTCTATTCAAATTCGTGCTAATGACTGCATTTACCATGATGCCTTGGGGTCACAAATGCTGGAATGGAAGACAGGGTGCTCCCCATTTTGACTGTTGTAATTAAGGCTCCTGTGAGCCTCTGAGCTGACGAGCTCGGGTAAAGCACCTGTGCGCCTTCTTGAGTGGTACTTAAACCTGTGAATACTTTCAAGGTGGCATTTCAAGCAACCCCGCCAGCTACACGTTGCTCTTCGCTGATGACGGCCAAATAGCCAGAAACACGTGTCCGAAGATACGGCACTCGCCGCACCAACTTATGGTGAAAAACATTCAAAACTCTATTCAAATTCGTGCTAATGACTGCATTTACCATGATGCCTTGGGGTCACAAATGCTGGAATGGAAGACAGGGTGCTCCCCATTTTGACTGTTGTAATTAAGGCTCCCGTGAGCCTCTGAGCTGACGAGCTCGGGTGAAGCACCTGTGCGCCTTCTTGAGTGGTACTTAAACCTGTGAATACTTTCAAGGCGGCATTTCAAGCAACCCGCCAGCTACACGTTGCTCTTCGCTGATGACGGCCAAATAGCCAGAAACACGTGTCCGAAGATACGGCACTCGCCGCACCAACTTATGGTGAAAAACATTCAAAACTCTATTCAAATTCGTACTAATGACTGCATTTACCATGATGCCTTGGGGTCACAAATGCTGGAATGGAAGACAGGGTGCTCCCCATTTTGACTGTTGTAATTAAGGCTCCCGTGAGCCTCTGAGCTGACGAGCTCGGGTGAAGCACCTGTGCGCCTTCTTGAGTGGTACTTAAACCTGTGAATACTTTCAAGGCGGCATTTCAAGCAACCCCGCCAGCTACACGTTGCTCTTCGCTGATGACGGCCAAATAGCCAGAAACACGTGTCCGAAGATACGGCACTCGCCGCACCAACTTATGGTGAAAAACATTCAAAACTCTATTCAAATTCGTGCTAATGACTGCATTTACCATGATGCCTTGGGGTCACAAATGCTGGAATGGAAGACAGGGTGCTCCCCATTTTGACTGTTGTAATTAAGGCTCCCGTGAGCCTCTGAGCTGACGAGCTCGGGTGAAGCACCTGTGCGCCTTCTTGAGTGGTACTTAAACCTGTGAATACTTTCAAGGCGGCATTTCAAGCAACCCCGCCAGCTACACGTTGCTCTTCGCTGATGACGGCCAAATAGCCAGAAACACGTGTCCGAAGATACAGCACTCGCCGCACCAACTTATGGTGAAAAACATTCAAAACTCTATTCAAATTTGTGCTAATGACTGCATTTACCATGATGCCTTGGGGTCACAAATGCTGGAATGGAAGACAGGGTGCTCCCCATTTTGACTGTTGTAATTAAGGCTCCCGTGAGCCTCTGAGCTGACGAGCTCGGGTGAAGCACCTGTGCGCCTTCTTGAGTGGTACTTAAACCTGTGAATACTTTCAAGGCGGCATTTCAAGCAACCCCGCCAGCTACACGTTGCTCTTCGCTGATGACGGCCAAATAGCCAGAAACACGTGTCCGAAGATACGGCACTCGCCGCACCAACTTATGGTGAAAAACATTCAAAACTCTATTCAAATTCGTGCTAATGACTGCATTTACCATGATGCCTTGGGGTCACAAATGCTGGAATGGAAGACAGGGTGCTCCCCATTTTGACTGTTGTAATTAAGGCTCCCGTGAGCCTCTGAGCTGACGAGCTCGGGTGAAGCACCTGTGCGCCTTCTTGAGTGGTACTTAAACCTGTGAATACTTTCAAGGCGGCATTTCAAGCAACCCCGCCAGCTACACGTTGCTCATCGCTGATGACGGCCAAATAGCCAGAAACACGTGTCCGAAGATACGGCACTCACTGCACCAACTTATGGTGAAAAACATTCAAAACTCTATTCAAATTCGTGCTAATGACTGCATTTACCATGATGCCTTGGGGTCACAAATGCTGGAATGGAAGACAGGGTGCTCCCCATTTTGACTGTTGTAATTAAGGCCCCCGTGAGGCTCTGAGCTGACGAGCTCGGGTGAAGCACCTGTGCGCCTTCTTGAGTGGTACTTAAACCTGTGAATACTTTCAAGGCGGCATTTCAAGCAACCCCGCCAGCTACATGTTGCTCTTCGCTGATGACGGCCAAATAGCCAGAAACACGTGTCCGAAGATACAGCACTCGCCGCACCAACTTATGGTGAAAAACATTCAAAACTCTATTCAAATTCGTGCTAATGACTGCATTTACCATGATGCCTTGGGGTCACAAATGCTGGAATGGAAGACAGGGTGCTCCCCATTTTGACTGTTGTAATTAAGGCTCCCGTGAGCCTCTGAGCTGACGAGCTCAGGTGAAGCACCCGTGCGCCTTCTTGAGTGGTACTTAAACCTGTGAATACTTTCAAGGCGGCATTTCAAGCAACCCCGCCAGCTACACGTTGCTCTTCGATGATGACGGCCAAATAGCCAGAAAGACGTGTCCGAAGATACGGCACTCGCCACACCAACTTATGGTGAAAAACATTCAAAACTCTATTCAAATTCGTGCTAATGACTGCATTTACCATGATGCCTTGGGGTCACAAATGCTGGAATGGAAGACAGGGTGCTCCCCATTTTGACTGTTGTAATTAAGGCTCCCGTGAGCCTCTGAGCTGACGAGCTCGGGTGAAGCACCTGTGCGCCTTCTTGAGTGGTACTTAAACCTGTGAATACTTTCAAGGCGGAATTTCAAGCAACCCCGCCAGCTACACGTTGCTCTTCGCTGATGACGGCCAAATAGCCAGAAACACGTGTCCGAAGATACGGCACTCGCCGCACCAACTTATGGTGAAAAACATTCAAAACTCTATTCAAATTTGTGCTAATGACTGCATTTACCATGATGCCTTGGGGTCACAAATGCTGGAATGGAAGACAGGGTGCTCCCCATTTTGACTGTTGTAATTAAGGCTCCCGTGAGCCTCTGAGCTGACGAGCTCGGGTGAAGCACCTGTGCGCCTTCTTGAGTGGTACTTAAACCTGTGAATACTTTCAAGGCGGCATTTCAAGCAACCCCGCCAGCTACACGTTGCTCTTCGCTGATGACGGCCAAATAGCCAGAAACACGTGTCCGAAGATACGGCACTCGCCGCACCAACTTATGGTGAAAAACATTCAAAACTCTATTCAAATTCGTGCTAATGACTGCATTTACCATGATGCCTTGGGGTCACAAATGCTGGAATGGAAGACAGGATGCTCCCCATTTTGACTGTTGTAATTAAGGCTCCCGTGAGCCTCTGAGCTGACGAGCTCGAGTAAAGCACCTGTGCGCCTTCTTGAGTGGTACTTAAACCTGTGAATACTTTCAAGGCGGCATTTCAAGCAACCCCGCCAGCTACACGTTGCTCTTCGCTGATGACGGCCAAATAGCCAGAAACACGTGTCCGAAGATACGGCACTCGCCGCACCAACTTATGGTGAAAAACATTCAAAACTCTATTCAAATTCGTGCTAATGACTGCATTTACCATGATGCCTTGGGGTCACAAATGCTGGAATGGAAGACAGGGTGCTCCCCATTTTGACTGTTGTAATTAAGGCTCCCGTTAGCCTCTGAGCTGACGAGATCGGGTGAAGCACCTGTGCGCCTTCTTGAGTGGTACTTAAACCTGTGAATACTTTCAAGGCGGCATTTCAAGCAACCCCGCCAGCTACACGTTGCTCTTCGCTGATGACGGCCAAATAGCCAGAAACACGTGTCCGAAGATACGGCACTCGCCGCACCAACTTATGGTGAAAAACATTCAAAACTCTATTCAAATTCGTGCTAATGACTGCATTTACCATGATGCCTTGGGGTCACAAATGCTGGAATGGAAGACAGGGTGCTCCCCATTTTGACTGTTGTAATTAAGGCTCCCGTGAGCCTCTGAGCTGACGAGCTCGGGTGAAGCACCTGTGCGCGTTCTTGAGTGGTACTTAAACCTGTGAATACTTTCAAGGCAGCATTTCAAGCAACCCCGCCAGCTACACGTTGCTCTTCGCTGATGACGGCCAAATAGCCAGAAATACGTGTCCGAAGATACGGCACTCGCCGCACCAGCTTATGGTGAAAAACATTCAAAACTCTATTCAAATTCGTGCTAATGACTGCATTTACCATGATGCCTTGGGGTCACAAATGCTGGAATGGAAGACAGGGTGCTCCCCATTTTGACTGTTGTAATTAAGGCTCCCGTGAGCCTCTGAGCTGACGAGCTCGGGTGAAGCACCTGTGCGCCTTCTTGAGTGGTACTTAAACCTGTGAATACTTTCAAGGTGGCATTTCAAGCAACCCCGCCAGCTACACGTTGCTCTTCGCTGATGACGGCCAAATAGCCAGCAACACGTGTCCGAAGATACGGCACTCGCCGTACCAACTTATGGTGAAAAACATTCAACACTCTATTCAAATTCGTGCTAATGACTGCATTTACCATGATGCCTTGGGGTCACAAAAGCTGGAATGGAAGACAGGGTGCTCCCCATTTTGACTGTTGTAATTAAGGCTCCCGTGAGCCTCTGAGCTGACGAGCTCGGGTGAAGCACCTGTGCGCCTTCTTGAGTGGTACTTAAACCTGTGAATACTTTCAAGGCGGCATTTCAAGCAACCCCGCCAGCTACACGTTGCTCTTCGCTGATGACGGCCAAACAGCCAGAAACACGTGTCCGAAGATACCGCACTCTCCGCACCAACTTATGGTGAAAAACATTCAAAACTCTATTCAAATTCGTGCTAATGACTGCATTTACCATGATGCCTTGGGGTCACAAATGCTGGAATGGAAGACAGGGTGCTCCCCATTTTGACTGTTGTAATTAAGGCTCCCGTGAGCCTCTGAGCTGACGAGCTCGGGTGAAGCACCTGTGCGCCTTCTTGAGTGGTACTTAAACCTGTGAATACTTTCAAGGCGGCATTTCAAGCAACCCCGCCAGCTACACGTTGCTCTTCGCTTATGACGGCCAAATAGCCAGAAACACGTGTCCGAAGATACGGCACTCGCCGCACCAACTTATGGTGAAAAACATTCAAAACTCTATTCAAATTTGTGCTAATGACTGCATTTACCATGATGCCTTGGGGTCACAAATGCTGGAATGGAAGACAGGGTGCTCCCCATTTTGACTGTTGTAATTAATGCTTCCGTGAGCCTCTGAGCTGACGAGCTCGGGTGAAGCACCTGTGCGCCTTCTTGAATGGTACTTAAACCTGTGAATACTTTCAAGGCGGCATTTCAAGCAACCCCGCCAGCTACACGTTGCTCTCCGCTGATGACAGCCAAATAGCCAGAAACACGTGTCCGAAGATACGGCGCTCGGCGCACCAACTTATGGTGAAAAACATTCAAAACTCTATTCAAATTCGTGCTAATGACTGCATTTACCATGATGCCTTGGGGTCACAAATGCTGGAATGGAAGACAGGGTGCTCCCCATTTTGACTGTTGTAATTAAGGCTCCCGTGAGCCTCTGAGCTGACGAGCTCGGGTGAAGCACCTGTGCGCCTTCTTGAGATGGTACTTAAACCTGTGAATACTTTCAAGGCGGCATTTCAAGCAACCCCGCCAGCTACACGTTGCTCTTCGCTGATGACGGCCAAATAGCCAGAAACACGTGTCCGAAGATACGGCACTCGCCGCACCAACTTATGGTGAAAAACATTCAAAACTCTATTCAAATTCGTGCTAATGACTGCATTTACCATGATGCCTTGGGGTCACAAATGCTGGAATGGAAGACAGGGTGCTCCCCATTTTGACTGTTGTAATTAGGGCTCCCGTGAGCCTCTGACCTGACGAGCTCGGGTGAAGCACCTGTGCGCCTTCTTGAGTGGTACTTAAACCTGTGAATACTTTCAAGGCGGCATTTCAAGCAACCCGCCAGCTACACGTTGCTCTTCGCTGATGACGGCCAAATAGCCAGAAACACGTGTCCGAAGATACGGCACTCGCCGCACCAACTTATGGTGAAAAACATTCAAAACTCTATTCAAATTCGTGCTAATGACTGCATTTACCATGATGCCTTGGGGTCACAAATGCTGGAATGGAAGACAGGGTGCTCCCCATTTTGACTGTTGTAATTAGGGCTCCCGTGAGCCTCTGACCTGACGAGCTCGGGTGAAGCACCTGTGCGCCTTCTTGAGTGGTACTTAAACCTGTGAATACTTTCAAGGCGGCATTTCAAGCAACCCGCCAGCTACACGTTGCTCTTCGCTGATGACGGCCAAATAGCCAGAAACACGTGTCCGAAGATACGGCACTCGCCGCACCAACTTATGGTGAAAAACATTCAAAACTCTATTCAAATTCGTGCTAATGACTGCATTTACCATGATGCCTTGGGGTCACAAATGCTGGAATGGAAGACAGGGTGCTCCCCATTTTGACTGTTGTAATTAATGCTCCCGTGAGCCTCTGAGCTGACGAGCTCGGGTGAAGCACCTGTGCGCCTTCTTGAGTGGTACTTAAACCTGTGAATACTTTCAAGGCGGCATTTCAAGCAACCCCGCCAGCTACACGTTGCTCTTCGCTGATGACGGTCAAATAGCCAGAAACACGTGTCCGAAGATACGGCACTCGCCGCACCAACTTATGGTGAAAAACATTCAAAACTCTATTCAAATTTGTGCTAATGACTGCATTTACCATGATGCCTTGGGGTCACAAATGCTGGAATGGAAGACAGGGTGCTCCCCATTTTGACTGTTGTAATTAAGGCTCCCGTGAGCCTCTGAACTGACGAGCTCGGGTGAAGCACCTGTGCGCCTTCTTGAGTGGTACTTAAACCTGTGAATACTTTCAAGGCGGCATTTCAAGCAACCCCGCCAGCTCCACGTTGCTCTTCGCTGATGACGACCAAATAGCCAGAAACACGTGTCCGAAGATACCGCACTCGCCGCACCAACTTATGGTGAAAAACATTCAAAACTCTATTCTAATTCGTGCTAATGACTGCATTTATCATGATGCCTTGGGGTCACAAATGCTGGAACGGAAGACAGGGTGCTCCCCATTTTGACTGTTGTAATTAAGGCTCCCGTGAGCCTCTGAGCTGACGAGCTCGGGTGAAGCACCTGTGCGCCATCTTGAGTGGTACTTGAACCTGTGAATACTTTCAAGGCGGCATTTCAAGCAACCCCGCCAGCTACACGTTGCTCTTCGCTGATGACGGCCAAATAGCCAGAAAAACGTGTCCGAAGATACGGCACTCGCCGCACCAACTTATGGTGAAAAACATTCAAAACTCTATTCAAATTCGTGCCAATGACTGCATTTACCATGATGCCTTGGGGTCACAAATGCTGGAATGGAAGACAGGGTGCTCCCCATTTTGACTGTTGTA
Source organism: Pleurodeles waltl (assembly GCF_031143425.1). NCBI lineage: Eukaryota > Metazoa > Chordata > Amphibia > Caudata > Salamandridae > Pleurodeles > Pleurodeles waltl. Next base: position 1,312,674,395 of record NC_090440.1, read on the forward strand.
ATTAAGGCTCCCGTGAGCCTCTGAGCTGACGAGCTCGGGTGAAGCACCTGTGCGCCTTCTTGAGTGGTACTTAAACCTGTGAATACTTTCAAGGCGGCATTTCAAGCAACCCCGCCAGCTACACGTTGCTCTTCGCTGATGACGGCCTAATAGCCAGAAACACGTGTCCGAAGATACGGCACTCGCCGCACCAACTTATGGTGAAAAACATTCAAAACTCTATTCAAATTCGTGCTAATGACTGCATTTACCATGATGCCTTGGGGTCACAAATGCTGGAATGGAAGACAGGGTGCTCCCCATTTTGACTGTTGTAATTAAGGCTCCCGTGAGCCTCTGAGCTGACGAGCTCGGGTGAAGCACCTGTGCGCCTTCTTGAGTGGTACTTAAACCTGTGAATACTTTCAAGGCGGCATTTCAAGCAACCCCGCCAGCTACACGTTGCTCTTCGCTGATGACAGCCAAATAGCCAGAAACACGTGTCCGAAGATACGGCACTCGCCGCACCAACTTATGGTGAAAAACATTCAAAACTCTATTCAAATTCGTGCTAATGAAAGCATTTACCATGATGCCTTGGGGTCACAAATGCTGGAATGGAAGATAGGGTGCTTCCCATTTTGACTGTTGTAATTAAGGCTCCCGTGAGCCTCTGAGCTGACGAGCTCGGGTGAAGCACCTGTGCGCCTTCTTGAGTGGTACTTAAACCTGTGAATACTTTCAAGGTGGCATTTCAAGCAACCCCGCCAGCTACACGTTGCTCTTAGCTGATGACGGCCAAATAGCCAGAAATACGTGTCCGAAGATACGGCACTCGCTGCACCAACTTATGGTGAAAAACATTCAAAACTCTATTCAAATTCGTGCTAATGACTGCATTTACCATGATGCCTTGGGGTCACAAATGCTGGAATGGAAGACAGGGTGCTCCCCATTTTGACTGTTGTAATTAAGGCTCCCGTGAGCCTCTGAGCTGACGAGCTCGGGTGAAGCACCTGTGCGCCTTCTTGAGTGGTACTTAAACCTGTGAATACTTTCAAGGCGGCATTTCAAGCAACCCCGCCAGCTACACGTTGCTCTTCGCTGATGACGGCCAAATAGCCAGAAACACGTGTCCGAAGATACGGCACTCGCCGCACCAACTTATGGTGAAAAACATTCAAAACTCTATTCAAATTCGTGCTAATGACTGCATTTACCATGATTCCTTGGGGTCACAAATGCTGGAATGGAAGACAGGGTGCTCCCCATTTTGACTGTTGTAACTCCCTGGTACCCAATTGGTTGAAGATTTCCCTTACAGGTGCTTTAGCATCATATTTGATAGGGTATTGAGGTTGGGGTTGGGATTTTATTGGTATTATTTGGTAGGGGAATCTTTGTCCCATCCTACATGGTTGCGATATACGCAAGTGTCTGTGCCAATGCCCAATCAATGGCATGCATTTCAATGAGCTTTCTGGGAACAATGGGCAAGAAGGATTTTTCAGTCACATCCTCTCCATAAGGGAGATTGCGGATGAATTCTGGTGGCCAATCTTTTTCAGCCAGAAAAATATCATAAATAGAGATGATGCGGTCTCAAAAGATAGTGTTGATGATGCGTTCAAAGTCCCATTCTAACTGAATAGCTACCCTGTACAACCTGTCAGGTGTGGAGACACTCATGCCCGCAGTCTCAACTTGTAAGAAGTCATCAGTTGCTTTCACCTCCAGATGCTCTTGAAGATCCTGGCAAACTATTGTGACCTCTGCTGCACTGTCGAACAGTGACAGTGCCCTTCTTGTTCTTCAGTAAAGCCCTCTTATTGAGTGGCATGTCGAATTGTAACTGCTGCCACTTTTTTCTTTTTAAATTGGGGAGGTTTCTCTTCTTTTTAACTGAAACTTCAGACAAGCGTTGTGAGTCCTTTCTTGGCTTGACATATTCAGTTTGCTGCTCTGACCGCACACCTCTCACTGCGTTTTCTGATGAGTCCTGAAAGGAACAAGATTGGCATGTATCAGTAAACTTATATCTGCCAGGAGTTTTTATATTATCCCTATTTCTAAGGTTATTCCTATTTTGTGGGGTCTCCGAATGTGGAGATTCTCCCCTTTGTTTTTTAGGTATCTGTTGTTTTTTTATCCCAGCCTTTTTGTGGAACCTTCAGGCACTTGCTTGGTCATATCTTTATTAGGTCTGACTTGAAATTATGGTTTAATTGGTCCGGCCCTTAGACTATCTCGACCAATACTAGAATAGGTCTTTGGGATAGTCTTTGGTAGCTCCCGTTCTTGATCCTGTGGAGGAACTTCAGGGAGCCGCTTGCACACTGGTAGTGCAACTGCGTCCCCTTTAAAGTTACTTAATGTGATTGAAGGTTCTGCAGCAAAATTGCCCATTAATTGCATCCCCAAATCCAGGGCCTGGGCAGCCCCATATTCGTCTTGAATTTGTTTTAACACCTCCGGAAGATTGGCAAGTGTTGGTGTACCATGTGTGGTAGTACAGAGCGTGGCAAATACTGTGCCCCATGTATTGCAGTTATCAACTGTGGGGACCATCCCAAATGACAAGCACATATGCCCTAACTATCGCCTACGTCCACGGCGACAGCCTCCAACATACCGCCGCTGTGGCTACATGCTGCCTAAGCGTATTATGCCTGCCGATGGTATCCCGCCAGAATGCTGGCGGAATACTGCTGACGGTCATGGCGGCAGACGGTGGTAGGGCGGCGCAGCTGACAGCAGCACCGACACGCCAGCAAAACACCGCCGACTGTATCATGAGCAATGATACGGCCTGGCAGTGTTCTGCTGGCGGACCCTGCTGCTGACAGCAGCACCGTGGACCGTCTCCAGCCAGAGGACCCCTTGCAAGCAGGTAAGTCGGGTTCTCCGACAGGAGAGGTGGTGGGGGGCGTTGTGTGTATGTGGGGGGGTGTATGTTTTGGAATGGGTGCATGCGGGTGTGAGTCGCGTTGAATGCATGCATGAATGACTGAATGTGAGTGTATGTTGTGTGTTGTGAATGCATGTGTGCGACAAGGTATGTTGGTGTGTGTTGCGGTGTGTGGGTATGTATGTGTGCATGCGTGGGTCATGGTGGGTATGCGTGTGTGCATGTGTGTATATGGGTGTGCGTGCGGGTGTGTTTATGTGCGGGCAGGAGAGGGAGGGGGAGGGTAGCGGAGGGCTCTGATGAAGGGTGGGGGAGACCCCTATCAGTGCCAGGCAAGGGATTCCCTGGCACTGATAGTGCCTACCACCATGATTTTTGTGGCGGTAAGTTTGGCACGAAAACCATGGCGGTAGGCCGGGTCATAATCCTGAGGGTGAGATTGTGATGGCCGCCGGGCTGGAGACCGAAGTCTCCAGCCCAGCGGCCATTACCACCCTCAAAATCCAGTTTTTTTTACCGCCGGACGGTATTAACGCCTCTTTAACACCGACCGCAAGAGTTGTAATGAGGCCCACAGTGAGGATTCTGAGTTTATCCTGAGGTCCTATATGTGTAAAAACTGCTTCCAGTGCATTTCTTTTTTGGGCTAACCAGAACGGAATTTCCTCCCGCTTGGTGGGTACCTTACACATGGTCGAATGTACTGTCACAGGGTTAATGCCTGGCGTGACTGCATGTTGTTTCACTGGGGCAGCATGTGCTGGGTTAGTATTTAATGTTTGCATGACAAACTGTACTAATAATCTGTATATTGTCATAAGATCTATATATAGGTGGCGAACCTCAGCTACCGCTAAGGTTGCTGCATCAGGGTGCGGTGTATATGTAGCCAATAAAGGCCAGGTCGGGCCATTGTTACTCAAAGGACCTAACCTAACATGTAATATTGTATGTGGTAGGGCGCCATCAAGCCAGTTATTATGGTCTTGATAAGATACAGGTATTTCTAAATATGCATAAGCTATGTATAGGGCAGGTATGTTTGCAGGTGTATAGTGATGAAATGTAATTGTGTTCCTATCTACTGCTGGAAAGGTGACCCAAGAATGAAAAATGTCTGTTCTGTAGGATGGTGAGCCTCAACAACAAATGTAACTGGACCCCCCTGGGCTGTTAGGCCATTTGCCATTAAATGTGCAGTAAGGGGTGGTTTTATATTTACTACAATTGCTACCCGTTGTGGGTTCGCCATTTTAATGGTAAATGTATGTTCGGAGATAAGGACACCTAGTGGGGATTAGTCCTTTAAAGGTTCAAGCTTTCAGCACAAAATAGGTACTACCTATGTAGCTGAGGAGGAAACCCTCAATACCACATACGTCTCCGTATATAGTATTGAGGTGTCTTTAGCCTTTGATGAGACAGAGATACTTAGGAGGATCCGAAGATTAGTGCCTGACCAAACGTTGGTGGTGCCATGTCATGTGGGTTCTCATTATGATAATGAGGCTGCTGGATTTAGGAGAAAGAATCACATGGATTGTGGTTGCTGAGTCGAATTCCACACCATATGACGCCTGTCGGCCTAATCTGGGTTCTCCGGCTAACTAGCAGCGCCTCATCTCTGTCTGTGTTGATTGTGGCAACCTGGCACATGACAGTAAGACTCCTCAGGGGAATCGTGGTCAATCACATCCCATTCTCTCAGTTACTAAAAAGTCTCATACAGGCAAAGACAACAGAAGCAGAATATAATTCAATAAGGATTTATTGAAGTATCTGCATCTTAGATAAAACGGCATGTATTGAAATAACTAGGATGATAAAACACAACAAAAGCAAACAGGTGACTAACAGAGTAAAACACAAGAATAGTCCTTCCATACTGTCACTATGAGTGATGCATATATTTCTCCTACCTAAACTATGTCTGAGCACAGCACGATAAGCCTAATCTGCCCTTCTGGTTTTCCCCCTGGGGGTACACCACCCCTCATACCTGAAGTAAGAAGCTTGTGGTCCAGAGAGACACCGTTGCCATGTAGAACAAGGTTCGGCTATCTAGGCAAGTAGCTGCAGTGAAGCTGTCAACATTCAGCATGCAGTCATGGTCATCTGAATGGAATCTCCCTCTAACATGTCTGGGACAAAAGGGTGTTTTTATAATAGACAGTTGACATTCTAAGAAAGGGTACACACGTATGAGTGTATGTTTTCTGTGAATGTTGGAGACACAGCATACCACGTTTGTCGGAAGCCCTATCTGTCTGTAGGCTTGGAGAAAGCACAAAGTGAAAAAATTGCCTTTCTAAGAATGTGATGCTTTCCTAGGTTTACGTACAATGAGATAAAGAAAATAAAACAGCACGCCAAATGTTGCTATTGCTAGGAAAACAAAGCAGTGCTGAATAAAATGTAAGAGGGTTAAAGTGCACATCAGCAGGTCTAGTAGCTTAAAACAACGTGTCTAAAGCATGGCTAAAGTAGCTATACAACACTCTATTAATTGATGCACTATGGTAAACATTCACCATACCAATGGCACAATAGAGGTTATTAACACACCACAACTTGAAACACCATTCAGAATCAAAGGTTTACAAATCATCTGCATATAACACTGCAGAGTCTTAGAGACGGTTGTTACAAGCACAACTTTACAAGTGTGACAGAATGCCTGTACGTAGGAGGTGGGGACAGTACAGAAACCCAAAAGGAGTCCCACAATCCAAACAAGTAATATCTAACTTTCCCTAGCTATTACTAACCTGAGGCACCTAAAGATAGTGCTTAGAGAAGTCATATTATTCCAAGAATCCAAGGAAAGGCATTGAGGTCTTGCATTAGAAGGAAGTTCAGGAGGTGCTGTGAACAAAAAACTTTCAGGAAGATATTTTCAATGTCTGCTTTGAAGATATTCTCAACAGGAGGCAAAGAGCAGAGCCCTAGCACAGGAATACAGGTGAAGAGCAGAGCCCATGCTGAGTCTTCCTCTCAGCAACAAGGAGGACAGCAAAGCACCTTGCCACATCCTGGGTGTGTATTTTCAAGGCTGCTAGATCCTTGAATTCTGGATTATTTGAATCTTGCGGTATGTCCTTGAACTATGAAGTAGAGCCTGAATTTTGCAATAGCCTGGCTTTCAAATGGGGCACGCAGGTGCAGATTTCAGGGTGCCCACATGGGGCAGGATTGACTCTGCTGGTGATGGGAGAATAGCAACTGGGCAGAACACATGTGACAGCTGCAATCCTGGGCAGCATGACTCTTGTTGCACAGATGGGTGACACGCTGGGTGGCAGTGCCCTGATGAAGGTGTGGCCAAAAAGCCCAGGTACACAGGTAGATGGGAATGTGAGCGAGTGACAAGTGTAAACTGTGAAATTGGAGTTCGAATAATATATTTCCATCCCCTGCAATTAATGTATTCCCCCAGTGTAGCACCAGTGTTTGTTGAACTGGAGTTAGAATAGTAATTCTTAACCACCCCCCAAATTCTCCCTCCCACTTCTGTACTTTGCCCAATATTAGAGGGGGTTGGAATTATAATAGTAAATTGTACCTAACCTCCTCCAATAATTGTATTGTCTCCAAAGTTTGTGGCACTGGAATTGGAACATTACTTTCTAGCACCCTCCATTTTTTCACTTTCACCAATATCTGTGGGAATGCACTTGCCTAATATTTGTAGAACTGGAGTTAGAGTAGGAGGGCTAACCCATGTTCAGGGTTTGAACTTTCCCTGATGTTTAGGAAACAGGAGTTAAAATAGTAAATCGTAACACCAACAGCACATCTTTTCACACTTTTCATCAATGTTTGTGGGATTAGATTTAGAATAGTATATGTTACCCAAACCCCATATTTCCACCTTTTCCCAGTGTTTGGGGGAGTTGGGCTTAGAATAGAATATTATACCACCCCATTTAACTTTTTTCACCTTCCCTAATGTTTCCATAAAGTGTGTGGGACTAGACGCAGAACAGTAAATCTCAGCTTCTCATGTAAAGAGGTAATAAGAGACTCTATGAATTTGATGAATTGTCAGTCTTGTCACTACTCACTTAAAAACACATTTGTACTACTATGTTGAACTTATTCACAAGTTGCACATTTTCCATAGCGTATTGATGGATCCTATTTCACTTCAGTAATTGTCACATTGATGCATTTCCTTTATTGTGTGTACATCACTGTTGTATGTTTTAAGCTATGTGTATATTTGTCCTATTTATGTGGCTCATAAGTGGATTAATTTGTGTTTTACTCCACAATTAATGTTGTGCAACATACTTTAACTTATTGTTCTTGTGCTCTAGTGTTGCCACTATACATTCCATCATGTTGTTGACAGGGGCAGCTCCTCCGCTAAGGCGGAGCAGCATCGGCCCGCTGCTTTCAAGCAAAAAGGGAAGGAAAAATAAAATTACAATAACAAAGCAATATAATCATTTTATTTTTCCTGGGAGTTAGGGTGGAACAGGGCTGGGCTGGAGGGGACTGCATGATGGCAGGAGGGGGAGTTTAATCTGCACAATAAGTGCACATGTCTATTTGGCGAGCTGCGTTTAGCTGACCAAACAGACATGCGCACTTTGGATTTCTCCACCTGACTGTATTTCACAGCTGGATGGTGAAAGTGCACAGGACTTCACTCCTTCTGTGAGCACTGAAGCAGGGCGCTCACACCAATCACGACGCATCTGTCATGCTGCTGACAGCAGCATCGTGATTGGCAGGGAGCCTGTGTGCAGTGCAGCTGGGAAGAGAACCTAGGAACGCGTCTCGGAAAGAAACAGGTAAGTGTTTTTTTATGTTTTTGTTCTTTTTTTTATAACCCCACCACCCCTGTTCAGTGGCAGCTTCCACTGGTTGTTGAATTTCTTTTCCGTTCTTTAAAATAAAGGCAATTTCCAGACTTGACCAACAGACTTGCTTACAATTTGAGCCTTGGTCCATCTATTTTTGTTGTGTTTTACTAGGATATTCTTCTAGCAAGCCCCTTCACAAGACACACCATCCCCATGTTTCATCGGCCTTGTTTGATTTTGTGCTCTGTTATTTTTATCTTTGTTGCGAGGCTGAGTTTAATGTGCGCTCCTTTGGTAAAATGTGACACCTTCCCAGTGCATGTCTTACCTTTGGTGATTCTCGCAGCCGTCTCCTGTATTTTATTTTTACATAACACATTCTTTGTTTACAGACAAACCTTTCAACGTGCCCCTCTTTGATAAACCACTAGTTCTTTAGTGCTCCACGTTTTCCTAGTAGACACTGACGATCGCGTCTCATCGACAGCACCCATAAAGCCTCTCCCAATCAATTGTTTAAAACCCCTCTGTGCCTTGGACGAGGTGGTCTTGTCCCAGCACACAGTTCCCGTGTGCCTGGGATGAGACCACCTCGTCCTGCACCGATCCCACGGGGGAAGTGCTAGCGCACCCCCGTGAGCTCCCCGCCCACACCCACCATCAGGGATGAAAGGGGAAACGCTTCCGCTTTTACCCCGATACCCCCACTCCCCCAGTGATGTCTGATGACGTCAGCCCGCGATCACGTGCTGACCTCATCAGAGGTCGCCTCCCGTCGTGCTGGAAGCGTGATGCAGAAGAGAAATGCTAAGCATTTCTCTTCCGCTCGGGAGGAGGGTGGCGGGAGAGACATCGGAAGAAAGGAAAGGCTTTTCCTTTCTTTCGATGTCATTTTGAGCAGCAGAAATGCCCTCTAGACACCAGGGACTTTATTTTTTTTAAATTTACATGAGGGAAGCGGCCCCTTGAGCAAGGGTCGCACCCTTGGGGGCCAAATCATTTTTAGGTCATTTCTGCCCCCCCTAGACACCAGGGAATTTTTTTGGATTTTTTTTAATTTATTTTATGTGCAGGGAGCGACCCCTTAGGCAAGGGGTCGCTCACTGGGGGCCAAATTGTGCTTAGGGCATTTCTGCCCCGGGGGGGGGGCAGAAATGCCCACTAGACAGCAGGGACTTAATTTTTTTTAATTTACATGATGGGAGCGGCCCTTGGCCAAGGGTCGCTCCCTAGGGGGGCCATATTATTTTTACGCCCTTTCTGCCCCTCCAGGGAATTTTTTGGGATTGTTTTTTTTTTCTTTTATGTGCAGGGAGCGACCCCTTAGGCAAGGGTCGCTCCCTGGGGGGGGCAAATTGTGCTTAGGCCATTTCTGTCCCCAAGGGGGGCAGAAATGTCCACTAGACACCAGGGATTTTTTTGGGGTGTTTTCTAATAAAGGGAGCGGCCCCTTGGGCAATGGTCGCTACCTAGGGGGCCATATTATTTTTAGGCCCTTTCTGCCCCTCCTGGGGGCAGATCGGCCTAATTATATTAGACCAATCTGCCCTCAGGGGGGGAAGAAATGCCCACTAGACACCAGGGAATTTTTTGGGATTGTTTTTTTTTCTTTTATGTGCAGGGAGCGACCCCTTAGGCAAGGGTCGCTCCCTTGGGGGGGGGGGGCAAATTGGGCTTAGGTCATTTCTGCCCCCCTGGGGGCAGATCGCACTAATATAATTAGGCCAAAATGTCCACTAGACACCAGGGATTTTTTTGGGGGTGTTTTCTAATAAAGGGAGCGACCGCTTGGGCAATGGTCGCTCCCTAGGGGGCCACATTATTTTTAGGCCCTTTCTGCCCCTCCTGGGGGCAGATCGGCCTAATTATATTAGGCCAACCTGCCCCCAGGAGGGGCAGAAATGCCCACTAGACCCCAGTGAATTTTTTTTTCTTTTTTCTTTTCTTTTATGTGCAGGGAGCAACCCCTTAGGCAAGGGTCGCTCCCTGGGGGGCAAATTGTGCTTAGGCCATTTCTGCCCCACCGGGGGCAGATCGGCCTAATATAATTAGGCCGATCAGCCCCCGGGGGGGCAGAAGTGGCCACTAGACACCAAGGATTTTTTTGTTGTGTTTTCTAATAAAGGGAGCGGCCCCTCGGGCAAGGGTCGCTCCCTACCCTAGGGGGGCAAATTGTACTTAGGCCATTTCTGGCCCCCCTGGGGGCAGATCGGCCTAATATAATTAGGCTGCTTTGCCCCCGGAGGGGCAGAAATGCCCACTAGACACCAGGGATTTTTCTTTGTGTTTTCTAATAAAGGGAGCGGCCCCTTGGGCAAGGGTCGCTTCCTAGGGGGCCATATTATTTTTAGGCCCTTTCTGCCCCCCCCCGGGGGCAGATCGGCCTATATAATTAGGCCGATCTGCTCCCACCGGGGCAGAAATGCCCACTAGACACCAGGGAATTTTTTTTCTTTTATGTGCAGGGAGCGACCCCTTAGGCAAGGGTCACTCCCTGGGGAGTCAAATTGTGTTTAGGCCATTTCTGCCCCCCCAAAAAAATGTGGGAAAATTTGATTTTTTAGCTTAATTTGAGGTTTTCTGAGGATTCTGGGTAAGAAAACATTGGGGGGTCCACGCAAGTCACACCTCCCTTGAATCCCTCGGGTGTCTAGTTTTCAGAAATGTCTGGGTTTGGTAGGTTTCCCTAGATGGCTGCTGAGCCCAAGACCAACAACGCAGGTGCCCCCCCCACAAAAACAGGTAGTTTTCTATTTGATAATTTTGATGTGTCCATATAGTGTTTTGGGGCATTTCCTGTTGCGAGCAGAAGGCCTACCCACACAAGTGAGGTACCATTTTTATCGGGAGACTTGGGGAAACACTGGTGGCTGAGCTAGAGGTCAAAATCCACAGGTAGGCGCTTTGCAAAAAACAAACTCTTTGAGAAAATGTGATGTGTCCACTTTGTGTTTTGGGGCATTTCCTGTCGCGGGCACTAGGCCTACCCACAGAAGTGAGGTGCCATTTTTATCAGGAGACTTGGGGGAATAATGGGTGGAAGGAAATTTGTGGCTACTCTCAGATTCCACAACTTTCTGTGACCGAATTGTGAGGAAAAAGTGCTTTTTAGCCACATTTTGAGGTTTGCAAAGGATTCTGGGTAACAGAACCTGGTGAGAGCCCCACAAGTCACCCCATCTTGGATTCCCCTAGGTCTCTAGTTTTCAAAAATGCACAGGTTTGGTAGGTTTCCCTAGGTGGCGGCTGAGCTCGAGGCCAAAATCCACAGGTAGGCACTTTGCAAAAAACACCCCTGCTTTCTTTGAGAAAATGTGATATGTCCGCTTTGTGTTTTGGGGCATTTCCTGTCGTGTGCACTAGGCCTACCCACACAAGTGAGGTACCATTTTTATCGGGAAACTTGGGGGAACGCTGGGTGGAAGGACCTTTGTGGCTTCTCTCAGATTCCAGAACTTTCTGTCACCGAAATGTGAGGAAAAAGTGTTTTTTTAGCCACATTTTGAGGTTTGCAAAGGATTCTGGGTAACAGAACCTGGTGAGAGCCCCACAAGTCACCCCATCGTGGATTCCCCTAGGTCTCTAGTTTTCATAAATGCACAGGTTTGGTAGGTTTCCCTAGGTGGTGTCTGAGCTAGAGGCCAAAATCCACAGGAAAGCACTTTGCAAAAAACAGCTCTGTTTTCTGTGGAAAAATGTGATGTGTGCACGTTGTGTTTTGGGGCATTTCCTTTCGCGGGCAGTAGGACTACCCACACAAGTGAGGTATCATTTTTATCGGGAGACTTATGGGAATGCTAGGTGGAAGGAAATTTGGGGCTCCTCTTAGATTCCAGAACTTCCTGTCACTAAAATGTGAGGAAAAAGTGTTTTTTAGCCACATTTTGAGGTTTGCAAAGGATTCTGGGTAACAGAACCTAGTGAGAGCCCCACAAGTCACCCCGTCTTGGATTCCCCTAGGTCTCTAGTTTTTAGAAACGCACAGGTTTTGTAGGTTTCCCCAGGTGCCGGCTGAGCTAGAGGCCAAAACCCACGGGTAGGCACTTTGCAACAAACACCTCTGTTTTCTTTGGGAAAATTTGATGTGTCCACGTTGTGTTTTGGGGCACTTCCTGTCACGGGCGCTAGGCCTACCCACAAAAGTGAGGTACCATTTTTATGGGGGACTTGGGGGAACATAGAATAGCAAAACAAGTGTTATTGCCCCTTGTCTTTCTCTACATATTTTCCTTCCAAATATAAGACAGTGTGTAAAATAGACGTCTATTTGAGAAATGCCCTGTAATTCAAGAGAACCTGCAGTTTTTATTGTGTTTAAATATTTCAAGACTACATATCTGCAATTGCTTTAGATTTGTTTCTTTGTCAAATTTGCTTTAAAATGCACCATTTGCTAACCAGATTTGCCTTTATTTGCTTGTGTCATGTGGTGACAGGTGCTTCAGAGAGGGTCAGGAGGTGGAAATGAAAACACTTTTCTCCTAATGCAGCTAGCTTTCTTGGAGTTGGTAGATTTGTCTTTGTGGACAGAATAAGGGGTGTGTTTGTCAAGGATGTGCTTTTGTGCTTGTCCATCTGTGAATAACCCTTCACATGGGTCAGAAATGTGTTCCAAAACTCAGCTAGAGGGGAATTTTAATTATGTAATTTAAAAATTCCCACAAATTCCCGCCCTACTTGACTATGTGTTATTCCTTATTAGCTTTGATGGTGGTATTGGCAGCGGGGGTACCCCAAAGAAGGGAACAATTTTTCTCCCCCAAGCCAACATTTTCAAATATCTTGCAAACAAATCAGTTGCCGACTACCTGTCTACCACCAAGTCCCTTACATTGCAAGATGCCCTGGGACTGACTGAGTCATTTGCCACCCATTGTCAGACTGGGACATGGATCATGTTTAATGCAAGAAGATAAAGGGATGTTTTTATTGTGTTCAAATATTTAAAGATTACATATCTACAATTGCTTTATATTTTTTTCTTCGTCAGATTTGCTTTAAAATGCACCATATGCCATTCTTTTTTCAAATATTTCTTGGGACCCCCTCAAGCCCTCCTTTCATCCATCGGGCTTGCTTGCTTCACTTGTGACAGAACACTCAAACCCAACTTTCACGCTCCACAACTCCCAAAACTCACCAGCCACCACTGCTCTCAGGTTTAATTTTCCCAGGGTCTCCCTCTCTCTATCCTCTGCAGCGCACTCAATAAATAACTCTCTAAACTTCACACGGTCATCCTTAATGCTTGAGGGGAAATGTGCAGTTGAGTTCTGCCCAGTGATTCACCAATTCCCCTTACATAGTCAAGCCACTGGATCTTATGCCCCTGCTCACAATTTAAACAATCTAAAATCACATTATGGTTAAAAGAAGTATGCTGATTTCCCCAAACCGTCATCCATACAAGCAGAGGAGCAAATCAAATTATATCTTCCTCATATGCTAGGTTCAGTTCTTCATGTGTGAAAAATTGAGGGGTTCCTGGGCCCGGTTCTAACAACCTTCTACAGAAACAGTTCTCTTCTTGCTGAGTTTTGTGCAGTCACAGTATCCCTATATGGCTGCCCCATAAGTCAAAATGTGAAGGCACTTCAATTTATATTCTTACAACAGGGGCATGATAGGTATGCTACCAACACTTGAGGCAAACCTAAACAGCCCCCCTTAAGACTGGATAAAGCGTGTCCTGCAGTTAGAGAAGCAAGGTGTCCAGCAACGTGATGCCCAAACAGGGGAACTGACTAACCCTCCCAATTATTTTACCCTTGATGGAAATTAGCCTAGTTTTGCAGGTCTGACTCCCACACACCATATAGTGTAGTGTTCTTAGCGATGTTGATATATAGGTCTTGTCTGCCCACAAACCTGACAAATGCAAGAACGAGACCCCTAAGGCCATTGGGGGGACAGGAGAGCAGGACTGCATAACTGGCATAGAGAAGAACCAGAATAAAAGCAGAGTTCACTTTAGGCATATCCTTCCAATTAGAAACTAATAAAAGTAAAGACCATTAATATATATTAGAAATAAAATAGGGTCAAAGACAAAGCCTTGTCGAACTCGTCAAGGGAGAGGTCAAAAGAATCAGTGCATCCCCCCATAATATCATAGCTAACCATAGTTCTGATCCTCTTGTGCACGGCCCACTGAAACTGACCAAAGGAGAAGGTATACCAATATGGTATAAAATGTCCTACAACTTAGACAAGTTTTCACGGTCAAATGTGTTAGTTTAGTCCATAAAGGCCAAGTAAAGTGCTCCTGTCTTTGCAGTAACATACTTCCTAGTGATAAGATTGTGATTTAAGCATTGTTCTAAATACCCCAAGTCTTCCTTCAAACCATATTGCACCGGGCAGAGGACATCATTATGCTGTCCCCAGGCCTCTATTTGGTTTAAGATGACACATCCCACAATCTTGAGTACGGGAACAGGGCTATAGGTCTGTAACAACAAGGATACTGTCTATTGCCCTTCCTAAAAATCGGGACAATAGTTGCACTTTTCCAGGAATCAGAACTTTTAACAGAGGCAGTAGAATTTAGAATACTAGTAATAACAGGGGCTGATTACCCTTTTATAGGTCCATGGGCACCCCTTCCAGCCCAGGGGCCTTATTGGATGGGCTGGTCATGATAGCACTCATGACTTCTTCATATTTCTAGAGGAAACTGTGAGGACACTTCAGCAGGCTCTGCCATAAAGCTAGGTGCTGATGAATAGATCTGCCTAAAGTGAGTCACCCATCTTTCTGGATAATATTAGAACCTAGGTCACCTGCTTACCATTAATGATCTCCCAGAACCCCCTTGTGTTACTGTCTCTACATGTAGAAACTAGGCGTTCCCATCTTTCTTCTCTTAATTTGTTTCCTATTCTTAATAGCCTCTTTATATCCTAGCCTCGCAACCATAATACTTTGCTAAACTCTGGGTCTAGCATTCAGGAGTTCTCGATGCCTGCATTTCGTAACTCTCTTTATTAAACCACCCCAATTTGAATGTCCCCCTCTCAATCCAGAAAGATTGAACATGATTGCTCAGCTGAAAGATTAAGACTTTAAAAGCCTTTAATATATCAGTGGCTGGGGAATTCGTTTTTAGAAGGCCCAATGCTATTAATTGATAACGTAAGAACGTGGATATCAATCAATCAATCAAACAAATTTCTTAAGCGCACTACTCACCCAGTAGGGTCTCAAGGTGTGGGGGGGGGCGGTTACTGCTAGAAAAGCCATGTATTGAGGTGCTTTCTGAAGGTTAGGAGGTCCTGGGTCTTGCTTAGGTTGGTGGGGAGGGAGTTCCAGGTTTTGCCGGTGAGGTGGGAGAAGGATCTTCCGCCGGAGGTGGTGCGTTGGATGCGGGGGACTGAAGCGAGGGCGAGGTTGGTGGAGCTGTCAACATCAGGGCAGTGCACGCTCTACGGATTACTAGAATGCAAAAATCCAGCACTCTCAAGATAACGTAATTTATGCATTGTGCTGATATGCTGTTGTTTAACCTTTTGCATTGCAGAGTTTAATCCTGAAGACTTATGTTCAAGGTGCATATAAATACTGTTCTTTGCAATGTACTGCTGCAGGCTTTCAGAGTGTGTCAGGGTGTGGTCCCCTTTCCAGGGCCTTCTAGAAACTTTCCCTGTAGCATGCCTGGGTGTGGTTTGTGGGCTGGGACAAGTCTCTATATAAGGGAGCCAGCCCAGCTCCACGTGCTCACTATTCAGAGGTCCCGGTGCAGACTAGCAGCAACTTCCTGAGCTCCTGTTCCGGAGGCCTACTTTGATCTTCCAGGCCTCGCCCTTTCACTTTGCTGGGTGATTCTTGATCAGGGCGGTAAGACGGAGGTCGGGCTGGGCCCCCGATCCCGTTTTCGAAGGATTTTGAGTTCTTGGGCCTAATTAGCATGATAAATCTATTTTGCTCTTGTGCGTGTGAAAGTGCGCTTGATGTTTAATTACATTTAGATGCTGGCATTTGAATCGGCTAGACGTGCAATTCTTTCTTCGTATACAAATCTTGATATTCACTGTGCGCAACCATTTAATGGCATTTACAAGGTTGCATTTGAATCGGCAAGACACGCGATTCATTTCCTGTGCTTAATTCATGTTATTCATTGTACGCTACCATTTCTTGGCATTCATATGGTGGTATTCGAATCACCAAGACGCGCAATTCATTTCCTGTGTTTAATTCATGTTATTCATTGTATGCTACCATTTCTGGGCATTCACATGGTGGCTTTCGAATCGGCAAGACGCGCAATTCATTTCTTGTGTTTAGTTCATGATATTCAGTGCGAGCTACCATTTCTTGGCATTCACATGGTGGCCTTCGAATCGGCAAGAAGCACGATTCATTTCTTGTGTCTAATTCATGATATTCATTGTGCGTTACCATTTCATGGCATTCACATGGTGGTATTCGAATCGGCAAGACGCACAATTCATTTCATGGTTGGTTTGTGGAAGTTGACTCGTTCGTTGAGGTAGGCCGGTTCGGTGTCAGGGAGGACTTTGTGAGCGTGGACAAGGATTTTGAAAATGATCCTTTTGGTGATGGGCAGCCAGTGTAGGGATCTGAGGTGGGCGGAGATGTGTTCGTGGCGTGGGAGGTTGAGGATGAGATGTGCGGCTGCGTTCTGGATTCGCTGAAGTTTTCTCTGAAGCTTGGCTGTGGTCCCTGTGTAGAGGGTGTCACCATAGTCTAGTCTGCTGCTTATGAAGGTGTGGGTGACCGTTCTTCTTGTTTCTAAAGGAATCCATTTGAAAGTATTGCGTAGCATGCAAAGGGTGTTGAAACAGGAGGATGATATGGCGTTGATTTGCTGAGTCATGGAGAGAGATGAGTCTAGTATGATGCCGAGATTGCGTGTGTGGGTGTTGGGGGTGGTCCAAGGGTGGTGGGCCACCAAGAGTCGTTCCATGCTGTCCTGTTGGGACCGAAGATGAAGATCTCGTTTTTTTCTGAGTTCAGTTTGAGCTGGCTTGCTGTCATCAAGTTAGTGATGGTGAGGAGTCCGGCGTGTAGGTTGTTCTTGGCGCTAGATGGGTTCCTCGTGAGGGAGATGATGAGCTGGGTGTCGTCAGCGTATGAAATGATGGTGAGGCCGTGAGGGCGGATGATGTTGGCGACAGGTACCATGTAGATATTGAAAAGGGTGGGGCTGAAGGAGGATCCTTGGGGACCCCATAGATGGTCTTGGTGGCTATAGACCGGAAAGGAGGGAGGCAAACTCTTTGGGTTCTTTCGGAGAGGAAGGAGGTGAGTCACTCCAGGGCTTTGTGGCGAATTCCGGTGTCGAAGAGGCATGTGCGGAGGGTTTGGTGGCATACGGTGTCAAAAGCTGCAGAGAGGTCTAGGAGGAATAGAAGGACATCATTTACCCTCCACTTTAGCTTTAGACCCTTATCCTTCTGGGAAAGGCCAGTTGTACCAGGAGCAGACACATATGCTCAGAGAAAATTCATTGGGGTTATAATCATTGTAACAATTTTCTATTAACCCCACCTCCCCATGAGTAAGATTCAGAACTGATAGATCTTCCACTCTATATATTGTCAGACATTATAATTGTATTGACAGAGCCAAAAGCATTGCAGACTCTGTTGTGGTCCTCTAGTTAGGTACTGAAAAAAGTGTTTGGTTCCATTGTAAGATGCATCCTGTTAGGGATCCACAAAAGATGTGAGTTCGACCCAAGTTGGAGGCATAGATTATGCTGCTATACATTGAGCATGTTGGACCAGTGTCAGTTAATGAGTTTTTTCCCCATGATTTGGACCAGTTAAGGGTATAAGACTGGGGTTGGTCTCTCTCTTCACTGCTGTTCAGATTGGCAGTGAAACCATTGAGTTGCTGGATTAGGCAGACTTCCTCATCAAGGAATTCAAATGAGGTGATGGAAGTGAACCCAGAATTTCATTACACATGGAAAATATTGTGTCATGTAAAAAGAAAACCTGGTGTGCAATACAGAGATTACTTTATGATTTCTTTGAGTTCAGGCTACATTCTCGATTTCACATTAATTGTTAAAGCGCCCCATTTTCTAAGTTGACTGCTGGTGTGTTGGATCCCTGGCAAGATACCAAACCACATGAAGAATGATTCCAGTATCTAGTAAGAGAAATGTTTAGAAATTGAACGGAATTCAGAGCCAGTCTGATAGTGGTTGCTAGTGGTTGCTAAATAGGATCAAGGAAGACCTCTGAAACTGGTGGGTGCTGCCACACTAACTCCTGTTTGAGGCAGCCATTCTTAAGATGATCTTCCTTCCCCAGATTGTATTTGTCCGTAATGAAACCCTATTTTGGGTACCAAAAAAATATGTTGCTAAAAGTGACATCACTTGGAGATAGTGAAACACCAAGAAACCTGGCATTCATTCTCAGCTTATGAGTAGGGATTTTGAACTCCCATGTCAGAAAGTGCCTTTAAGCCACGCAACTGATAGTAGTAAATGTTGGGGTATCTGCGCTTATGTAAGAATCTTCAATCATGAGCTGTAGGCTAGCAATACGAGACATATTGTTAAGCTATCCGTGTAGTGGGGCAGTGAGATATGATCACTACCATGTTTCATGAGAACCATGATGAGGTCATGGAAGGCAGCCAAGGCTAATTTTGGTTGGAAAAATATATTGATGAAAGAAGCACCTCAATTGATGGGTGAGGTGCTTAGTGAAGTGTGCTAATGTTTTGATTCTAGAAAAGAAACATGAAACTGAATTCAAAACTAGGATATTGGGCTGGAAGGGAAGATATATGGTAATGTTCAACAAGCTTATGAGCCAAATATGACCAAATATGACATTCATGGAGGGGATTCTACTCATGGTGAAGAATCTTTTGACATGTACTTTGGAAGAATAATGTTGATTGTGAGGATCTGCCAGTCTACTCACTAGTTGAATCTAGTGTGCTTACCAAAGCATTAACCACTCCTGCAATATTCCAGGCCTACAAGTTACATAACAACAACTCTGAAGGACACATTTTGGCACCCTTACCCATCCTGGTAAGTTAGCTACTATCTAGGCTACTTTTTACTTACACAAGTGAAATGCTACACAGGGCACTTTTGGTCCAGATTATCACCATAGTATCAATTTGAACATTGTCATGATTAGGGAACTATGATAAAAGGATTTACGTCAGAGTTGAGATATTGCGAAGGTTGTTTGAGTACATTTACAAGTGTAGGAAATACCAATGTTTCACTATAGCATTGTTATTCTCAATATGTAACCCATTCCTTCCAACTACATGTGAAAAGGATAAACAAACATTTGTTCTAAGACATGCAGTTCCTATGCCAGACATGTTGAATATTTGTATGTCCTGTTTTCCTATCATTCCAAAATTAATAAATGACCAGAAACAAAGGCAGTATCTTTACTTTCCAGAGAATTGGAATCCCTTATCTACTTATTCAAACATAACATTGAGGCCATGATTCATACTTGTTGGTGCAAAACTGCACTAACGCAGTTTTGCACCAAAAAGTTAAGTACTGGCTTGCACCATTTCTGTGCACCAGCCAGGCACCATATTTATGGAATGGTGCAAGCTGATGCAAAGGGTGGGCTAGTGTAAAAAAAAAATGACACTAGTCGGGTGGGCCTGGTGCTATGGAAGAAGGGGGTTTTGCACCAAAATATGATGTTAGGCAGGTTAGAGTAAAAAAATGACTCTGACCTGCCTAGAGTCATTTTCTGATGCAAAACCATCCATACCACATGACTCCTGTCTTAGAAAAGACAGGAGTCATGCCCACCACCCCAATGGCCAGGACAGGGGACTAGTGTCCCCAGGGCATGGCCATTGCACCCAGTGCCATGTAGGGAGACCCATTTCAGGCCCCCCTATGGCATTTAAAAAAATAAAATGCAATACTTACCTGTACTTACCTGGGATGGGGTCCCCCATCCTCCGTAATCCCGCTGGTGTGTGTGGGGGGTGTCCCTAAGGCCTGGAGAGGGCACCTGTGGGCCTATTCCATGATTTTCCACCATGGAACTAGGCCCACAGGTCCCCTAACTCCAGCCCTGGCGCAGGCGTTAAAAAATGGGGCAAAGCAAGCTTTGCACCATTTTTTGACCCCTCCTCCCTATAAATATGGCGTTAAGGCCATAGAGTCATTTTTGGCACTGGAACGCCTAACTTGCATCTCATTAAGGCAAGGTAGGTTTCCACTTCCAAAAATGACTTTAACTCCATAAATTTGGCGCTAGATGGGTCTAGCGCCAACGTATAAATATGGAGTTAGTTTTGTACCGAATTAGAGTAAAATGACACTAATTCGGTGCAAAGTATAAATATGCCCAAAGATCTCAAATGTACACAGTTGCACATAATAAATTCAATAACATCCCCTAGGATCTGAAATTCATGTTACACTTTTAATTTTCCCATGTTGCATGCTGCCCTACAAGGGTGTTGTCTTTGGATCATACCACTATTTTAAGTGTCAGTGATCAAGAAGGTACTGCTTTTCCCATCACATTGGGTAAACCTTTTAGATTCTCAAATAAGTCACCTGGGGGCATGGGTACACCGGCAAAGATGGCGGGCACTCTGTATAGGAGCTCTGCATATCTGGCAGTGAATCGCTATCTACCGCCGCTCCCCAGGTCTATCAAGCCCAGGTTGAGCTGTAGAGTGCTTCTGATCTGTATCAACATAGCGGAGGATGGATTTCGGCATGGGCGGCTGACAAACAGCATTGGACGCAGACCGCATGGACTTAGGAACGTGCAGCGGAGCGGGCTGAGGAGGTGATGGCCTTTGCAGCGGTAGCCCCTGAGACACACAGTGTGTGCAGAGGGTGCTGGTTCCAATTTCCATCGGTTCCGGCGTTCTTTCTCTCGGAGTTCTTGAGTCTTTGTTACCATGAGCATGCCAAGAATGTTTTACAGTCTTTTTACGCGTTCCTTTTCGTTCATTTAAACGATGATCAAGCCTCAAGACAAGGTTTATTAAATCTTGACAGTTTGCAGGTTGTGGGTCGATTTGCGCTAAGATGTCTTTTAGCTCCTCTTTGAGTTACCGATTAAAGTTGGCTAAATATGACACTAAGGGGGTCATTCCGACCCTGGTGGTCATAGACCGCCAGGGCCGGGGACCGCGGATGTACCGCCAACAGGCTGGCGGTGCATCCAGGCCAATTCTGACCGCGGCGGTAAAGCCGCGGTCAGAAAAGGGAAACCGGCGGTTTCCCGCCAGTTTTCCCCTGGCCTGAGGAATCCTCCATGGCGGCGCTGCAGGCAGCGCCGCCATGGGGATTCCGACCCCCTTCCCGCCAGCCTGGTTCTGGCAGTTTTGACCGCCAGAACCTTGCTGGCGGGAACGGGTGTCGTGGGGCCGCTGGGGGCCCCTGCAGTGCCCATGCCAATGGCATGGGCACTGCATGGGCCCCCTAACAGGGCCCCACAAAGATTTTCAGTGTCTGCATAGCAGACACCGAAAATCGCGACGGGTGCAACTGCACCCGTCGCACCCTTTCCACTCCGCCGGCTCCATTCGGAGCCGGCATCCTCGTGGAAGGGGGTTTCCCGCTGGGCGGGCGGGCGGGCGGGCGGGCGGGCGGCCTTCTGGCCATGGGGATTCCGACCCCCTTCCCGCCAGCCTGGTTCTGGCAGTTTTGACCGCCAGAACCTTGCTGGCGGGAACGGGTGTCGTGGGGCCGCTGGGGGCCCCTGCAGTGCCCATGCCAATGGCATGGGCACTGCATGGGCCCCCTAACAGGGCCCCACAAAGATTTTCAGTGTCTGCATAGCAGACACCGAAAATCGCGACGGGTGCAACTGCACCCGTCGCACCCGTTCCACTCCGCCGGCTCCATTCGGAGCCGGCATCCTCGTGGAAGGGGGTTTCCCGCTGGGCGGGCGGGCGGGCGGGCGGGCGGCCTTCTGGCGGTCGCCCGCCAGCCCAGCGGGAAACTCAGAATGACCGCCGCGGTCTTTCGACCGCGGTACGGTCTTCTGGCGGTTCCCACCAGGCCGGCGGCATCCGCCGCCGGCGGTGGTCACATTGACCCCCTAAGTCCTGATTCCCTTGGCGTAAGTCTAATAATTCACGATCTGCTGACTGTGTTACAATTCTACTATCGAAAACTCTCTCAAATTCACGAACAAAATTTTTCCAGTTCTACTACAGGGGACTATTTTTACGCACAAGAGGAATAGCCCAGGTAGCTGCATCTCCAGACAGATATGACAACAAGAAAGCTACTTTAGACTGGGCATCGGGGAAAGTATGTGGTCTGCAGGTGAAGTGAAGTTCCACTTGAACCAGAAAAGATTGCGCTTTCAAGGGATCACCTGAGAAGCGTTCTGGGGGAGCTAAAGGAATGGCTGAAGGAACATTGAGGGAAATGTTAGTCGGACTACCTCCAGAAGTCTGAGAAGAAATACCTGGCCAAGACACACCTGTGGGACTTTGTTCTTTCTTCTCAACCTTATTCTGTAACTGACTCACCCTCTCAGCTAGACTATTTGTCAAATCCTTTGATAATACCACTTCTGACTGGAGCTGGGTGAGAGCCTTGACTAGCTCGTCCAGTGTGGCCATGCTGAGAAAATACACAAACCAGGAGGATAATAATTCGTGGGCTCACTATTCTGTCAGAGTCACCAGATCCTCGGGGTCCGTGCACGTTCCCAACACTTCCACCACAAGACAGCTCCAATACTCTGATTAGATTTATCACAGAGTCTAAGAGAGTCCAAGTGGGGAAAAGGGGATTAGGACGGGAACAGCTGGGAAGGAGACCTGTAGGAAGCAAAAGGTTAAAACACAACATCAAAATTACATCTCATGAAATCAGTACCATGCTACAACTCTAAGCTTCGTCTTTTCCGAAAAACATGAACAACCCTAGAATAATCCTAAAACTGACTAGGCTTTAGATGACCGAATACCTGAGGAGGAAACAGGAAAAATTAAATAGGACTTTCAGATTCAAGTACTTTCTTTAGCATGAGAATCAGGAAACACTCTGAGCAATTTCTAAACAACCATATGAATCTCCTTTTAGGAATACATATCAGGAACACACAGCATTACATCTAGAACTCTGGTATTGTTGTGTTCATCTCAGAAAAAACATTGGGAAGTAAATTGCGCACATTGCAGATTTTTATATGAGTATTAAACACCATAAAGGTTTGTGCACCATGAAATCATACAACGTAGATTCAAGAAATAAATCACGTGACGTGTCAACTTGAAAGGCTACCAAGAAAATGTCTTAGAATGGTAGCGCACAGTAACTTACATTATTTATACACGAGGAAAGAATTGCGCGTCTTGCCGATTCAAATGCCACCATACAAAAGGCAAGAAATGGTAGCTCACAATGAATAACATGAAAAAACACTCAAGGAAAGAATCGCGCGTGTTGCCGATTCGAATGCCACCATGTAAATGCCAGAAAATGGTAGCGCACAATGAACAGCATGAATTACACACGAGAAGTGAATCGCGCGTTTCGCCAATTCGAATGCCACCATGTAAATGTCAAGAAAAGGTAGCGCGCAATGAACAACAAAGTTAAATGCTCATGAAACGAGTTGCACGTCTTGCCAACTCGTAAAACATCATGTAAATGTCAAGAAATATCAGCGCGCAATGAACAATAATGTAATAACGAAGTCAAATCTTTATGGAATAAATTGCGCGTCCTCCCTATTTGCAAACCACCATACAAATGTCAAAAAATGGCAGCGCGCAAGTAATCTGTTATTCATTTAAGAATTAAAATCAAGAATATGAAGATTCTCAATTACGGTGTTGGGAAATGTCCAAACACCGTCTTACCGCCTGGAAACAGTGATCACCAATGAGAGATGAGTGCAGAAGACTGGAAAATCCAAATAGGCCGCCGGGACAGGAGCTCAGGAAGAAGCTGCTGCTCTGCACCGGGACCTCTGAATAGTGAGCACTGGAAGTTGGGCTGACTCTCTTTTATAGAGTCTTGGCCCAGCCTAGAACCACGCCCAGGCATGTTGCAGGGAAAGTCTCCAGAAGGCCCTGGAAAGGGACCACACCCTAACACACTCTGAATGTCTGCAGCAATACATTGTAAATGTACAGTATTTATGAGCACCTTAAAATGAATCTTTTGAATGGAATTCTGCAATGCAAAAGGTTAAACAATAACATATCATCACAATGCATAAATTACTTTATCTTGCAAGTGTTGGGTTTTTGCATTCTAGATGCCCGTAGAGCACGCACTGTCCTGGTGTTGACAGTACTCCCCTCTCCCAGGCGCGCTCTAGGGCCTGGTTTATCTGGATTGAGACGATGAAAGCGTCTCACAAATACTGGAGCATGAACATCAGATGCGGAAACCCATGAATTACTTTCAGGGCCATAACCTTTCCATGAGATTAAGTACCAGAGGGTATGCCCTCTCAGTTTAAAGTCCAACACTTTCTTGACTTCATATTCTTCTTCCCCCTGAACTAGAACAGGAGCTGGATGAGGGCGGACCTTTTGGACTGCCTTTTTTAAGAGGGAAGTATGGAACACTGGATGAATCCGTAATGATTTTGGCAATTGTAGTTTATAGGTCACAGGATTGATTTGCTGAAGAACAGTGTAAGGACCTATAAATTTGGGGTTGAACATGTGCTTTGTCTTGAAGTCTATATGTTTTGTGGAAAGCCACACTTTGTCACCAGGTTGATACTGCGGTCCCTCACAATGTTTCTTGTCATAATGCTTTTTGTATTTTTGTTTGGCTTTTTCTAAATGCTGTTGAATCGATTTCTGAGTTTGATGCAAATGTTGAATGATTTCTGACACAGCTGGAGTGAGAGAGCTTTCTTGAGGAATTGTGATGGGCAAGGTGTCACGATGATAGCCAAACAAACCAAAGAAGGGTGTAACGCCAGTAGAAGTGTGGAAGGAGTTGTTGTATGCTAACTCAGCTAACCAGAGCATTGATGTCCATGAATTAAGTGCTTTTTCAGCGTAAGCACGTAGGTATTGCTTCAAAGTTTGATTTAGTCTCTCCGTTTGACCATCTGTTTGAGGATGGTGGCTAGTAGATAGGGTAGATGTCACTTGGAGTGTTTTACACCATGTCTTCCAGAAGTTGGAGGCAAATTGCGATCCCCGATCGGAGAGGATCACTTTTGGCAGTCCATGATAACGAACCACTCTATTCAGTAAGATAGTTGCCAGTTCACTAGAGGTGGGTAATTTCTTACAGGCAATGAAATGTCCATATTTCGTGAGACTATCTACTACCACCAGAATTACTGAATGCTGTTGAACCACTGGCAGACCTGTAATAAAGTCTAAAGAGATGTGTTCCCACGGACGACTTGAGGTTGGGAGTGGGTGTAACAACCCTTTCGGTTTTGAATGACTTGTTTTAGTGCGAGCACAGACTTCGCAGTTGTTTACCATTGTTTTTACATCCTTTGTTAAAGTAGGCCACCAAAAATAGCATTGGATTAATTCAAGAGTTTTAGGAGTACCAGGGTGACCTGCTGAAGGTATAACATGCAACCAATGAAACACTATCTTGCGAAGTTTGGTAGTGGGCACGAACAAACGAGCATCGTAAAAGGGTAATCCTTGCTTGATTGATCTTTTCGGATCTGCTTGGGCCCACGCCTGCCATTTTTCAACAGTGAATGAATTGCGGATGTCTTCAAAGAAATCTTCTGTTTTTATGATACATAGGACCTTGTCAGGAGCAATGATAGCTCTGGAGGTTTGAACTGCAGGCAATGTGGTAGACTCTTGGCGGGACAAGGCGTCAGCTTTGCAATTATCTTTACCAGGCCGGAAGGTTACCACAAAATCAAACTCGGCAAAAAACAACATCCAGCGTAATTGCCGAGGAGTCAAAAGTCTGGCAGAACTCATGAATTGAAGATTGCGATGATCAGTATATACTGTGACAGTATATTTAGCTCCCAACAAATGATGTCTCCATTCTTTAAAGACGTCACGAATCGCCAGAAGCTCTTTTTTTAGCAATGACATAGTTCTGTTCGGCTTCGTTCATCTTCCGAGACATGTAAGCTACAGGATGAAGCTGACCAGTGTCTTTGTTTCGTTGTGACAAGACTGCTCCTATCGCCACATCTGAAGCATTAGCTTCCACTATGAAAGGTCGATCTGCATCTGGATGAGTCAAGACTGGGGCAGTGGAGAAAGCTTCTTTCAAAGTTGAAAAGGCTTGGTCTGCTTCTGGGGACCATACACATTTTTCTTTCTTTCTTAATAACTTAGTAATTGGAGCCACTGTCTGGGAGAAATGATTGATGAACCTCCGGTAAAAAATTTATAAGCCCAGGAAACATTGTACATCACGAACAGTCTTTGGGATGGGCCATTCAGATACGGCTTTTACTTTCCTTTCTGCCATCACCATACCTTGAGGGGTAAGGATAACCCCTAAAAACTCAACTGTTGTAACATGAAACTCACACTTGGTTAGCTTGCAATATAAATGGTGTTAACGAAGGGCTTCCAAAATTTTCTTGACATGTTGAACATGTTCATTCTCATTGTCTGAGTAGATCAAAATGTCATCAATGTAAACTATGGCAAAGATATCGAGGTACTCTCTAAGAACGTCATTTAAGAAAAATTGAAATGCTGCTGGAGCATTGCACAGACCAAAAGGCATGACGGTGTATTCAAAAAGGCCATATCTTGTTTTGAATGCCGTTTTCCATGCGTCACCCTCTCTCATTCTGACCAAATGGTAAGCACCTCGAAGATCAAGCTTCGTGTAGATTTTTGCTTTCTTTACTTGTTCCAGTAAGAACGGAATTAGAGGCAAAGGATATTTGTTCTTGATGGTGATTTTATTCAAGCCTCTACAGTCGATACAAGTTCGAAGCTCTCCGTTCGCTTTTGGAACAAAAAACAAAGGAGAAGCTGTGGGAGACTTAGAGGGGCGGATGAAACCATTCTCTAAGAATTTATCCAAGTATTTTCGTAAATGTTGATTTTCATGTTCTGACAGGGCATACACACGACAGTTGGGAAGTATTCCCCCTGGGACTAGATCAATTTGACAGTCATAAGATCTATGAGGAGGTAAGTTCTCTGCTTCCTTCTCATCAAATACATCTTCATAAGACGAATACTGTTTGGGCAACTGAACTTCTTTCTCTGCGGCGGTAGCTATGTAAGACTGGCGAACTTCCAATTCTTGAGTCCTTTGGAGACAATGTTCTTTACATAGCACTGATGAGAACACGATCTTTCGTTCAGCCCAATTAATCTCTGGATTGTGATGAGTTAACCATGGCAAGCCAAGGATGATCCCATACTGGGGAGCATGGATCACGTCAAGGATGAGTTCCTCTTTATGTTTCTTTCTTTGATTTTTACCTTCACAAATTATTGTCAAGGGGACAGTCTGAAGAGTTATCGGACCTCCAGTCAAGAGTTTTCCATCAACTGCCTGGATGGTTTCTGGAGTCTTCTTTTCAATACATGAGATCCCCCATGCACGAACCAATTGGGCGTCAACAAAGTTTCCGGTAGCCCCAGAGTCCACTAGAGCCTTCTTGAAATAGGTATTTTTCTTGACCTGAACTCTTATTCCCAATTTTAGATGTTTGGATTGTGAAGGATCCACGGTGACACCCAAGAGCAACCCTTCTCTGCAACTTGGGTGCTTTAGATTTCCCGACTCGACTGATGCATCGGTTGCAACTTTCTGAACTGGGCCTCGCTTGCTCTTTGTTTTGATTGGACAATCTTTGGCGAAATGACCTTTCCGACAACAATAGAGACATTGCCCATTTTTTCTGCGTAGGTCCTTTTTGTCTTTGGTCAAAGGTCTCCTGATGGTTCCAATTTCCATCGGTTCCGGCGTTCTTTCTCTCGGAGTTCTTGAGTCTTTGTTATCATGAGCATGCCAAGAATGTTTTGCAGTCTTTTTACACGTTCCTTTTCGTTCATTTAAACGATGATCAAGCCTCAAGACAAGGTTTATTAAATCTTGACAGTTTGCAGGTTGTGGGTCGATTTGCGCTAAGATGTCTTTTAGCTCCTCTTTGAGTCCCCTGTAAAACAAGGCCGCTTGTTTTTCTTCAGGCCAGGATGTCTCAGCGACCAGCCGATTAAAGTTGGCTAAATATGACACTAAGGGGGTGATTCTAACCCTGGCGGTCGGTGTTAAAGCGGCGGCCAACCCGCCAACAGGCTGGCGGTCCAAAAAATGGAATTCTGACCCTGGCGGGAACCGCCAACACAGCCCGCCAACTTAACACTCCGACCGCCGCGGCGGTACAGACAAACAGCGCGGCGGTCACCGCCAACAGGCAGGCGGCAGACAATGTACCGCCCACACTATCATAACTCACCAATCCGCCACCTTTTCCGGGGCGGGAGCACCGCCGATAAAAACACGGCGGAAACAGACTACGAACGGGAAAACGCTCACCAAAACACACTCCACGAGTACGGAGGACAGCATGGAACCCGAATTAAACATCCTACCTGCTCTCGTCTACCTTCTCATCTACCACGAGTACGAAGTCCGGCGCAGACGACAACGGTGAGTACTGCACCTACGACACACGGGAGGGGGAGGACGAAAGGTTACGGGCACACACATATGCGACCCCCCCCAATCATGTACTCACCAATGCAGAGCACCAAGTCACAGTGACACCACCCAAACACCCCTGAAAAATGCTAGGACATAATCCTATTTGGAATAAATATTTATGTACCAAAAAGCTCCAGAAAATTAGCGTACAACCATGAAAGATATCCACAACAAAACAAATGACATACACATCAGTGTATAACTGAAGTACCAAGTCCTGCACATCCTACGAATTCAGCATGTCCGTGGGCCAAAGTCTTGAGAAACAAGGGCAAAGCCCACACAGGAGACCTGAGTCCTTTGGAGAGAACACTGCAGGGGCATCAGATGTAAAAACTACAGGCACCTCAGGGGGAAGGGAAGGGGGGGGCACCACAGCCACATGAGTCCACGACGCCAGATCCACGAGGAGCCACCATGCCCACGGGACCATCCTGGGGAGTGCAAAGCCACAGTCTCTCAATGTCCCTACAGTGGGTGGGCTGCCCACTGGACCATCCTGGGGAGTGCAAAGCCACAGTCTCTCAATGTCTCTACAGTGGGTGGGCTGCCCACTGGGCCATCCTGGGGAGTGCAAAGCCACAGTCTCTCAAGTCTCTGCAGTGGGTGGATTGCCCACTGGACCATCCTGGGGAGTGCAAAGCCACAGTCTCTCAATGTCTCTACAGTGGGTGGGCTGCCCACTGGACCATCCTGGGGAGTGCAAAGCCACAGTCTCTCAATGTCTCTACAGTGGGTGGGCTGCCCACTGGGCCATCCTGGGGAGTGCAAAGCCACAGTCTCTCAAGTCTCTGCAGTGGGTGGATTGCCCACTGGACCATCCTGGGGAGTGCAAAGCCACAGTCTCTCAATGTCTCTACAGTGGGTGGGCTGCCCACTGGACCATCCTGGGGAGTGCAAAGCCACAGTCCATCAGGTGGATGACAGTCTCCACTGGTCAAGGAGGAGGCATGGTGGGCACAGTGAACCATCAACGGTGCTTGAGACGGCGGTGCCCTGTTCAGCGGCCCCGTGCTTGACAGGAAGGGCCCAGCGGAGCGGTGCTTGAGACGGCGGGGCCCAGCGGAGCGGTGCTTGACAGGAAGGGCCCAGCGGAGCGGTGCTTGAGACGGCGGGGCCCAGCGGAGCGGTGCTTGAGGGGAAGGGCCCAGCGGAGCGGTGCTTGAGACGGCGGGGCCCAGCGGAGCGGTGCTTGACAGGAAGGGCCCAGCGGAGCGGTGCTTGAGACGGCGGGGCCCAGCGGAGCGGTGCTTGACAGGAAGGGCCCAGCGGAGCGGTGCTTGAGACGGCGGGGCCCAGCGGAGCGGTGCTTGACAGGAAGGGCCCAGCGGAGCGGTGCTTGAGACGGCGGGGCCCAGCGGAGCGGTGCTTGACAGGAAGGGCCCAGCGGAGCGGTGCTTGACAGGAAGGGCCCAGCGGAGCGGTGCTTGAGACGGCGGGGCCCAGCGGAGCGGTGCTTGAGAGGAAGGGCCCAGCGGAGCGGTGCTTGAGACGGCGGGGCCCAGCGGAGCGGTGCTTGACAGGAAGGGCCCAGCGGAGCGGTGCTTGAGACGGCGGGGCCCAGCGGAGCGGTGCTTGAGAGGAAGGGCCCAGCGGAGCGGTGCTTGAGACGGCGGGGCCCAGCGGAGCGGTGCTTGAGAGGAAGGGCCCAGCGGAGCGGTGCTTGAGACGGCGGGGCCCAGCGGAGCGGTGCTTGAGAGGAAGGGCCCAGCGGAGCGGTGCTTGAGACGGCGGGGCCCAGCGGAGCGGTGCTTGACAGGAAGGGCCCAGCGGAGCAGTGCTTGAGACGGCGGGGCCCAGCGGAGCGGTGCTTGAGAGGAAGGGCCCAGCGGAGCGGTGCTTGAGAGGAAGGGCCCAGCGGAGCGGTGCTTGAGAGGAAGGGCCCAGCGGAGCGGTGCTTGAGACGGCGGGGCCCAGCGGAGCGGTGCTTGAGAGGAAGGGCCCAGCGGAGCGGTGCTTGAGAGGAAGGGCCCAGCGGAGCGGTGCTTGAGAGGAAGGGCCCAGCGGAGCGGTGCTTGAGAGGAAGGGCCCAGCGGAGCGGTGCTTGACAGGAAGGGCCCAGCGGAGCGGTGCTTGACAGGAAGGGCCCAGCGGAGCGGTGCTTGAGACGGCGGGGCCCAGCGGAGCGGTGCTTGAGAGGAAGGGCCCAGCGGAGCGGTGCTTGAGAGGAAGGGCCCAGCGGAGCGGTGCTTGAGAGGAAGGGCCCAGCGGAGCGGTGCTTGAGAGGAAGGGCCCAGCGGAGCGGTGCTTGAGAGGAAGGGCCCAGCGGAGCGGTGCTTGACAGGAAGGGCCCAGCGGAGCGGTGCTTGAGACGGCGGGGCCCAGCGGAGCGGTGCTTGAGAGGAAGGGCCCAGCGGAGCGGTGCTTGAGGAAGGGCCCAGCGGAGCGGTGCTTGACAGGAAGGGCCCAGCGGAGCGGTGCTTGAGACGGCGGGGCCCTGTTCAGCCACGGCGGGGCCCTGTTCAGCGGTGCTCTTCTGCACCGCGGGCCCTGTTCAGCGGTGCCTATCTCCACGGCGGGGCCCTGTTCAGCGGTGCTCTTCTGCACCGCGGGCCCTGTTCAGCGGTGCCTATCTCCACGGCGGGGCCCTGTTCAGCGGTGCTCTTCTGCACCGCGGGCCCTGTTCAGCGGTGCCTATCTCCACGGCGGGGCCCTGTTCAGCGGTACTCTTCTGCACCGCGGGCCCTGTTCAGCGGTGCCTATCTCCACGGCGGGGCCCTGTTCAGCGGTACTCTTCTGCACCGCGGGCCCTGTTCAGCGGTGCCTATCTCCACGGCGGGGCCCTGTTCAGCGGTGCTCATCCAGCAGGTCAAGGGAGCCAGACCTGGCCTGGACTCCCTGTTCAGTCGCCCTCGGACTGTGACGTTTCTGGACCCTTCGGGGACGGACTCCTGGCCTCCTTAGTGTCCTCCTTCCCAGCTGGGATGTGGCATGTGGGGTCCACCTTCTCCGCGCTCCTGCTGCCCTTCCGCTCCTTTGATGGGGCTCTCGGGCCCTTGCCTCCCCCAGATGGTGTGGGTGGTGAAGTGGCCGCACATTGCTCCTTGGGGGCAGCCCTGTCGGTCCTCGCACGGCGGTCCTTGGTTTTGCGGGTCCTCTTGCCGGGGGGGGGGGCTGGACGTGTCCTTGCTGCTGATCGATGTGTCACTGCTGGCAAAGGGTGGGCTCCAGAACCCAGGCACAACAGTGACACCCAAAGCTGGGCTGGTGGTGGCTGCGGTGCTCTTGGGACTCTTTGAAGATGGATGGGGGAGGTCATCGGGGGGAAAGAGGTTAAGGTTAGCCAGGAAAAGTTTTTTAGGGCCAAGGTAAAGGGTAGGAGAAGTGGAGATGGAAGTGGAGGTAGAGGAGGTGGTTGTAGGAGAGTCAGGTGTGCTGTCATTGGGTGAAGGTGCTGGTGCTGTAGGCTGTCGTGAGGTGGATGGCTGTTGGGTGGGTGGCTGCCTGCGTTTGTGTGTCTTGGAAGAGGGGGTGACAGACACAGTGGGAGAGGACACAGGGGACGTGTACATGGCAGTGGGGGTGGTGACTGCACGAGTGTGGACTGTACTGGAGGGTGAGGTGGTGATGGAAGCACTGGCTGATGTTGGGGTGCATGCAGGTGTGAGTGTAGACGTCACAGGGAGGGAGGAGGGAGACGAGGAGGAGGAGGACACAGGGGTGGCAGTGGCTGTTGGCATGTCTGCATCTGGGTGTTGCTCGGGTGAGTGTTTGCGGGATCTGTGGTGCTTGTGTTTGGATGAGCTGCTCTTGGGTGTTGAGGTGTGTGCAGGCTGGTCTGATGGTGTGGATGGGATAGGCTGAGGAACAGGAGACAGAGACAGGCTGGAGGCAGTCAGAAGAGGGAGGCTGGAAACAGGGACAATGGCTGCCGTCAGTGCTGAGGCCAGAGCAGTGAACGCTCGTTGATGGGCAGCCTGACCCGAATGAATGCCCTCCAGGTACGCATTGCTCTGTTGCACCTCCCTTTGCACACCCTGGATGGCATTCAGAAGGGTCGTCTGCCCAACAATGAGCGTCCTTACCAGGTCAATGAGCTCCGCACTGAGGGCAGCAGGGGCAACAGGGGCAGGGGCTGAGGTGCCTGGGGCGAAGGAGACGTGCGCCTTCCTGGGCGAAGCGGCACGGAGCGAAGACTGAGGGGCTGCTGGGAGGGCGGGGCTGGTGCGCTGGGTGGCGGCTGTACCTGTAGAGGCGGGGGGCACAGATGTTGCCGCCACCCCTAGGGAGCTCCCATCCGAGGACGTGTCGCTTTCGCTGCTCTCACCAGCGGTTCCCGTCGTGGTGCTCCCCTCACCCTCCGGATCACTGGTGCCCTCGGTGTCTGTTCCTGGGCCCACCGGGGCCTTGTGTCCTGCAGCTCCCTCGTGCTCCGATGCCATATCTCCTCCGCCTGATGATGCTAATGCACACATGCACAAGAAGATGAAGAGAAAGGGTGGGGGGAGAAAAAAGAAGACCAGGTTGAGTGCATGCAATGTCAACACCGTTGGCGGAGAGGACAGACACAGGTGCCTAATGCACTAAGCCGCGCATTCGGGGTACACTACTCAGTACTACTGACTAAGACAACAGGCCAAGAGACGTCAAACGCGCACATGGGAGATGCTGGACCTTCAATGGCTGTACTTGTCACCCTACAGAGGTGGGGGCCGGGGGCACAGGGCCATGCCTAAGGGAGAGGACTACACTACAGAAAGCGCCCTGGCCTAATGTCACCCACAGCCCTCCTCCCCCACCCAGACGCCTCCACTGCGCAGAAAGATAGGAGAATGTGCTGATACTCACCCCCTTGTGTCTGCTGTGATGTCTTAAAGCGCCCATCCAAATCAGGGTAGGCCACCGCCAGGATCCGGGACATCAGGGGGGTCATGGTGCGACTGGCACCCCTCCTAGGTTGGGAGGCCATCCCCAGCAGTGTTTCTGCGGTCTTCCTTGTTCCGCGGCGGATGTCCTCCCACCTCTTGCGGCAGTGGGTGCCCCGTCTGTTGTGGACCCCCAAGGTCCGGACTTCCTTGGCGATGGCACGCCAAATATCGATCTTCTGATGGGCGCTGACCTATTAGACATGTACAGGGTGGAAAGGAGGAAATCATCAATGGCCTGCATGTTAGATGTAATTGCCCCCCCCCCACCCACTTTGCCATATGGCACATGCTCTCATCTGTCGGGCGTTGCACTCCTCATTCGCCCCCCACCCCACCAACTTACATCCACCCCAATCCACACAGGCATAGCCCA
This sequence comes from Pleurodeles waltl, assembly GCF_031143425.1. Lineage (NCBI taxonomy): Eukaryota > Metazoa > Chordata > Amphibia > Caudata > Salamandridae > Pleurodeles > Pleurodeles waltl. Next base: position 1,312,707,936 of record NC_090440.1, read on the forward strand.
TTCCATTAGCACCCGGGGTACTCACTTGTTGGTCTGGAGGACCGTAGAGTAGCGCATACTGGGGGAGGACCCCATCCACGAGCTTGTCCAATTCTTCAGACGTGAAGGCAGGGGCCCTTTCCCCAGTCGTAGCAGCCATTGTATCTTCCAGACCGAGGTCACAGCAGCACTTGCAGTATAGGTCCTCTCCTGTGGATGATCAGGTCTCGAGTGATTAAGCAGATAGAAAATGGCGGTCACGTCCGCGGCGGTGCGTACCGCGGCGGCGCGTACCGCGACCGCCGGCGCACTTCGTTATTGGCTCCTGAAACCCATAGGCTTCAATGTTAACCAATGCGGCTTTGCGCCGCGGTCTTCGACCGCCTACCGCCACGGTGTGCCCCGCCAGCGCAGTGACCTCACATCCCATTGTCCCACTTCACAGGTCAAGCAGCCGCCATTTCAAGGGCCCACATGGCTTAATTTTGACTGCGACACACAGGCCTAGGCCTTGCATTGCCACACATACACGCCTTTCAACCCATTGCCATTCTTTAACTGTGCAAGCTGTCTGTACGTACCTGTGGTTTGGCTGACTCTGTGCTCCATGTTGTCCTTCCTAGGCACCGTCCGCTGGGACTTGGGATGAGAAGGAGGAATCCTCGCGTGTACCGACCGCTGGTGGACCTGTCGACAATGGAAGAACGCCATATAATCCTTCGATACCGACTTGACCGTGCCACTATCCATGAACTGTGTGCCCAGCTGGAGCCAGCCCTGATGTCCCCCATCCGCCAACCCACAGGGATTCCCCCTCTGGTGCAGGTTTTGTCAGTCCTCCATTTTTTGGCCAGTGGGTCATTCCAGACCACAGTGGCCATGTCATCTGGAATGTCTCAGCCTATGTTTTCTAAGATTTTGAGCAGAGTGTTGTCTGCCCTGATGAAACTCATGCGGAGCTACATCATTTTCCCCGAGGAGGGTGACTTGCCCACAGTGAAGGGTGATTTCTATGCCCTTGGACATATCCCCAACATCATTGGTGCCATTGATGGGACCCATGTGGCTTTGGTACCCCCAAAAGACGATGAGCAGGTGTACCGAAACAGAAAGAATTATCATTCGATGAATGTCCAGGTGGTCTGTTTGGCTGACCAGTACATCTCCCATGTAAATGCCAAGTTCCCAGGGTCAGTGCATGACGCGTATGTGATGCGAAATAGCAGCATCCCCTATGTGATGGAGCAGCTACAGAGACAACGTGTGTGGCTAATAGGTGACTCTGGTTACCCCAACCTGCTGTGGCTACTGACCCCAGTAAGGAATCCCCGGACAAGGGCAGAGGAACGCTACAATGAGGCCCATGGGCGTACAAGGAGGGTGATTGAGCGAACCTTTGGCCTCCTGAAGGCCAGGTTTAGGTGCCTGCATATGACTGGTGGATCCCTAATGTACTCACCAAAGAAGGTGTGCCATATCATTGTGGCGTGCTGTATGCTTCACAACCTGGCTTTGCGACGCCAGGTGCCTTTCCTGCAGGAGGATGGTCCAGATGGTGGTGTTGTAGAAGCCGTGGAGCCTGTGGAGAGTGAAGAGGAGGAAGACTCTGAGGACGACACAGACAATAGGGACAGAGTGATACAACAGTATTTCCAGTAACACCCAGGTAAGAATCACCCACGCCATTTCACAATTGCTTCTAGCCTCCTGCATCTATACTTTCTGTAGTTCCCCACAGATGTTTTTTATTAATTTATGCCTTTCCCTTCCCTTCTCAGTGCTGTCTGACTCAGTACCTGACTTCTGCTTGGTTCGCCCATGAAATACAGCATATTGACATTGGTATGTTGTCATGACTAATTGACAGGACAGAAATTGAACAGTAATATGTTATCCCTTTGTTAATAATACAGCATGACTCAAAACAGGTTTGTGTGCAAAATGTGATTTATTTACAGTGCTAGATACTGGTACATGTGATTCTAAGGGTGATGGGTGGGGGTGGAGGAATATCCATGGCAGAGTCCAGTTCTCAGTCTCACAGGTGCATTGTTCTTTTGCCTGTGGAAGGATGGAGCATAGGCAGTTCATGGTTGGACAGGGTGGCAATGTGGGACAGTGGGAAGACTTGAGGGGGTATGTCCTGCTGGCGGGGGTCTTGACATCCTACTCTGTCTTTTTCTTTGGTCTCAGGCTCCTCTTACGGGGTGGTTGTTCTTCAGCAGGAGGTGGGGTTCTGGGGGGCTGTCGAGGTGTTGGGACCTCCTGTCCACTAGCGCCGGCGGAGGTGGTAGGCTGTTCCTGGTCCGGCCTAGTGACAGGGGCCCTGTGTGGTGCACCATGGTCCTGCAACGCATCCTCTATCCTGTGGAGGGCCAGGACGATGGTCCCCATTGCGGTCCCGATGATTCTCAGCTCCTCCCTGAACCCCATGTAGCGTTCTTCCTGCTGTGCCTGGATCTCAGTGAACCTGGCCAGTACCGTCGCCATCGTTTCTTGGGAGTGGTGGTATGCCCCCATGATGGTGGTGAGGGCCTCTTGGAGAGTGGGTTCCCTGGGCCTCTCCTCCCCCCCCTGTCGCACAGCAGCCCTCCGAGCTGCCCAGTTTCCCCCGGCCTCTGTCCCCTGGCCGGTGTGCCCGCTCCCACTGCCCCCAGGTCCCTGTTGTTGTTGGGGTGTCGGGTTAGCCTGGGTGCCCTGTAGTGGCAGACACACCGCTGATTGAGCTGTCCTAGAGACAGAGGCATGGGCCCGCTGGGTGGGAGCTGTGCTGGTGTCGGCAGAGGGGGTCGGGTCTGGTGTGGCCTGTGTCTGGGTGAGGGGAACCGACTGCCCAGAGGTCCCCGATGGTCCGGGCTGGTCATCAGGTTCACTGTCGACAGAGCTGCTATCCTCAGTGTGGGCCTGTTCCGGTGGTGGGATGGACACTTCTGGACCCTCCTGGCTGGTGTGTTGTCGTTCGGGTCCTGCATGGGGTAAGAGAGTTTGGTTATTGTTTCTGTGTGTGCAATAGCATGCGTGTTGTGGGTGCCCTTGTCCCCCAGTGCAGGCATTCCCTGGAGGGAGGTGTTGTGAGGGTATTTAGTGGGGGGGAGGGGTTAGTGCAGTGGTCATGCTTAGGTGATGGGTGCCCATGGTTTGTGTTGGCATGCAGGAGTTGGTGTTGGGATGGGTGGGTTGTGCTGGTGAGACATTGTCAGGAAGGATGTGTGCTGGGGGGTTGGGGGTGAGGGTGGGGGTGTGGGTTGGCATGCTGGTGGGGTGTGGGGGATATAGTAGTTGAGATGGGACTTACCAGAGTCCATTCCTCCGGCTACTCCTGCGAGGCCCTGAGGATGTAGGATGGTCAAGACCTCTTGCTCCCACGATGTAAATTCGGGAGGGGTGGGTGGGGGTCCGCCGCCAGTCTTCTGGACCGCGATGTTGTGCCTGGAGACCATCGATCGGACCTTCCCCCGTAGGTCGTTCCATCTTTTGCGGATGTCCTCCCTATTCCTGGGATGCTGTCCCACCGCGTTGACCCTGTCCACGATCCGCTGCCATAGCTCCGCCTTCCTGGCTATACTGGTGTGCTGCACCTGCGAGCTGAAGAGCTGGGGTTCCACTCTTAGGATTTCCTCCACCATGACCCGGAGTTCTTGGTCCGAAAATCGTGGATGCCTTTGGGGTGCCATGGGGAGGTGTGGGGTGGGGTGGTGTATGTGATGAGGAGTGTGTTGGTGAGTGGTGCTTTGTGCTACTATGTGGTGTGTGTGATGGTGTAGTGTGCCTCAGTGTGTCTTGCTTTGGATTGTCTGCTGTGTCTCTCTCTCCTGCTCTCATTAATTGGGGTCGCAGGGGTTTGTGGGTGATGTGGGTGTGTGTTTTATAGTTGGTTGATTGTGTGGGAGTGGTGTGTGTATGTGTATCAGGTGTGTGTTTTTCAAATTGTCCAATGTGGCTGTGTTTTGGTGCTGTGTGTGTATTCTGACTGCGGCGGTGTGTAGCGCCAATGGAATACCGCGTTTGAATGACCGCCGTGTGGATTCGTGGGTCGTAATGGCATGGGCGTATTTCTGTTGGCGTGACGGTGGAGGTTTGGTCATCTCCAGTTTATCGCTGCCCGCCGATGTGGCGGGCTGCAGTGGAGGACGGATTTTTGGAGGTTTGGCCGTTGTGGGTCAGAATGACCGTGGCGGTTGACCGCGGCGGTGTTATGGCGGTCTTCTGACCGGCGGTAAGGGCATTTTACCGCCGAGGTCAGAATCACCCCCTAAGTCCTGATTCCCTTGTCGTAAGTCTAATAATTCACGATCTGCTCACTGTGTTACAATTCTACGATCGAAAACTCTCTCAAATTCACGAACAAAATGTTTCCAGTTCTACTACAGGGGACTGTTTTTACGCACAAGAGGAATAGCCCAGGTAGCTGCATCTCCAGACAGATATGACAACAAGAAAGCTACTTTAGACTGGGCATCGGGAAAAGTATGTGGTCTGCAGGTGAAGTGAAGTTCCACTTGAACCAGAAACCATACTTTGAGGGGTAAGGATAACCCCTAAAAACTCAACTGTTGTAACATGAAACTCACACTTGGTTAGCTTGCAATATAAATGGTGTTAACGAAGGGCTTCCAAAATTTTCTTGACATGTTGAACATGTTCATTCTCATTGTCTGAGTAGATCAAAATGTCATCAATGTAAACTATGGCAAAGATATCGAGGTACTCTCTAAGAACGTCATTTAAGAAAAATTGAAATGCTGCTGGAGCATTGCACAGACCAAAAGGCATGACGGTGTATTCAAAAAGGCCATATCTTGTTTTGAATGCCGTTTTCCATGCGTCACCCTCTCTCATTCTGACCAAATGGTAAGCACCTCGAAGATCAAGCTTCGTGTAGATTTTTGCTTTCTTTACTTGTTCCAGTAAGAACGGAATTAGAGGCAAAGGATATTTGTTCTTGATGGTGATTTTATTCAAGCCTCTACAGTCGATACAAGTTCGAAGCTCTCCGTTCGCTTTTGGAACAAAAAACAAAGGAGAAGCTGTGGGAGACTTAGAGGGGCGGATGAAACCATTCTCTAAGAATTTATCCAAGTATTTTCGTAAATGTTGATTTTCATGTTCTGACAAGGCATACACACGACAGTTGGGAAGTATTCCCCCTGGGACTAGATCAATTTGACAGTCATAAGATCTATGAGGAGGTAAGTTCTCTGCTTCCTTCTCATCAAATACATCTTCATAAGACGAATACTGTTTGGGCAACTGAACTTCTTTCTCTGCGGCGGTAGCTATGTAAGACTGGCGAACTTCCAATTCTTGAGTCCTTTGGAGACAATGTTCTTTACATAGCACTGATGAGAACACGATCTTTCGTTCAGCCCAATTAATCTCTGGATTGTGATGAGTTAACCATGGCAAGCCAAGGATGATCCCATACTGGGGAGCATGGATCACGTCAAGGATGAGTTCCTCTTTATGTTTCTTTCTTTGATTTTTACCTTCACAAATTATTGTCAAGGGGACAGTCTGAAGAGTTATCGGACCTCCAGTCAAGAGTTTTCCATCAACTGCCTGGATGGTTTCTGGAGTCTTCTTTTCAATACATGAGATCCCCCATGAACGAACCAATTGGGCGTCAACAAAGTTTCCGGTAGCCCCAGAGTCCACTAGAGCCTTCTTGAAATAGGTATTTTTCTTGACCTGAACTCTTATTCCCAATTTTAGATGTTTGGATTGTGAAGGATCCACGGTGACACCCAAGAGCAACCCTTCTCTGCAACTTGGGTGCTTTAGATTTTCCGACTCGACTGATGCATCGGTTGCAACTTTCTGAACTGGGCCTCGCTTGCTCTTTGTTTTGATTGGACAATCTTTGGCGAAATGACCTTTCCGACAACAATAGAGACATTGCCCATTTTTTCTGCGTAGGTCCTTTTTGTCTTTGGTCAAAGGTCTCCTGATGGTTCCAATTTCCATCGGTTCCGGCGTTCTTTCTCTCGGAGTTCTTGAGTCTTTGTTATCATGAGCATGCCAAGAATGTTTTGCAGTCTTTTTACACGTTCCTTTTCGTTCATTTAAACGATGATCAAGCCTCAAGACAAGGTTTATTAAATCTTGACAGTTTGCAGGTTGTGGGTCGATTTGCGCTAAGATGTCTTTTAGCTCCTCTTTGAGTCCCCTGTAAAACAAGGCTGCTTGTTTTTCTTCAGGCCAGGATGTCTCAGCGACCAGCCGATTAAAGTTGGCTAAATATGACACTAAGTCCTGAATCCCTTGTCGTAAGTCTAATAATTCACGATCTGCTCACTGTGTTACAATTCTACGATCGAAAACTCTCTCAAATTCACGAACAAAATGTTTCCAGTTCTACTACAGGGGACTGTTTTTACGCACAAGAGGAATAGCCCAGGTAGCTGCATCTCCAGACAGATATGACAACAAGAAAGCTACTTTAGACTGGGCATCGGGAAAAGTATGTGGTCTGCAGGTGAAGTGAAGTTCCACTTGAACCAGAAAAGATTGCGCTTTCAAGGGATAACCTGAGAAGCGTTCTGGGGGAGCTAAAGGAATGGCTGAAGGAACATTGAGGGAAATGTTAGTCGGACTACCTCCAGAAGTCTGAGAAGAAGTACCTGGCCAAGACACACCTGTGGGACTTTGTTCTTTCTTCTCAACCTTATTCTGTAACTGACTCACCCTCTCAGCTAGACTATTTGTCAAATCCTTTGATGATACCACTTCTGACTGGAGCTGGGTGATAGCCTTGACTAGCTCGTCCAGTGTGGCCATGCTGAGAACATACACAAACCAGGAGGATAATAATTTGTGGGCTCACTATTCTGTCAGAGTCACCAGATCCTCGTGGTCCGTGCACGTTCCCAACACTTCCACCACAAGACAGCTCCAATACTCTGATTAGATTTATCACAGAGTCTAAGAGAGTCCAAGTGGGGAAAAGGGGATTAGGACGGGAACAGCTGGGAAGGAGACCTGTAGGAAGCAAAAGGTTAAAACACAACATCAAAATTACATCTCATGAAATCAGTACCATGCTACAACTCTAAGCTTCGTCTTTTCCGAAAAACATGAACAACCCTAGAATAATCCTAAAACTGACTAGGCTTTAGATGACAGAATACCTGAGGAGGAAACAGGAAAAATTAAATAGGACTTTCAGATTCAAGTACTTTCTTTAGCATGAGAATCGGGAAACACTCTGAGCAATTTCTAAACAACCATATGAATCTCCTTTTAGGAATACATATCAGGAACACACAGCATTACATCTAGAACTCTGGTATTGTTGTGTTCATCTCAGAAAAAACATTGGGAAGTAAATTGCGCACACTGCAGATTTTTATATGAGTATTAAACACCATAAAGGTTTGTGCACCATGAAATCACAAAACGTAGATTCAAGAAATAAATCACGTGACGTGTCAACTTGAAATGCTACCAAGAAAATGTCTTAGAATGGTAGCGCACAGTAACTTACATTATTTATACACGAGGAAAGAATTGCGCGTCTTGCCGATTCAAATGCCACCATACAAAAGCCAAGAAATGGTAGCGCACAATGAATAACATGAAAAAACACTCAAGGAAAGAATCGCGCGTGTTGCCGATTCGAATGCCACCATGTAAATGCCAGAAAATGGTAGCGCACAATGAACAGCATGAATTACACACGAGAAGTGAATCGCGCGTTTCGCCAATTCGAATGCCACCATGTAAATGTCAAGAAACAGTAGCGCGCAATGAACAACAAAGTTAAATGCTCATGAAATGAGTTGCACGTCTTGCCAACTCGTAAAACATCATGTAAATGTCAAGAAATATCAGCGCGCAATGAACAATAATGTAATAACGAAGTCAAATCTTTATGGAATAAATTGCGCGTCCTCCCTATTTGCAAACCACCATACAAATGTCAAAAAATGGCAGCGCGCAAGTAATCTGTTATTCATTTAAGAATTAAAATCAAGAATATGAAGATTCTCAATTACGGTGTTGGGAAATGTCCAAACACCGTCTTACCGCCTGGAAACAGTGATCACCAATGAGAGATGAGTGCAGAAGACTGGAAAATCCAAATAGGCCGCCGGGACAGGAGCTCAGGAAGAAGCTACTGCTCTGCACCAGGACCTCTGAATAGTGAGCACTGGAAGTTGGGCTGACTCTCTTTTATAGAGTCTTGGCCCAGCCTAGAACCACGCCCAGGCATGTTGCAGGGAAAGTCTCCAGAAGGCCCTGGAAAGGGACCACACCCTAACACACTCTGAATGTCTGCAGCAATACATTGTAAATGTACAGTATTTATGAGCACCTTAAAAATGAATCTTTTGGATGGAATTCTGCAATGCAAAAGGTTAAACAATAACATATCATCACAATGCATAAATTACTTTATCTTGCGAGTGTTGGGTTTTTGCATTCTAGATACCCGTAGAGCGCGCACTGTCCTGGTGTTGACAAGTGGGCCCATAGAGCCTTGCAGACCAGACCCTTGTTCGGTGCTCCACCTCGACCGTTGATTGTGAGGGTCCTCAATTTTGCAGAGACGTTGTGCTTAGGGCTGCACACAAAGCTGGCCAACTGACTTATCAGTCCTGCCCAGTGATGATATTCCTGGACTACACTTTGAAAGTGTAACAACACCACCGCTCCTTTCAGGGGGCCAAACAAAAACTGAGGGCTATGGTGATCAACAAGATGCTTCTTTTCCCGGCTCGCCTGAATTTCATGTTTCAAAGCAAAGAGAGTGGTGATTAAGGCGGCCCTGTGGACCAATACAGATATAGTAATGCTTCAGGAGGCTCACCTCCTGGATAACAGATGCCCATACCTGGCTCGCAAGGGGTACGACCAGGTATACCAATCCGGCTTACATAGGGGCACAAGGGGCACAGCAATTTTCATTCAGAGGCGGGTTCTCCGCATGGTCTCTAGGGTGTGGCATGATGATTGTGGCCGGTACGTGGCAGTGAAGGGCCCTCTGTGTGTAAGCCCCCTCTCTTTGATTAATGTCTACGTCCCGCCCCCTCTCAATTCAGACTTTCTAGCCAAACTTGGGGATCTTATTGGGAATTTTCCAAGGCACCATGGGTGATTGGGGGATTTTAAAGGGGTGTGTGAAGCAGCCTTGGATCAGTCCTCGGACACAATGGGAATGGATCGGAGGATTACCTTGTTTTCGGCCTTTGCACAAAACTGGTACTTGATCGATATGTGGAGGGCTCATCACCCCAGGGAGAGGGGATACACCTTTTACTCTGGAGCACATCACTCCTTTTGTCGTTTTAACTATTTCTTTATACCCGACCAGTTGAGCCACTGCATGCGTATTGAATGTCTGATGGCCCGGGGCCTCTCAGACCACTCGCCGGTGGCGGGAAAAGGAGGGTGACATGGCACCTAGACTGCTGGTATCTCACGGAGAAAGAATTTCAAGAACTGTGCCAGTAGGCCTGACAGTAGTTCCAGGAGGAAAATAGGGGATCAGTGACTTCTAGCTGTACTCAGCGGGAGGCTCAGAATGCCACTCTAAAGGCCAACGGGCCAGGGCCAGGCAGAGGGTCCTGGACCTAGAGAACAGGATACTGACCTTGGAAAGTCAACACGTGCTTACACAGCAGGAATCTCTTCTGAGAGACTCACTGCATACCCAAACATTGCTCTGAAAGGAGCTCCCACAAGAGTCGAGAGAAGCATGGCTCGCCTTCTGCAGTAGAATCTATCAATGGGGTGACAAGACCAGCAACACTGCACTAGCTTTGTACTCTTGAGGGAGCCCTAGTGGCCTAATTGCTGGTGTATGACAGCTCCTGGGTGACTGGGAGCGAACCCATCGCAGAAACATATGTCAGTTATTACTGTTTGCTATATAGCGTGGACCCCATTAGCCCCCGTGAGGATCTACTTCAATTTGTGGCAGACTTACCAATGCCACCACTGTCCCCAGAGGAAAGCAAGGCCCTGGAGGCTGATGCTTCATGTAGGCAAGGCACCAGGCTCAAAAGGTTTTCCATCCTAATTCTGGCACCTGGTGTGGCCTGGTGTGTCTCCTCTGCTGGAGACTTTCCGTAAGGCAGGGGAGACCAGTGAATTACCCCTCGATCTCTGGATGGCCGAGATTGTAGTGTTGCCGAAACCAGGCACGGTGGGTACACATTGTGAGGGCTTCAGACCAATATCTCTCCTTAATGTAGAGGCACAAATATGGGCCAAAATTCTAGATAAACTTTTGCTGGGAGTCATACCCTGTCTGGTGCACCCCACCAATCTGGATTCATGCCCCACCGGGTGACCCAGAAAAACCTCAGGAGAGTTCACAATGCAATTTGTTGGAAAACGGGTTATTGGTAAGGGCAGGTAAGTACCTACACTTAGTAATAGGCCACTAACCTCCACTTAGGTCCAGTTAGGTCTCAGTAAACTAAACCCAGCTCAACCCTTGGTAGCTTGGCAACGAGTGACAAGGCTCAACTTAGGAGACAGACTGTAAAGCATTAAAATATCACAAAACAGTAATTAAATAAAACACAGGAAACAGTTTAAAAATCCAAAACCAATTCATAAAACTAGATTATATTTTTATGTTTAAAATGACACAAAAACAAATAAAATCGGATAAGGAGAACCGGAGATATGAATTTTTAAAGAATTATTGTTTTCTAGCGCCTGGAAACAAAAAGCGCCAATCTGGTCATCTGGTCGCACGTCGACCAGGGCAAAGTCAAAGTTTAAGGCTGACCCCGATGGAGCCCGGCTTGGCTACAGCCCGTGGGAGGCCCCGCTCAAAAGTTTACCTTCGGACTTAGTCATTTTTTTGAAGATTTTCTTCAGTGGGACGAACCTGCCAGTCCAATCCGACCTCTTGGAACTCTTCTCCGGATACACGTCGCAGGAGCCCTCGGTGGAGATTTTTACCTTCGGACTTAGCCGTTTTTTCGAGGTGAAAATCCTTCGACCGGGGCAAACCTGGATCTTCATCTGACATCCTTGGAGCCCTCCCCGGATACACTGCCTGGGAGGTCCCGGTCAACTTCCTACGTTCGGACTTAGGGCCATATGTACGAACACATTTTCCCATAGACACAGAATGGGCAAAACTGCTTGCTACATCTGGCCCTTAGTCTCTTTTTTGGTGATTTTCTTCACGGGGATGAACCTGCAAGTCAGGCTGGGTCGCGGTTGAGGCAAGCCGGCGGGTCGGTCCCTCTATGGAGCTTTTTTTCAAAAGTTATCCAAACTTCTCTAAACTTCTGGATCTTCTTCCAGAAGTTCCTTTAAGGTTCTTTCGGGATCCACAGCTCAACCCAAGGTTCCAGAAGCTCTGAGATTATCCTTGGGGGTGTGGACTACAACTCCCAGAATGCACCTGGCACAAACTCCTTTTTGGCCACTGGACAGTGGTCAGCTGGTTGGTTTCTTCAGGAGTTGGTGCAAGGGACTCTGGTTAGCAATTTTTCACCTGTAGCAAACAGGGAGTCCCTCCTTGAGCCAATTGAAGCCAGGCAAAGCCCTTCTTGTGGTGAAGCCCAAGTGTGCAGCTGGTGCAGTCCTTCAGAGTGCAGGTTCCAGGTGCAGGTCAGGGGTCCAGCAGGGCAGTCCTTCTTCTCCTGTAGTTCTTCCTTATTGGAATCTGATGGGGATCTGAGGAGTGGGTGCAGGTCTGCCAGTTTTATCCCTGCTCCTGGGTGAAAAAGAGGGGGGTCCTGGTTCTCCAATCAGGTGCAGGGTCCTTTCCCCTGACCACTTCCCGGGAAGTGTGGCAAAAATAAATCCCAGGGAGCAAATTCCTCAAAAATCCATCATGGCTGAAAGTGATTTTTGGAGGTTACATCTGGCTGACTCTGACACACTGGTGTGGCTAAAAATCCTAAACACGCCGCTCTCCTGCCCTCTCCTAATCTAATCAAGGGGGCACCTAATTGTCTGGGTTTGCAGGATGTGGAGGTGTTGCTGGGTTGTTCCAAATGTCCTTCACTGCCTTTGAAGACCAGTTTGGCAGCCCTCCCCCTTCCTGCCTCACCATCTGCTGAGGGGAGATCTCCTCCCACAGGCACATCTCTTTGTGTGAAGCCAGGCCACTTCACACCTCATCGAGGCAGCCTGGCAAGGCTGCAAGAGGCTGGCCAATCAGAGCACATCAGCAAAAACAGTGAAGGGCTGAAGTTGGCAATTTTTCAGGTAAAGTTTAAAACTCTTTACCTGAACAAGTTATATTAAATCCTACAACTGGAAGTTGTCGGATTTATTATTACAATTAATTTGATACCAAACTCTTGGTATCTGTTCGTTAAGGGGACTTTTAAAATTAAAAAAAAAGTCCCCCCAGTCTAGCCTATGGAGGCCATTCACTACAATGAGGGAAAAACGAATTTGGCTGTATTACCTCACCAGGGCTTATAAAACTATTTTTATAAGGTCCCTGGTTATAGTTACATGGCACCCAGCCCTAGGGGCACATAGGGCACACCTTAGGGGTGACGTAGATGTAAAAATAAGGTAGTTTAAGACTTTGGAACTACTTTTAATTCCAAAGTCGAATTTGCATGTAACTTTAATTTAATAGCAGTCAGCAAGGCAGGCCTGCCTTTAAAATGACACTGGGCACCCCAGCAGTGCACCTATGGGGGCACTACCTATGCTGGGGTCCCTAAACCTCCATGCCCTACCATATACTAGGGACTTCTAGGTAGGTTAACTTTCCCAATTATAATTAGCCTAAGTAACATATCCACTTTACACAGAGCACTGGCCCTGGGACTGGTAAGCAGTACCAGGGCACAGCCAAGAGTCAGTAACCACCAGTACCTGTCCAAAAAGTGTGGGGTGACCAGGGCAAAAAGGAGGACTTTCCTACACTGCCCCCCCAGATGAAAGGTGATGGGTACTAACCTACACCCTGGTAGTCCTCATCAGCTAAGTGGAAAAACCTGGAAAGGCCATCTGCATTGGCATGGGCAGTCCCAGGTCTGTGCTCCACTGTGAAGTCCATCCCCTGTAGGGAAATGGACCACCTTAACAGTTTTGGGTTCTCCCCCCTCATTTGCATCAACCATCTGAGAGGTCTGTGGTCAGTTTGTACACGGAAGTGAGTGTCAAACAAGTATGGCCTCAACTTCTTCAGGGACCAGAACACAGCAAAGGCCTCCCTCTCAATGGCACTCCATCTTTTCTCTCTGGGGAGTAGTCGCCTGCTGATGAAGGCAACTGGTTGATCTTGGCCCTCTTCATTAACTTGTGCTAACACTTCCCCAATCCCTTCCTCTAAAGCATTTGTTTGCACTACAAACTCTTTGCTATAGTCAGGGGCCAGTAACACTGGTGCTGAACACATAGCCTGTTTTAGGGTGGCAAAAGCTTTCTGACACTCTGGGGTCCAAACGACCTTCTTGGGCTGTTTCTTCGAGGTAAGCTCAGTCAGGGGGCCACTATGGTTCCATAATTCTGAACAAACCTCCTGTAGTACCCAGTCAGGCCAAGAAAGGTCCTGACCTGAGTCTGGGTGTTAGGAGCCTCCCAATCCAGGATAGTCTGGATCTTGGGCTGGAGAGGTTGTACATGGCCTCCACCAACAAGGTGGTCCAGGTAAACAACTGAGCTTTGCCCTATCTGGCACTTGCTTGCCTTGATAGTCAGGCCTGCTTGAAGCAGGGCCTGAAGCACTTCCTTCAGGTGGACCAGGTGGTCCTCCCAGGTGGAACTAAATACAGCTATTTCATCCAGATAAGCTGCACTGAAAGATTCCAACCCAGACAGGACTCTATTCACCAACCATTGGAAGGTGGCAGGGGCATTTTTTAGGTCAAAGGGCATCACCTAGAACTGAAAGTGGCCCTCTGGTGTGGACAATGCTGAGCTCTCCTTAGCTCCTGGACTTAAGGCAATCTGCCAGTATTCTGAGGTCAGATCAACTGTGCTCAGGAATTTGGAAGCCCCCAACCTATCAATGAACTCATCAGCTCTAGGTATGGGGTGAGCATCAGTCCTAGTGACTGGATTTAGAACTCTGTAGTCCACACAGAATCTCAATTCCTTCTTCCCACCTTGGGGATTAGGTTTGGGCACCAGTACCACTGGACTGGACCAAGGACTGTCAGAGGGCTCAATTACCTTGAGCTCCAACATCTTAGCCACTTCAGCTTTGATGTTGGCCTTGACCTGGCCAGACAGCCTGTGCAGCTTGTTTTTGACAGGTAAGCTGTCACCAGTGTCAACGTCATGGACACACCAATTAATCAAGCATCTCTTCATACTGGGGTATGAATCTGCCTCCTCCCCCCTCACGGTTAGGAGCCTATTCTTCCCAGAGTTGGGGACCAACTCCCAAAGAAGTGAACCCCAGTACTGAGGCTTAACTCTCCTCATCTGGAGGGCCCTCTCAAAGGCCCCCAGCCACTTATCTATGTCATCCCCCTCTACATAGGCAGGAACCACCCCCTTGGGTAATCTGGGGCACAAAACCCCACCCATGGGCACCTCATCTTCTCTGTTGCTGCCACCATCTCTTTTCTCTTCCCTTGCCCACTTTTTCTTTTCTAGGGCCAGCTTCTCTGCCTCCAAAGCTATGAATGCTAGCTGGTCCTACAGCTCTCTTTCCCTGAGGGACAGGTTCTCTCCTCCTGAAGGGACCCCCTTCCCCCAACTAGCCTTGGGTATGCCCCTAGTGACTGTGTGTTGTGAGGACCGGTCTTCCTCCTCCTCACTTAGGCTCAGATGCCCTCCCTCTCCTGAGTGGTTGGAGCTAGCATCCTCCCGTGCTTCTTCCTCCTCTGGAGCTTCCTCTGGTCCTACTTCTTGGTCCTCAGCCCATGCTGTCAGGGATTTAATCAGGACATGCTTCCTGAGGTCAGTGGTTGCAAGCAACCCCCTTGCAGTACACAACCCCCTAAGCTGGACCACTGTCAGTGTGGGTAGGCTAGCCAGATCAAGCTCCATGGTTCCCTAGTTTTGTGTCAACAAAAACGTTTTGCAAAAATTGGAAACAAGAATTTAGAAAAATCACAAAAAATCAATAATTGAAATTAATCCAAATTAAAAATTAAAAACAATTTTTGCACTAGGGCAATTTAAAGGATTTATAATTTGTTTTACTTAAAACTGTAATGTGATACTGAACACAAGTACAGGATCCCACCACTGCGCACCAAAAATGTTGGAAAATGGGTTACTGGTAAGGGCAGGTAAGTACCTACACTTAGCAATAGGCCATTAACCTCCACTTAGGTCCAGTTAGGTCTCAGTAAATTAAACCCAGCTCAACCCTTGGTAGCTTGGCAACAAGCGACAAGGCTTAACTTAGGAGACAGAGTGTAAAGCATTCAAATATCACAAAACAGTAATTAAATAAAACACAGGAAACAGTTCAAAAATCCAAAACCAATTTATAAAAATAGATTATATTTTTATCTTTAAAATGACACATAAACAAATAAAATCGGATAAGGGGAACCGGAGATATGAATTTTTAAAGAATGATTGTTTTCTAGCGCCTAGAAACAAAAAGCGCCAATCTGGTCATCTGGTCCCACATCGACCGGGCAAAGTAAAAGTTTGAGGCCGACCGCGATGGAGCCCAGCTCGGCTTCAGCCCGTGGGATGCTCCGTTCAAAAGTTTACCTTCGGACTTAGTCGTTTTTCTGAAGATTTTCTTCAGCGGAACGAACCTGCCAGTCCAATCCGACCTCCTGGAATTCTTCTCCGGATATGCATCGCGGGAGCCCTCGGTGGAGATTTTTACCTTCGGACTTAGTCGTTTTTTTTAGGTGAAAATCCTTCGACTGGGGCAAACCTGGATCTTGATCCGACGTCCTTGGAGCCCTCCTCGGACACGCTGGCTGGGAGGTCCCGGTCAACCTCCTACGTTCGGACTTAGGGCCAGATGTACCAAGGGGTTTTACCCATTCTGTGTCTATGGGAAAATGTGTTTGTTCATATGGCCCTTAGTCTCTTTTTTGGAGATTTTCTTCACCTGGACAAACCTGCAAGTCAGGCCGCGTCGCAGTTGAGGCAAGCCGGCTAGAGTTGCCGCGGCAGGTCAGTCCCTCTATGGAGCTTTTTTTCAAAAGTTCTCCAAACTTGTGGATCTTCTTCCAGATGTTCCTTTAAGGTTCTTTTGGGGTCCACAGCTCACCCCAAGGTTCCAGAAGCTCTGAGATGATCCTTGGGGATGTGGACAATAACTCTCAGAAGGCACCTGGCTCCTTTTTGGCTCTGGACAGTGGTCAGCTGGTTGGTTTCTTCAGGAGTTGGTGCAGGGGACTCTGGTTAGCAATTTTTCACCTGTAGCAAACAGGGAGTCCCTCCTTGAACCAGTTGAAGCAGGCAAAGTCCTTATTGTGGTGAAGCCCAAGTGTGCAACTGGGGCAGTCCTTCAGAGTGCAGGGTCAAGGTACAGGCCAGGGGTCCAGCAGGGAAGTCTTTCTTCTCCTGTAGTTCTGCCTTGTTGGAATCTGATGGGGATCTGAGGTTTGGGTGCAGGTCTGCCAGTTTTATCCCTGCTCCTGGGTAAACAACAGGGGGGTCCTGGTTCTCCAATCAGGTGCAGGGTCCTTCCCCCTGCGATGACCACTTCCTGGGAAGTGTGGCAAAAATCAATCCCAGGAAGCAACATTCCTCATAAATCCATCATGGCTGAAAGTGATTTTTGGAGGTTACATCTGGCTGAGCCCACCCACAGGTGTGGCTAAAAATCATAAACACACCCCTCTCCTGCCCTCTCCTAATCTAATCAAGGGGGCACCTAATTGTCTGGGTTTGCAGGATGTGGGGTGTTGCTGGTCCTTCTCTGCCTTTGAAGACCAGTTTGGCAGCCCTCCCCCTTCCTGCCTCACCATCTGCTGAGGGGAGATCTCCTCCCACAGGCACATCTCTTTGTGTGAAGCCAGGTCACTTCACACCTCATCAAGGCAGCCTGGCCAGGCTGCCAGAGGCTGGCCAAATAGAGCACAGCAGCAAAAACAGTGCAGGGCTGAAGTTGGCAACTTTTCAGGTAAAGTTTAAAACTCTTTACCTGAACAAGTTATATTAAATCCAACAACTGGAAGTTGTGGGATTTATTCTAACAATTAATTTGATACCAAACTCCTGGTATCTGTTTCTTAAGGGGACTTTTACAACTAAAATAAAGTCTCCCCATTCTAGCCTATGGAGGCCATTCACTACAATGAGGGGAAAACAAATTTGGCTGTTTTACCTCACCAGGGCTTATAAAACTATTTAGGTCCCTGCTTATAGTTACATGGCACCCAGCCCTAGGGGCACATAGGGCACACCCTAGGGGTGACATATGTAAAAATAAGGTAGTTTAAGACTTTGGAACTACTTTTAATTCCAAAGTCGAATTTGCATGCCTTTAAAATGACACTAGGCACCTCAGCAGTGCACCTATGGGGGCACTACTTATGCTGGGGTCCCTAAACCTCCATGCCCTACCATATACTAGGGACTTATAGGTAGGTTAACTTTCCCAATTATAATTAGCCTAATTTGCATATCCACTTTACACAGAGCACTGGCCCTGGGACTGGTAAGCAGTACCCAGGGCGCAGCCAAGAGTCAGTAACCACCAGTACCTGTACAAAAAGTGTGGGGTGACCAGGGCAAAAAGGAGGACTTTTCCTACACTATTGCTTTGAGTAGAGCCTATCAAGGCCACAGAGCCCTGTAGTTTATTGAGTATCAGAAGGCATTCTACTCAGTGGACTGGGCGTTCATGTTTTCCCTCCTGTCAAGGGTGGGATTCCCCAAAATGTATATGCTATGTGTGCCTTCTCTACATGGGTCTGATGGCCATGGTGGGGGTTGGTGGTGAGGTGTCAGAGTGGTTTCTGGTGGTGCGGGGCACTGCCAGGATTGTCTGCTGTCACCCTTGCTTTTCTTACTGGTGAATGAACCTCTGGTGACCTGGGTGAGGGTGGAGATACTTTACTGGACAATGGTCGGCAGAAGTTAGAGATAGAATTGCACTCTATGCCGCCGATAGCCTTCTATTTCTGGATGATCTGCCGACCTTGGGCCTCGGGGCGCTCTACATCTTGGATGTTTTCAGATCCTATTCTGGCTTATGGATGAGCACCCACAAATCAGCAATTTATTCAATTGCTTCTTAGCCAGCGGACTTGACATGGGTGGCGGGAATTCCGATATTTCCCCTTGGATTTAAGTACCTGGGAGTATATGTTATAGACCATGTGACTCATTCCTTTGATCGAAATCTGGCACCTCAGCTGTTAGGCGAGACACCAAGGGGCATATTTATACTCTGTTTGCACCGAATTAGGGTCGTTTTTTTTTTTTACTCTAATTTAAAACAAACTCCATATTTATACTTTGGTGCTAGACCCGTCTAGCTCCAAATTTATGGAGTTAAAGTCATTTTTTGGAAGTGGAAACATACCTTGCCTTAATGAGATGCAAGGTAGGCGTTCCCGTGCAAATAATTACTCTATGGCCTTTACGCCATATTTATATCCCCGTGCAAAAATGGTGCACAGGAGGAAGGAGGAGTCAAAAAATTGGGCAAAGCTTGCTTTGCCCCATATTTTAACACATGGGTCAGGGCAGGTGCTAGGGGACCTGTGGGCCTATTTCCATGGTCCAAAGATGAACCATGCATGACACAACATCAATCTTGTAATGATTACACATTTTGGAGATTATCAAGTTGGTGCTAGTTACCAAAACTGTATAAAATACCACAAACCAACTCTCTTTCCCAGAGATGGTGCCTCTCTTGCTGATGGTGAGAATTCTCTTGTTTTTGTGTTATTGGAATTGGCATTTAAACACATTTGTTCCCATTTCTCCCCAAAATTCATGTTTCCAACTGTGCTTGATTTATTTTTATAGTTTTTTTGGTTTGCTGTTCTGAAAATTGTTTTTAAAGTTTGTGACCATTTATTTGCATTTAATGAACATCAAACACAGTTTCAAAAAGTTGCTTCTATAAATCTTCCTCATCTACTTTTAAACCGTTTGGCAGAGGACCTTAAAAAAATGGAGGAAAAACTTACAGTATTTCATAATAAAGAGCCGGTGAAAAAATATAGAAAATACAACTTTACATCTCTTTATTGACAATCAACTTGATGTTCATGGATTACAACATGTCATTCTTAGCTACTTTATTCACCACATTACATGTAATTGCCAGAGAGAGCACAAAGAAGCAACAAGAAGCAGCAAGAGGTCTTGTGCCTATTTCCTACTGAGAATGTAGTTTAAGTATCTGCCTCTAAGAATTGATTGTTTATGTTGTTGGTGAAGGAACTTCAACTAAATCCAGTACTAAAGTATCATTGATCTGCTGTTGTTTACTACATGGGGTTAACTTTAGATGCATTTTGTAAGTAATTTTTACAGATGTCTTACCATTGCCCTTGCACCTAGACTGTAACAATAATGACATTTATTTTCTAACATATATATTATTGGCACTTCATACAGAATTACATACAGACATTAGAATTTGCATTTCAGTCATCAGTTATGTGAAATTACAACATGTAGATGCAGGCTCTCCTTGTTGTAGACATTCAGGTCATCTGTTAAGTAAAATAAGTATAGAATTTTGCCGTTTCTGATACAGATGCAGGTAATTTGAGGTCATGTCAACCATCTACTCATCTTGTTCGGTATTGTGCCAACAAGGTATGTGGCCAGGTTCATAAATGTGAAAATGACAAATACCATGGTATGACAACTCATAACAAAACCATAAATTTAACATTCCTCGAGGCTAAAACAGGATAGGGGTACTGTCCCCAAAGTAAGATTTATAAAACTAGTATGAGTCTTCTACTGGCGCAAGGGTACACAACAATGATAACTTTTATGACAGTGTCAACAGGTAAGCCCTTCTGTATGCACCTTTCAAAAGTAAAATAAAAAACGGACACTCTCAGGAATGTGGTGAACCAGGGCTTTCAACTATTACTACTTGCATGGAATTACCTAGGCTGCCCATTTTCTCCAATGGTGGGCACGGGCCAGTGGAGGCTAGGTTTTGCTGTTCTGTCGATCAGATACTAAAGTAGATATTCAAGTTCCATTCTGCCCTTTCCTGGCTGAAGAAAAATTGTAACAATGTTTACCAAGTGTTTGAGTTTTATTCAGGTGACAGAGAGATTCTTTTAACCCTTTGGGTGTTGAATCAATAGCATTTGTAAACATATTTGTGCAAAACCAGCTACATGTTTTGACATTTCAAAGTGTACCTTTAGCACCATGTTGGGAACTTTAATGAAAATTCTGAACTTTCTGTGTATAAATTGTTGCCAACTTTTCATAGCATCAAGTAAGTGTAAGAACAAAGAAGAAGGCTTTTTAGTGGCAGCTTCAAACTGAAGGAAGGAGACAGATAGACCTAATACTCCTGTCATCTAGACAGAAAGGCTGGACCAGCGGCTTGTGTTTTTGTTGGCACCCATATTGGAGGCAAAAGACTTAACCTCTCCTGGATAAGGCTGCACTTTACATTATTGGCAATTGGCTACTTTCTAGGTTTGTGTGCCTCTATATAACCATGATGCTTAATTAAAATGCATGTTTTGCCTGGTTTATGTGTGTGCCTGTGTTTTCCTGTGTTATTGAACAGAAATACGTGTGTAAATATGTAAACATGTTATGTGCATAATAAAATTCCATATGTTGCACTGCAAACTTCTATGTGTGAGATCATTTGTATAGATAATGAGGTGTGTGCTGTACGTGTTTTATGTGTGTTTGTTTTGCTTTAGGTGTTCATGAGCACAAACAGTGGTGCAAAGTTGACATGTCCCAAGTTGAATTCCAAGAGATAATTTCTTATGATGTGGTGTGTGTTGTGTCTGTTTTGTGTGTTTCTGTGTGTTTGCATGTGTTTCTGAGTCTGTTTTTTCACATAAAGTGTTATCAAACACAGACAATGCTACAAAGATGTTAGGTGCACATTTAAGTACCATACGTTGCTCTGCTGTGTTGTGATTATATTTGTCTTGTTGAGTTGTGTGTTGTGTTTCGTGTGTGTATATGTGTGTGAGAGAGACAGAGTGTGTGAGAGGTTGTATGTTTGTCTTTTCTATGAACTGTTCATGAACAACCACAATCAAGCAAATTTGTCATATACGAAATTACATGTGATATGTTACACTATCACTGTACTATGATTATAGCCTTCTGTGCGTGAAGAGACAGGTGCACGTGCTGAGGTGTGCATTGTCAGTATTTTATATCTGGTTTGTGAGAGCATGTGAAACTGTTATTATCTATGTTTCAGAAAATGTTCACAAACGTAATTTAATGCAAGTATATTTTCAAAACTGAATATATTCCTATCTGTTGTGGGTATTCCTGCCCTCACAATGAAGATTTAGGATTTGTGTGTTCTCTGCCCCTTACGTGTATTTTAGTAGTTTTGGTGACAATAGCAGTAAGTTGTTTTTTGCACACTATGGTGGTCATTACAACCCTGGCGGTAAAACCGCCAACAGGCCGGCAGTAAAAAAAATGGAA
This sequence comes from Pleurodeles waltl, assembly GCF_031143425.1. Classification (NCBI taxonomy): domain Eukaryota; kingdom Metazoa; phylum Chordata; class Amphibia; order Caudata; family Salamandridae; genus Pleurodeles; species Pleurodeles waltl. The sequence goes on from NC_090440.1 coordinate 1,312,729,404, forward strand.
TTACGACCGTGGTGGAATCCGTCAGCATAGACAGCCACTTTAACACTCCGACCGCTACAGCGGTACAAACAAACACCGCGGACAATGTACCGCCCACATTATTACAACCCACCAATCCGCCACCTTTTCCGAGGCGGATTCACCGCAAACAAAAACAGGGCGGAAACAAGACTTCAAAGGGAAAACGCTCACCTCTACACACCCCACGAGGAATCAGGACGCCATGGAACCGGAGCTCCAGATTCTGCCAGCCTTTATCTTCCTACTCCTCTACCAGGAGCACAAACGCCGGTGGCGAAGACAACGGTGAGTACTGCACCTACGACACAGGGGAGGGGGGAGAGAAAAAACAGTGACACACACACGCAGCACGCAACACCCCCACCCACTACAACACACACGCTAATACATATTGACACATAACAGTTACATCCCCCAACCCTCCCTGGAAGAATGCAAGGACAAAAGAAAATGAGTTGAATAATTGTGATATATTAAATTACCTACATCAAAAATATTTACAAATATATACATTTATACTATATACAATTATATACACCAAGAACACAAGTCCAAGGGATTCCACCATCATAGTCCGTGGATCACTGGGCCCAAAAGGCATGGGCGAGGCCCACACAAGATACCCGAACAAGACGGAGAGAACACTGCAGGGGAATCAGTTGGAAATAAAACAGGCACCTCAGGGGGAAGGGGGGGCACCTCAGCCGGTTGAGTGCACGACGCCAGATCCACGAGGGGGCTCCATGCCCACAGTTCAATCCTGGGGAGTGCAAAGCCACAGTCTCACAAGTCTCTACAGTGGGTGGTTTGCCAACTGTTCAATCCTGGGGAGTGCAAAGCCACAGTCTCACAAGTCTCTACAGTGGGTGGGTTGCCCACTGTTCAATCCTGGGGAGTGCAAAGCCACAGTCTCTCAAGTGGATAACATTCTCCACTGGTTCTGGAGGGGGCTTTGTGCCCAGAGTGCTTCATCCTGCCAAGGACAGAGGTAGTGGATGTAAATCTCCACTGGTTCTGGAGGGGGCTTTGTGCCCAGAGTGCTCCCATCAGAGGAGGAGTCCGTCTCGCTGGTGTCAGCTCCTGTCCCCGCCGTGGAGCTCCCCTCGCCCTCCGTCCCACTGGTGAATTCGGAGTCCGTAGTCTCGCCCTCCAGGGCCATGTGGGATGCAGCTCCCTCCTGCTCCGGTGCCACTGCTCCTCCGCCTGATGATGCTGATGCACACAAGAACAGGGAGACCACAAAAAGTGGGGGAGAAGACAGAAGAAAGACATGTTCAGTGCATGCAATACCGCTACCGTTGGCGGACACGACAGACACAGAAGCCCCCTGCACTACGCTGCGCACTTAGAGTCCACTATTCAATCCCTGGGACATGGCTTACAAGGCTATGGCCGATTTCTGCACACATGGATGTCATAGGAGCCTGACTAGGTGTAGTTGGCACTGTACACAGGTGGGGTGGGGTGCCACAGGGCCTGCCTGAAGAAGGGAACTTAACTACCAAACTCGCCCTGGCCTAAGGGAACCCACAGCCCACAGCCCACAGCCCACCGCCCCAACCCAGACACCTACAATGCGCACTGAATCAGCAGAATGAGAGTGTACTCACCCCCTTGTGGCTGCTGTGATGCCCTCAAGTGCACGTCCAACTCCAGATACGCCACCGCCAGGATCCTGAACATCAGGAAGTCATGGTGCGACGGGCACCCCTCCCACGTTGGGAGGCCATCCCCCGCTGGGCCTCCGCCGTCTTCTTGCTCCAGCAGCGAATGTCCTCCCATCTTTTCCGGCAGTGGGTGCTCAGTCTGTGGTAGACCCCCAGGGTCCGGACTTACTTGGCAATGGCACGCCAGATGTCCTTCTTCTGGTGGGCGCTGACCTACAGGAATTGTGCAGGGGAAAAAGAGTAGTAATTAACAACTGCACCGTCACAATCATTGGCCCGCATCCCTACCCTTGCCATGACGCACATGCACTCACTGTCTTTTCGCCTCATTCTCAACCCCCCTATCTTTCATCCACCCCACTCCACACAGGCATTTACCATTCAGCATGCTCACAGTGTACTCACCTGTTTGTCTGGAGGACCGTAGAGTAGCGTGTGCTGGGGGAGGACCCCATCCACGAGTTTCTCCAACTCCTCCATGCTGAAGGCAGGGGCCCTTTCCCCAGACACACGAGCCATTGTCTCTTCCAGACTGAGGTGACAGCAGCACTTGCAGTGTAGGTCCTCTCCTGTCAAAGATCAGGTATCGAGTGAATGAACAGAGAGAAAATGGCGGTCACGTCCGCGGCGGTGCGTACCGTCACCGCTGGCGTACATCGTCATTGGCTCCTGGGACCCATAGGGCCCAATGTTAACCAATTCAGAAATGCGCCACGGTCTTCGACCGCCTACTGCGACGGTCTACAACGCCAGCGCAGTTACCTCATATCCCCTTGTCCCTCCTTACAGGTCAGGCAACCGCCATTTCAGGGGGCCACATGGCTTTATTTTTGACTGCGTCACACATACCTAGGCCTTGCCGCAACACTATTACAGGCCAATATTGATTTCTGAATATTTTCAGAGTAAGCTGTGTTTACGTACCTCAGAGTTGGTTGACTCTCTGCTCGCTGTTCTCCTCCATAGGCACCATCCGCTGGGGCATGTGAGGAGATGGCGGCATCCTCCGGTGTACAGACCGCTGGTGGACCTGTCGACAATGGAGGAAAGACATGTGATCCTCACCTACAGGCTTGATCGTGCCACAATCCAGGAACTGTGTGCCCAGTTGGAGCCAGACCCGATGTCAGCTATCTGCCATCCCACAGGAATCCCCCCTCAGGTGCAGGTGCTGTCAGTACTCCATTTCCTAGCAAGTGGGTCTTTTCAAACTACAGTGGCCATAGCATCAGGGATGTCCCAGCCTATGTTTTCCAACGTGTTGTCCAGAGTGTTGTCTGCCCTGCTGAAACACATGCGGAGCTACATCGTTTTCCCTCAGGTGGAGGATTTGCCTACAGTGAAAGGTGATTTCTATGCCCGGGGACATATCCCCAACATCATAGGTGCCATTGATGGGACACATGTGGCCTTGGTACCACTCCCCCCCGCAGGAGTGAACAGGTGTACAGAAACCGGAAGAGTTACCATTCCATGAATGTGCAGATAGTGTGCTTGGCAGACCAGTACATCCCCATGTTAATGCCACATTTCCTGGCTCAGTGCATGACGCTTACATCCTGCGGATTAGCAGCATCCCTTATGTGATGGGGCAACTCCTGAGGCACCGTGTGTGGCTATTAGGTGAGCACATGGACCCAAATCAGTGGGAATAGTTGTTTGGGTCTGTGGATGTCCCTATGAGATAGTGTGTGTCTAACAGTTGTCCCTCGCCATTTGCAGGTGACTCTGGTTACCGCAACCTATCATGGCTACTGACCCCAGTGAGGAATCCCAGGACAAGGGCAGGGGAACGCTACAATGAGGCCCATGGGTGAACTAGGAGGATTATAGAGCGGACCTTCGGCCTCCTGAAGTCCAGGTTCAGGTGCCTCCATATGACAGGTGGATCCCTATTCTACTCACCAAAGAAGGTATGCCAGATCATCGTGGCCTGCTGTTTGCTTCACAACTTGCCTTTGCGACAACAGGTGCCTTTTCTGCAGGAGGATGGTCCAGATGGAGGTGTTGTGGCAGCTATGGAGCCTGAGGACAGTGAAGACGACGAAGGAGAAGAACAGGATATCGACAACAGGAACATGGTGATCCTGCAATACTTCCAGTGAGACACAGGTAAGAAGACAAACCTGCCTGCTACATCTAATTAAAATCAACTACCTCTCTACTGACTGTCATTTTCACCCAGTGTATGGTCACTGAGTTGTCACTTTCCCTTACGATTTCACAGATGTGGGTCCCACTGTGTGACATCTGCTTTGTTTCCTCATGGGCTAGAGCTGTGTGATATAGGTATGTTGACATTACATTTGAAAGAGCATTTTGGCACTGTAATTGCTAATACACTATTTCGAAATCACAGACAGACTCCAGATTGTTTTGTGCTGTAAGGGTGTTTATTTAAGTGCTCAATATTGGAGGGGGTTGTAAAATGGTGAGGGGTGATGGTGGAGGAATGTCCATGGCAGAGTCCAGTCTATAAGTCTCACAGGTGCATTGTCCAAAGGGGCATAGAAAGTGGAGCTGGGGCAGTTTAAGGATGAACAGGGTGAAAAGGTAGGACAAAAGGATGACAATCAGGGTGGTCTCATTTCTTGACGGGGGTCTTGGCATCATTCTCTGTCTTTGTCCTGGATCTCAGGGACCGTTTGCCGGGTGGTTCTCCCTCTGCAGGGGGTGGGGTGCTGGTGTGGTGGTCCTGTGGCGGTGCCTCCTGTCCACTAGCACCGGCGGAGGTGGTGGGCTGTTCATCGTCCAGGCTAGTGTCAGAGGCCCCTTATTGTGCCACAGTGTCCCTCCTGGTGTTCACGAGTTCCTTCAGCACCCCTACAATGGTGCCCAGGGTGGAATTGATGGATTTGAGTTCCTCCCTGAAGCCCAAATACTGTTCCTCTTGCAGCCGCTGGGTCTCCTGAAACTTGGCCAGTACCGTTGCTATCGTCTCCTGGGAATGGTGGTAGGCTCCCATGATGTTGGAGAGGGCCTCGTGGAGAGTGGGTTCCCTGGGCCTGTCCTTCCCCTGTCGCACAGCAGCCGTCCCAGTTCCCCTGTGTTCCTGGGCCTCTGTCACCTGAACCGTGTGCCCACTACCACTGCCCCCAGGTCCCTGTTGTCGTTGGGGTGGTGGGTTAGCATGGGTTCCCTGTAGTGGTGGACACACTGCTGATTGACGTGTCCTGGGGACAGAGGTATGGGCCTGCTGGGTGGGTGCTGTGCTGGTATTTCCAGAGGGGGGAAGCCCTGTAGTGGCTTGTGCCAGTGTGAGGGGAACCGCCTGTCCTGAAGTCCCAGATGGGCCGGGCTGGTCGTCTAGATCCAGTTGGACAGAGCTGCTGTCATCACTGTGGGCCTCTTCTGTGGGTGGAGTGGACATGTCTGGACCCTTCTGTCCGGTGACGTTGGGTAGGGGTCCTGCAGGGAGTTAAAGGCATGATTATTGCATCTGTGTGTGCCATGGTGTGCAATGGGTGGGTGACCGTGTACCCCAGTGCTTGCTTTCTTGTGTGGGACCTTGTGTGATGATGGTTTAGTGGGGTGTATGGGTATGTGCATTGGCCATGCTTTGGTGATGGGTGTCCATGCTTTGGTGTTGCATGCAGGGCTTGGGTTTGGGATGGGTGGGTTGTGATATTGGGATATGTGTGAGGAGTAGGAGTGATGGGGTGAGGGCGAGGGTGGGGGTATGTGATGGCATGCAGGTAGGCTGGGGGATATAGTAGTAAAGATTTAACTTACCAGAGTCCATTCCTCCAGCTACTCCTGCGAGGCCCTCATGATGCAGCATAGCCAAGACCTGCTCCTCCCATGTTGTTAGTTGTGGGGGAGGAGGTGGGGGTCCGTCGCCAGTCCTCTGTACCGTGATGTGGTGTCTTGAGACCACGGAACACCTTCCCCCGTAGGTCGTTCCACCTCTTCCTGATGTCATCCCTAGTTCTTGGGTGCTGTCCCACTGCGTTAACCCTGTCCACGATTCTGCGCCATAGCTCCATCTTCCTAGCTATGGAGGTGTGCTGCACCTGTGATCCGAATAGCTGTGGTTCTACCCAGATGATTTCCTCCACCATGACTCTGAGCTCCTCCTCAGAGAACCTGGGGTGTCTTTGCGGTGCCATGGGGTGGTGTGGGTGATGTGTAAGGTGGTGTGTGTTGTGATGTGTGGGGTGGTATTTAGTGGTGTGTTGTGTGAGGTGCGTGGATGTAATGTGGGTGATGGTGTTGAGTGCCTGTGAATGCTCGTTTGTAGATGGTGCTGTCTCTCTGGCCTTCTGTCGCAATTGTTGTCGTAGGGGTTTGTGGATAATGTAGGTGTGTGTTTTATAGTGTTGTGGGTGTGTGGGAGTGGTGTGTGTATGTGTATCAGGTGTGTGTATTTCGATTTGTCCAATGTGGATGTGTTTTGTAAATGTGTGTGTATTTTGAGCGCGGCAGTGTGTACCGCCAATGGACTACCGCGGTTGAAAGAGTGGGCGTATTCCTGTTGGTGTGACGGTGGAGGATTTCTTATCGCCAGTTTATCACTGACCTCTGGTGTGGCGGACTTGTGTGGGTGTCTAGATTTTGGCAGATTCCAGCCTTTGGGTCATAATGACCGTGGCGGAATTCCGCAGTCGCGGCGGTGTGTTGGTGGTCTTCTGCACGGCGGTAAGCGGCTTTTACCGCAAATGTTGTAATGACCACCTATATATTAATATGTACCATTAATCACTTATGTTGGTTATGTGACATGTGGCTAGGTATCGTCAAGGGTGGGCTTCGTCGGCACTGAAACCTGGACACGCAAACTCCATTTGAATTTTTTTTTAGTGTTCTGTTTTTCTTAAAGTTTGCAAAAGTTTATAATGTACCTCTTCCACCACACCTGTCCATGGGTCTGTGCACGTGTGGTACGATGTTCGCAAACCCTGAAAAATAAGCATACTTTCACTTGAGTACTAGAACTTCACATTTTGCCTTGTGTCTCCAAAACGGTTGAATGGAATGATCCAAAAAATGCAGTCCTAAATGCTTTGTGTACCAAAAATATAGACGCCCACAAGGGACTCATTTAAACTAGAGTACTTATAATGTGTTCAAAAATTATTGAGCTGTCCAAAAGTACCATCAGAAAGGAATTATACGGATTATTTGATACAATAAATCAATCCTCGAATCAACACAGTAGGTGTAGAGATAACATAAATGTGAATTTCAAATATATAACAATGTAACAAAAAATATGATCTCGGAGGTTCACAATCTTGAATCTCAATCATACATGGACATTGTGTAATTAGTGCTTTGGTTACAATCGTCACCATTGAAATTTCAAAAGAATCACTATAAGGCCACAGTATAAGCAGGGGCGGCTCCTCCGCTAAGGCGGACTAGTGTTGCCCCACTGGATTGCGGGGAAGGAAAAATAAAATGAAACTAACATTACGTTATTATCTTTTTTTTTCCTGGGAGAAGAGGCAAGGTGGGGCTGGGCTGGAGGGAGGGGGCAGAAGGAGGGCTATGTGCACACAAAGTGCGCAAGTCTCCTTGGCCAGCCGTGTTGGGCCGGTCAAAAAGACATGCGCACTTTGCATGTTTTCTACCCGCCTGTATAGCACAGCCAAGTGGAGAACATGCCCAGGCTCCCATTCCTAGTCTGAGTGGCGAACAGGCCGCTCAGACCAATCATGATGCTGCTGTTGCTGGTGACAACAGCATCGTGATTGACTGGGAGCCTGGAAACAGGAAGAGGATGGAGGGGAGATGAACGTGCCTCTCCCACAGGTAAGCTTTTTTTTAAAACCCCGTTTCAACTTGCCTCTGCCCCATCCCTGCCCGCAACCCCTAGTGAGTGGCATCCGCTACTGAATATAAGCCTTACAAAGAGCCCTATGTGTCATGTTTTCATAAATCGCTATACCATCACAATGTGTTTCATCAGTGGATCAGGAAATTTTCAAACAGCAACAAAGCGGGTGCTAAGGCTGGACCCAAAAGCCTTGGGGTGCAAGTTTCCCAGCAAACAGGTGAGTTGTTCAACGTTTGGTGGACATCCATCATCAGTTTTAGTGTTGTGACGAGAAAAGTATCCTATTGAAAATTCATATATATATGGGGGTGTAATACAATTTATGCACTCACGCATCCTCCTATTACATTTTTCTGTAAGTCTCCTACGAAAAATCCCATTCTATTGGGGAAGCATCTTTTGCACTCCCCTTCTAACTTTTGAACCATTTGACTGACATTATGGGCCTGATTCTAACTTTGGAGGACGGTGTTAAACCGTCCCAAAAGTGGCGGATATACCACCTACCGTATTACGAGTCCATTATATCCTATGGAACTCGTAATACGGTAGGTGGTATATCCGCCACTTTTGGGACGGTTTAACACCGTCCTCCAAAGTTAGAATCAGGCCCTATATTTTTAGTATTTGCTGCTGCCCATGTGATGAAACTGCCGCCCAGATCCTTTTAAATATTTGGTCTTCTGTAAATTTACCTAGCTGATAAGTCACAGATTTCTGCTCCATATTCTTAGAAGTCTATATTTTCAGAGATGTAGACCGGTGTTAATTTATCTACAATCGCTTATCTGTCCTGAAGTCTGCTCAAGAGTGGGATTTTTAAACAATCTTCGGTTAGACATCATAATACTTTTATTTTCTGATTCTTTGGCTGATGCCCGTCTCTGTTATCCTGTTTCTTTATGCCAGACCACATCTACACGCATAGTCTGGTGGATTTTTGCTTTATAAAGCTTTTACAATTCTTGTTATAAGTGATTTATCTGTATTTTATTGTAATATGGGACTATGGGGGTTATTCCAACTTTGGAGGAGGTGGTAATCCGTCCCAAATGTGACGGATTTACCACCAGCCGTATTACGAGTTCCATAGGATATAATGGACTCGTAATACGGCTGGTGGTATATCCGTCACTTTACCGTCACTTTTGGGACGGATTACCACTTCCTCCAAAGTTGGAATAACCCCCTATATGTATTGAATAGGATAATTGCAAAGATGGTGTCTTATTGCTGAATACTAATAGCATTTAACTTGCAGAGAAAAAAAGTAAAGATTAGCAAGTGGGTAGATGTTTCTTGAAGCCGAGACGATATGAATTAATACACAAAGAAAATGCTAAGGCGTTCCAGCCATTAGCTGTGAGCATGAGGAGAGGTCTGCCTCCTAGTGAGCCTGTCTGTAGAATGGAGTGGTGACAAAACTGGCTGTAGAAAAAGACCAAGATCTGCTGAGATGTAAAACTAAGATACTGATTCACAAAGGTAAGCTTACACTTGAAGTATATATATATATATATATATATATATATATATATATATATATATATATATTCATTGAAAAAATCAAAGGTTACAGGGACGTTATAGTTAGGTTCAGAATTTACTTGTACAAAACCATAGAAAATCAGCCTTTGCCATGCACAGTTCTCTCATCAGTAAGTTTATTGCAAATGTTGTATTGAGAGTATGAAAGATGGCAAACAATATGTCATCAATGATATAATATATGGAGTAATTAGCTGTGCTTGGTGAAGGCGCAAGTTATATTTACCTTAGGGTGTGAGTTTTCATTACTTGAAAGCACTCTAACTCTAACTATAACTGCTGAATTTCTGTAGTTTTCTACAAGTAAAATCTGAACCTAACTGTAACATCCCTATAACCTTTGTTTTTTTTCATTGAATTTCCATGGTATTTTTAACGTATAGTAATTTTAATTGCTATATATGAATGCAACCACAGCTGCACACAGCAGTTGGCCACAGGCCAACCCCCTATAAACACCCAGCCTTGCACCGTGCCTTCTCCTGTGTGCAGTAGGGGTTGACCGCTAGAGCTGGCCTGCACCCAGTCCCTGCGGCCGCCACACCTAACCACCCAACCAGATGTTGTGCATGGCCCTTTGCACATGCAAAGTGGAAATTGGCCACAGCCTCTCTGGGTGTGACAATAGGTGTGAGAGGCTGTATCTGGGGGTAAGAGTGGCTGTCAGAGTGTCTGAGTGTGAGAGAGCGTACATCAGTGTTTCAGCTGGTGCGTCACCATGTGCCCAGGTCTGTGAGTGGGTGCATCAGTGTGTCAGGGGTCTGTGATCGATGCGTGTTGGTCTGAGAGGGTGTGGTAGTGAGTGTGTAACTGTCTGAGTGGATGTGAGTGGGTGTGTGAGGGTCTGGCTGCGGCTGTGAGTGGGTGCGTGAGTGTCTGAGTGTGTCTGTGAGTGGGTGCCTAAGTGGGACTGTGAGTGGGTGCAGAAATGTCTGAGTGGGTGTGTGAGTGGGAGAACTGATTGAAAGACAGATGGAGACAGAGAAAGAAAGTGAGAGGAAGAGAGAGACTTTTTTTTAAGTGTTGATGTCTGATACACTTAGGAGTTATTTTGCTCCAATTTAAAATAAAAAATGTATTTTAAAAAAATATATATATTTTTTGTATGACAAAATTTTTTTTTAGTTCAGTTAGACTCAAACCCCCAAAGCTCAATGTGAAGGTTTGCGACCTTCACGTTGAGCTTTGAGTGTTTATTATTTTGTTTAGCCCTTTATGGGCTTTCAGTGACTGTGAGTCCCTACATATTTTTTTTTAATTATTATTAAATTATTAAATATTTCATATACCAAAAAGCCCTTTATGGGCTACCTGAAACTGCAGGGGAGGCACCTGCACACTTGCAGGTGACAGAGATAAAAGCTCTGCTGTTTGACTGTGGGACCTGCTTTTAAAGTCCCGCTGCCTAACAGGAGAGTGTTTGCTGCCCCTTTGGTACCCACTTTCTGTTTTTTTACACTTTGCCCCAGGGGGTGGTGGTCCCCAGGGTGTGTGGGGGGGGGGCACGGGCCCACTGCATGTATTTAATAAGAAATTCCTCTGGGTGGTGGTCCCCGGGGCGCAAGGGGCCATGGTCCCCCCCTCATGTAGTTAATAAGAAGCCCTGGGAAGGTGGCGGTCTCCAGGGCCTGCTTTTAAGGCCCCATGCATCCAAGCCACAGCAAACAGATATGTCCCAGGGGGTTGGCATCCCCAGGACATAGCAGGAGCCAGTCCTGAGGGGCTCCTCAGGTACATCTGTGGCTCCATGAGGGGGGCTGGGCCGCCACTCCACTGGGAATAGCCCCAGGGGTGGTGGTTCCTGGGACCTCCTTCCTGTTTTTTTTACCCTGTGCTCCAGGGAATAGTGATCCACTGGGCCCGGCAGGCCATGGACCCCCTCTCCCCACATTTATTTAATAAGAAGCCCTGGGGAGGTGGCAGTCTCCAGTGCAGCGGGGGGGGGCACAGACCCCCACATATTTAAAAGAAAGCCCTGGGGAGGTGGCTGTCCCCAAGGCAGCAGGGGGCACGGGCTCCTCTCCGCGAATATTGTGATCTTGTGGCAAAAAATGTTTTTTTGTTCTGGGGGTGTCCCTCTGGGACCTCCACACCAGCGGTAAGGGGTCAGGGTGTCTACCCTGGCCCCTTTTATTTTATCTTTACTTTTTTCTGGGACTCAGCTCTAAATGGCTGTTAACACTTCCTGATTTGAAGTGTCATCAGCCAATCAGAGCTGTGGATTTCCCTGCACAAGCTGTCTTTGTATACTTTGGAGCCAGAGATATACACATTTGAATTTCCCTACATTTCTCAAAAACGACTGAACTGATTTACACCAAATAAGCGAAAGCATAATCTGCGTACCAACAGCTAGCTTTCTGCCAAATTTGGTGTCATTCCATCCAGTGGTTCTGCCTGTAGTCATGACTAAAGAATCCTATGGAAATTAACATGGGAAATGCAACGTTTTTTAGCCCTCTTTTTCTTGGCCCCCTCTTGACAGTTCAGCTGGAAACTTTCCATGCACAACAAGAAACACTGCAACACCATTTTTGGAAAATTTTGTGAGGATTCTTTAAGTCAGTGCTAAAGATATAGGCAAGTCAGAATATGCTTTTCCTTTGGAAAATGGTCCTAAGTGACCACCAGTAGGTTATATGTATATATATTAAGGGGATGCTTATTTTTGCATGATCATCCCCAATGTTTTTGACTAATGCTGCAGGTTTTTCGACTATCAGAGTGCACTGATGCCTTCAAACGGGACACCCGTGCCAGTGTTCTACCCACTTATAAAATGATGTTGAATTGGCTATTCCTAATTGTCATAGTGTAGGAAGGTAGCCTCTTTCTAGCCTTGTTACCCCCACATTTGGCCTGTTTGTGAGTATATGTCAGGGTGTTTTTACTGTCTCACTGGGATCCTGCTTGCCAGGGCCCAGTGCTCATAGTGAAAACCCTATGTTGTCAGTATGTTTGATATGTGTCACTGGGATCCTGCTAGCCAGGACACCAGTGCTCATAGGTTTGTGGCCTATATGTGTTCCCTGTGTGGTGCCTAACTGTATCACTGAGGCTCTGCTAACCAGAACCTCAGTGTTTATGCTCTCTCTACTTTTAAAATTGTCACTGCAGGCTAGTGACTAATTTTACCAATTCTGATTGGCACACTGGAACACCCTTATAATTCCCTAGTATATGGTACCTAGGTACCCAGGGTATTGGGATTCCAGGAGATCCCTATGGGCTGCAGCAATTCTTTTACCACCCATAGGGAGCTCAGACAATTCTTACACAGGCCTGCCACTGCAGCCTGCGTGAAATAACATCCACGTTATTTCACAGCCATTTTCACTGCACTCAAGTAACTTATAAGTCACCTATATGTCTAACCCTCACTTGGTGAAGGTTAGGTTCAAAGTTACTTAGTGTGTGGACACCCTGGCACTAGCCATGGTGTCCCCACATTGTTCAGGGCAAATCCCCCGGACTTTGTGAGTGCGGGGACACCATTACACATGTGCACTACATATAGGTCAATACCTATATGTAGCGTCACAATGGTAACTCCGAACATGGCCATGTAACATGTCTAGGATCATGGAATTGTCCCCCCAATACCATTCTGATATTGGGTGGACAATTTCATGCATCCCCGGGTCTCCAGCATAGATCTCGGGTATTGCCAAACTAACTTTCAGGGGTCTCCTCTGCAGCTACTGCTGCTGCCAACCCCTCAGACAGGTTTCTGCCCCCCTGGGGCCTGGGCTCCCCAGTACCAGGAAGGCAGAACAAAGGATTTCCTCTGAGAGAGGGTGTTACACCCTCTCCCTTTGGAAATAGGTGTGAGGGGCCTGGGAGGAGTAGCCTCTCCTGGCCTCTGGAAATGCTTTGAAGGGCACAGATGGTGCCCTCCTTGCAGAAGCCAGTCTACACCGGTTCAGGGATCCCCCAGCCCTGCTCTGGAGTGAAACTGGACAAAGGAAAGGGGAGTGACCGCTCCCCTGACCAGCACCTCCCAGGGGAGGTGCCCAGAACTCCTCCAGTGTGTCCCAGACCTCTGCCATCTTGGATGCAGAGGTGTGAGGGCACAAAGGACAGCTCTGAGTGGCCAGTGCCAGCAGGTGAAGTCAGAGACCCCTCCTGATAGGTGCTTACCTTTCTCTGTAGCCAATCCTCCTCTGTGGCCTATTTAGGGTCTCTCCTGTGGGCATCTCACCAGATAACGAATGCAAGAGCTCACCAGAGTTCCTCTGCACTTCCCTCTTCAAGTTCTGCCAAGGATCGACCGCTGACTGGTCCAGGACGCCTGCATAACCGCAGCAAAGTAGCAAGAAGACTACCAGCAACATTGTAGCGCCTCATCCTGCCGGCTTTCTCAACTGTTTCCTGGTGGTGCATGCTCTGAGGGCTGTCTGCCTTCACCTTGCACTGGAAGCCAAGAAGAAATCTCCCGTGGGTCGATGGATTCTTCCCCCTGCTAACGCAGGCACCAAACTCCTGCATGACCGGTCCTCTGGGTCCCCCTCTCATCCTGACAAGCATGGTCCCTGGAGCACAAGAGCTGGGTCCAAGTGTCTTCGACAGTCCAGTGGCCCTTCTGTCCAAATTTGGTGGAGGTAAGTCCTTGCCTCCCCTCGCCAGACAGTAATCCTGTGTACTGCATGAACTGCAGCTGCTAGGGCTTCTGTGCACTTTTGCAAGACTTCCTTTGTGCACAGCCTAGCCCAGGTCCCCAGCACTCTGTCCTGCATTGCCCAACTCGCTGAGTTGGACTCCGACGTTGTGGGACCCTCTTTTGTGACTCTGAGTCGACCGCTGTCCTCAGATCTTCTAAGTGCCTGTTCAGGTACTTCTGCAGGTGCTGCCTGCTTCAAGGGGTGACCTTCTGGTCCTTCCTGGGCCCTGGCAGCACCCAAAATCCTCAACCGCGACTCTTGCAGCTATCAAGGCTTGTTTGTGGTCTTTCTGCCTGGAAACAACTCTGCATCCTCAAGCACGCCGTGGGGCATCTTCTGACCAAATGAGAAGTTCCTGGAGCCTTCCGTTGTTGCAGAATCTTTGGCTTCTTCCACCCGGAGGCAGCCCTTTTGCACCTTCATCCGGGGTTTAGTGGGCTCTTGCCCCCCCCCATGGACACTTGCGCGACTCTTGGACTTGGTCCCCTTCCTTTGCAGGTCCTCAGGTCCAGGAATCCGTCTTCAGTGTTTTGCAGTCAGTTGTTGTCCTTGCAGAATCCCCTATCTCGACCTTACTGTCTTTCTGGGGTAGTAGGGTAACTTTACTCCTACTTTTCAGGGTCTTGGGGGAGGTATCTTGGACACCTTTAGTGTTTTCTTACACTCCCAGCGACCCTCTACACACTACACTAGGCCTGGGGTCCATTCGTGGTTCGCATTCCACTTTTAGAGTATATGGTTTGTGTTGCCTCGAGGCCTATTTCTCCCTATTGCATTCTATTGTGTTCTACATTGTTTGCACTACTTTTCTAACTGTTACTTACCTGATTTTGGTTTGTGTGCATATATTTTGTGTATATTACTTACCTCCTAAGGGAGTATATCCACTGAGATACTTTTGGCATATTGTCACTAAAATAAAGTACCTTTATTTTTAGTAAGTCTGAGTATTGTGTTTTCTTATGATATAGTGCTATATGATATAAGTGGTATAGTAGGAGCTTTGCATGTCTCCTAGTTCAGCCTAAGATGCTCTGCTATAGCTACCTCTATCAGCCTAAGCTGCTAGAACACCTCTAATCTACTAGTAAGGGATAACTGGACCTGGCACAAGGTGTAAGTACCACAAGGTACCCACTACAAGCCAGGCCAGCCTCCTACACATAGGTGGACTTACTTGTAAGTCACAAATATATGGTACTAAGAGTATCCAGGGCATGTAGACGGAGTGTCCCCCAGGGGGTGCAGCACTGGTTGTGCCACCCTGTGTGTGAAAACGTACAAAATGGCTCTCAGCCTCCCACTGCAGCATGGATCATTGTTAAACAGCTAGTTTGACTTTGCAATTTCAACCTATGGCAAATCCCCCATCTTGCCTAATAATACATGCAAGTCTCCCCTAAGAAAGACCTATTGTGGGAATTGGCACTTTCTGCAAGGTTTCCGCTGTCTTTTTGGCTTCTGACCTCTTGTGTTTGATCCTGTGCTGAATTTCGTTTTTGCTGGTTTTAGGGCTCTAGGCACGTTACAACTGCTGACCAGTGCTAAAGTGTAAGTGATTTCTGTCTAAATGCTATTGGTGATTGGTTTATCCTTGATTGGCATATTTTATTTACTAGTAAGTCCTTAGTAGCGTGCACTCTGTGTGCTCAGGTCCTGCAAATCAAAGGCTACTAGTGGGCTTGCAGCACTGATTATGTCACCTACATAAGTAGCCCTGTACACATGCCTCAGACCTGCCACTGCAGTGTCTGTGTGAGCAGTTTTAAACTGCCATTTTGACCAAGCAAATGCGCCCTCTTGCCAGGCCCAAACCTTCCCTTTTACAATATGTAAGTCATCCCTAAGGTAGGCTGAATGCAGCCCCATGGGCAGGGTGTAGTGTATTTAAAAGGTAGGACATGTACAGGTGTGTTTTAAATGTCCTGATAGTGAAATACTGCTAAATTCGGTTTTAGCTATTGCAAGGCCTACCTCTCCCCTAGGGTAACATGGGGATTGCCTGGAAATATATGTTAAATGTAATTTCCCATTGGGAGCAGATAGAGATGCGAAGTTTGGGGTCTCTGAACTCACAATTTAAAAAATACATCTTTTGGCGAAGTTGTTTTTTGAATTGTTTAAATTGTAAGTCTGTGTAGTAGACTGGCCTGGTTTGTAGTGGGTACCTTGGGTACTTACACCTTATATCATGTCCAGTTATCCCTTATTAGTGAAGTAGTAGTGTTCTAGCAGCTTATGCTGATAGAGGTAGCTAAAGCAGAGCAGCTTAGGCTGAACTGGGAGACATGCAAAGTTCCTGCAATACCACTTATAATTACACAGTACTTATACACAAGTAAAGACAATACTCAGTGTTACCAAAAATAAAGGTAGTTTATTTGGGTGACACAGTACCAGAAATATCTTAGAGACAATACTCCTTCTGGATGTAAGTATTATTATACACAGTATATACACTAGACACCAAACTTAGACAAGTAAATAGTCATAGAACAATGCAACAATAGGAAATGCTATAAATTGCAAAGGGAGAAAATAGGTCTAGGGGCAACACAAACCATATACTAAGAAAATGGAATGCGAATCACAAATTCCCCCCTAGACAAGTGTAGTGTGTGCAGAATCGCTGGGAGAGTAAGAATACAGTAAAGGTAAGTAAATTACCCCACCCCAGAGCCTGGAAAAGCAGGAGTAAAGTACTGCAAGTTTCGTTAGGACATACTACACCTCATGATTGGGATTTTGCAGCAGCCAACCAAGTCTGCAAAGAACAACTGCTGGATTTCTGGACCTGAAGACCTGCAAAGTAAGGGGACCAAGTCCAGAAGTTGAAAAAAGTTCCAGGAAGGACAGGAGCCCCTGCCAACCCAGAAGAGGGTGCAAAAGAAGAGTCCATGGTTAGTGGAAGACTGCAGAAATGCACCCTAGCCAGCGGGTTCCTGCGTGATGAGAAGGATGTTCCATGACGTGAAGATCGATACAGATGTGATTTCGTGTTGGAAGTTGGCAACAAGCCTTTGACAAAAGTGCATTTTACATCAAAATGGTGCTGGATGGACTCAGGAGGTACCTGGGGGCCTCACCTCTGTGTGAGGAGGAAGAGGGGGCTCTCAGCACTTTAGAGAGCCCTCAGGATGCCAGCCAGCACCCTCGAAGGTCCCAGGATACGGAGACAAAGAAGGTGCAAAACACAGTTGATGCAGCACAACAAAGGAAGGTCCCACGCCACCGAAGAACAACTCAGCAAGTTGAGCGTCACAGGATGGAGTGCTGGGGACCTGGGCCAGGCTCTGCACAAAGGAATTTTGAAATAGTGCACAGAGGCCTCAGGAGGTGAAGAAGACGCAGTACACAGGGGTACCATCGCTCTCTGGGAAGGCAAGGTCTTATCTCCTCCGAATTGCATCAGCAGGACCTCAGGACAGTCTATGTCGATGATGCCCACCCTGTGTGTCCTTAGGAGCACGCTCGTCGGTGTGAGAGGAGTCCAAGTGTACTGTTTGTCATCTTGGAAGGTGCCTGCTGGAGCAGAGGAGTGACTCCGTCACCCCATGGGAGATTTCTTCGGTCCTTCTGGTGCAGGATAAAGTCAGGGAGTCCTCAGAACGTGCACACAGTGGAAACTGTTGTAGTTGCTGACCTGGAGCTGAGGTTGCTGAAGAAAAGTATCTCTTGTGGATACTTTGTTTCAGTTACAGCATTTCTTGGAGCAGGCTGCGGTTGATCCGAGGTCAGAGGATGCTGAAGATGTTGCAGAGGATTCCTGAAGGAAACTTACAAGCAGAATCTGAAGAGAAACCACAGGAGAGACCCTAAATAGCCCTGAGAGGGGGATTGCCTACCTTATTAGGTATGGACCTATCAGGAGGGGTCTCTGACATCACCTGCTGCACTGGCCACTCAAAGCCCTCCAGAGTGCCCCCACGCCTTGCAAAGCAAGATGCCTGAAGTCCGAGATACACTGGAGGAGCTCTGGGCACCACCCCTAGGGTGGTGATGGACAGGGGAGTGGTCACTCCCTTTTCCTTTGTCCGTTTTTCTGAACCGGTGTAGACTGGCTTATGGAAGGAGGGCAACATCTGTGCCCTTCAAAGTGTTTCCAGAGGCTGGGGGAGACTACCCCTCCCCTGCCTGTAACACCTATTTCCAAAGGGAGAGGGTGTAACACCCTGCTCTCAGAGGAAATGCTTTTTTCTGCCTTCCTGGGACTGGGCTGCCCAGACCCCAGGGGGGCAGAACCCTGTCTGTGAGTTGGCAGCAACTGTAGCTGCAGTGCAAACCTCAGCTGGTTAGGCAGTAATGGGGGTCCATGGTGGAGCCCCCAGGATGCATGGAATTGGCTCCCCAATACCAGATTTGGAATGGGGGACAATTCCATGATCTTAGACATTTTAAATGGCCATATTCGTAGTTACCATTGTGAAGCTACATATAGGTATTGACCTATATTTAGTGTACGCATGTAATGGTGTCCCCGCATTCACAAAGTCCAGGGAAATGGCCC
Source organism: Pleurodeles waltl (assembly GCF_031143425.1). NCBI lineage: Eukaryota > Metazoa > Chordata > Amphibia > Caudata > Salamandridae > Pleurodeles > Pleurodeles waltl. Next base: position 1,312,747,587 of record NC_090440.1, read on the forward strand.
TGAACTATGTGGGGGCACCTTTGCTAGTGCAAGGGTGCCCTCACACTTAGTAGCTTTGCACCTAACCTTCAGCAAGTGAAGGTTAGACATACTGGTGACTTATAAGTTACTTAAGTGCAGTGAAAATGGCTGTGAAATAACATGTGCGTTATTTCACGCAGGCTGCAATGGGAGGCCTGTGCAAGGGTTTGTCTGATCTCCTTATGGGTGGCAAAAGAAATGCTGCAGCCCATATGGATCTCCTGGAACCGCAATGCCCTGGGTACCTAGGTACCATATACTAGGGACTTATAAGGGGGGTCCAGTGTGCCAATTGAAATTGGTAAATGAAGTCACTAGCCTACAGTGAAAAATTTAAAAGTAGAGAGAGCATAAGCACTGAGGTTCTGATTAGCAGAGCCTCAGTGACACAGTTAAGCACTACACAGACACATACATTAGGCCATAACTTATGAGCACTGGGGTCCTGACAAGAAGGATCCCAGTGAGACAGGCAAAAACATACCGACACACAGGTAAAAATAGGTGTAACATGCTAAGGAACATGGTGCTTTCCTACAGTTTGAAAATGCCACCTTTAGATAGTAGACATTTTCTTGCTTAACCACTCTGTGCCTCTGTCTGTCTGTGGAATACATATCTGGGTAATGACAGCTGGGCTGTTTGGGAATTCACTCTAGACAGTCACACAAAGGGGGCTGAGGTATGCCCTGCATATCCTAATGGGTCTTCCTGGGCTAGAGTTTTGGGAGGAGCTGACACTTGCACGTGAATAGGGCTGCATCTGTCCTTACACAAAGGAGTCTCCAACCCCAAGGATTGTTTCTGGGGCCAGGAAAGGCAGGGTCTATACTACAAAGACTTTCACTCTGTCTTGAGGCTGCAGAATTGATGCAGCGCCTGTTTCAACGGGGCTCTATCAACACAGCATGTCTGGATTTTCCACGGAATGGTTCCCGGGGTGTCAATTTCTCATCAACTCCACACCACAGTAAGCAACTGAGGCTGTGTATCTGGAAATCAACGCATTGCCTTTCTTGGGAGGAAAGAAACAACACAGTACGTCCCCTGCGCAGTAAGGAACCGATGCATCGCTTTTCTTTTCTGCGCCTCACCTCCCCTGCGGCCTGGATCATCTTTATTTTTGACACATCCCAGGTACTTTGTGCTAAAAAGATACAATTTTTGATTCTTATGGATTAAGACACATTGAGACCTTTAAAAAGTGATATTTTTAATTGTGTATGTTGGAATTTTGGTCGTTTTTATCTTGTTTTATTCAGATAAATATTGACTATTTTCTAAACTGATGTGGAGTTCTTTTATAGTGTTTTCACCGTATTACTGTGTGTGTATGTTTGTACAAATACTTTACACATTGTCTCTGAGATAAGCCTGACTGCTCGTGCCAACCTACCAAGGCGGTGAGCAGGGGATATCTTAGGTGTGTGGCTCCCTGACTTGAATGAGGTTCCCTACTTGGACAGTGTACAAACCACTGCCAACTAGAGATCCCATTTCTAACACTATGGAGCCCTAAGGCAGGGAACTGTATATGATTAAGTAGAACAAATACGTTTAAGATGTCATGGCAGCAAAACTTCCACATTTTCGGTTTTGCTGTGGGAAAAATAGTAGCTACTGCTGACCCCTGAGCCTGGATAACTTCTGAATAGGACTACTAAGATGGGTACTTCAAGGTATCAAATTAATTGTCACTTTTAAGGAATGGCAACTGTTAAAAAGTTGGCACTCTGTTACCCAGTTTGTCGAGTTGCCTCACAAAGTTTATGGACACTAGACAGTCTTCTACCTTCCTGAGCACTCACATGAATTACTCCTGGGCTCAGAAAAAATAGAAACCTGCTACAGGGAGAGGTATTACCACCCCGATTGCACGAGGACACTTAGGATGATGGCCCAAAAGGTGAGCTTCAATGGTGAAGCCACTTTTGGTAGGCAAATGGGATTGACACTCTTGAAGGGTTGCCCCTTTGTTCAGGTAGACAAACTGTCAGTTGGAACAGAGAGGGGAACCAGTGCCCAAGCTGGTTTCCCCAGGGCATGTAGCTCACAGGTAGCCACACCTCTAGGGTGGACTACCAAGCTCCTGACATCCACTTAAGGGTTCAGACATCGTGGGATTGGGCAGGATAGTGCACTCTGGGATTGCTAGATGCCACACATAACCGGACAGCATTACAGGGTGGGTGGGATCCTGGTAGCCCATTGGCTAGTGACTCTATCATCCCCCAGGAAACTTTCTGGCATAAATATGGCACCCTAAACCTCAGATCATGATTGAACTGGAGAAAAGAATGAAGGAATTTTGACCTGCTGACCCCTCGACCTGGCAAGAGAGGCTGCACTGTCTGCTGGACTGCAACTACCACACCTTGGGCTAGCAAAGAGAGGACTGGACCTGTGGCTCCTGGCTCATGGAAACGTCACTCCAAGCCCTAAACCAAAGATGTGACTCCAAGGGTCAGTCAGCTGAACCCCCTACCCCCGAACCATCACCAGTGCCGTCAAAGCTGAAGAAGCCCACACTGGCAAGTCAGTAGCCACATTCTGCAAATTGCTGCTGACTTCCACTGGGTAACCCAAGAGCTGATCCTCGGTGGGCAAAAGTTGCACCGAGTCTGACCAACACAGGAATGTCATCGGAGTTCAGAGCAGTCACCAAAGAGGGACACTAGGCTTCACCAAAGGATACAGCTAGACTTGCTATGTACATAGGCCGGTAGCCCATCTGCAGCTTGCTTCTACTGACTCAAAGAAGACTTTGAAAAACTTCAAGAAGCACCAACCCTTGTGGCTAAAGTCAAAACGAGTAATAACCTCGAGGTCACCCCCCAACATCGATTGCACAGCACACAGAGCATCTTTCTGCAACCTCAGCATCCTGCATCCCCGCACCAGGACCACTCCACTGAGGTCTATGACGGTCTTGATGTAAAGAGAAGAACTTGACTTGTTACTGTTTTAGTGACCAGGTAAATGTCCAAATATTCTTCAGTGCCCCCCCCCCTAAATTTCTCCCGGCGGATTTGGTCACTTGAGCTGGAATATTAATGCAGCTCTTTCAAACTTCTCAAAAGTTCCTAAACTTTAAGGTATTTGCGCTTTAAGCTAAAAAAGCTTAGCTTTACCTTTTACTTAAAAAATCTATATCTCTGGAATCCTCAGTGGATTTTGTTCATCTAAAAATTCATGAAAATATAATCTATTTAAAAAATAATTGTGTTGGATTTCTGTCATGTTGTGTGGCTTTCATATTTTGCTGTTCGGTGCATCTGAATGTTTACACTAGTTGCTCTGTTTGAGTTTTGCAGCCACCCAAAGTTGAGCTGAAGGCTTTGCAAATGAGCCTGACTGGACCCAAGTCAGTTTTGCAAGTGTATTACACAGATACATATATATATATATATATAGTCTCTAGATATACATAAATCTTTTTTCTGTGCTGCGGGGGCAGACGGGCACCCTTGCATAAATTGAAAATGTTTTGCCCCAGGGAATTGGCGGTCCCTGGGTCTGCACAGGGGCGGTGCACTCCCCTGCGTTAGTTTAGATGATTTGCCCTGAGGAGGTGACAGTCCCTTGGGTGCGGGTGGGCCATGCAGGCCCCCGCATTAATTTATAAACTTTCGCCCAAGGGAAGTAGTGGTCATCGGAGTACGGGGTGCCACGCAGGCACAACCCTCATAGTTAATTAGCAGTGCCCCAGGGTGGTGGCCGTCCCCGGGGCTTTGATAAGCCCTAGGAGGGGGGGCCCCATGTACCCCCCTCCTATTTTATGGCAATGCCCTTGGGACCTGGCCCACCCAGGGCAAAAGGAAAAGCAAGCATGTGGTTTTTTATGTGACTCTGGTAAAGCTGAGTCTCAAAATGGGTGCCAACGCTTCCTGGTTGAAGTGTTGCAGCCAATCAGATCTCTGCACAAGATCATTGGTATTTATCACAACCTTAGATAAACAAATTAGGATTTCCCTTCATTTCACCTAAACTACTGAACAGATTTACAGCAAATAAGAAAAAGGCTCAGCTGCGTGCCTAGAGTGACCTTTTGCCAAATTTGTTGTAATCCCGTCCAGTGGTTCAGACTGCAGTCGTGTCTAAAGAATCTATAGGAATAAGCATGGGAAATGCACTTTTATGACCCCTCTCTTTTCTCTGCCCCCGCTTGATGGATTCCCTCGAAACTTTCCACCCAGAACAAGATTCTAGAAGGCACCTTTTAAAAAAAAAAATTGTTAAGATTAGTCAGGCAGTGCCAAAGATATAGGCAAGTCAAAAATGCTTTTTCAATGGAAACTACGTCCTAACTATAACTACCTACTGGCAACCGTCAGTAGGTTTTAAATTAATATACAGCTCTCACTTGCAGAAAGTTTTCATCTGTTTCCTTGCGTGCAAATAGGTGTGCAGGGAAACAGATGAAAACATTGCTCCCACAAGCAGGGAACTGCTATTTCAAACAGCTTTCTGCTTGTGGGAGCAATGCCGGCTCCGGTAGGATGCAGGAAGTCGGCTAGGACTGCATGGGCCTTGAGGCTTCCCCGCGGTCTTGTCAGTCTCTCTCTCTTTCCTCCCATAGTAAGATAGTGGTCCCTTGGGCTGATGGTCCGCGATGGACCCCCTTCATTTTTTTATTTCAGCCGTCGGAGGTGGTGGTCCCTAGGGTGCAGGAGGACATGTGGCCCACATATATGGTTTGAATTGTCACAGAGAGGTGGCAGTCCTCGGGCCACACGGCTACCCCATTACTTATATAAATTACCCCAAAAGGTGGTGGTCCCTGCGGCTGTGGAGAAGGCAGTACATCCCCCTGCATTAATAGTAAATGTTTTGTCCCAGAGAGGTAGCAGTCCCCGGGGTTGCGGGAGCCCGTGGGCCTCTCAGCATTATTTGAGCATGCTTTCCCTAGGAGGTGGTGGTCCCGGGGCCTGGGTGGGCCCAGTACACCCCCACATACATATTATTGATTTACCCTGGGGAGGTGGCGGTCGCCAGGGCTTCAAAAACCCTAAGAGGGGCCCCCCTCCTATGTTATGGTACTGCTCCCAGGATCTGGCTCACCCTGGGGCAATTTAAAAAAAAAACAATTTAAAGTTTTTATTGGTGGGAAACATAAAGCATTACAGAATATATGTATATAGGCATTTTCTCAACTTTCCACTTTACATCAAATCCTTACACTATGTATATATATGGGCATACAATCTGCTGAATATACTTATTGGTGGGTGTAAAGATGTGAGCCCGGGGTGGTGGGGAGAGAGAGCGGAGTGGGAGCAAAAGGGAGAGATGTGGGGGGAAAGGGACAGGCAAAACCATATGGGAGAGGGAGAGGGGGAAGAGGGATAGTTGGGAGAGAGAATGGAAAGAGGGGGGGAAAGGGAGAAGAGGGTGTGGAGAGGGAGGGGTGGGAGGATCCTAGAATCAGTGCTTCCTGGTAATTGAGTGTTCTGAATATTCCTGTCTGGGAGAGGGGTAAGGTACTGAATGGAGGGTGGTGAGCGAGGGAATGCCCGTAGGGACCCAGGATTGGGTATATCAGGGGTCTAGCTCGTTATAGGTACATTAAATGTTCGAGGACTGGCCAGATGGGGTAAGGGGGAGCAAATCCTCTGATGTATGAGTGAATGGGTTGGGTAGGTGAGCATTTCCAGAAGCGGGTAATCTGGAGGAGAGAAGGGAGAAAATATTAATAAGAATAGTGGTGATATTAATGATAGGGGGGGAGGGGTGGCAAGAGAGGAGTGGGGGTGGAGAGGGTCCTGGAGTGTCAGCCACTGGTGTTGCTGTCCCTGTCCAGCGGTCTTCCTCCCTCTACATCATGGTCCCGTCAGGAAGGGACTCCAGATTTCCGCGAACAGAGCCGCTTGATCTTGTAGATTGTAAATTCTGCGTTCATGGGTGGCAGTTTGGAACATGGCTGTCATCCATTCTGCTGATGATGGGGCTGCGCTAGATCTCCAGTGTCTAAGAATACAGATTTTGGCTGTGGCGATTGCCGTGTGAATCAGCCGTTTTTGGGATCGTGATAGGGAGGGGTACAGGCGCGTATCATGTAGAAAGATAAGTGGTGGTGGTATCGGGTCTGGGATCGGTATGATATCCAAGAGTGTATGACGTACTGTGTCCCATAGGTGTTGTATAGTTGGGCAGTGACACAGGATATGAAGAAGGTCGCATTGGAGGTCCGCGCATCGCCAGCATTTCGTGTGTGGTATCAGGCCTGCTTTAAAGAGTTTCATGGGGGTCCAGTACCAGTCTTGAAGAATTTTAAATAAACAGAATTTCAATTGGGCCTCTTGGACCCCCCTGTCTAGGGCCTCCATTGCGTCCGACCACTCTTCCTCGGTATAATCTGTCTCCAGTCGTTCTTGCCATTTTAGATGCAGCCGCTCTAGGAGGGGCTGCGAGTATAGGTGGTTCGTTATCTCTGCATATAGGCCAGCCATGACGCCTCTGGGTAGACCCCATGTCTGCAGGTAAGTAACGATAGGTGAGATTTTAATCGTCCACGGGGGGGTACTTAGGCCCTCATTCTGACCTTGGCGGTCTTTTCGCAAGACCGCCGAGTTACCGCCGCGGTGAAGACCGCCGACCGCGGCGGTATGCCGCTGTGCGCATTCTGACCGCTGGGAGCGTACCGCCGGAAAACCGCCAGCAGCCACACTGGCGGTCGGCGGGAAAGTGGAGACTGGTCAACCTCCACCGCCACGCCAGCAGAACACCGCCCACAGAATTACGACCCACATTTCTGTGTGGCGGTCTTCTGTTGGCGGTCTTCTGTTGGCGGTCACCTCCCCATGGCTCCTGTCACCTCCCGGAGGACCAACGCACAAGGTAAGTTGATCGTCCGTGAGGGGAGGGGGTGGGGGGGTGTTGTGTGATGTGTGCGTGCATGGGGGTGTGCGTGGGAGTGTGTAGAGGGGGTGTGTGAGTGCGTGCATGCGGGCGGGGAGTGCTGCTGTGCCTATGGGCAATGTGTGTAGTTCGGCGGGTGCGCATGTCGGCATGTATGTGTGCGGGTATGTGTCCCCGTTGTGTATGTGTGTGTGTAGGGGGTGTGTATATGTGCATGTAGGGGGTGTGTGCATGTCGGGGTGCGTGTATGTGCATGTCGGGGTGGGGGTGGGGAGGGGGTTCGTACCACCTCTGGGGGGTGGCAGGGGGGTGGAGGGTGTGGGGGGAGGACTCGGGGGGGCAGTGGGGGGTGGGGGAGACCCCTATCAGTGCCAGGGAAGGAATTCCCTGGCCCCGATAGTGCCTACCGCCATGGTTCGCATGGCGGTTCCCGACTGCCAGAAACCGCGGCGGTAAGCAGGGTCATGATACCGTTGGCGGTCTTGGGTCGACCGCCGGACCGGAGTGCGCAGACTCCAGCCCGTCGGTCATGACCGCCGTGGCTGTCGGAGTGGGGAAGTGGCGGTCGGTCGCGGCGGTGACCGCCGCGGTCAGAATGCCATTTTTAATACCGCCGGTCTGTTCGCGGTCCGACCGCCGTCTCTCCGCCGACCGCCAAGGTCAGAATGAGGGCCTTAGTGTCTTGCGCATGCAGTGCTTAAGCTGCATATATCGCCACTCTTGTTTGTTGTCAATGCCGAATTCTTCCCGTAGGGAGTCAAAGGTTCTAAGGTGATCATCATCCACTATTTGGGATATATTATGGACTCCAGCCATGCTCCATTGGGGCCACTGCAAGGTGTTTCCTCCTATTTTTATGCATTTGTTTCCTACTATAGGAGCCTGGGGGTGCAGGAAAGGGTGTGTGCTTAACAGGCGGTGTGCTCTGCGCCATGCTGCGTTTGTGGCCTTAAGGATAGGGTTTGCTGATTGGGGACAGTCAGTGTATACCCTGCCTAACTTTGTATGCTGTCCGTGAAGTAGGTTTTCCGTGGTTACCCATTGTGGAGGGTCCGGTGTGCCAGGTAATGTGTAAGCCAGTTGCGATAGTTGTAGTGCTAAGGAATATTGTTCTACTGAGGGTAAGCCTAATCCACCGTAGGGACGTCGTGCCAATAGTATTGCGGGCTTCAGTCTTGGGCGTGTAGAGCCCCAGACAAAAGATCTTATTGAGATATCGATCATCCGGAGAAGGGAGAGCGGTACCTGCAACGGGAGCATACCTAGTACGTATGTAAAACGTGTTAGGGTAACCATCCTGACCGCCTGTGTCCTGCCCCACATGGATAAACCCAATAGTGACCATTTGGCGAAGTCCTGTTTCATCCGGAATATGAGGGGATCAAGGTTGTCCCTAACCATATGTTCAAGGCCTCGGTTAATATATATTCCAAGATATTTGAGGCGAGTCGGGGTCCATTTGAATGGGAGACCGTGGATTGCGGCCCTCGTAGTAGCGCGAGATAGGGGCAGCGATTCGCTCTTGTCCCAGTTTACCCGGTAGCCAGATAGGGGTGCGAAGTTCTCTATGATAGGGAGCAGTGATGGTAAGGATCTTTCCAAGTCGGACAGGGTTAATAGAATATCGTCTGCGTATAGGTAGATTTTGGTGGAGCCCCCTGGTAGAGGGATACCTTTTATTTGTTGGGAGTTCCGTATGGTGGCTGCCAGGGGTTCCATCGCCAGTAAGAATAAAAGTGGCGAAAGGGGGCAACCTTGTCGGGTGCCTCTTTCAATGGGGAATGGGTCTGATAGAAAGCCCCCGCAGTTAACTTGTGACGTTGGATGGTCATATAATAATCAGACTTTAGAAATAAATTGGTCCCCGAGGCCGAAGTGTTTCATGGTGGTAAATAGATAGGGCCATTCCATGCGATCAAATGCTTTTTCTGCGTCTAGGGATAAGGCCAGTGCCTCCTCTGGTAAGTGTACGATTCGATCAATGTATGACACAGGGTACGCATATGATTTCTGGAGGTGCGACCCGGCACGAATCCTACCTGGGTATTGTGGATCAAGGATGGGATCACTTTACGCAGGCGTGCTGCTAAGATGCTGGCTAGTAATTTGACATCTCCATTCAGGAGTGAGATAGGGCGGTAGCTGCCACAAAGCAAGGGGTCTCTCCCTGGTTTGGGTAAGACGACAATTGTGGCTCTATTAGAGAGGGCGCCCAAAGAACCCTCCTGGCATGCTTCTGAGAGCGCCTCGTGTACTGCCGTGATTGCCTCCTCCCCAGCCCATCTGTAAAATTCAGCTGGGAACCCGTCCTCTCCCGGGGATTTATGGTAAGGGAGAGTTGCGACTGCTTGTATTATTTCTTCTCTGCTTATATCACCGTTGAGTAAGGCTCAGCCGGCTTCCGATAGGCGGGGTACTTTGGCCACAGTGAGAAACGTTACAGCCCGCGCGTGGTCGGTCGGTATTTCAGGGGTGTAAAGATGCTGATAGTAGGCAGCAAATTAATTCACAATGTCTTGCGGGTTGGTCAATACCACTCCTGAGGAGGACGTTATGGCCGGGGTGGCAGAGGCGGCTTCTCTTTGCCGGAGCTGTGCCGCTAGAAGGTGACCCGCCTTTTCTCCTTGCTCATAGTGGCGGCTGCGCAGTCTTTGTAGCGCGTATTCTGCCTGTGTTGTGTAAAGCTCGTTGTGTGCCATTCTGGCCCGTTCGAGTGATCGGCGTAGCTCAGGGGTCGGATGAGTGGTGTATTGTTTAGTAAGGCTCTGGATCTCGTTTTCTAAGGTACGCTGGCGGGTCTTCCTATCTCTGTTGGCTAGTGCCGCATCAAGCATCATATTCCCTCTCAGGGTGGCCTTCGCCGCTGCCCATAACACCCGTTTGGACACCACAGAGCCTGTATTTTCGGCCATGTACCTAGATATGTGGGCCTTAAGTTGTTCCTTCCCTTGTGGGGAGCGGTGTCTATGTATAGCAAAACGCCATGGCTTACGACCGGGGGAGGCCAGCCCTGCTTGTAGCAAGAGAAGGATCGGGGAGTGGTCTGAGAGTCCACTATCTAGGATGCAAGTGTCTTGTATTTGGGGGATTATGGTATGCAATGCTAGAAAATAGTCCAGGCGTGATTGGGTGCCGTGAACGGATGATAGGAAGGTGTATTCTTTGTCCTTTGGGTGTGTTAGCCTCCAACAGTCGACTAAGCTTACATCTGTGGTTATATCTGTCAATAGAGCTCTATCTTGGTTGTTGCCCACATCTATAGGGCATGTCCTGTCCGTTATGGCGTCTCGGGCAAGGTCACAGTCTCCCCCTATAATGTAGCGGGTTGCTCCTATTTCAGTCAGTAGACGGTTTAGTTGCAGGAAAAAGGGGCGCTTTGTGCCCGTTGGTGCATAAACGGAGCCCACGCATAGGAAGGTGTTTCCTATTTTCAGTTTAGTGAATGCATATCTCCCTTCCGTGTCATTCCATGTTTTAATAATCGTGGTCGGGAAGGATTTACGTAGTAGGATTGCTACACCGCATTTGCGAGGCGTACTGCCCCCAGATTCCCGGCTGGTTGGGCAGCAGCTAAAGACAACCCTTCCTACCCAGTCACGTTTTAGCTTGCTGGATTCTGCATTATCTAGGTGTGTCTCTTGGATCAGGGCTATATCCGCTCTCTTGGATTGGAGATAGGATAGAATCTTTTTCCGTTTGATGTAGTTCGTCATGCCATGGACATTCCAGGAGAGGATTCGTAGTGGACACATCGTACGGGGGGCGTTCCCTGGCATTCTCGATGGTAGAACAAGATCTCAGCGATCCTATGAATGGTAGATGTAGGATATGGGGGGGGTACTTTTGCCAATGAAATAGGGACTGTGCTCACCGAGTGATGTTAATTAGGGGGGGAAGAGGGATCAACTGGTGAGGGCCGAACACTCCAGCAGGAAAGGGAGGAGGAGTGGAGGATTGAAAAGATTATACGGGGGGAGAAGATTGAGAGAGGGTTATAGATGAGAAAGGGAAGGAAGGGCATTGGCATTAGTAAATAGGATAAAATAAAGTGAGATCAAATAAAATAAAATAACAGGGAGGGTCGAAGGAGGGAAGGGGTGGAGGGGACGGGTACAGATAGAGGCTAGGGGTCTGAAGCCTCCTGTGGGAAGGTCTGTAGACGGCGAGATCAATTCCTATCGGAGCTTTCCTCGCCGTCGGAGCGATCTCAATGCCGGGGAGGCGGCGGATGGGCAGAGGGCGGCCGGGGTCTGGTTTATGGTAGGGAGGTGCGCTGGCTCCAAATTCCTAAAAAGGGGGGGGGGGGGGAACGGGTCGCAACCGCGCAGCGGGAGGGGCCCGAGGAGGGGCAGTTGCCATGTTGGTAGTTATGATCGGGGTTTACTGTCCTGGGTGGAAGGGAGAGGGGCAGGGTAGCGGGGTGGGGAAGGACAACGTGCGAGCAACTGAGAGGGCCTAGTATGTTGATGTAAGTGTCCGTGCATTGTTGGCCGCTCTTACGTCCATCGTTGCCTAATATGATGCATCGTACGGTTGGTATGTTCGTGCCTGTAGGGTGCTGGATGACCTCTATGCTCGATTTATGCCATCACATTAGGTTCTGCATTATGGGATGCTGTGGTGGGAGGGAGGGAAGGGGAGAGTTTGCAGGGATTGGGGAAAGTGTGTTAGGAGACGAGATGTAAGAAATGAGATATAGTGTAATATGATATAATATAATATAATGGAATATAGCATGTAGCATAAGGGAGAAGTGAATAAGTAAAAAGGGGGGGGGTCGCGGGGCCGAGGGGGGAGTGGGGGGGCGTAGGGCACTGTAGTGTGGCACCGGGTAGGGGCTATGGAATATATCTGTACATAATAATTAACAGCTAGCAATGTACAAATTTACAAATTAGAAGTTTCTGTACTCATAGTTACACTGCAATATATATTATGGCATACGTCTAGTCTATTACTTCTTATAACGTAACATAACATAGTATAACAGGGTGCCTTGTTATTATCGTGTCATTATCTTTTAGATCGCGTATCTTGGGGTACACCTTGTGATTGGTAGGAAGTGTTAATAGGTCTTGGTCCGTGCGTGTCTAATGTGGTCTTCTTACTTTTACCTAGTCGTCTTGTAATGTATTATTGCGTCATAATACTGAGTTGTACATATAGGGGTTGTCAGGTTATTAACAAGCCCGGTGGTATGATCATGATCGTGCGGCGCCCTGTTTTGCATAGTATAATATAATGTAATATCTCCTACTGAAGGATCTCCCACTGGTCTATTACCCTGTTGGGTGTCGGTGTTTGTGTCCCTGTGCATGGCTTGTTTCGTTTGTTTTTGGGCTTCTGTGTAAGGGTTGGGAATTAGTGGAATCTAGTAGAAAGATTTTTTGATATGGTTTACATATTATGTCATATGTGACTATGTGGCATTGTTATTGTGAGTTGTTCTGTAATTGGGTGAGAGGGGTGTCTACCTATTTTTTAGAAGTTTGGTTGTGAGTCTGGTTGCGGCCTCTTAGGGTGAGATCCTAACTTATGTATAGCCTGTGGATGGCGGTGAAGCCTGGTGTGTGCACTGGTATGTGTACCTTGCGCCTTTTGGCAGACAGTTCATACCGTGTTATTGCAACATAGAACCTTACAGTATGCTACGGAGAGCATAGATCTATTAAACATCTATCTTTAAAGGAGGTAGCAATGGTGTCTATAGGATAGGTGCAATTACAAAGTCCAAATGTGTACTCATCTGTCCATAGGGTTGTCGCCGGTTGACCTTCAGTGTTATCATAGTTGTTTCTTGTGAGCACTGCGGTAGCTAGTCGTCTCGGGGGGATGCGGCCGCTGGTTTCAGAGGTGAACGGGATTTATCTCTCTCCGATAGCTGGGTATGGACTGCCACCGCGTGTAGGACCTGTCCTCTATCATCATGCAATTTAGCTAGTCTCTCTAGGTCTCTGCCCCTTTGGCCGGTGTCGGTGTCATGGCGGATAATGCCTTCATTCTCCAGTCCTGGGAGAGAGGTTCTGTCGTCCTCGTTACCCCCTGAGACGTCTAGTGGACAGCTTGTGCTTGTAAAGTCCGTAGGTTGACGGTGAAAGGAGTCAAGGAATAGTTTCAGTTCTTCTTGATTGTAGAAGTCCCTGGATACTCCGTTTTTGGTAACCCACATTCTGGCGGGGTCAAAGAGGCCATATTTCAACTCTAGTTGGCGGAGTCGGGGTCTTAAAGCTAGGAAGGCCTTCCTGCACTCATTAGTGTCCTTAGAGTAGTCGGCAGTTATCCGAATGTCGTGTTGGCCTATCCGAAAGGGGCCGTGGTTGCGCGCTGTTTGTAGTATTTGTCGGGTCTGATTGTGGCATAGGAGGCTAGCGATGATCGGACGAGGTCTAAGGGATGTATTGGAGCGTTTCGGGCCCACTCTATGTACGCGTTGGAATTCTAGAGGTGGATCAAAGTTCAGAGAAGTCAGTTTAGGGAGGGTAGAGCTCAGGAAGGCCTGTATGTCGGTGCCTTCTTCATTTTCCGGAATTCCCAGTAGGCGAATGTTGTCTCTTCGGCTTCTGTCCTCCAAATCTGTGAGTTTGCTCTTGAGGTAGAGAAGGTCCTGGTCTCTATCCTGGGATGTGGCCATCTGCGTTTCCAATGATCCCATGCGATGTTCCAGGCCTGTCACTCTGGTTTGAAAGCTTGCAATGTCTAATCGCATGGATTTGGTTTCTAAGGTCAATGAGGATATGGAAGCGTCTATTCCCTCTATTCGATGCCCAAAAGCGGTGATCTCGTGTAGTATCCGTTCCATAGTCGTGGATTGTTCCTTGTCCGATGTCGTAACAGGCTGGGTTGAGGAAGATGATGGATAAGTCTCCGTTGTCATGGGGGTTGGTTGTTTCTGGTGGAGCGCCTCTGAGAATAGTAGCTGTCTTGCCGGCTTGCCTGCCAGTTTGTGGTTCGGTTTGATGCCAGACATCCCCTTACTGGTCTGCAAAGGCTACCTGATTGGACCCGAGGTCTTCTTTGGGATAGGATAGGGGTTTACGAGTCAGTCGATCCTTGTCCCTGGTTTTTCACCTGTCCGTGTTTCAATGGTTCTCCTTTTAGGGTGGGTTGAAGGAGGGGTAAGTGAGACCCTCTCTATGGTGCTTTACCTCCTAACCATTGTCATTGTCTGTGCCTGCTGCTGACTTCTTTTTCTATTTCCAGTGCAGGCAGTAGTAAAGATTTTTTTGTTCCTGTCTCGGGGTTCAGATAGCTGGAGTTGGAGAAACAGAGGTAGGTAATGGGTATTTGGTTTCAATGTTCTTTTATTTGTTTTCCCTGTCCAATAGTGGTCTCTTTGTCTCTTTTCACTCTCTTTCTACTTCTCTTTTTTTTGTTGTTTCTTCCTCTGTACCCCTATACCTCTCTCCTTGCGTATAGGTTTTTCCTTGTTTTTTTTTTTTACATTTTACTTGTTTCTGTCTATTTTGTAGATGATAGTTCCTTTGACTGTTTGCCTACTGCATGTCCCTTTTTATTCCCGCAGTTCGATGTTCGATGCCCCCTCCTCCTCCGTCTTCTCCCTGTTCTGTCAAAAAAGGGGGGGTGAGAAGGTTCGGGGTATGCTAGTTGCTGCTCGTGTTGTTGGCTTCCTATCCCCCCTTCTCCGTCTCGCCTCGCTCCCCCCTGTCTTCCTCCTGTTCTCTCCAAGGGAAGAGGGGGGAAAGGCGCTGCAGGCAATATTAGGCCGGGGGGCCTAGTTCAGCGTGTTACCTCCCTCCGATGCAGGAGTAGGCCCGGAGATCTCCGCCGAGGGTGCCGGGCACCGCCAGTCCGGGTAGCCGGGATATCCGCTGCGTCTCCGACTCGCGGGGGCGGTTCCGCCCCCTGGGTCAGGCCACCGGCGCTGGGTCTCGTCGCGGGTCCCTCCGTGGTCCACCACTGGTCCTTCCGTATTATCTCCTATTTATTCCTTCCTTCCTCGGGGGCTAAGGGTGTCTAGGGCCCGGAGCGTGGGAAGAGTCCCCGAGGCCCCTCACAGGGCCGTCCCACCGATCTACCTCTTCTTCAGCCCTGTCTCAGTGGGCCGACCGCTGGACCAGGACGGCGCTGCTCCGCCCCCCGAGTAGGCCTCTTCCCGCAGGACGGCTGCAGGCCCTTCAGGTCTCAGTCACGGTCCGTTTCACCCCCGGTTCAGGGGCACAGAGGCCTCTGGATCACTCCGCCGCCGGACAGATTCTTCAGTGTGGCCGCAGCGAGGCCCCCGCCGCCTCCCCAGGGTCGCTACAGCAAGGAGCTCTGGGTTTAGGCGGCCATCTTCCTTCGTGGCCCGGCCACGCCCCACCCTGGGGCAATATTAAAAGTAATCGCGGACAACTGTGCTTTCTTTTCTTTTTTTTTTAAATCACAGCAACATTTGTGGATCCACTGCAATTTTCACTGTGATTTAAAAAAATATGTACTTTTAAGCCTTGGAGGAGGGGGAGTCGATGGGGGACCCCTGCACCAAGGCAGGAGGGGTATGGTAACTGTACCCTAAACCCTTTTCATTTATTTTTTTTAAGATTTGGCTAAAGCCATGTCTCAAAATGGTTGCCAAAACTTTCTGGTTGCAGTATTGACAGCCAATGAGATCTCTCCACGTGATTGGGAGTATTCGCTAAGCCTTCCTGCCTCCAGATTTATACATTTAGTTTAGTTTAATATTTCAAAAACCCCTGTACAGATTTACACCAAATAACAAAAAGGCTTCTTTCTGGACCAAAAGCTACCTTTCTGCCAAATTTGGTGTAATTCCATCCAGTGGTTCGATCTGTTGAAAATCCCTATGAGAATTAGAATGGGTAATGCAGTTTTTTAATCCCCTTCTCTTTCTCAGACCCCACTTGACTTATCTCCCCGGAACTGTCCATGTACAACAAAATTCTCTGGAACCTTTTTTTGGGTAAAATTTTGAAAATATTCATCAAACTGCACCAATGATATAGCAAGTCAAAAAATGCTTTTTCTATGGAAACTAGATCCGCATCTTATGAGAGGGCTCAGAATGAGACGGGTGGGTGCCCAGCATTGGGGATCCCTGCTGTGTGAACTGAGTCCAACAGTGGGGAGGGATAGGCTGCTGAGCCCAGATGATATGGCAAAGTCATAAACACATACAAAGGAGGCACTCATTGAGTTGTTTGGTCCAAAACCTGATGAATTTAGGCAGAAGTTCAGAAATACTCACAAGGGGTCAACTCAGACATGGGTAGACTTTGTAGATGCTTCTGAGAAGTTAATGGAGCGCTGGATCAAAGGTAACCAGGTAGATACCTATGAGTGGCTCTACAGTTTAGTGGTAATATAGAACACATACCATTTGTACCTCAGAGACGTTATACCAGCATCTGGTTGAGTCTAAGCTATCTAGCCCTACAGATCGGGGGAAGATAGCTGATGAATGGGTACACATTAGGGTGCCCAAGAAGTCCTAAAGTGGTGATCACAAGAAAAGAGGACAGGCTCCCCTTCAGGGAAAGATGGGCACAAACATAAAATGTCAGACACTCCTAAAGAGTCCCCAAAACATGTCCAATGAGAGGGTGCGGAGCCACATCCCATTCATTTATTATTCACTGCTCCTTCTGTTGAAGTAAGCCTCAGCAAGGCCTACTAGTGCAAGGGGTTCACCTTTCTCTGCACAAAGTCCTTAGACCATGTAGGAAGAAGTTGGCACAGGAACTGAAATAAAAGACAAAGTTTATTACCTCATGAGGCGGTACTACAGTTCAAACAGCACCCTTCGGTAATGTTTGAAGTAGCACACTGAACTGAGAGAGCATGGTCCTTTTATACCCACGCAGGGGCTAAAAGGAGGTGGTACAATTATAGAAGCAAGACTTGCATACATGTAAGGTCATGTGGAAATGCACAGTCGACAGGTAGGAGGAGCTGACAGTTTTCAAGGACTAACAGCTGCAGACCTTACTGAGCATGTGCGAAAGTGGGAGATGCTAAATATAACTTGTCACTAGGCAGATTTTCAAGAGTAGTTAACAGAAAGGTAGGACAGAGCACATGGTGAGCACATGGCAGCATGTGGCAGAGAAAATGGCTGCCATGAATACAAAATGGATTCCGCGAAATGTTCACAATAGTTACTAAATACAAGATGTCTTCTGCTAATGCTTAATCTAATCGCTGCTAAACTACAACAGACGACCCTTTCAGCATTAGCTGAAGACATTCATCTTTCTAGGATAATCTAAATATTCATCTTGTATATTTATGCTCATCATTTCAGCTATTTCTTTATCTAACATATATTGTGCTTTCATTTCTGTAATATTTCTTTTGGTAGGCATACAAGCAGTAATACACATGGAGCAGAACATTGGACCACACTGAATACAGATATTGCATGTGAAAAAATTGCAATCATTACACACACCTGACCACCCAACAGGTAGTTGGTAATAGCCATAGTTACCACAAACAAAATATGTATTATGTGAAGCTGTAAAACTACTATTATTTACACCCTTAATAGTTAAAATCAAGGTACAATCGCTTATCCCTACTGGAATTCGCCCAATGCTACGTATACATAAATCTGCTTTAGTTTTTGTAACAGAAATCACAAATTGTTCTTTCTTGTCAGAGTCTCTTATATTTGTGAAGACATATGGGCCCTCATTCTGACCTTGGCGGGCGGCGGAGGCCGCCCGCCAAAGTCCCGCCGTCAGGTTACCGTTCCGCGGTCGAAAGACCGCGGCGGTAATTCTGACTTTCCCGCTGGGCTGGCGGGCGGTCTCCTTCAGACCGCCAGCCAGCCCAGCGGGAAAGAGGCTTCCACGATGAAGCCGGCTCGGAATCGAGCCGGCGGAGTGGAAGCTGTGCGACGGGTGCAGTTGCACCCGTCGCGTATTTCACTGTCTGCGCAGCAGACAGTGAAATACATGTAGGGGCCCTCTTACGGGGGCCCCTGCAATGCCCATGCCAGTGGCATGGGCACTGCAGGGGCCCCCAGGGGCCCCGCGACCCCCCCTACCGCCATCCGGATCTCGGCGGTCCGACCGCCGGGATCTGGATGGCGGTAGGGGGGGTCAGAATCCCCGCGGCGGTGCAGCAAGCTGCGCCGCCGCGGAGGATTCAATGGGGCCGCGGTACACTGGCGGGACCCCGCCAGTGGTGCCGGTCCGACCGCGGCTTTACCGCCGCGGTCGGAATCCCCATTGAAGCACCGCCGGCTTGTCGGCGGTGCTCCCGCGGTCCTCCGCCCTGGCGGTCAAAGACCGCCAGGGTCAGAATGAGGGCCATGGTATTGAAACATTGTCCTGTTGATACTCTTCCCATTCCCATTTAGTTCCTTTGGCTTGGGGATACCCATCTTTGTCCTGGTAGCATACTTTATTAAGGCGAAAAAGAAGTCCGCCCTCTGTACGTTTTCCAGATGCAAACAAAAGCGTGTACCAAGCTTGACAAAAACCATTGTGTGAAAAAGGAAGAGGAATGAAAGGTGTTCCTCCTTTCTTTTGATGCGCAGGTATCATTCCACATACCCAACAGTTAGTAGTATTTGTAGCATTATGAGTATGATGCAACATCTGAATGAAAGTATTATTGAAGTATGATTGACGGTGCTTCTGCTCCTGATAGGGAAGCGTAAAGTAATAGTGATCCTCTGGTACTGGAGTAGTGGCAACAAAAAACTCACGAGCAGGAGCCTTCTTTTCAACAAACCAAGTGATTGTTGCTGTAACCACCAAAACAACAACAAACCCCATAGTACTAATGATCAGTTTGTTATTCATTTTAGCAATAGTGATAATCGACCCTTTCAGAAATGAATTAAAAACAATCGTTGGAGCTCTTATCCATGAGCAGCCACTGATTTCTTCACCACGGGCCAAGATGGGTGTCACTACTCTAATGCATGGCTGATCCCCCCCCCCTTGCCACATTGGCTCTCCGTTTCACTAACCCAGGGCGGTAGCTCAAACAGTTTTTTTCAAAACATTTTCAGATTCTTTCCTCGGTCTCAAATTATATCGCGACACTCCAGAAGTCGTATGGTCCGGGAAGACCTCTGCAGATTCATCGGGTGATATAGCACGGCCTTTCTCCGTAGTCAAAATCTCTCGATGATCGGTCAGCACAGCAGGTTCCACCAAGGTAGGTAGCACTCTCTTGCAGTGAGTACTATGGACCCAATTCTTTCGGTTCGTCACTCGAACTGCTGTCCTTGTCGCAAGGAGCACCTGTTCTGGGCCTCGCCACCTTGGTTCCAAACTGCTTGATCTTTCAAAAGACTTAATCATCACCTGGTCACCAGGTCGGAGTTCATGGCCTTCACCTGTAGATCTGTCAGGAAGTGCTTCTCGAACCTGTTGATGAATAGAAACCAAATTGTCGGTTAACTGTGCCAAATAATCATTCATCAGGACACAAGGTACATCATATACAGAATTTGGCTTAGGAACTCCCCAAATATTAATTGGCCTCCCGAATACCACCTCATAAGGACTAAGGCAGAGTCGGGAGTGTGGCACTGACCTAATAGACAATAATGCCAACGGTAATGCATCCGGCCAAGTTAAGGATGTGGAAGCCTGTATCTTTGCTAACTTCAGCTTCAAAGTAGCATTATACCTTTCCACCAACCCTGCTGATTGTGGGTGGAAAACCGCATGGAATTTCTGTTTGATCCCTAATCCTTTCAGGACATACTTAATAACTTCCCCAACAAAATGAGGTCCGTTATCACTCCATAAAAGTCTGCAAACACCAAACCTAGGGAAAGATTCTTTCAAAAGCACCTTTGCTGTGGTAATGGCAGTATTATCCTTTGTGGGGTGCGCCTCTATCCATTTACTGAAGGCACATACCACCACCAAGGCATACTTTAAATTGTTGCAGCGTTCAAGCTGAATATAATCCATTTGTAGAACTTCAAAAGGTGCAGTTGGTGTAGCAAACCCTCCCGCAGGAGTACGTGTCCCTTTTCCAGGATTGTATTGTAAACAGATCAAACAAGACTGTACTACTCTCTTAGCTGTACTGGAAATTTCTGGATGGTCCCAAACTTGCGTAAGCAACTTCGTTATTGTTGAAGCTCTAACATGTGCCAGCCCATGTGCCATCTGAACCATAGGTTGTACAAAAGCTATAGGCAATTTCCATTTATCCATCTGCTTATTCCGCCAACAGCCCTCATCATCCAATTCTCCATCTTCAGACCATTGCTCATGTTCTTTCACAGAAGCAGATTTCTGTATATCTAATACGTCTTGTCTAGCATTATGCCAACGTTCAGCTTGTGACTTCACTACATACATAGAAGTAGTACTTCGCTACATCGCAGTCTCACGTGCTATGCGGTCCGCAAGAGCATTACCTTGCCCTATCTTATCAGTCACTTTCTTATGTGCATTACATTTCACAATAGCTAGTTTCTTTGGATATGTCAATGCAGTCAAGAGGTTATGCACTAATTCTCCCTGCATTATCTGCATCCTGTGGGATGTGAGAAAGCCTCTCTCCTTCCAAAGCAAACCAAAATCATGAGCCACTCCAAAAGCATAGCGGCTGTCTGTATAAATGTTCACACATAAGTCAATACTAAGCTCACATGCTCGTGTCAAAGCTATTAATTCAGCTGCTTGAGCTGACTTCTGTGGTATACGAGCTGTCTCCACTACTGTGTGTATTGTGGTGATTGCATATGCAGCTGAGGTCATACCATCTGGCAACTTCAAACAAGACCCATCAACCCACAATTCCCCGTCTACATCTAAAAGGGGCGTATCTTGTAAATCAATACGACCCTTTGTCTGTTCTTCGGTAAGAAATATACAATCATGTGTTTCCTGTGACTGAGGCTGAGTCACCGGATATGGCAACAAAGTGGCTGGATTTAGTGTTGCACATCTCTTCAGTGTGATGTGAGGAGCCAGCAATGTCAACTCATATCCTGTTATACAGCGCTAGTTAAATGTTGTGTCTTTGTTTGATTTAAAAGAGCATCAACCGCATGGGGTACTAACACCAACAGCTTATGTGACAAAACTATCCCTTCACTCTGACGTATTAACACAGCTGTTGCGGCAACTGAACGAAAACACCCAGGCAACGCTCGAGCGACAGGATCAAGTACTGCTGAAAAATATACACAGGGACGCTGCTTATCGCCATGTGTCTGTACTAAAACTGACAATGCACATCCATCTTTCTCATGTAAGTAAAGTGCAAAAGGCTTCATGTAATCTGGAGTACCTAACACTGGTGCGGAACAAAGGGCTTGTCGCAGCTGCCTGAAAGCAGTCTCACAATCATCTGTCCATGGGAGGGGCATTGGAGTATCTTTAGTCAAAAGTGCTAGCAAAGGTTTGACAATGTGTGAAAACCCTAATATCCATTGCCTACAAAAAGAAGTAAGACCAAGGAATGCATGAACATCTTTCTGAGTAGAGGGTACTGGTGCGTCTAAAATTGCTTGAATATGATCTGATGTGAGTGCACGGCCCTCCTTAGACAAAAGGTGACCTAAATAGGTTACCTTTGGTCTACAATATTGCAATTTCTTTCGTGACACTTTATGATGGTGTGAAGCAAGAAAAGAAAGTAAGGACAAAGTGCACTTTTCACATTGCTCAGGGGTATCAGCCGCCAACAAAATATCATCGACATATTGTATGAGACCCACACCTTCAGGCAAAACAAAAGAATCAAGTTGTCGTTTTAACGCTTGACTATAAATACTTGGACTCTCCGTATAGCCTTGAGGAACTCTGCAAAATCTATATGATCATTTATTCAAAGTAAAACCAAACAAATATCAGCTGTCAGGATGAATAGGGATCGAAAAGAAAGCATTCTTCAAGTCTATCACAGAGAACGTAGTTGCTGTCGGGGGAACCAAAGTGAGGAGTGTTGTGATGTCAGATACCACAGGATATTGTGGTATCACAATCTTATTGACTTCTCGTAAATCAATAATGAATCGGTAAATCCTAGTATCAGTATCCTTTTTCAGAATAGGAAGAATCGGACTGTTACAAACATTATACAGAACTTCCTCAACAACTCCAACTGCAATAAGATCATGCACAATTCGTGTGAGTGCTTCTTCGCCCTCCTGTGAAATTTTGTATTGAGGCAAACGTGGCAATACAGCTCCCTCCTTAACACTAATATGTACCGGTGGAATAATCATTTGTCCCACATCAGTATCTGAAGTAACCCACAAAGAACTAGGGAGTGAAGCTAATGCAATATCCTCTTTAACAAGACAAACTCTTTCCATCACAGGATGATTATCATTTAAAATAACAAGCACCCCTTCAGGAGAGCATCGTATTGTAGCCCTGAAATACTTGAGCATATCAAGACCCACAATATTGTCTGGTGTATTTGGATAAAGCTAAAATTGACATGGAGCAGTAAATTTATCAACATGGAATGCAAATGGTTGTGACAATGGGCTAGGGGAAGGTGTTCCATCGAAACCTATTGATGTAATGGTTAAGCCAGACAGGGGAGCCCTTGGAATCAATTGTTTAGACAAGGCGCTACGAGTAGCTCCTGTATCAACCAGAAACTGATCTGTAGAACCCAAAACATGTGCTGTAACATAGAGATCCCTCTGATCTACTGGAACTTCAACTGATTTCTTACCCCATCCTAGGCAATCCTATGCATAAGCAGAATCTTAGAAATCAGGCTGCACATAGTTAGACATCTGGTATTGGTTCCGTCTATCAAAAGTGTTAAACCCATTCTGCCCTCGTACATTAGCATCAACCCTAGCATGATCATTTGTGCTTCTTCTAGGTCCTGAATATCCTGAGCGATTTCTCATTTGTCCCCGACCACTGAACACTGCTGAACACGTAGTGCTGGACAATCGGCAGCCCAATGCCCAAATTTCTTACAGTACGCACACTGATCAACAGACAAATTCGAACGAGTGTAAGAAGAACCATAAGATCCACGTCCACCTCTATCACTACCTCTAAAAGGCGGACCATAAGCTTGAGCCAACATAACCTTCGTCTTTAATTCTTTAATCTTTTTGTCCTCGCTACCTTTTGCTTCTAATTCCTGACGTTCATAATACTGAGCCATAGTCAAAAGAGAAACCGGAGTAGAGGTAGTCCATGAACTTTCACTAGCTTTTAGACGACTAGCTATTCCTGGTAACAGATTTGCAACATATTTATCGACAAACAAATGTCTGCCCGTATCATCTGACAATAACTGACCGCTAAAATCGTGAAATGCTTCTTCAAAGCGTGTAAAGAAATCAGAGACCGATTCATCTGCCTTTTGCTTACAAGACGCTAAAACAGTCCAATCTATCTTTTTAGGGGGAATAATCGTTTTTAACTTAACTAATATGGCTGCAGGAAGATCTAGAATCAACTGATATGGCTTTTTCGCAGGTTCCCTATCTCCGTCCATCTGTTCTAATTCTTTCCATGACGCCCCAAAAACTGCACGATCATCAATTTTACAAACAGTTCTCCACATATCTGGCGGTAATATCAATCCGAAAAATAAATCAATGTCAGCCAAAGTCATAGTACAAGAACTAATTGCTCCCTCAACTTCCTCATAAATGGCGGCTGGATTTTTCCGTGGGTCAGGTAATGCTGTTTTAAGTGCCATTACATCTGCCCTATTCCAAGGAGTATACACCCAATTATAAATAAAATAACCCTTAGCATCAACAGAAGTTTTAGCATCACTTGTACCCAATCCTTTAGGAGGAACATACAAAGGCGCGGCCTCCTGCATTGGTTTCGCGTGAACTATCATAATCTTATCTGTTCCAAAGATGGAAGCTTGCACCCCATCGGTCTGAGATGTCTGTGCAACTATGTCCACAGCCCTTTTCTCCTCTTGCAAGCGGACTGCCGTAACACATAATTTCACCAAACGCCTGATTGCATCAGCCACCTAGGAGAAAACAAAAAGACCATCACGCATTTGCTTATGATCAGCTGCTACATCATCGGGCTCTAACTCATCAGAATATTTCCGAGATAGTTCAATAACTTCTGTGCCAAATGCCTCAGTAAAATATAGCTGTTCCTTTTCTGTCCACCCTTTCATGTTATCTAAAAGTTCAGAAGCAGAGACAACGCTACGAATTGTTTTACGAGCAATAGATCTAAGCTCAGACGCACGGTCAGCAGGCAACATAGAGCGACTGTCTCGCATCTTCTGTTGCTCCAAACTGGAGGCCTTAACTAACTCATGAGGGGCAGAAGGAACGACATACGGAGGTGGAGGGCGATCTAGTAACAAAAAATCATTGTGCGGTTTATTAAGGATAGGATAGAGAGGTTGCCTAACGGTGTATTGGCCAGTTACCTGTAATTTATGTTCTTTCTCTTCTATCGCCTTTAAGTCATTTCTTTCTTTCTCTCTCATTTCTAATGCTTTCACATATACATTCTTCCGTTGCTCTTTCTCAAGCAAGGCTTGCTCACGCTTCACTCGTCCACGCACTTCTTTCTCCCACATTCGTACACAGTCAAACATATCTTGCCTAGACTTTCGCTTACACATACATTGTTCCACATACTCAATCTTTCGCAAATCAAATGACCCATGCATAGGCCAACATAACTCAGGATCCGCACGAGTGTATTTATTCCATAATGTGGTGTACATTATAGAAGAAAGACCATGTTTAACATACATATCTCTATTTGGCGTCCCCTCTGGGGGTGCCGGTTGCGATTCTTCCAGTCTCAAATTGGTACCATTACAAAAGCAACACATCCTACGAAGTGCGCAAAAAACAGGCATGCCAAAAATAGTGCAAAATATGCAATATTATAATCAAAGTAGCACTTAAGGTGCCGTTCAAATCAAAATTAAATTGGAGAAAATTCTCCTTATTACCTGCCTATATAAATTGCAATTTATATATCAATTAAAAGGATATAAATTTACTAGTCACCCAAAACACGAGAGCCACAGTAAGTAGTGCTAAACTACATTACCAAACAAAGGCATCAAAACCCACAGCAAGTGCCGTAAAACGGCTCTTACCAATCACAGGGTGTCCAGGTTCCAACTGCCAAGTTCTAAAATCGACCAAATGGTCACTGCATGACGAATGAACAAAAAGGATCTCAGTCGAGGACCAGCGCCACCTGGATGGTCAAATCAGAAGGAAGGGAAAAACGCTGTGGTTGCCAAGACTCGGGTCTCCTCAGGCATTGATCATCCGCAGCGAGATCCCAATCCTTCGTCGCGACCAATCCGTTGGGCATCCGAGTCGCTGATGAGTCCCTGTTCGGGCGCCAATTTGTTGAACTAAGCCTCAGCAAGGCCTACTAGTGCAAGGGGTTCACCTTTCTCTGCACAAAGTCCTTAGACCATGTAGGAAGAACTTGGCACAGGAACTGAAATAAAAGACAAAGTTTATTAACCTCATGAGGTGGTACTATAGTTCAAACAGCACCCTTCGGTAATGTTTGAAGTAGCACACTGAACTGAGAGAGCATGGTCCTTTTATACCCACGCAGGGGCTAAAAGGAGGTGGTACAATTATAGAAGTAAGACTTGCATACATGTAAGGTCATGTGGAAATGCACACTCGACAGGTAGGAGGAGCTGACAGTTTTCAAGGTCTAACAGCTGCAGACCTTACTGAGCATGTGCGAAAGTGGGAGATGCTAAATATAACTTGTCACTAGGCAGATTTTCAAGAGTAGTTAACAGAAAGGTAGGACAGAGCACATGGTGAGCACATGGCAGCATGTGGCAGAGAAAATGGCTGCCATGAATACAAAATGGATTCCGCGAAATGTTCACAATAGTTACTAAATACAAGATGCCTTCTGCTAATGCTTAATCTAATCGCTGCTAAACTACAACACTTCAATAAGCTCTCCATAATGCCCTGGTAGGGCTTCTTTCATATATTATGTTTTCAGTGATGTCCCTAGAAGGGGCAGGAACATCACCATAATGTTTTTCTGATGTTGTGTGTGGGGGGGGGGCTTTAGGGAGTTCTGCAGCCCTCCAGTAACACTAGAAAACATTTAACTCTTCTGGGTCATTGAAACCATGACTCCAGGAGAACTTACTATATTTTCAAAAGCATTTCCCAAGCTGGAGCTTTTGCTCTACAGCTGGGATTGTGTGCCAACTAGGGGCGGGTTGGATGGTCGATTTTATGTGATATAGTATATCATAAAAACTCTAAGGCATTTATGTAATATTTTTTATGATTGCATTTTGGGGGTGTACAATGTTAAACGGTAGACTAAGAAATATGTTTTTGATGTTTTTTCTTAAAGAAAAAATAATATATCACTATATCTCAAATAACTATAGCTTGTACCCTAAAGTAACTATAACCTGCGTCCACCATGCACTGCTAATTACCCCACATATTACGTCACTCATTAGATCATCTATGTCATCATTAATAATATCCCTACAACACTAGTAATGAAACTATTGAGAAAACTGTGCATGGGGGGTGCAAGCTATAGTTACTTGAGGGTACAAGTTATAGTTACTTATGATAACTATAACTGGTGAATTTCCATGTTTTTTGGGAGTTTAAAACGTTACGTTGCTACTGAACGTTACACCTTTTAAGTTAATGTTATTTTGACCTTTGTTTTTTCAGTGAGTATAGATCTATGTATACCCATACCTCCATGGGAAACAGCCTTTACAATGCGACCGTTACAGCGCAATACCATTATCAAGCATCCTAACAATGCATAAGTCTTTACAACGTATGTCTTTCCAATGCAAGATGTTAGCACACATATCACTTTACCACGAATGCCACTACAATAGAAATGTAAGCATTTAACAGGTAAATATGAAGCCTTCATATATATATATGTGTGTGTGTGTGTGTGTGTGTATATATATATATATTCACTCAGAAAACCTAAGGTTACAAGGATGTTATAGTTAAATTCTGAATTTACACGCACAAAACAAGCAATTCATCAGTTATATTTATGTTTATCTGAAGCAACCATAACTTATACCCTAAGGTAACCTCCTATAACCACACAACCCTGTGCCACGAATATCCTTGTGACTGAACAGAAAAGGGGGAGGGTAGGATTAACCTGACTCCCTAGTCTTGGTGCTGGAGTCCACCTGGGACTCTGTCAGGACCAAAAAGCTTTTTTTTTTAAATGTTGCCGAGAAATTGGGGCAGATCTCCAAACAAGCGTGGTCTCCTATGCTTCTATACAGAAATGCCCCTGAGTGTGCCATGCCCCGGGGCAACAGCGTAACTATTAACAGTAAAGGAGGGGGTCCATGGGGTCCCGCCTCCAAGGGCTCTTTTCAGCCCTGGGGCCACCACTTACTTGAAGCTTTAAAAAAAAAAATGGGAGGGGGATTCATGGACCCCCCTTCTTTGGGCTCATAGAGCCCCAGGGACCATCACCTCCTTGGGCTAAATTTACAATTAACTAGAGGGGGGCCAGCCAGCCTCGTGGACCACCGCCTCCCCAGGGCCAAATACCGAATTTAAATCTAGGAGTGGGGCACACAGTCCCCCAACACAGGTCGATTTTGGCTCCAGAAAATCATACCCCCAAGGCCCGGTCACTTCTACCTGGGTGCTCCGGGCACTCACTTTTCAAAGGTGGGGACTGCGGGGGAAACCTCAGAGCCCCCGCGGTCCCAGTCTGCTCCCACCTTCTGCGGGAGCCGTTATTGCTTCTGCATGCAGGGAGCTGCTAAATATGCAGCTTCCTGCATGCAGAGCAATTTTTCATCCGTTTCCCTGCCCACATGTCAGCGAGCAGGGAAACAGATGAAAACTCTGCTTCTAGCATGCAGGAACATTTTGACAGCTCCCGCATCCTGGTAGCGGAGTTTGTTTGCTCTTGCTTTGCAGGAGCAGCTGTCATAGCTCCCACCAAGCAAAAACATTCAGCAATCTCTTGAGGGTGGGCACCTTAAGAGATTGCAGCAGCCCGCCCTGGGGGGTGGTGGTCCCATGAGCCATTATTGGCTCCAGGAGGGGGAAGCATGCATGTAACACCTATTAGCACTACTAGCAGAAGGGTTAGAAGCAACTTTAGTATTCCTCCACATACGCTTCCTAACTATTTGGCTGCTTTGGCAAATCCCTTTCTAATTGAGCTAAATACTGTACCTACTCCTTCCCCGTGCACCTGCCTCTTCTAGTTGCTTTAGTCATGATAGATGATAGTAAAATTGATGATTTAGATTTAAAGCTGGTTATCAACTTTGGGAATATACACTCATCACTCTCTTGCATGGGTACCTTTGCAGACTCTGCCTCCTTTTGTTAAAATCATGTCAAGTACAAGGCGACTTTGTATTATTAAAGATCTTATTGCAGACAGCTCTTAATAACCTTTAAAGCTCCAGCAGTATTCATGGCTAATCTATCTACTAGGGTTGACAGATTTCTAATTGTAAAATAATTTAGCACTACTCCTACTAAGGGTATTAGTCCACCATGAATGTCACTCATTATCTATGAAAAACTGTGTTTGCTCTGTCTCAAGTATGTGTCAGATCTTAAATCATTTATGTGATAAATCTTT
The DNA here is from genome assembly GCF_031143425.1 of Pleurodeles waltl. Lineage (NCBI taxonomy): Eukaryota > Metazoa > Chordata > Amphibia > Caudata > Salamandridae > Pleurodeles > Pleurodeles waltl. Next base: position 1,312,776,002 of record NC_090440.1, read on the forward strand.
GGGAAAACTAAAGTGACAAAACAGTTTTCTACCCAATTATGTGGCAACTGAAAGTAAGCTGTCCTACAACACACATAGGCCCTCATTCTGACCTTGGCGGTCTTTTCGCAAGACCGCTGAGTTACCGCCGCGGTGAAGACCGCCGACCGCGGCGGTGTGCCGCTGTGCGCATTCTGACCGCTGGGAGCGTTCCGCCGGAAAACCGCCAGCAGCCACACTGGCGGTCGGCGGGAAAGTGGAGACTGGTCAACCTCCACCGCCACGCCAGCAGAACACCGCCCACAGAATTACGACCCACATTTCTGTGTGGCGGTCTTCTGTTGGCGGTCTTCTGTTGGCGGTCACGTCCCTATGGCTCCCGTCGCCTCCCGGAGGACCAACGCACAAGGTAAGTTGATCGTCCGTGAGGGGAGGGGGTGGGGGGGTGTTGTGTGATGTGGGCGTGCATGGGGGTGTGCGTGTGAGTGTGTAGAGGGGGTGTGTGAGTGCGTGTATGCGGGCGGGGGTGCTGCTGTGTCTATGGGTAATGTGTGCTGTTCGGCAGGTGCGCATGTCGGCATGTATGTGTGCGGGTATGTGTCCCCGTTGTGTATGTGTGTGTAGGGGGTGTGTATATGTGCATGTTGGGGGTGTGTGCATGTCGGGGTACATGTATGTGCATGTCGGGGTGGGGGTGGGGAGGGGGTTCGTACCACCTCTGGGGGGTGGCAGGGGGGTGGAGGGTGTGGGGGGAGGACTCGGGTGGGTAGTGGGGGGTGGGGGAGACCCCTATCAGTGCCAGGGAAGGAATTCCCTGGCCCCGATAGTGCTTACCGCCATGGTTTGCACGGCGGTTCCCGCCCGCAAGAAACCGCGGCGGTAGGCAGGGTCATAATACCCTTGGCGGTCTTGGGACGACCGCCGGGCCGGAGTGCGCAAACTCCAGCCCCGCGGTCATGACCGCCGCGGCGGTCGGAGTGGAGAAGTAGCGGTCGGTCGCGGCGGGGACCGCCGCGGTCAGAATGCCATTTTTAATACCGCCGGTCTGTTCGCGGTCCGACCGCCGTCTCTCCGCCGACCGCCAGGGTCAGAATGAGGGCCATAGTGTAGGCCCTTAATATTCACCTCTAATTCTGCAACTTTGACTAAATATCTATGGTCAGACTCACTCCATCCTACGTCTTCCATTGTCCATTGATTTTCATTTGGTCTGCACATCAAATCTAAAATCCCTCTTTTCTCCAAATCTAAACTCAATTTTGGGTGTGGATCTTTACGTTCTCCTTTCTCTTTCCCTACTTGCCTTTTCATCTTCTGTCAGGCACGCTGTCGCATGGCCTAGGTGGCATGCTGGTTGCGGCCCCTTTAAGGTGAAACTCCTAGCCTTAGATGCTGCGAGCTGCACCTGGGCTACCGCTCGTCGTCAGTTCCTCCGTCTCGTCCCTCTGCATTTTTCTGTTGTTTTCTTCAATGTCTGATTTGGCCTCTTCCTTGCTGCCACGCGTTCTCGCCGGCTTTGTTCTCCATCCTTCCACGCCTGGCTTTTTTGCTCCCTGGAGTTGAGTCGGGTTTGTCGGTTGATGTATAGTTCGTCGGGTTTTCTTCTGGCTGCCTTCACTGATCGAAGCTCCTACAAAACTGCAAAAGAGATGTAAGAACAATGATTACACCGGTAAACGTTCTGGATGGTAACAAAAGAACCCATATGTTATACAAATAGATTGAAATACTTATCTCCTGGCATTCTGTGAATTAAATAGTGACTTAATTGTTTGATGCCTTTGAATCCTTATGAATCATCAGACATTATGAGGGAAAAAAATGACATTTGGCTACATATATAAGTGGACATATTATGTCTTGTATCGTTAATGTCTAGTTTGTTTTGTACAACTAGAACACATATTTTCCAGAGGACTAGGGGATTAGGTTTCTCACAAAAGGGAAAAAGGGACATTAGGTGAGTGAATAAGGGGGCCACAGTGTTACTTAATATACAATTCATCAGGAATATTCCAAAACACTAAGAAGTGTCCTTATTTGTTTTAAAAGCTGATATACCTCCCAGACGTCGTCAGGTGTGGACTTGGTCTAGCTTCATTCCTTCGTCCCTTCATCCTGATGGGTGAGACATGATCATTCATTAGTCCGTTTGGGTCACAGGGAAGTTGGAAACTCACTCCCACGAAAAGGTAACCAAATCCTGACATCTTCTTTCCTCATCCTTTCGTTCAACTCATATACATCTCGTCTTGACTAACTTCACAGGTGAGTTCATGTGCATCGAAATAACAAAGGTTTGCATTAGTTAGTGGGGTGAAGAATTTCAGCATATACTCAGGCTTGTCCATTCATTTGAAAGCCTTAGAAAAAAAGGTATGTGTACTTTTTTACCCAAAGATACAGATTTGCATCCCTAACAAAAGAATAATTTTCTACAGGACCTTCCTAATTTGAAAAAAGATCATTATTGAACTCTGGTTATAAAACAAATTCACGAACATGTTGCAAGAAAAAGTCATAAGAAAGTGGTAGATGATAGTGTGCGAATCCTTTGGCTTCAGAAGCTGGAAAATAGGAACAGACAAAACAATCTTGAATATTCATAATTTTATTATATTCAACGAACATTAGAAATTATAATTAAAACACTCTGGGAATTGTGGACATTGGACATGGGAAAATCTACTTGCATGTTGTTGATTATTTGCAACTTCAATGCCAGTATTGCTAGCTTGCTTTGGTAAATCTTTTCCCTCCAACAGACAGAGATCTAACATCCACCCATCTTTTGCAGGATTTCTGTGCCATTTTCATCTCTTATTTGAACAAACAGCTATAAGTAGTCGTATCAACGTTTGTTATACCTTCTATTTCTATTTTACAGTCTCTTTTCTATCTCCTAAGCTATAATAATTGTCAATAAGTCAACAGGTTGCCTAAGGCCCTGTAGTCCTCTGACTCTAACCCTGATTTACTAATTTGTTCTTCTGCTTGTCAAAATCTCTCTTGAGTTCAATCCTTTGGCCACATCAATTGGTCACAGAGGTTCATTGAGGTCAGTCAAGCAATCATCTGTGTTGTTGTCAGTTTGCACAAAGTAGGTCAAATGGGCCTGGGAACTTATGATTGCCTATTCTTTCTCTCTTGAGTCTCTTGAATTCTGTCAGAGCCAAGTCATTGTCACTAAATTCTGACTGTGCCTGATTTGCCTGATTCTCTTGTTCTTCTGGTTTGGTAACTTCTATAACAGGCTCTGGTCTTTTCAGCATAGATAACAGTCTCTTCCTTGCACGTCCAGCCTTTGGCCAGCACTCTTCCAGCTGCACCTTTTCTTCAGAAGTTCTGACTCATAAAAGACTGTTTCGCTGTCAGAATATTACTTCCTCGTTTCTCCGTCTCCGTTCTCAGACCCTGAGATACTTGTTCCAGGCTGTTCTGTCTCATTTCTCCAGGTGTTTCCGCATTCTCTGTAGATGCGAAGCCTCAGTCTCCAGTCTTGAGTTTTGTTGACTGCAGACTCAGTATTCTCACTCTTCCCTTGCTGCTACTCTGCCGAACATGGTGGAACTTCAGATTGTCCTCCTTCCTCCTCCTTGAATGCTTCAAATAAAGATGGGCTCGGAGGATTAGCAGGCATCGGCTCTTCTTCTTCCACTGATCATCACACCCTCTTAAGATAGGAGGCACGTACCGAATTTGGGAATCCAGCACTCTTTACAACTGTATTGGTCATTAGGATGATCTGGTACGAGCATCCTTACAGCTTTTACTGGTAGGACTTGCAAACATGTCATTTCACATGAACCCATTATTGAGAATTTAAATAATCGTATGGGGCAACCCTCGCAAATGGGGTTGCAACTGTTGGGAATGCACGCTGGCCACCTTTATGCCATCTACCCTAGAAGCCATGTTGAGTTAGACACATACAAAGAGGTACCCATTAGGGATTCATAGGTGTTCAGAGATGTTGCGAACCTTGATCTCTTCGGTCACGTGTCACTAGTGGGAAGTATGGTAAATGCAAAATTATGAACATTCGTTATTGTGGCTTTTCATACTCATATTTCACCATTGAACAGAGATGTAAAATTTAATTTGACATATTAATGCATATGTATCAGTACGGGCAACGCTCACGAGATTTTGTGCAGTCTTGGTCATAATCCTATTTAAACCACACCCAGGAATTTTCCAGCTCTTGTTATTTGAGAATCTTCTACTTGCACCTGGGTGCTGAACTCCTGCGATTCAGCCGGAGCTCCTCCCAGCAGGTCTTGGAAGACGCAAGGGTGTTACTTTTCCTCCATTGGCCTTTTCCACTGCCGAACCCATACACCTGGAGAAAGAAAAGAAGAAAGATCCATGAGAAACATTGCGGTAATGTGCAGCATGGCCGTCTGGCCCCTTTCGTGCACACTAGAGTTAGGATTCGAAACTTTAGTTTGTTGGACATTTTGGAATTTGTTTAAATACTGATTTAGAGAACTAGAGTTGAGATTTTGGCACAAGACTTTGCAAAGTGCTTGTTTGGGTGCAGTGCACTACTGCAGTAATTGGTAACAAACCAGGTGGAAGGCGAAAGCACAAACTCTTTGATGACCACAATTTGATATCAATATTATGTATGGTCTTCAGGCTGTGATGAGAACAGAGCAAAGTGATAATTATAGTTAGTCTATGGGATGCTGTAGGAGGCTGGACTGGCTTGTAGTGAGTACCAAGGGGTACTTGCACCTTGCACCAGGCCCAGTTATCCCTTATTAGTGTATAGGGTGTCTAGCAGCTTAGGCTGATAGATAATGGTAGCTTAGCAGAGCAGCTCAGGCTGAACTAGGAGACGTGTGAAGCTACTACAGTACCACTTAGTGTCATATGCACAATATCATAAGAAAACACAATACACAGTTATACTAAAAATAAAGGTACTTTATTTTTATGACAATATGCCAAAGTATCTTAGAGTGTATCCTCAGTGAGAGGATAGGAAATATACACAAGATATATATACACAATAGCAAAAATATGCAGTATAGTCTTAGAAAACAGTGCAAACAATGTATAGTTACAATAGGATGCAATGGGGAAACATAGGGATAGGGGCAACACAAACCATATACTCCAAAAGTGGAATGCGAACCACGAATGGACCCCAAACCTATGTGACCTTGTAGAGGGTCGCTGGGACTATTAGAAAATAGTGAGAGTTAGAAAAATAACCCTCCCCAAGACCCTGAAAAGTGAGTGCAAAGTGCACTAAAGTTCCCCTAAGGACAAAATAGTTGTGTTAGAGGAATAATGCAGGAAAGACACAAACCAGCAATGCAACAACTGTGGATTTCCAATCTAGGGTACCTGTGGAACAAGGGGACCAAGTCCAAAAGTCACAAGCAAGTCGGAGATGGGCAGATGCCCAGGAAATGCCAGCTGCGGGTGCAAAGAAGCTTCGACTGGACAGAAGAAGCTGAGGTTTCTGCAGGAACGAAAAGGGATAGAGACTTCCCCTTTGGTGGACGGATCCCTCTCGCCTTGGAGAGTCGTGCAGAAGTGTTTTCCCGCCGGAAGGACGCCAACAAGCCTTGCTAGGCGCAAATCGTGCGTTTGGCGTTTTTGGACGCTGCTGGGGCCCAGGAGGGACCAGGAGGTCGCAAATTGGACCTGAAGAGAGAGGGGACGTCGAGCAAGACAAAGAGCCCTCACTGAAGCAGGTAGCACCCGGAGAAGTGCCAGAAACAGGCACTACGAGTATGCGGGAAACGGTGCTCGCCGAAGTTGCACAAAGGAGTCCCACGTCGCCGGAGACCAACTTAGAAAGTCGTGCAATGCAGGTTAGAGTGCCGTGGACCCAGGCTTGGCTGTGCACAAAGGATTTCCGCCGGAAGTGCACAGGGGCCGGAGTAGCTGCAAAGTCGCGGTTCCCAGCAATGCAGCCCAGCGAGGTGAGGCAAGGACTTACCTCCACCAAACTTGGACTGAAGAGTCACTGGACTGTGGGGGTCACTTGGACAGAGTCGCTGGATTCGAGGGACCTCGCTCGTCGTGCTGAGAGGAGACCCAAGGGACCGGTAATGCAGCTTTTTGGTGCCTGCGGTTGCAGGGGGAAGATTCCGTCGACCCACGGGAGATTTCTTCGGAGCTTCTGGTGCAGAGAGGAGGCAGGCTACCCCCACAGCATGCACAAGCAGGAAAACAGTCGAGAAGGCGGCAGGATCAGCGTTACAGAGTTGCAGTAGTCGTCTTTGCTACTATGTTGCAGGTTTGCAGGCTTCCAGCGCGGTCAGCGGTCGTTTCCTTATCAGAAGGTGAAGAGGGAGATGCAGAGGAACTCGGCTGAGCTCATGCATTCGTTATCTGAAGTTTCCCCAGAGACAGAGACCCTAAATAGCCAGAAAAGAGGGTTTGGCTACCTAGGAGAGAGGATAGGCTAGCAACACCTGAAGGAGCCTATCACAAGGAGTCTCTGACGTCACCTGGTGGCACTGGCCACTCAGAGCAGTCCAGTGTGCCAGCAGCACCTATGTTTCCAAGATGGCAGAGGTCTGGAGCACACTGGAGGAGCTCTGGACACCTCCCAGGGGAGGTGCAGGTCAGGGGAGTGGTCACTCCCCTTTCCTTTGTCCAGTTTCGTGCCAGAGCAGGGGCTAAGGGGTCCCTGAACCGGTGTAGACTGGCTTATGCAGAATTGGGCACATCTGTGCCCAACAAAGCATTTCCAGAGGCTGGGGGAGGCTACTCCTCCCCTGACTTCACACCATTTTCCAAAGGGAGAGGGTGTCACACCCTCTCTCAGAGGAAGTTCTTTGTTCTGCCATCCTGGGCCAGGCCTGGCTGGACCCCAGGAGGGCAGCTGCCTGTCTGAGGGGTTGGCAGCAGCAGCAGCTGCAGTGAAACCCCAGGAAGGGCAGTTTGGCAGTACCAGGGTCTGTGCTACAGACCACTGGGATCATGGGATTGTGCCAACTATGCCAGGATGGCATAGAGGGGGCAATTCCATGATCATAGACATGTTACATGGCCATATTCGGAGTTACCATTGTGAAGCTACATATAGGTAGTGACCTATATGTAGTGCACGCGTGTAATGGTGTCCCCGCACTCACAAAGTTCAGGGAATTGGCTCTGAACAATGTGGGGGCACCTTGGCTAGTGCCAGGGTGCCCTCACACTAAGTAACTTTGCACCTAACCTTTACCAGGTAAAGGTTAGACATATAGGTGACTTATAAGTTACTTAAGTGCCGTGTAAAATGGCTGTGAAATAACGTGGACGTTATTTCACTCAGGCTGCAGTGGCAGGCCTGTGTAAGATTTGTCAGAGCTCCCTATGGGTGGCAAAAGAAATGCTGCAGCCCATAGGGATCTCCTGGAACCCCAATACCCTGGGTACCTCAGTACCATATACTAGGGAATTATAAGGGTGTTCCAGTAAGCCAATGTAAATTGGTAAAAATGGTCACTAGCCTGTTAGTGACAATTTGGAAAGAAATGAGAGAGCATAACCACTGAGGTTCTGATTAGCAGAGCCTCAGTGAGACAGTTAGTCACTACACAGGTAACACATTCAGGCACACTTATGAGCACTGGGGCCCTGGGTTACCAGGGTCCCAGTGACACATACAACTAAAACAACATATATACAGTGAAAAATGGGGGTAACATGTCAGGCAAGATGGTACTTTCCTACACAACCCCCCCCCAAACGAAGGACAATAAGACTAGCCATGACCTGATGAGTCTTCATTGTCTAAGTGGAAATATCTGGAGAGTCCATCTGCATTGGAGTGGCTACTCCCAGGTCTATGTTCCACTGTATAGTCCATTCCCTGTAGGGATATGGACCACCTCAACAATTTAGGATTTTCACCTTTCATTTGTTTCAGCCAAAGTAGAGGTTTGTGGTCTGTCTGAACAATGAAGTGAGTGCCAAACAGGTATGGCCTCAACTTCTTCAGAGCCCAGACCACAGCAAAGGCCTCCCTCTTAATGGCAGACCAACGCTTTTCTCTAGGGGTCAACCTCCTACTAATAAAAGCAACAGGTTGATCCTGGCCCTCAGAATTAAGTTGTGATAGGACTGCCCCTACTCCTAATTCAGATGCATCAGTTTGGACATAGAATTTTTTAGAGTAACAAGGGCTTTTCAGGACAGGTGCAGAGCACATGGCCTGCTTCAGCTCCTCAAAAGCTTTCTGACAGCTTGCTGTCCATAATACCTTTTTAGGCATTTTCTTGGATGTGAGGTCATTAAGAGGGGCTGCAATGGAGCCATAGTTCTTAATGAACCTCCTGTAATACCCAGTGAGGCCTAGGAAGGCTCTCACCTGAGTCTGAGTGGTAGGGGGAACCCAATCAATAATAGTTTGGATTTTCCCCTGAAGTGGTGCAATCTGTTCCCCACCAACAAGGTGTCCCAGATAAACCACCTTACCCTGCCCTATCTGGCACTTTGAAGCCTTGATAGTGAGGCCTGCCTTTTGCAGGGCCTCCAAAACTTTCCATAGGTGGACCAGGTGATCATCCCAGCTGGAGCTAAAGACAGCTATATCGTCCAAATATGCTGCACTGAAAGCTTCCAGCCCTTGCAGGACTGTGTTCACCAACCTCTGAAAAGTGGCAGGTGCATTTTTCAAACCAAAAGGCATTACAGTAATCTGGTAATGTCCTCCAATGGTAGAAAATGCAGTCTTAGATTTAGCATCTTCTGATAATTTGATCTGCCAATACCCTGCAGTCAAATCAAAAGTGCTTAGATACTTGGCAGATGCCAGTGTATCTATAAGCTCATCTGCCCTGGGTATAGGGTGAGCATCAGTTTTGGTTACCAAGTTGAGACCTCTATAGTCTACACAAAACCGCATTTCCTTCTTTCCATCTTTAGAATTGGGTTTTGGTACCAGTACCACAGGAGAAGCCCATGGACTGTCAGAGTGCTCAACCACTCCTAGTTCCAACATTTTCTGAACTTCTTGCTTTATGCATTCCCTGACATGGTCAGGCTGCCTATAGATCTTACTTTTGACAGGTAAACTGTCTCCAGTATCTATAGTGTGCTCACACCAAGAAGTGGTGCCTGGCACAGTAGAGAAGAGTTCTGAAAATTGTCCTAGGAGATTTATGCAATTATCTTTCTGCTCAGCAGTAAGACAATCAGCCAAAACTACACCTTCCACAAGAGCATCTTGTTCTGTGGAAGAGAAGAGATCAGGTAGAGGATCACTGTCTTCTTCCTGTCCCTCATCAGTTGCCATGAGCAGGGTGAGATCAGCCCTGTCATAGTAGGGTTTCAGGCGGTTGACATGGAGCACCCTAAGGGGACTCCTGGCAGTGCCTAAGTCAACCAAGTAGGTGACTTCACCCTTCTTTTCAACAATTGTGTGGGGTCCACTCCATTTATCTTGGAGTGCTCTTGGGGCCACAGGCTCCAAGACCCACACTTTCTACCCTGGTTGGTACTGAACCAAAACAGCCTTTTGATCATGCCATTGCTTCTGGAGCTCTTGGCTGGCCTGAAGGTTTTTCCTGGCCTTTTTCATGTACTCAGCCATCCTTGATCTGAGGCCAAGTACATAATCCACAATATCCTGCTTAGGAGCTTTTAAAGGTTGTTCCCAACCCTCCTTTACAAGTGTGAGTGGACCCCTAACAGGGTGTCCAAAAAGAAGTTCAAAGGGGCTGAAGCCCACTCCTTTCTGGGGTACCTCCCTGTAGGCAAAAAGGAGGCATGGTAGAAGGATATCCCATCTCCTGCGGAGTTTTTCAGGGAGACCCATAATCATGACTTTGAGAGTTTTATTAAATCTCTCCACCAGTCCATTTGTTTGTGGATGATAGGGTGTTGTGAACTTGTACTTTACACCACACTCCTTCCACATGGCCTTTAAGTATGCAGACATGAAATTGCTTCCTCTGTCTGATACTACTTCCTTTGGGAAGCCCACCCTGGAAAATATTCCCAGGAGGGCCTTTGCCACTGCAGGAGCTGTAGTGGTCCTTAAAGGAATTGCTTCAGGATATCTTGTGGCATGGTCCACTACCACCAAGATAAACCTATTGCCTGAAGCAGTAGGAGGGTCAAGGGGGCCAACTATGTCAACCCCTACCCTTTCAAAGGGAACCCCAACCACAGGCAGTGGGATAAGGGGTGCCTTTGGGGTGCCACCTGTCTTGCCACTGGCTTGACAGGTTTCACAGGACTTACAAAATTCCTTTGTGTCCTCAGACATCCTAGGCCAATGAAACAATGGAACCAATCTGTCCCAAGTTTTCATTTGACCCAGGTGCCCAGCTAGGGGAATGTCATGTGCCAGTGTTAGGAGGAACTATCTGTACTCCTGAGGAATCACTAATCTCCTGGCAGCTCCAGGTTTAGGATCCCTATGCTCAGTGTACAAGAGGTTGTCCTCCCAGTAAACTCTGTGAGAGTCACTGACATCCCCATTAGCCTGTTTGACAGCTTGCTGTCTGAGACCCTCTAATGTGGGACAGGTTTGCTGTGCCACACTCAGTTCCTCTCTGGCAGGCCCCCCTTCACCCAAAAGCTCAGCAGTGTCTGCTTCCAGCTCCTCTGGTGTAGGTTCTGCACAGGGAGGGAATTCTTCTTCCTCAGAAGTAGAATCCACTGTAGAGGGAGGGATAGTAGGAAGTGGTTTGCTTCTACTAGCCCTAGCTTTAGGGAGCACTTGGTCCATTGTTCCAGGATCCAAGCTTCCCTGTCCTTTTTGCTTTTTGGCCTGAGCCCTTGTCAAAGCAAAAATATGCCCTGGGATGCCCAGCATTGCTGCATGGGCCTCCAACTCCACATCTGACCAAGCTGATGTCTCCAAATCATTCCCTAATAGACAGTCTACAGGTAAATCTGAAGCTACCACAACTTTCTTTGGACCAGTTACCCCCCCCCAGTTGAGATTTACAACAGCCATGGGGTGGCTTTGTGTTATGTTGTGAGCATCGGTTACTTGGTACTGGTGTCCAAGTATGTGTTGTTCAGGGTGCACCAGTTTCTCAATCACCATTGTTACACTGGCACCTGTGTCCCTGTAGGCCTGGACCTCAACACCATTTATTAGGGTTAGTTGCTTGTACTTCTCAAGTTATGGGGGCAAGCAACCAAAGTGGCTAAATCAATAGCCCCTTCAGAGACTAAAGTAGCCTCTGTGGTCTCCCTAATCAGACCAACCCCAACTAAATTACCAAAAGTGAGCCCAGCTACTCCCTTGGATTGGCTATTAGTAGGTTTGCTCCCACCACCACTGCTATTAGTAGGGACACTAGGTGTAGCAGTAGGGGTTGTAGTGGTAGGAGCTGTGGTGCCTTTCTTTGGACAACTGGGATCTGTTGTCCAATGGCCTTTTATTTTACATAAATAGCACCATGGTTTCTTTTCCTTGTTCTGATTAAAGGAGGATTTGGACCCACCACCCCCACCAGAGTGTTTTTGTGGGCCTGATGAAGACTCATTTTTAGATTTGTCCCCACCCTTGTCAGAAGACTTACCATCCTTCTTTTTGTTGCCATCTTTGTCACCCCCTGTATGAACTTTTCTGTTCACTCTTGTTCTGACCCATTTGTCTGCCTTCTTTCCCAATTCTTGGGGAGAGGTCAGATCAGAGTCCACCAAGTACTGGTGCAACAAATCAGACACACAATTATTAAGAATATGCTCTCTCAGGATTAAGTTATACAGGCTGTCATAATCAGTAACTTTACTGCCATGTAACCACCCCTCCAAGGCCTTCACTGCCTGGTCAATGAAATCAACCCAGTCTTGTGAAGACTCCTTTTTGGTCTCTCTGAACTTTATCCTGTACTGTTCAGTGGTTAAGCCATAACCATCCAGGAGTGCATTCTTAAGAACTTGGAAATTATTAGCATCATTTTCTTTCACAGTAAGGAGCCTATCCCTACCTTTTCCACTAAATGATAGCCATAGGATAGCAGCCCACTGCCTTTGAGGGACATCCTGTACAACACAGGCCCTCTCAAGTGCAGCAAACCACTTGTTAATGTCATCCCCCTCCTTGTAAGGGGGAACTATCTTGTGCAGATTCCTGGAATCATGCTCTTTTGCAGGATGACTATGGGGAATACTGCTGCTGCCACCATGGGTATCTAAACCCAACTTCTGTCTTTCCTTCTCTAATTCAAAAGACTGTCTATCCAAATCCAGCTGTTGCTTTTTAAGCTTCAGTCTGGTTTGTTCCACCCTCAACTTATTGAGTTCCCTCTCTAACATTCTGTCATCAGGGTTGGTGGGAGGGACATTTCTAGAAACAGAGCTATGATGGGAATGAACAGAAGGAGACCTGTCCCTTACAGAAGCCAACTTAACAGCTTGGTTTACAGAAACATTACTACCAGTATGGTGAGAATAAATGCTTTTGCTATGATGTGAGATAACACTATTTATTTGGTGTGGCTCATCATCATTACCATCTATGCTAGATTGTCTAGTAATGGGCAGGCTAGGAAGTTTCTTCCCTGAATCTTTTCCTGGGGGAGTCCCTGAATCAGATTGGGAACTATTAGGTACTTTTTCAACAGATGGGGCACCTATGGCCTTATCCTGTTCTCTAAGCATGTTAAGTAACAGTTCCAAGGCAGGATTCTTCCCTACACTCAAACCTCTCTCTATACAGAGACTCCTTGCTCTTTTCCAGCTAAGGTTGTCATATGCAAGTTTGGACAGATCAACACTTTGGCCTGTGCCAGACATTTTTTAGAGAGAGTTAAAGTGATAGAAAAAGAGAAAAAAGTTTTCAGAACTTTTTGGAAAGACAGAAAAAAACTTTTTAAACTTTTAAGAACTTTTTGAAAGTTTAGAAGTACTTTTCAGCACTTAGAAAAGAGTGAAAAGAGGAAATGCAAAACTTTTTGGCTATGTGTATATACACTGACCTTGTTTTGTATATTTTTCTCTTATGAAAAGTACAATGACAAGAGTGGTAAGTAGTCTCAAGCACTTATCCCACCACTGCACAACCAATGTAGGAGGCTGGACTGGCTTGTAGTGAGTACCAAGGGGTACTTGCACCTTGCACCAGGCCCAGTTATCCCTTATTAGTGTATAGGGTGTCTAGCAGCTTAGGCTGATAGATAATGGTAGCTTAGCAGAGCAGCTCAGGCTGAACTAGGAGACGTGTGAAGCTACTACAGTACCACTTAGTGTCATATGCACAATATCATAAGAAAACACAATACACAGTTATACTAAAAATAAAGGTACTTTATTTTTATGACAATATGCCAAAGTATCTTAGAATGTACCCTCAGTGAGAGGATAGGAAATATACACAAGATATATATACACAATAGCAAAAATATGCAGTATAGTCTTAGAAAACAGTGCAAACAATGTATAGTTACAATAGGATGCAATGGGGAAACATAGGGATAGGGGCAACACAAACCATATACTCCAAAAGTGGAATGCGAACCACGAATGGACCCCAAACCTATGTGACCTTGTAGAGGGTCGCTGGGACTATTAGAAAATAGTGAGAGTTAGAAAAATAACCCTCCCCAAGACCCTGAAAAGTGAGTGCAAAGTGCACTAAAGTTCCCCTAAGGACAAAATAGTTGTGTTAGAGGAATATTGCAGGAAAGACACAAACCAGCAATGCAACAACTGTGGATTTCCAATCTAGGGTACCTGTGGAACAAGGGGACCAAGTCCAAAAGTCACAAGCAAGTCGGAGATGGGCAGATGCCCAGGAAATGCCAGCTGCGGGTGCAAAGAAGCTTCGACTGGACAGAAGAAGCTGAGGTTTCTGCAGGAACGAAAAGGGCTAGAGACTTCCCCTTTGGTGGACGGATCCCACTCGCCTTGGAGAGTCGTGCAGAAGTGTTTTCCCGCCGGAAGGACGCCAACAAGCCTTGCTAGGCGCAAATCGTGCGTTTGGCGTTTTTGGACGCTGCTGGGGCCCAGGAGGGACCAGGAGGTCGCAAATTGGACCTGAAGAGAGAGGGGACGTCGAGCAAGACAAAGAGCCCTCACTGAAGCAGGTAGCACCCGGAGAAGTGCCAGAAACAGGCACTACGAGGATGCGTGAAACGGTGCTCGCCGAAGTTGCACAAAGGAGTCCCACGTCGCCGGAGACCAACTTAGAAAGTCGTGCAATGCAGGTTAGAGTGCCGTGGACCCAGGCTTGGCTGTGCACAAAGGATTTCCGCCGGAAGTGCACAGGGGCCGGAGTAGCTGCAAAGTCGCGGTTCCCAGCAATGCAGCCCAGCGAGGTGAGGCAAGGACTTACCTCCACCAAACTTGGACTGAAGAGTCACTGGACTGTGGGGGTCACTTGGACAGAGTCGCTGGATTCGAGGGACCTCGCTCGTTGTGCTGAGAGGAGACCCAAGGGACCGGTAATGCAGCTTTTTGGTGCCTGCGGTTGCAGGGGGAAGATTCCGTCGACCCACGGGAGATTTCTTCGGAGCTTCTGGTGCAGAGAGGAGGCAGGCTACCCCCACAGCATGCACAAGCAGGAAAACAGTCGAGAAGGCAGCAGGATCAGCGTTACAGAGTTGCAGTAGTCGTCTTTGCTACTATGTTGCAGGTTTGCAGGCTTCCAGCGCGGTGAGCGGTCGTTTCCTTATCAGAAGGTGAAGAGGGAGATGCAGCGGAACTCGGCTGAGCTCATGCATTCGTTATCTGAAGTTTCCCCAGAGACAGAGACCCTAAATAGCCAGAAAAGAGGGTTTGGCTACCTAGGAGAGAGGATAGGCTAGCAACACCTGAAGGAGCCTATCACAAGGAGTCTCTGACGTCACCTGGTGGCACTGGCCACTCAGAGCAGTCCAGTGTGCCAGCAGCACCTCTGTTTCCAAGATGGCAGAGGTCTGGAGCACACTGGAGGAGCTCTGGACACCTCCCAGGGGAGGTGCAGGTCAGGGGAGTGGTCACTCCCCTTTCCTTTGTCCAGTTTCGCGCCAGAGCAGGGGCTAAGGGGTCCCTGAACCGGTGTAGACTGGCTTATGCAGAATTGGGCACATCTGTGCCCAACAAAGCATTTCCAGAGGCTGGGGGAGGCTACTCCTCCCCTGCCTTCACACCATTTTCCAAAGGGAGAGGGTGTCACACCCTCTCTCAGAGGAAGTTCTTTGTTCTGCCATCCTGGGCCAGGCCTGGCTGGACCCCAGGAGGGCAGCTGCCTGTCTGAGGGGTTGGCAGCAGCAGCAGCTGCAGTGAAACCCCAGGAAGGGCAGTTTGGCAGTACCAGGGTCTGTGCTACAGACCACTGGGATCATGGGATTGTGCCAACTATGCCAGGATGGCATAGAGGGGGCAATTCCATGATCATAGACATGTTACATGGCCATATTCGGAGTTACCATTGTGAAGCTACATATAGGTAGTGACCTATATGTAGTGCACGCGTGTAATGGTGTCCCCGCACTCACAAAGTTCAGGGAATTGGCTCTGAACAATGTGGGGGCACCTTGGCTAGTGCCAGGGTGCCCTCACACTAAGTAACTTTGCACCTAACCTTTACCAGGTAAAGGTTAGACATATAGGTGACTTATAAGTTACTTGAGTGCAGTGTAAAATGGCTGTGAAATAACGTGGACGTTATTTCACTCAGGCTGCAGTGGCAGGCCTGTGTAAGATTTGTCAGAGCTCCCTATGGGTGGCAAAAGAAATGCTGCAGCCCATAGGGATCTCCTGGAACCCCAATACCCTGGGTACCTCAGTACCATATACTAGGGAATTATAAGGGTGTTCCAGTAAGCCAATGTAAATTGGTAAAAATGGTCACTAGCCTGTTAGTGACAATTTGGAAAGAAATGAGAGAGCATAACCACTGAGGTTCTGATTAGCAGAGCCTCAGTGAGACAGTTAGTCACTACACAGGTAACACATTCAGGCACACTTATGAGCACTGGGGCCCTGGGTTACCAGGGTCCCAGTGACACATACAACTAAAACAACATATATACAGTGAAAAATGGGGGTAACATGTCAGGCAAGATGGTACTTTCCTACAGATGCCAAATGCACACCAAACAAAGTCCAATATTGTGTCAAACATTCTCCATAGTGGGGATGTATGGAAGCCAAAAGGCGGTTTAAATTCCTTAGTTCGTAATCATCAGTTCCTTTATTCATAATTCATTCTTCCACTTTTTCAGGTTTCCACTACACCAGCCAAGTTTCCAACACAACAGTCGACACGTGTTATATCACAACAGTGACTTTTTCAAGGCTGTGGAAGTATATAAATACACCAAATGTAATAAGACAAACTATATGGCCAAGAACACTCCTACAAGTTAGCACAGGTTGTTCATGTTAGCCAACCAGAGTCAAGCCCGAAGGTCCACTGAAAAGTGCCATGCATAAAAGTTGTGAATGAATGAGTGCATACCAGAAAGTTGGACAGCCAACAGAGTATAGAATCAAAACAGCATATATTTGTAAGCATGTGAGTCAGTTGGAAATGTGCATACACACGTATCCAAATAAAGTAACAGCAACTAAACCGGGAAAGGCTTATGTCGAAGCAAAGATGTGCGCCCATAGATAAACATCAAGTTCAACCAAGAGAAATTGGAATTCAAGTATGAGAAAGTATAAACACAGGAAAAGGGAGAGAAATATAACTAAGAATGCAGGCAGGTGAAACAAATGTGCATTACGCTAACTTACTATCAGATGGGGAATCCCGCCAAGATTGAAACATGGAGAAATCCAGATAAGTACCCCAAAAAATGTTATCTGCAATTCTGAAAAGCAAAAGACATACAAATAAGTATGTGTAGTACATTTGAGGACTATCGCTGTCTTTGTGCAAAGAACTATCAGTACACTAACCTCTCTAGTGCACGAGAGAGCCCTAAAATTTTGGTGATCAATGTGTCAAATATACTAGATTTATCATTGAGTATTTAGTAAGTGAAATTCAAAATTTGAAAGCATGCATGTAATGGAAATAACCAAAGTCATGACAAGGTATATTTACAGTAGTTACAAAAAGTCCGAAAATTGCAAAGTTGAAGAGATAAAATTAAAATTAAAAATAAAGGGATAAGATTGTGCCAAGTACGTAACATACCTTATTTTATCAGGTGAGTCCCCGGAAAGTAACAATAATTCTGGACCATAATAAGCTCTGAAAGAAGGAAGGAAATATAGAACAATTGCTGGGGTGAACAAAAGTCCGAGACATCTAAACATGTGAGACATCTTAACATAAGGAGATTAATAAGAAAAAAAATAGAGTTATAGAGGCAACCTGAACTGCCTAAAACTCATAACATATATTCACAATCAAATCCAGTGGTCGTGACATGAAGACAAAGAGGTATATTTAAGAGCCCCTAGCGCCACTGGAGCGTCACTTTTCATGTCGCTCCAGTGGCGCTACGCACTGCTCCATATTTACAACGAGGTGTAACACCACTTTTTTGTGGCGTTATGCCTCCTTGTAAACATGGGCTCTTCCAATGCAGTTTTCTGCGTCAGAGCGGCATGCAACGGGTGTTGCTGTGGGCGTTCCACCACAACACCCATTGCTTTTGACGCTGCCTCAGATTTATGAGTTGTCGTAAATTTGAGGCAGTCTCTGGGGGTGGCATTAGCATGGCAAAGCAAGGAGGAATGCTTTTATTCCTCCTCTTTTTTTGCTTTTTCTAGGTGTGCTGCACTCTGCAGCACACATAGAAGAAGCAAAATGCCATGGACTATTGTTTACATGCACATAAACAATCTACCCCCTTGCATTATGGTGTAAGGATGCCTGCGTTGGCGCTAGGCGGGTTAATTCAGCGCCAGCTGGCGGAAAAGTAGGAGTGCGCCATATTCCTCTAAATACACCACACCCCTGTGTTACAAAAGTGGTGCAGCTATATTTGGCGCTGCTATTTTTGGTACAGGACCGCGCTGCAACACTTTAGCATAAATCTGGGACAAAATCTCCTAATACCACAATGTCAAGTAGTGTTCTGCCTGAAATGGACTGCAGAACAAACAGATTTCCGAAGACTGCGCCATTAAATACCGGTACACTTCCATGTACGTCACTGAAAGCCAAAACCAAGGAAGGGCACGTGCACGTTGTTGCATCATGCTACATGCGGGTGCCATATTTAAGAAGTAAAAGATGTAGTTATGTCTACAGGGTCAAGAGTTTGTGGACAGATAAGCCAGAGGACGTTTTGAATCACAATGGGTCTGTATCAACATAGACAATGCTCACCCATCTCATTCATGACAGAACGGGATAAAATATTTGGTGTAATCTGGCATTTCAAAAGCTGGTGCACTTCAGAGTACATTTTTGAGCTCTTGGATGGCTTCCATGCTCTTGTCATCTTTTGGTATCAGGTCACTAACATCAGTGGGCATCAGCCATTGTAGGGGCATCACCACAAGGGAAAAATTGGGAATCCAATATCAGGAGTAGCCAACCATGCCTAAAAACATGTGCACATCTGTGTGATTGCGAATTTCATTTTGAGAACAACCTCAATGAGCTCTGGGGATCCTTCTGGCTCCCTTCTCAATCTGGTGTCCTAAGTATTTGACCTCTTTTCAGCAATACTGTAGTTTATATGTGGGAAACCTTATGCCCATTCTCAGCAACATGGCTGAGCATGACTGTGGTGTCTTATCTGCAGACTTATTTTATTATTGATGCTCTGAGCAAGTCATTGATGTACTGCACTAAGGTGGAACTGCATTGTAGTCTACATTTTGATTCAGGAACTTGTTGCAGTATGGGGGGCTCTCTGTATACACTTGAGGAGTGCAATGCCGAAATGCATAGAGATACCGGCCCTCTTCATGAAGGGGGGTGAAAACAAAATGCCTGACATGTCAATGACTGTGAACCACTTGGCTTCTGGGGCAATTTGGAATAGGATCACCGCTCGGTTTGGTACCACAGCTTAGAATGGAACCAGTACTTAAATTCTGCTTGTTGTTTCCAAGGCAGGGCACCAGGCTTATTTTGGAGGGCCGGCACTTTTTTTTTCTGCAAAAACGAAAAAACGTCACAATGGGAGAAAGCAGAAAGCTGCAAGAGCGAGCTGAAAGAACAGGGAGTCGCTGTAAAGGGATTGAAGAGGCCTGAGAAGGCTTCAGGATTATCCTGCCTCATTATTCCATATTCGCACATTTAATTGCAGTAGCTGCGTGTTTAAGAGGAGGGCTTTGGGCACGGGCACATTTTTATTTACAAATTAAGCACTGCACAGAACGACTATTTGGTTTATTTTCTAAATTTCTGCACAATTCTCCACTTCTTACTTGCTTTTGGCAAGGCCACAATCGGAGAGTTACATGGAAAATGGCTGCCTTCAAAATGCCCTGTTCTTTCGTATTCTCAGTTTTCTGGTTTGACTCGGCAATTGCTTCTTGAGTCAATTTGAAAGATTGTGTTTGGGAAAAGACTCTGGTGGTCATTCTGACCTCGGCGGTAAAAGGCGCCTACCGCCGGTCAGAAATCCTCCATAATTCCTCCGCGGTCGCGGTAACCCGCCACGGTCATTCTGACCCGCAGCAGCCAAACCTCCGAAAATCCGACAGCCACAACAGACCGCCAGACCAGCGGTCAGCGGAAAAGTGGAGGTGACCAAACCTCCACCGTCACGCCAACAGAAATACACCCATGCCATTACGACCCACGAATCCACGCGGCGGTCTTTCAAACGCGGTTTTCCATTGGCGGTACACACCGCCGCGGTCAGAATACACACAAACGAACAAAACTCAGCCACATTGGCCGATTTGAATTCCACACACCTGATACACATACACACACCACTCCCACACACACAATACAATATAAAACACACACCCACATCACCCACAAACCCCTTCGACCAAAATCCTAAAAGAAGCACTGAGAGACACAGCAGCGATCACAGAACACCATCACACAGAGGCACACTACACCATCACCCACACAATATCCACACACAAAACAACACACACCACCACACTCAACACACTTAACTACACATACTCCACCCCAAACATCATACACACCACTCATGGTGGAGGAAATCGTTCGGGTAGAGCCCCAGCTCTTCGGCATACAGATCCAATACACCAGCATTGCCCGGAGGACGGAGCTATGGCAGAGGATTGTCGACAGGGTCAACGCTGTGGGACAGCACCCCAGAAATCGGGAAGACATCAGGAAGCGATGGAACGACCTACGGGGGAAGGTGCGTTCCATGGTATCCAGGCACAACATCGCCGTGCAGAAGACTGGCGGAGGACCCCCACCTCAACCCCCACAATTTACAACATGGGAGGAGGAAGTCTTGAACATCCTGCATCCTGACGGCCTCGCAGGAGTCGGCGGAGGAATGGATTCTGGTAAGTTGAAGCTTCACTACTGCTTCCCCCCCACCTGCATGCCAAATCATACCCCAACCCTCACCCCCATCCTCGAACCCCACCCTCACCCCCACCCCCATCCTCACCCCCACCCTCACCCCCACCACCATCCTCACCCCCACCACCATCCTCACCCCCACCCCCAGCACACCTATTCCCTGCCAATGTCTCACCATCACAACCCACACATCCCAAAACCTAGGCCTGCATGCGTCCACTAAGCATGGACACCCATCACCAAAGCATGCCCAATGCATATACACATCCCCCCCACAAGCCACCCTCACCAAAGCCCCCACACACGAATGCCAGCACTTGGGGACACGGGAACCCACAGATACACCCATATGGCACACATTGAAACTATAACCATACCTCTATACCCCTGCAGGACCCGACCGCCAACACACCGCCACGGAGGGCCCAGAATTCTCCACACCCCCCACCCAAGAGGCCGTCAGCGATGACAGCAGCTCTGTCGACCTGGACACTGATGACCAGCCCGGACCATCGGGGACCTCTGGACAGTCGGTTCCCCTGACACAGGCACAGGCCACTACAGACCCAAACCCCTCTGGGAACACCAGCACAGCTCCCACCCAGCGGGCCCATGCCTCTGTCTCCAGGGCGCGTCAATCTGCGGTGTGTCTACCACTACAGGGCACCCAGGATAACCCACCACCCCAACAACAACAGGGACCTGGGGGCAGTGGTAGTGGGCACACCGGCCAGGGGGCAGAGGCCCAGGGAAACAGGGCAACTCGGAGGGCAGCTGTGCGACAGGGGGGGGACGGGCCCAGGGAACCCACTCTCCACGAGGCCCTCACCACCATCATGGGAGCATACAACCGCTCCCAGGAGACGATGGCGACGGTACTGGCCAGGTTCCAGGAGATCCAGGTACTGCAGGAGGAACACTATCGGGGGTACAAGGAGGACATCAGAGCCCTCACCTCCACCCTGGTTACCATGGTAGGGCTGCTGCAGGAACTCATCAACACCAGGACGGACACTCAACAACAACAAAGGGCCCCTGCCACTAGCCTGGACCAAGAACAGCCAACCACCTCCGCCGGCGCTAGTGGACAGGAGGCCCCCGCACAACAGCAGCCCACCAGACCCCCACCTCCTGCAGGAGAAGAACCACCCCGCAAGAGGGCCCTGAGATCTCGCAAGAAGACAGAGTAGGATGTCAAGACCCCCGCCAGCAAACGATACCACCTGATGTCATCCCACTGTCCCACATTGTCACCCTGTCCATCCTTGAACTGCCCATGCTCCATCTCTCCACAGGCCTATGGACAATGCACCTGTGTGACTGTTACTCTGGACTCTGCCATGGACATTCCTTCACCATAGCCCCCACCCACTTGAAACCACCCATCCCATTTTGAGCACTGAAATAAACACCTATTTTGCACAAAACTATCTGGAGTCTGGCTGTGAATTCAAAATATTGTAATTGACATGACAGTGCAAATATGTCCTTGTACATAGTGAAGTCAACAAACAGCTGCCACAAAGCTGTAGTCCATGGGGAAACGAAGCACAGGACTCGTAGTGGGGACCCCAGATCTGAAATAGGGAGGGAAAAGCCACAACTCAGTCATCATACACTGGGGCAAATAGACAGGCAGCAGAGATGCAGGAGAGTATTTTACATTTACAAAATTATGTTTGAATTGTTACCTGTGTCCTATTGGAAGTACTGTGCAATGATTCTGTCCCTGTTGTCTGTTTCATCCCCGTCGTCTTCCTCCTCTTCACTCTCCACAGGTTCCACAGCTGCCACAACACCACCATCTGGACCATCCTCCTGCAGGAAAGGCACCTGGCGGCGCAAAGCCAGGTTGTGAAGCATGCAGCAGGCCACGATGATGTGACACACCTTCTTAGGTGAGTACATTAGGGATCCACCTGTCATATGCAGGCACCGAAACCTGGCCTTTAGGAGGCCGAAGGTGCGTTCGATCACCCTCCTAGTACGCCCATGGGCCTCATTGTACCGTTCCTCTGCCCTGGTCCGGGGATTCCTTACTGGGGTCAGTAGCCACAACAGGTTGGGGTACCCAGAGTCCCCCAATAGCCATACACGGTGTCTCTCTAGCTGTTCCATCACGTAAGGGATGCTGCTATTCCTTAGGATGTAGGCGTCATGCACTGACCCAGGGAATTTGGCATTTACATGCGAGATGTACTGGTCAGCCAAACACACCACCTGGATGTTCATGGAATGGTAACTTTTTCTGTTCCTGTACACCTGCTCCCTGTCTCTTGGGGGAACCAAAGCCACATGGGTCCCATCAATGGCACCAATGACGTTGGGAATATGTCCAAGGGCATAGAAATCACCCTTCACTGCAGCCAATTCGCCCACCTCAGGGAAAAGGATGTAGCTCCTCATGTATTTCATCAGGGCCGACAACACTGGATAACACCTTCGAAAACATGGGCTGAGACATCCCAGAAGCAATTCCCACTGTTGTCTGAAATGACCCACTTGCCAAGAAATGGAGTACTGACAGGACCTGCACCAGAGGGGGAATCCCTGTGGGTTGGCGGATGGGGGACATCAGGTCGGGCTCCAGCTGGGCACACAGTTCATGTATAGTGGCACGGTCAAGCCGGTAGGTCAGGATAATGTGGCGTGCTTCCATTGTCGACAGGTCCACCAGCGGCCTGTACACGGGAGGATTCATCCGTCTCCTCGCCAAACCCAGCGGACGGTGCCTAGGAAGGACAACATGGAGCACACAGTCAAGCAACCCACAGGTACGTACTCACAGCTTGCACAGTAAACGATTCTCTATGCAGTGAATGGCGTGTCTGAGTGGCTATGCAAGGCCTAGGCCTGTGTGACGCAGTTGAAATTGAGCCATGTGGACCCTCGAAATGGCGGCTGCCTGACCTGTGAAGTGTGACAATGGGATGTGAGGTCAATGCGCTGGCGTGGCACACCGCGGCGGTCGGCGGTCGAAGACCGCGGCGCGAAGCCGCATTGGTTAACATTGAAGCCTATGGGTTTCAGGAGCCAATGGCGAAGGGCGCCGGCGGTGGCGGGACGCACCGCCACGGTACGCACCGCCGCGGGCGTGACCGCCATTTTCTATCTACTTATTCACTTGCGACTTGAACTTTCACAGGAGAGGACCTATACTGCAAGTGTTGCTGTGACCTCGGTCTGGAAGGGACAATGGCTGCTGCGCCTGGGGAAAGGGCCCCTGCCTTCACTGGAGAAGAGTTGTAGAAACTTGTGGATGGGGTCCTCCCCCAGTATGCGCTACTCTACGGTCCTCCAGACCAACAAGTGAGTTTAATTCAATATGGATTTGGGGCCACTGGCTGGCTTGGGAGCCTGGCGGGGGGCCTGGCGGGGATGGGGGGCATGTTGGGCCTGGCGGGGGGGCCTGGTGGGGGGCCCTGGCGGGGGGCCTGGCGGGGATGGGGGGCATGTTGGGCCTGGCGGGGATTGGGGGCATGTTGGGCCTGGCGGGGGGGCCTGGCGGGGGGCCTGGCGGGGATGGGGGGCATGTTGGGCCTGGCGGGGGCATGGCGGGGGGCCTGGCGGGGATGGGGGGCATGTTGGGCCTGGCGGGGGGCCTGGCGGGGATGGGGGGCATGTTGGGCCTGGCGGGGGGCATGGCGGGGATGGGGGGCATGTTGGGCCTGGCGGGGGGCATGGCGGGGGGCCTGGCGGGGATGGGGGGCATGTTGGGCATGGCGGGGGGCCTGGCGGGGATGGGGGGCATGTTGGGCCTGGCGGGGGCCTGGCGGGGATGGGGGGCATGTTGGGCCTGGCGGGGGGCCTGGCGGGGATGGGGGGCGTTGGGCCACTGGCAACGAAAATGCAGACAAACTTGAACGTGGTATTTCTCCCTCCCTGTACGTGTCACATAGGTCCGCGCCCATGAGAAGATCGGGATTTGGCGTGCCATCGCCAAGGAAGTCCGGACCCTGGGGGTCCACCATCGACGGGGCACCCACTGCCGCAAGAGGTGGGAGGACATCCGCCGCGGGACCAAGAAGACTGCCGAGTCTCTGCTGGGGATGGCCTCCCAACGTAGGCGGGGTGCCTGCCGTCAACTGACCCCCCTGATGTTCCGGATCCTGGCGGTGGCCTACCCTGATTTGGATGGGCGCGTGAGGGCAGCACAGCAGACACAAGGGGGTGAGTACAAGCATAATCTACTCTGTTGTCGCACAGTGGAGGTGTCTGGGTGGGGGAGGAGGGCTGTGGGTCCCCCTAGGCCAGGGCGATATCTGTAGGCTGGGCACCCCCGTAAGCCCCTGTGTCCCCAGCCACCACCCTCAGTAGTGTGCCAGTACAGCCATCCCTGGGCCGTGTCATCCATGGGTGCAGTTGTCAACTCAAGGCGTGTAGGGCATGTTCCACGGAATGCGTAGGGGACCCCAAGTGCGCAACTTAGTGCAGGGGGCATCTGTGTCTGTCATGTCCGCTAACTGTACCGGTGATCCATGTACTCAAAATCTCTTTATTTCTCTCTCCCCCCCCCTTTTTGTTTGTCTTTCTGTGCTTGTGTGCATCAGCATCATCAGGCGGAGGAGAAGTGGCATCGGGGCAGGAGGGAGCTGCATCTCACATGGCCCAGGAGGGCCATGCCACAGAGTCTGACTGGACCAGTGAGACGGAGGGCGAGGGGAGCTCCACAACGGGGACGACTGGACCCTGCAGCGACACGGACACGTCCTCGGAAGGGAGCTCCCTTGCGGGGGTGGCACCATCCGTGCCCCCCGCCATTACAGGTACAGCCGCCACCCAGCGCACCATCTCCGCCCTCCCAGCAGCCCCTCAGCGTTCGCCCCGTGCCTGCTCTGCCAGGAAGCCGGGCATCTCCTTCGCCCCAGGCACCTCAGGCCCTGCCCCTGTTACCCCCGCTGCCCTCAGTGAGGAGGTCATTGACCTCCTCCGAACGCTCATTGTTGGGCAGACTACCCTTTTGAATGCCATCCAGGGGGTGGAGAGGGAGGTTCATCGCAGCAATGAAGGGCATTCATTCGGGTCAGGCTGCCCATCAGCGATCGTTCCAGGCTCTGGCCTCAGCACTGACGGCAGCCATTGTCCCTGTCTCCTGCCTCCCTCTACTAACTCCCTCCTCCCAGTCTCCTGTTCCTCTGCCTGTCCCACCCACACCATCAGACCAGCCTGCACACACCTCAACACCCAAGAGCAGCTCATCCAAACATAAGCACCACAGATCACGCAGACATTCACACAAGCAACATTCCGATGCAGACATGCCAACAGTCACTACCACCTCTGTGACCCCCACCTCCTCGTCTCCCTCCTCCCTCCCTGTGATGTCTACACTCACACCTTCATTCACCTCACCATCAGCCAGTGTTTCCATCACCAGCACACCCTCCAGTACAGTCCGCACACGTGCAGTCACCACCCCCACTGCCATTTACACGTCCCCTGTGTCCTCTCCCACTGTGTCTGTCACCCCCTCTTCCACACCACACAAACGCAGCCACCCACCCACCCAACAGCCATCCACCTCACGACAGCCTCCCGCTCCTGCACCTGCACCTGCACCCAAAGACAGCAAACTTGTCTCGCCTACAACCACATCCTCTCCCTCCACTCCCATACCCACTGTACCTACCACTATCCATTGTCCCAGGAAAATCTATCTCTCTACTGCTACCTTCTTTCCTGACCCTGAGCCCCCCCCTCCTTCTCGTCGGGGTAAGAAGAGCACCTCAGCCACCACCAGCCCTGCAGCCCCCTTGACAAGGGTGCAGGGGTATTGGAGCCCACCAGCCCGCAGGTCTGGATCTTTGCCCAGCAGCAAGGGGACAGCCAGCCCACCCCCTGGGAAGAGGAGCAGAAGGCGGAAGGGCCGCCGCAGGAGCCCGGGTTCTATATCCCCCCAGGACACTAGCCAGCCACTGTCAACAGCCACAGCTCCAAAGGGAGGAAAGGGCCACAGACTCCCGACTAAGGAGGGCAAGGGCAGCAAGGCGGAGAAGTCAGGCAGCAGGCCTGCTGCCCATGGAGGACCCGTCACAGCTGCCCAGGAGGAGCCCGCAACCCCCATAGCCGCTGCCCAGGGAGGAACCGTCACAGCTGCCCAGGGAGAGCCCACCACGCCCATAGCCGCTGCCCAGGGAGGACCCAGCCCAGCTGGCCAGGAGGGCCCCACCACCCACAGCCCAGGTGGGCATTGAAGGAGCACCATCCCCGCTGCCCAGGAGGGCACCACCAGGCAATGAGCAGTTGGCCATAGAATGGCCGCCGTCTCCAGCACCGCTCCGCTGGGGACCGCCGTCTCAAGAACCGCTGAACTGGGCCCTTCAAGGCAAGAACCGCTGAACTGGGCCCTTCAAGGCAAGAACCGCTGAACTGGGCCCTTCAAGGCAAGAACCGCTGAACTGGGCCCTTCAAGGCAAGAACCGCTGAACTGGGCCCCGCCGTCTCCAGCACCGCTCCGCTGGGGACTGCCGTCTCAAGAACCGCTGACCTGGGCCCTTCAAGGCAAGAACCGCTGAACTGGGCCCTTCAAGGCAAGGACCGCTGAACTGGGCCCTGCCGTCTCCAGCACCGCTCCGCTGGGGACCGCCGTCTCAAGAACCGCTGACCTGGGCCCTTCAAGGCAAGAACCGCTGAACTGGGCCCTTCAAGGCAAGAACCGCTGAACTGGGCCCTTCAAGGCAAGGACCGCTGAACTGGGCCCCGCCGTCTCCAGCACCGCTCCGCTGGGGACCGCCGTCTCAAGAACCGCTGACCTGGGCCCTTCAAGGCAAGAACCGCTGAACTGGGCCCTTCAAGGCAAGGACCGCTGAACTGGGCCCTTCAAGGCAAGAATCGCTGAACTGGGCCCCGCCGTCTCCAGCACCGCTCCGCTGGGGACCGCTGTCTCAAGAACCGCTGACCTGGGCCCTTCAAGGCAAGAACCGCTGAACTGGGCCCTTCAAGGCAAGAACCGCTGAACTGGGCCCTTCAAGGCAAGGACCGCTGAACTGGGCCCTTCAAGGCAAGAACCGCTGAACTGGGCCCCGCCGTCTCCAGCACCGCTCCGCTGGGGACCGCCGTCTCAAGAACCGCTGACCTGGGCCCTTCAAGGCAAGAACCGCTGACCTGGGCCCTTCAAGGCAAGAACCGCTGAACTGGGCCCTTCAAGGCAAGGACCGCTGAACTGGGCCCTTCAAGGCAAGAACCGCTGAACTGGGCCCCGCCGTCTCCAGCACCGCTCTGCTGGGGACCGCCGTCTCAAGAACCGCTGAACTGGGCCCTTCCAGGCAAGAACCGCTGGCCCTTTGGCAGACGTGGCAGGGCAGGATCTGTCTCGGGCAGGGCTGCAGGATGTCCTCTGGCCAACATGCCTCCTCCAGTGGCAGTGGAGTCTGTTATGGACTGTTTGGACGGTGGCTTTGCACTCCCCAGGATGGCCCAGTGGGCAGGCCACCCACTGTATGGACTGTATGGACTGTGGCTTTGCTCTCCCCAGGATGGCCCAGTGGGCAGGCCACCCACTGTATGGACTGTATGGACTGTGGCTTTGCACTCCCCAGGATGGCCCAGTGGGCAGGCCACCCACTGTATGGACTGTGGCTTTGCACTCCCCAGGATGGCCCAGTGGGCAGGCCACCCACTGTATGGACTGTATGGACTGTGGCTTTGCACTCCCCAGGATGGCCCAGTGGGCAGGCCACCCACTGTATGGACTGTATGGACTGTGGCTTTGCACTCCCCAGGATGGCCCAGTGGGCAGGCCACCCACTGTATGGACTGTATAGACTGTGGCTTTGCTCTCCCCAGGATGGGCCAGTGGTCATGGAGTCCCCTCGTGGATCTGGCGTCGTGTACTCAAGTGGCTGAGGTGCCCCCCCTTCCCTTCCCCCTGAGGGGCCTGTCCTTTTTTCTTTCTGATGCCCCTGCAGTGTTCTCTCCGTGGAGTTCTTGTCGTGGGACTGGGCCTTGCCCCTTTGCTCAGGACCCCTGTGGTCCACGGACAGTGGTTGGACTACATGTAGTAGATGTATATATTTTGTACATAGTTTATTTATTTATTTGGATTACTGCTGTCCATTTTTCAATATATCTGCCCGTTTAAGATCTCTTCTTTTGGTCTTTGCATTATTTCGGAGGGGGGGGTTTGTGGGTTGTGACAGTGATCTGTGGGAATGCATTGATGTGTGTGTTGTAGTGGGTGTGGGTGGGTGGGTGTGTGCCGGTAATCTTTTCCCTCCCCTGTGTCGTAGGTGCAGTACTCACCGATGTCTTCCGCGCCGCCGGGCGTGCTCCTGGTACAGGAGCAGGTATAGGAGTGCGGGGATGACCTGTAACTCGGGTTCCATACTGCCGGAATCTCGCGTGGAGTATGTGGAGGTGAGCGTTTTCCCGTTCGTAGTCTGTTTCCGCCGTGTTTTTATCGGCGGTGCTCCCGCCCCGGAAAAGGTGGCGGATTGGTGGGTCGTGATAGGGTGGGCGGTACATTGTCTGCCGCCTGGCTGTTGGCGGGGACCGCCGCGCTGTTTGTTTGTTCCGCCGTGGCGGGCGGAGTGTTAATGCGGCGGGCTGTGTTGGCGGTTCCCGCCAGGGTCAGAATTGCATATTTTGGACCGCCGGCCTGTTGGCGGGTTGGCCGCCGCTTTATCACCGACCGCCAGGGTCAGAATGAGGGCCTCTGTCAGATCTAAGAGCAATGTTTAAAAGGCAGCAACCTGGAGTATGCCTATTTCTTACCCTGTGAAGTTGCTAACGTCTCTGACTGTGTTCTTTATGTTAAGGGTCAAATCAGCTTTAGTGAAAATAGAGTACATCTTGACTTCAGACTCTTGTGAATGTAATTTAAACTTGACATCCACCAAATGGGTTCCTAATCCAGCTCCCTCAGGTGTGCAATATATCACACATTTGAGCTTGCATAATAGATCTCTCCCAAGGAGATTTAAGGGGCTTGAGCCACAAATTACAAGTTGATGGTGATCTCTGATAGTGCCTAGTTTTGCTGGAACAGTAGCTGAAACTTGATTTGTGTGTTGCTGATTTGAAATGTCTAGAACTTGGACCTCTTTTTCAAGAGCGGTAGGTTTTTGACCTCAACTGTCCATACAGTGGTTCCGATATTTATTAAAAGGGCACAGGGCGACCATTAACCTTTCCCTCCACATAAGGGTCACTCTGATTCAATACAGAACTGTGCCAAGTACACAACTCTCCTCCCTTCTGAGGCACCACATTGGGTCTGTTTGAGTGCTAAGAAATTCTAAACATGATGGGGACCTGTGTAGCCTGATTTGGTAATTCCACAAATGATTTACACCAAGGATTGAGGCTCCTATCTGTCGCACCTGTCACTGTAGGGTCTTGTTTTCACCTCTCTGGTGCACGGAACTAGAGGACCAGCCCTTGTCACACTTCCTTTGGACAACAAGGTCCAAATGTCAGTTTGGAAATATTGTGTCCCAGTACCAATATGTTTCCCTCAATTAGAATACACTTATTTCTCAATTTCACTCAGTAAGTTTCACATAATACTAATATCCACATCGAAAATCATCAACAAGTGAATAGCATCCAAATTTAGTCACATGAAGAGAAAGCCTTCTCCAAGTGTTCATTCTTTTATTTGTATTCATCTTTTCAAAATAATCCATCCCTTCAAATAGCAAAGCATTTCCTCTTCCTTAGTGACATGTTCAGGGCTTCATTATGTCAAACAAAATCCCCACTCATCAAAATGGAATCACTTTCAAAGCTCATTGTTCATCTTTTTGTTTCTGTTATTCCAAATCATAACTACAGGTCCCGAACGCTACAGTGTCGTCAATAAGGAGTCCTCCTCATGATACATTGTCCATCTTCACCCACTCCTCGATCTCCACAGTATCTACTAATGCCTTTTTGCGGCATAAGTGAATGCTGTGTAGATCAAGGAGTGGGCGATACAGACCCACAGGACACAAAGAGGGCTTTGGATCCATTATAACCATGTGGTTTTATTGGCAACACAATGATAAAGTAAAGGTGGACAAAGTACCATGAGGAGGACTCCTTATTGACGACATTGTAACATATAGGCCCATATTTATACTTTTTGACGCAAAACTGCGCCAACGCAGTTTTGCGTAAAAAAAAATAGCGCCGGCTGACGCCATTCTGAAGCGCCATGCGGGCGCCGTATTTATTGAATGACGTTAGCCGGCGTTAGCCGCCGGCGCTGTCTGGTGTGCGTTAAAAAAAACGACGTACACCAGGCAACGCCGGCGTAGGGGGAAAATGGCGTATGGGCGTCCACAAATGGTGCAAGTCAGGCTGAGGCAAAAAAATCGCCACAACCCAATTTGCGCCATTTTTTTACGACGCCCATCCCCCATTGAAATGACTCCTGTCTTAGCAAAGACAGGAGTCATGCCCCCTTGCCCAATGGCCATGCCCAGGGGACTTCTGACCCCTGGGCATGGTCATTGGGCATAGTGGCATGTAGGGGGGCACAAATCAGGCCCCCCTATGCCACAAAAAAAAAAAAAAAAAATACTTACCTGGACTTACCTTAATGTCCCTGGGGTGGGTCCCTCCATCCTTGGGTGTCCTCCTGGGGTGGGTAAGGGTGGCAGGGGGTGTCCCTGGGGGCAGGGGAGGGCACCTCTGGGCTCATTCTGAGCCCACAGGTCCCTTAACGCCTGCCCTGACCCAGGCGCTAAAATCCGGCGCTAATGCGGGTTTTTTAGACCCACCCACTCCCGGGCGTCATTTTTGCCCGGGAGTATAAATCCGACGCATATGCATCGGAGTCATTTTTTAAAGACGGGAACGCCTACCTTGCATATCATTAACGCAAGGAAGGTGTTCACGCAAAAAAATGACGCTAACTCCATGAACTTTGGCGCTAGACGCGTCTAACGCCAAAGTATAAATATGGAGTTAGTTTTGCGTCGAATTTGCGTCGAAAAAAACGACGCAAATTCGGCGCAAACGGAGTATAAATATGCCCCATAATGTATAATTGTAGGAGGCTGGCCTGGCTTATAGTGGTTACCTTGTGGTACTTACACCCTGTGCCAGTTCCAGTTATCCCTTATTAGTAGAATAGAGGTGTTTCTAGCAGCTTAGGCTGGTGAAGGTAGCTATGGCAAAGCAGCTTAAGTGAACTAGGAGTCATGCAAAGCTCCTACTATACCACTTATATCATATAGCACAATATCATAAGAAAACACAATACTCAGAGTTACTAAAAATAAAGGTACTTTATTTTTATGACAATATGCCAAAAGTATCTCAGAGAATACCCTCACTTAGGAGGTAAGTAATATACACAAGTTATATGTACACAAACCCAAAACAGGTAAGTATCAGTAAGAAAAGTAGTGCAAACAATGTAGAATCACTATAGGATGCAATAGATGAACATAGGTCTAGGGGCAACACAAACCATATACTCCAAAAGTGGAATGCGAATCACAAATGGACCCCAGACCTATGGGAGCTTGTAGAGGGTCGCTGAGACTGTAAGAAAACAGTCAGGGTGTCCAAGACCCTGAAAAGTAGGAGTAAAGTTACCCTACTACCCCAGAAAGACATAATAATTGTGATAGGGGGATTCTGCAAGAACAACAAGCACCAGCAAAACACTGAAGATGGATTCCTGGACATGAGGACCTGCAAGGCAAGGGGACCAAGTCCAAGAGTTGCGATAGTGTCCGGGGGGGTAGGAGCCCAGGAAACCCTGGATGAAGGTGCAAAAGGGCTGCCTCTGGGTGGAAGAAGCCCAAGATTCTGCAACAACGAAAAGGGCTAGGAACTTCCCCTTTGGATGGAAGATGTCCCACGGTGTGCTGGATGTGGCAGAAGTGTTTCCACGCAGAAATACCGCAAACAAGCCTTGCTAACTACAAGAGTCGCTGTGGAGGTTTGTGGGTGCTTTTGGGGACCAGGAAGGACCAGGATGTCGCCCCTTGGAGGAGGAGACAGAGGAGGCACTCAGCAACTCAGAGAGCCCCCGCAGAAGCAGGCAGCACCCTCAGAAGTACCGGAGCAGGCACTTAGAAGATTGGTGTAACCAGAGTCACAAAAGGAGGGTCCCACGATGTTGGAGTCCAACTCAGAGGGTTGAGCACTTGCAGGACGGAGTGCTGGGGACCCAGGCTAGGCTGTGCACAATGGAATCCTTGGAGAAGTGCTGGAGTAGCTGCAAATCACGCAGTACACAGGTTTGCAGTCTAGCGTGGGGAGGCAAGGACTTACCTCCACCAAACTTCGACTGAAGAATCACTGGACTGTGGGGGTCACTTGGATCTAGCTCCTGTGTTCCAGGGACCATGCTCGTCAGGATGAAAGGGGACCCAGAGGACCAGTGATGCAGTCTTTTGGTGCCTGTGTTAGCAGGGGGAAGATTCAGTCGACACACAGGAGATTTCTTCTTGGCTTCCAGAGCAGGGTGAAGGCAGACAGCCCCCAGAGCATGCACCACCAGGAAACAGTCAAGAAAACCAGCAGGATGAGGCTACAATGTTGCTGGTAGTCGTCTTGCTACTTTGTTGCGGTTTTGCAGGCGTCCTGGAGCAGTCAGCGGTCGATCCTTGGCAGAAGTCAAAGAGGGAAGTGCAGAGGAACTCTGGTGAGCTCTTGCATTTGTTATCTGACGAATACCCCATGGGAGAGACCCTAAATAGCCAGAAAAGGAGGTTTGGCTACCAAGAAAGGAGGATTGGCTACCAAGAGAGGTAAGAGCCTATCAGAGGGGGTCTCTGACGTCACCTGCTGGCACTGGCCACTCGGAGCAGTCCAGTGTGCCCCCAACAGCTCTGAATCCAAGATGGCAGAGGTCTGGGGGACACTGGAGGAGCTCTGGGCACCTCCCCTGGGAGGTACTGGTCAGGGGAGTGGTCACTCCCCTTTCCTTTGTCCAGTTTTGTGCCAGAGCAGGGCTGGGAGATCCCTGAACCGGTGTAGACTGGCTTATGCAGAGATGGGCACCATCTGTGCCCATCAAAGCATTTCCAGAGGCTGGGGGAGGCTACTCTTCCCCAGCCCTTCACACCTATTTCCAAAGGGAGAGGGTGTAACACCCTCTCTCAGAGGAAATCCTTTGTTCTGCCTTCCTGGGCCGGGGCTGCCCAGACCCCAGGAGGGCAGAATCCTGTCTGAGGGGTTGGAAACCCCAGAAAGGCAGTTTGGCAGTACCCGGGTTCTGAGCTAGAGACCTGGGGGATCATGGAATTGTCACCCCCAATACCAGAATGGTATTGGGGTGACAATTCCATGATCTTAGACATGTTACATGGCCATGTTCGGAGTTACCATTGTGACGCTATACATAGGTAGTGACCTATGTATAGTGCACGCGTGCAATGGTGTCCCCGCACTCACAAAGTCTGCGGAAAATGCCCTGAACGATGTGGGGGCACTGTGGCTAGTGCCAGGGTGCCCACACACTAAGTAACTTGGCACCCAACCTTCACTAAGTGAGAGTTAGACATATAGGTGACTTATAAGTTACTTATGTGCAGTGAAAAATGGCTGTGAAATAACGTGGTCGTTATTTCACTCAGGCTGCAGTGGCAGGCCTGTGTAAGAATTGTCTGAGCTCCCTATGGGTGGCAAAAGAAATGCTACAGCCCATAGGGATCTCTTGGAACCGCAATACCCTGGGTACCTAAGTACCATATACAAGGGAATTATATGGGTGTATCAGTGTGCCAATGAGAATTGGTAAATTTAGTCACTAGCCTGCAGTGACAATTTTAGAAAGCAGAGAGAGCATAAACACTGAGGTTCTGGTTAGCAGAGCCTCAGTGATACAGTTAGGCACCACACAGGGAACACATATAGGCCACAAACCTATGAGCACTGTGGTCCTGGCTAGCAGGATCTCAGTGACACATATCAAACACACTGACAACATAGGGTTTTCACTATGAGCACTGAGCCCTGGCTAGCAGGATCCCAGTGAGACAGTAAAAACACCCTGACATATACTCACAAACAGGCCAAAAGTGGGAGTAACAAGGCTTGAAAGAGGCTACCTTCTTACAATAACAGAAACAAAAAGATGGACAATCAGCTTTGAAAGTGATCCCATTTTGCCGAGTTGGGATTTTGTTAGACATAATGAAGCCTTGAAGAAGTCCCGGAGCGGGACGTAACGCATTGGCTATTTGGAGAGATGAAATATTTTTATAGGATTAATACAAATAAAGGCTAAATTATAAATGGACACTTGGAGAAGTCTTTCACTTCATGTGACTGATTAGGACTCTATTTACTTGTTGAGGATTTTTGATTTGGCTATTAGTACTATGTTAAACTTACTGGGTGAAATTGAATTGAATTGAGCATCTATAGAGTGCAAACTGTCACTCCCTGAGGAGTATCCTGGCGCTGTAGTTGAAGTATGCCAAAAACTCAACTGAAGTGCAGTAAAAGTTTTATAGTATCAAAGACCAGCAGAGGGTATGGCAAAATCCAAAAATCCGTGTCTTAAGTTGCTTTCTAAAGCTGATTTCCATGTCTATAAGCCTTATTTGTTGGGGGTAGATTGTTCCAGGCCTTGGACCTAAGGCCGTGAAAGATTTTCCCCCTCTATTTTGTTGTCTAAAAACTATGGTAAATTGAGAAATGTGTTTTATAATTGAGGGGTACATGTTGGGGCTGGTACACAATGCTTTAACTTGATTTGGGAATTGCTGTGTTCTGAGATTAGGCTGGAAATGGGAATTTCAATTTTACATCTGCAAGTGTGTAAAAGGAGCTTGGGACAATCCTGGCTTTGGGTTTTTTTGGGGTTTGTCCGGGGCTTTAATATTAGAGGCACTTCCTCCTGAACCATGAGGTTTGATACTTGAGCATCGATCTGCATCCTCTCAGGGTTAAAGCTACACTCACTTTTCTAGATACTAACCTTGTTACTAATCTGACATGGAGTAACCTTTTTCAAAACACCAGTGTTAATACCATCCATGCTCCCTCATCCTCTTCCATGCCCTGGCACACCTCATCTGTAGGGCATGCAAGTTGAGTCCATTGCTTGTATCTAAACCTAATACTGTGTCAGTCACACTGATACCTCTCACTCCACCACTCTGCGCCAGCTTGGTCTGGGCAATCATTAACTTTTCCTTTAATCCCTTTCGCCTGGCCTCTGGAGTGTCACTACAGTACTTGGCATAGTGTAAGATCTTGTCCAGCGGCTTTCACTGCCAGCATAGGACATTTTGTGTTATCTGTGAGCTGATCTCTGGTGTGAGTCCATACACAAATGGCGTGGGAACCATCCCATGTTTTCACCAAGAGTGATCATTTATGCCACTGCATACACTATATACCTGCATAAGTTGCTCAAAATAAGTGTGGACTGATTCGTTGGGTCCCTGTTGGACTCTGAAAATTGTGGACCAATCCATTTTCTTCCAGGGGCACTCTAAGGTGGACAATACTTGCATTGTATATGGCTTTCACAATAGGGAATGGGGTGTTTATGTTTGCTACGTTTGGGGGTTCTTGGGTTGGCCAGTCTATGGGTCTCTCACATTCTGCCCACAAGCGCTTCAGGACTGCCACTTTGACCAACTTATCCAAGTCTTTCCATAACACCTTTGAAATGGTTACAGTTTTGGTCCATTTCTGTATGTAATTTGTTGAGATTTTTCTTTAATTTAGGGAGAGTATTTGTGAAGTGGAACAGATCTGCTTGAGACCATGGAACATGCACATAAGCTCCTCCCTGAACTTCTCTCAATGGGTATTCCTTTCCTGTCTCTTCTGGCTCTTTTTCCTCTATTGTTTCCGTCTCACCTTCAACTTTTCTTTCTTTGACCATTGCTCCCTGACCTTTCCAAATCACTCTGATGCATTCGGTCAACTCCATCACATTTGTCCGTAAGCCATTTAGTTCAGTTCATACTCACACTCTTCCGCTGTCTCCATCTTTGCATAAGCTTCCCATGCCACCCTAGCAGCTTCTTTGCTCAAGTAGGTCAATTCACTCTCGGTGTAGTGTCCCAAAAAGTTGAATTACACATTGCCCTTGGTAATCTCTTTAAGTTTGGCTTTCATTTGCGCAACATTTATCATCTATGGGGTGATCCATTGGGGAATGGGGTTGCCCCCGGTACTGTGACCTGTACTGGTGTTCCAATCATTCCTCCTGTCAGATGTCTGGGGTCAGGGACGCAAAGAGTTCTTGCAGCTAACTGAATGTTTGGGGTTGGGCTGAACTTGGGGAGTACTTGTAGCTATAGAGTTTAACAGAAGGCTCATATTGATTCCGGTTTGGGTTGGGATTTGAGGGGTACTTTAGGCTGGTCTGTAAACTTCCTGCCTTTGTGTAACCCAGGGGTGCACTTGTCTCTGTGGAGCTCAATGCTGTAGATGTGTTCTCCCGAGGGGGCTTTGGATCATGTTTCCTGCTGGTGCTCACACAACAGTAGACACTCGACTTGCTGGAGTTTGTCCTGACAAATGTGCTCACATCTTTGCACTAAGGAATAAACAGTCTGTCTAAATTACTACAACCTCATAGAAGCAAAGTTACATCCTTAACTTGGTGTGACTGATAGCACTTGACAGTACAGCTCACCTTAGCAGACAATAAAACTACCGTAAAATCTCCAACTTATACCTATGGTACCATTTAGCTGTAACAAGCACTTTTTATGCAGCACGGTCCTTAAAAATAAAAAAATTAAATATAGAGAGACAATGACTACCATTCCTATAAACCTGACAATAAAAGCCACATAGTAGTTTGATTCATAGTCCATCCACTGCATCTAAATATTCACACTACAAATCCCCAAATGCCCTGCTTCTATTCCTCAGTCTTCGTTGCACACACAGGGATCCCTTTTGATACTCACATTGTCATCTTTGAGTTACCACATCAGCCACCTCTTCTTCTCAGAACAGCCACTGGTCAGCATCGAGATGCAGTCTAGGTCAATTTTGAATCTCAGGGAACATCGCCTACACCACACAGGTACAGTCTCGGTTCTGGGACCAATTTAACTATACAGGTCCAGTCAGTATTTGATGGACCCAGTCAGAAATATCAGCTTTGCTACTAGATCTGTCAAAGCACTAGCCGTCTCCCTAATTTGTTTTTCTGAGCGCATTGGCATCAGATAAGGCACAGTGTAGTCCCTTTCAGACTTTGGTGCTCCCCGCTGGAACGTCTCCCTTACGCTTTAAAATGTTGAGGTACAGAAGGCAAGATTAAAGCATTTCAGTTCGAGACCAACAGACAAGAATCTTGGTTTAAAGATTTACTCAAATAATTGAAGTACAGAAATGCATAAACTGGGCCATCAAATGATGTGGTCAATAAGCAATACAAATCAATAAAATCTACAGCGAAGAACTCAGACACTTTTATAGTGCTGTAGACAAAAGCCTCATTGTAGGAGACTGGCCCTCTATGTAGTGTACAAAACAAGGTACACTGTGTAGGGGGTCCAGGCAACCACACGTTGGTTTCCAGAGGCAAAAACTAGATCACCCAATGCTCTAATTTTTGAGGTAGCTTGATCAAGCAGTTAGGCTATTCTTGGAAAGGTGCAAAGTATTTGTTGTACTCACAGTATCAATCATGTATCTCACACATTCAAAGGAATAACTCTAGACCAGTTTATAACAATACTTTAGGTTTTTATATACATTTTAAGACCAAGATTATCAAAATTGGTTAAGTAGTTTTTGAGTAATGAATTTTTGAGGTTTTAATAAACGCAGTCTTTCTGTGCGTAATTACGCATCATAGGACTCAATGGGCAGTCACTTTAAAAAGGCATATAAAATCTCACGTTTATGTTACCAGGTTCTGCTTTTGCAGGTTGATCGTCGGTGAGCACACTGTGCCAGCTGGGGAGGCTTGGGTGGCTCTCGGTTCTGACAGGAGCAGCATTGGAAAGTCTCTTGGAGCAGGTACAGGGCCACTCAGGGGGTCCACTTGGAAAAGGGTGGTTCTTGCAATTTTAAAGGTGGTACCTTGGGGGTCCTCTTGTGGCGTCGAGGTCGCAAGGG
Organism: Pleurodeles waltl; assembly: GCF_031143425.1. NCBI lineage: Eukaryota > Metazoa > Chordata > Amphibia > Caudata > Salamandridae > Pleurodeles > Pleurodeles waltl. The sequence continues at coordinate 1,312,814,307 of NC_090440.1, forward strand.
GTGTGGGACCCTGGGGGAACAGATGGTTCCTTGTTGCAGGGTGCTGGGCGGCCGGATGCAGGGCGAGTTGTTGTTCCAGGAGCTGTGTGCAACGGAGTCCCTTGGAGCTGGAGGTAGGTCTCTTTGAGGGCGGCTTACAGGACTACAAGGGCAATCTGATGGGAGGTCTGGGGTGTTCCTGAAGTCCCTCAAGTGGGGCTTTCTCCCGATCCTTTTTCAGCTCTGTGGGAGCTGGTTTCCTGGGGGTCCAATGTCACCTGACCAATGCCTAGGATATTGGTACGGTATGGCCACCAAAGAGTGCAGTGCCACCAAACTTGGCACACTAGCAGGGTTTATCCCGATGGTTGTTGGTGTGTTGGTGGGTCAGGCTGTGACTTCTGGTTCAGGAGATATTGGCCAGCGGGTGAAGTGACCCTCACTGGGTTGCTGGTTCTTTGTGAGTTGCAGAGTTGTACCTCCACTCAGAAGGGAGATCTTGAGTGATTTGTGAAGCCTGGAGGTCCTGTGGGTTTCTTGAGGTCAGTCCAGTGTCCAGCTCCAGGGCAGCGGCGATTGTCGGGTCCTGGTTGCAGCAGGCAGGGTTTGGTGCCTTTTCTTGATGCAGCAGGTCCACAGTCCTCTTGCTTCAGATCTTCTTTGGTGCTGGTCTTCTTTGTCCTTTCAATTCTAAAATCTTGGTCAAGGGATGCCCAATAAATACTGAATTAAGTGGGTATTGTAGGGGAACCTGCTAGTGTCCAATGGGACACTTACCTTTGGGTGGCTAAGCCCCAAACCTAATTGGCTACTTTCCCTCCATTCAAGATGAAGGAAACTGAAAAAGAGGGTCCACCTCTCAGGCAATACCGTAGGGGTGGTGCATGCCAGGTGAGGCCACCCCTCCTACCCTTTGTTAGGTTTCCTGCGTTTGCTTCTGCCAAAAGTGGGGGTTTACAAAGTGGGATGCCAGCTCCTGCTAGCAGCAGGCTTAGGGGTCGACTTTCAAGGGTGGGTAGCCCTTTGAAGCTCACCACTAGGACAGTGCACATTCCTGAGAGAGGGGTGTGTTAGCTCCTCCACCCAGGAAGGGCACTGTCTTACAAAGCGGAGAGGCAGGGCTGTCCCCCAGGGTTTGTATATTGGCTGTCTGGAGATGGCACCTGGATAGAACCAGTCAGCATCCATGCCAGGATAGTTAGCTTTTGCAGGGTGCACCTCTAAGGTGGCCCCTGGGTACATTTAGGGATAAAACCAAGACTGGCACGAGTTTGGATTTTTCATTCTGAGTTGTTTTATACCAAACAACCCAGAGTTCAGAGTGGCCATCATGTAGCTGGGAAATTCGTGTTGCCCAGTGTCCAGCAAATGTATTAAAATTGCTGCTCTGTTCACTCACTATGTCACAGGTTTAGCAAGGACACAGTGGGGGCATATTGCTCATGCAGATATGCCCTCATATATAATATAGAGCACCATGCCTTAGGCCTGTAAGGCCTGTCAGAGGGGTGCCTTACCCATAGTACAAGCAGTGTATGGTGGACAGGCACACAGGCAGTGTGCCATGTCAGATCTGTATTTTAGGTTTTGCACCAGAACACTCAGTCTCAATGGCCGGGCTAGGTGCATCTAGATGCATGGTCCAAGAGGGTGGCACAATCAGAGCTTCTGTCCTCAGGGGTCTATCCATAGTACCCCATGCCCTGGGTACATAGGTACCCACTTATTAGGGACTTATAGTGGTAGTTAAGGGTGTATCCAATTGTGCTAACACATCACAACAGATTTAGGGAAGGAGCTCTGGCCCAGGGAACCTGGTTAGCAGAGGCCCTGGGCACTACAATTTCTAGAACACATCTACACCAGGCAGTAAGTTGGGGGATAACCATATCAAAAAGAGGCCCTCTATCACACTCATATATTTACAAAATCAATACATGATTCACATGCTCTTAAGCAATTGAAATCAAGCATAAAAACAACAGTGGCAATGAAATACATTCGAAGGGTTTCTCACCATTCTACTACATGGAGTTCTGGTGTAAACAACATCTGTTCTGAGCACATGAAATGTTACATGGCATGTTGCTCAGTCTGGTATAGTCGCTCTGTCCTTGGGAAAGTACACTCTGTTTAGTTAGCTCCGAAAAATCAATTTCTCATCAAGTGAAACCTATCCATTCTTTATTATAGCAAATAATTATTCAGTAACTTGAGTCATTTGTTAGAATGCATCTTCACAGAAAAGATAGACGGCAAGGCCTAAGTTCTCTTACATTTAGCTAAAGCCTGAATTATTACACTTAAGCTTTGAGTTTTGAACATCTACTCCCACGGTAGTTTTACTGCAATCAGTGACGTAACATTAGCCCCCACATCCTCATGTGGTGCGGGGGCACCGGAGCTCCAGGGGGCCCTCTCAGCACAATACATTGACTGGGTCTGAGGAAGCAGGGGTTCTCTGTGTACTTTGTAAGGGGGCCCCCTCAAGTTTCATTACGCCATTGGCGGCAATACAAATGCACAAGATGAATGAACTCAGGGTGACATCCCTGCAAGCACTTCCTGACTGTCCCCAGAAGCACTACCCCAAGGCTCCGGTCTTGAATCCTCAAAGAATATCAGTCGTAAATCTGCATACAGTTATATCGAGAGTCATCACATCACAGTCAGTACATTGGGAGAACCTTAACATCATGACTTTGCAAGTTAAGATGGTAAGTTTAATTGTTAACAAATACACAAACACACACAAAAATGTATATATATAGATATGTAAATTAAATGTATTACTTTACTATTTATTATTTCATTTATTTAAATATATGTATAAAAATATGCACACATATCATTTAGTTACCCTTATAAAATGCGCATCCCTGAACCCTAAAACCCCCGAACTAACCCTGTACGTTACCATTCCCTGAACCCTAACAAACCCTTACTATCGTTATACACTACCTTTCCTGAAGCCTACCTACTTATGACCCTAAAAGATTTATACAATTTTAAAAAATGAAAACTAAGCAACCATATGTTAAATTGAAATTGTAACATATTTAAACAGATTGATATACCAATTTGAGATAATCCTACTGTAATACTTACCTTAAATTTGCTTATTTAATATATGCATTATTAAACTAAAATTAATTTTAAATGAATTTATTTTACCTTTGATTTAAGTAAACATTTATATGAAAATATACGCATACACATATATTTATGTATGTGTATACATGCACAGAAATAAATTCATATTCATAATAACGTATATATTCAGACACATACATATATATATATATATATATATATATATATATATATATATATATACGCACATTGTTACTTAAGATAATAAAAAGTAACTTACCTACACAGTAAGGACCTGTGATGTAAAAGACTGAACATTTATTAGCTATGTTAAAGCGTCCAGTTTACTGACTTGTTTAGAACCATCACATAACACTATGCCAGGGATGTGGAATTCCTATTGCCCGACGGGCAACAAGTTTTTATGTTTACTTTGTCCTTGGGACAAGTAGGCCCAACCCCCTGCAGCACAAACCCTTTGGCTGCCTGTTTACAGAAAGTTGAACTCTCTGCAGTTGAGGTAATGTGTTTCCAAAAGATAATGCTGTTCGAACTTGTATTTATGGTTCATTATTTGAAAGCCTTCATTATTAGGGTGCGTGCTGTAAATAAATGTTTTAAGGTCACACTTCACTACTGACGTTGGTTCCAGTACAAAAAAAAAAACGTGTACACACATGTTTGAAAAGTTTAGGCTAAGAGGCTAAGTATAATGCTCCCAGAATGCTCTCTGATTATATGCAAATGAAGTGTCATTTAGTAAAATATGTTGATGCATGCTAGTATTTCCCAAAAATATTTCTAATGGAAAATCAGTGTAACCATTTTCAACACGATTATGGGAAGCATGAAAATAAACAAACACTGACAAAGCCAACTGATCTGACATACTTTTATAAGTCTTTTAGTTTCATCAATGCGTGTCTTGTTTTGACATGACTTTTGTAACACTTTATTGTTGTGGGAGCTACCAGGCCCTCAACATTGTAACAAACATTGGCAAAACCCCCCCAAAAAGTTTTTGAACTCTTAAAGCACACGTTGCCACCAGCGGCATAACAAAGGCCCCGCAGCCGCCCTCCAGGGGGCCCCGTCAGCACAGCACCTGCCCTGAGTGAGTCTGGAGAGGAGGCTCCTCCATGTTCTTTGCAAAGGGGCACCCTCCAGTTTCGTTACGTCACTGATTGCCACTGTAGTTCCGGACACTGAACAAAACTACTTTGTGTGGCAATATGCTCCTTGTGGAAGAGCAGAATGCGATCACTCACAGTAAAGACAGCCGAAAGAGAGAGAAATAGAAGTTTAATAAAAACAACATTTCTTTGTTAACACCGGACCTAATTAGGGACCAAGACCCACATGTAGGTAGCTTTTTGCATGTCGCAAACAGCGACTTTCGCTGTTTGCGACGTGCAAAAAGCACATTGCGAGGCACAAACCCAGTTTTGCGATTCAGTAACCTGGTTACCGAATCACAAAACGGGTTTGCGACTCGCAATTAGTAAGGGGTGTTCCCTTCCTAATTGCAACTCGCAGTGCAATGTAGGATTGTTTTGTGACCGCGAACGCGGGCGCAAACCAATCGCAGTTTGCACCCATTTCAAATGGGTGCTAACACTTTCGCAAAAGGGAAGGGATCCCCATGGGACCCCTTCCCCATTGTGAATGTCACTGTAAACATTTTTTCAGAGCAGGCAGTGGTCCTGCGGACCACTGCCTGCTCTGAAAAAATGAAACGAAAACGTTTCATTTTTTGTTTTTGTTATGCATCTCGTTTTCCTTTAAGGAAAACTGGCTGCATTACAAAAAAAACCCCAAAAAACTGCTTTATTGAAAAGCAGTCACAGACATGGTGGTCTGCTGTCTCCAGCAGGCCACCATTCGTGAGGGGGTCGCAAATTGCGACCCACCTCATGATTATTCATGATGTGGGCATTTGCGAAGCCCTTGCGAATCACAGATGGTGTCAAGGACACCATCCTACATTCGGATTTGCGACTCGCAATTTGCAGGTCACAAATCTGAACCTACCTACTTGTGGCCCCAAATTCTTAAAGAAAGTCACAAAAGTGCACCCATGGTATATGTCGTACCCCTATAAAATATTTGTGAACTGTATTTTAGCGTGGGTAAATACGATGTGTAGATGTGCTCATGTGAAAATCTATTGAGCATTTGCAAGTTCATTTTCCCTCCAGCCACTTTCTTCCCAACCCTGGAAGAAGTTCTAATTCTGCCATTGTCAGAAGTAAATGTCCAACCTTTCTTATTATGGGAAAATATTAGAGAGAAGCTGGTAAAAATCTTTAAAACATGCAGGTTAGTAGGTTTGCAGACTCAAAGGTATTCCAGCCCTGGAACTATTGCTTACTGCTTCCTCCAGCCCCAGTATGCAGATCTGCAGAAAGGTGGCAAAATAAGGAAATTGCTACAGTAGGGATTGAAACTCCAAGTATTCAAGCCCCACTATGGTAGTAGCCCTGGCATAATCAGAGAGGCTATTAATTGCTGCCATAATTTGTCGCCACACCACATGGCACCAAAGGGACAAGTAGATCTTTTTACAGGACAAGTAGATTTGAGAAGCAACCTGTCCCCTGGACAAGTAGATATTTTAATAAATTCCACACCCCTGCACTGCACCCTGCACTTGGGGCTAACTAGAGCCTACCTTAGGGGTGACATAAGTAATTAAAAGGAAGTTTTGGGTCTGGCAGGTGGGTGCCTTTGCCAGGACAAAATGGCAGTTTAAAACTGCACACACAGGCTCTGCAGTGGCAGTCCTGAGACATGTTTAACGGGCTACTGTAGTGGGTGGCACGATCAGTTCTGCAGGCCCATTAGTAGAATTTAATTTACAGGCCATAGGCACATATAGTACACTTTACTAGGGACTTACAAGTAAATCAAGTATGCCAATTGTGGAGAAGCCAATGTTACCATATTTAGAGTACAGAGCACCTACACTTTAGCACTGGTCGGCAGTGGTAAAGTGCACAGAATTCTAAAGACAGCAAAAATTAAGTCTGAAAAACAGAAGCCAGATGGTAAAAATTCAGGGGAAACCATGCCAAGGATGCCAGGTCTAACAGCAAGTGATAGTGGCTAAGCCAAGCAGACATTGAAAATCGCGACGGGTGCAACTGCACCCGTCGCACCCCTTCCACTCCGCCGGCTCCATTCGGAGCCGGCATCCTCATGGAAGGGGGTTTCCCGCTGGGCTGGCGGGCGGCCTTCTGGCGGTCGCCCGCCAGCCCAGCGGGAAACTCAGAATTACCGCGGCGGTATTCTGACGGCGGGACTTTGGTGGGCGGCCTCCGCCGCCCGCCAAAGTCAGAATGACCCCCATAGTCGCAGTTCTTAAATGTATTACCAAAATATTTCAGAGTGAAAACACTCCTGCATATTTGATTAGTGGTAATTGAGGGCAGTTTACTTCTCATAAGGCGAAAAAATACTTGAAAAATAATTGTATTTTCCAAAGTACCACTTCACTTTATATTCCTAGTGATAATGGAATGATGGAATGATTTAATAGAGTTGTTAAAAGTGTCATACAGTTAGCATACAAGAAAAAATTATAATTTAGAAATTCACATTTGTAACCTTTGTGGTCCTACAGAATTACTGAAGTTGCCACCCCTGGATTTTCACCTTCAAAATCATGCATGGAGAGAAACCTAAATCGAAATTAAACCCTTGTTGGTTAGTCCCAAAGATATTTGTTTGGTTTTCAAACGTTGTTAATCAAAATTATAAAACAGACATAAAGAGTACAAGAAGTATTATGATAAAAACACAGCACTAATCCTACACATATAGAAGTTGGACAATGCGTAAAAATTAAGAAACTGGGTAAAATTATCAAAGTGTTCAGTACATGTTTTGAATCCAGACGCATATTTTATGTTCTAAAAAATTCTGGGCAAATTGATAATGGAAGATGTTGGTAGATGAGCAGAGTAGCTTTCTACGTCAATACTTCCTCAGACAGTATTGTAAAACATACTGTGCAACACTGGGATGGGGAAGATGAACTGGTGCATGGTAAATCATTAGAACCTATAGTCACAGAGCGTGGGAGGATCAGTAAGGATTGGTGTGAGAAAGTAGCCTCTTTCTAGCCTTGTTACCCCCCACTTTAGGCCTGTTTGTGAGTGTATGTCAGGGTGTTTTCACTGTCTCACTGGGATCATGCCAGCCAGGGCCCAGTGCTCATAGTGAAAACTCTATGTTGTCAGTATGTTTGTTATGTGTCACTGGGACCCTGCTAGTCAGGACCCCAGTGCTCATAAGTTTGTGGCCTATATGTATGTGTTCCCTGTGTGGTGCCTAACTGTCTCACTGAGGCTCTGCTAATCAGAACCTCAGTGGTTATGCTCTCTCATTTCTTTCAAATTGTCACTAACAGGCTAGTGACCAATTTTACCAATTTATATTGGCTTACTGGAACACCCTTATAATTCCCTAGTATATGGTACTAAGGTACCCAGGGTATTGGGGTTCCAGGAGATCCCTATGGGCTGCAGCATTTCTTTTGCCACCCATAGGGAGCTCTGACAATTCTTACACAGGCCTGCCACTGCAGCCTGAGTGAAATAACGTCCACGTTATTTCACAGCCATTTTACACTGCACTTAAGTAACTTATAAGTCACCTATATGTCTAACCTTTACCTGGTAAAGGTTGGGTGCTAAGTTACTTAGTGTGAGGGCACCCTGGCACTAGCCAAGGTGCCCCCACATTGTTCAGGGCCAATTCCCCGGACTTTGTGAGTGCGGGGACACCATTACACGCGTGCACTACATATAGGTCATTACCTATATGTAGCTTCACAATGGTAACTCGGAATATGGCCATGTAACATGTCTATGATCATGGAATTGCCCCCTCTATGCCATCCTGGCATAGTTGGCACAATCCCATGATCCCAGTGGTCTGTAGCACAGACCCTGGTACTGCCAAACTGCCTTTTCAGGGGTTTCACTGCTGCTGCTGCCAACCCCTCAGACAGGTTTCTGCCCTCCTGGGGTCCAGCCAGGCTTGGCCCAGGGTGGCAGAACAAAGGACTTCCTCTGAGAGAGGGTGTTACACCCTCTCCCTTTGGAAAATGGTGTGAAGGCAGGGGAGGAGTAGCCTCCCCCAGCCTCTGGAAATGCTTTCATGGGCACACATGGTGCCCATTTCTGCATAAGCCAGTCTACACCGGTTCAGGGACCCCTTAGCCCTGCTCTGGCGCGAAACTGGACAAAGGAAAGGGGAGTGACCACTCCCCTGACCTGCACCTCCCCTGGGAGGTGCCCAGAGCTCCTCCAGTGTGCTCCAGACCTCTGCCATCTTGGAAACAGAGGTGCTGCTGGCACACTGGACTGCTCTGAGTGGCCAGTGCCACCAGGTGACGTCAGAGACTCATTCTGATAGGCTCCTTCAGGTGTTGCTAGCCTATCCTCTCTCCTAGGTAGCCAAACCCTCTTTTCTGGCTATTTAGGGTCTCTGTCTCTGGGGATTCCTTAGATAACGAATGCAAGAGCTCATCCGAGTTCCTCTGCATCTCTCTCTTCACCTTCTGCCAAGGAATCGACTGCTGACCGCGCTGGAAGCCTGCAAAACTGCAACAAAGTAGCAAAGACGACTACTGCAAGTCTCTGTAACGCTGATCCTGCCGCCTTCTCGACTGTTTTCCTGGTGGTGCATGCTGTGGGGGTAGTCTGCCTCCTCTCTGCACTAGAAGCTCCGAAGAAATCTCCCGTGGGTCGACGGAATCGTCCCCCTGCAACCGCAGGCACCAAAGAACTGCATCACCGGTACACTGGGTCTCCTCTCAGCACGACGAGCGAGGTCCCTTGAATCCAGCAACTCTGTCCAAGTGACTCCCACAGTCCAGTGACTCTTCAGTCCAAGTTTGGTGGAGGTAAGTCCTTGCCTCCCCACGCCAGACTGCATTGCTGGGAACCGCGACTTTTGCAGCTACTCCGGCCTCCGTGCACTTCCGGCAGAAATCCTTTGTGCACAGTCCAGCCTGGTTCCACGGCACTCTAACCTGCATTGCACGACCTCCTAAGTTGTTCTCCGGCGACGTGGGACTCCTTTGTGCGACTTCGGGTGAGCACCGTTTCACGCATCCTCGTAGTGCCTGTTTCTGGCACTTCTGCGGGTGCTGCCTGCTGCTGAGAGGGCTCCTTGTCTTGCTCGACGCCCCCTCTGTCCCCAGACGCAATTGGCGACATCCTGGTCCCTCCTGAGCCACAGCAGCAGCCAAAAACCCTTACCGCACGATTTGCAGCTAGCAAGGCTTGTTGGCGGTCTTTCGGCGGGAAAACACTTCTGCACGACTCTCCACGGCGTGAGGGATCCGTCCTCCAAAGGGGAAGTCTCTAGCCCTTGTCGTTCTTGCAGAAACCTACGCTTCTACTGTCCAGTAGCAGCATCTTTGCACCCACAGCTGGCATTTCCTGGGCATCTGCCCATCTCCGACTTGCTTGTGACTTTTGGACTTGGTCCCCTTGTTCCACAGGTACCCTCAACTGGAAATCCATCGTTGTTGCATTGCTGGTTTGTGTCTTTCCTGCAGAATTCCCCTATCACGACTTCTATGTCCTTTGGGGAACTTTAGTGCACTTTGCACTCACTTTTCAGGGTCTTGGGGTGGGCTATTTTTCTAACCCTTACTATTTTCTAATAGTCCCAACGACCCTCTACAAGGTCACATAGGTTTGGGGTCCATTCGTGATTGGCATTCCACTTTTGGAGTATATGGTTTGTGTTGCCCCTATCTCTATGTGTCCCCATTGCATCCTATTGTAACTATACATTGTTTGCACTGTTTTCTAAGACTATACTGCATATTTTTGGTATTGTGTACATATATCTTGTGTATATTTGCTATCCTCATACTGAGGGTACTCACTGAGATACTTTTGGCATATTGTCATAAAAATAAAGTACCTTTATTTTTAGTATAACTGTGTATTGTGTTTTCTTATGATATTGTGCATATGACACTAAGTGGTACTGTAGGAGCTTCACGCGTCTCCTAGTTCAGCCTAAGCTGCTCTGCTAAGCTACCATTATCTATCAGCCTATGCTGCTAGACACCCTATACACTAATAAGGGACAACTGGGCCTGGTGCAAGGTGTAAGTACCCCTAGGTACTCACTACAAGCCAGTCCAGCCTCCTACATTGGTTGTGCAGCGGTGGGATAAGTGATTTGAGACTACTTACCACTCTTGTCATTGTACTTTTCATAAGAGAAAAATATACAAAACAAGTTCAGTGTATGTACACATAACTAAAAAGTTTTGCATTTCCTCTTTTCACTCTTTTCTAAAGTGCTGAAAAGTACTTCTAAACTTTCTAAAAGTTCTTAAAAGTTTTAAAAGTTTTTTTTTTCTTCTGTCTTTCTAAAAGCTCTAAAAACTTTTTCTCACTTTTTCTGTGACTTAAACTCTTTCTAAAATGTCTGGCACAGGCCAAAATGTTGATCTGTCCAAACTTGCATATGACCACCTTAGCTGGAAAGGAGCAAGGAGTCTCTGTATAGAAAGAGGTTTGAGTGTAGGGAAGAATCCTTCCTTGGAATTATTGCTTAACATGCTTAGAGAACAAGATAAGGCCAGAAGGGCCCCATCTGTTGAAAAAGCAGCTAATGGTTCCCAATCTGATCCAGGGACCCCCCTAGGAAAAGATTCAGGAAAGAAACTTCAGAGCCTGCCCATTACTAGACAGTCTAGCATAGTTGGTACTGATGTAGAGTCACACCATACAGATAGTGTTGTCTCACATCATAGCAAGAGCATTCATTCTCACCACAGTAGAAGTGATGTTTCTGTTAACCAAGCTGTTAGGATGCCTTCTGTAAGGGACAGGTCTCCTTCTGTCCATTCTCACCATACTTCTGTTTCAAGGCATGTCCCTCCCACCCACACTGATGACAGATTGTTAGAAAGGGAGCTCAATAGATTGAGAGTGGAACAAACCAGACTGAAGCTCAAAAAGCAACAGCTGGATTTGGATAGACAGACCTTAGAAGTAGAGAAGGAGAGACAGAAACTGGGTTTAGAAACCCATGGTGGCAGCAGCAGTATTCCCCATAGTCATCCTGCAAAAGAGCATGATTCCAGGAATCTGCACAAGATAGTTCCCCCTTATAAGGAGGGGGATGACATTAACAAGTGGTTTGCTGCACTTGAGAGGGCCTGTGTTGTACAGGATGCCCCTCAAAGGCAGTGGGCTGCTATCCTATGGCTATCATTTAGTGGAAAAGGTAGGGATAGGCTCCTTACTGTAAAAGAAAATGAAGCCAATGATTACAAAGTTCTTAAGAATGCACTCCTGGATGGTTATGGCTTAACCACTGAACAATACAGGATAAAGTTCAGAGAGACCAAAAAGGAGTCTTCACAAGACTGGGTTGATTTCATTGACCATTCAGTGAAGGCCTTGGAGGGGTGGTTACATGGCAATAAAGTTACTGATTATGACAGCCTGTATAACTTGATCCTGAGAGAGCATATTCTTAATAATTGTGTGTCTGATTTGTTGCACCAGTACTTGGTGGACTCTGATCTGACCTCTCCCCAAGAATTGGGAAAGAAGGCAGACAAATGGGTCAGAACAAGGGTGAACAGAAAAGTTCATACAGGGGATGACAAAGAGAACAATAAGAAGAAAGATGGTGAAAACTCTCAAGATAAGCATGGGGATAAGGGTAAAACCAAAGATCCCACTTCAAATCTTAAACACTCTTCAGGGGGTGGGGATAAAACAAATTCTTCCTCTTCTTCTCAACCTACACAAGTTAAAAAGCCTTGGTGGTTTGTGTGTAAAAACAGAGGCCATAGGCCGGGGGATAAGTCCTGTCCAGGTAAACCCCCTGAGCCTACCACCACTAATACATCAAGCTCTAGTGCCCCTAGCAGTAGTGGTACTAGTGGTGGGACTGCTGGCAACAGTCAAGTTAAGGGTGTAGTTGGGTTCACTTATGGGTCCATAATAGAAACTGGGGTAGTCAGTCCCAAGACAGTTTCTGTCACACCTAGTGGCATTGGTCTTGCCACACTGGCTGCTTGTCCCCTTACAATGGATAAGTACAGGCAGACAGTTTCAATAAATGGTGTTGAGGCCTTGGCCTACAGGGACACAGGTGCCAGTATCACTTTGGTGACTGAAAACCTAGTGGCTCCTGAACAACACATCATTGGACAACAGTATAAGATTATTGATGTCCATAACTCCACTAAGTTTCTTCCCTTAGCTATAATTCAGTTTAGTTGGGGTGGAGTTACTGGCTCTAAGCAGGTGGTGGTATCACCTAGCTTACCTGTAGACTGTCTCTTAGGTAATGACCTAGAGGCCTCAGGTTGGGCTGATGTAGAGTTTTATGCCCATGCAGCCATGCTGGGCATCCCAGAGGAATTGTTCCCTCTCATTTCTACTGAAATGAAAAAGCAAAGGAGAGAAGGCCTGAAAACTCAGGATCCCTCTCCATCAACAGGTAAAAAGGGTATCACAGTATCCCCTAACCACCCTACCATTCAGGATACCATTCCTGTGGTGGGAGAAACCTCTCCTGGGGTGGCACCTGTTCCAAGGGAATCATCAGCTGGCAAAGCTGGACTCCCTGAGGTAGAAGTACCTCTCTGTGGGATAACTAACATTGGTGACAAAAAGAGCACCATTTTAGTTAACATGGAGCATCCCTCCAACCCTCCCAGAGAAACTTTAGTGCAGAAACCCTGCACTGCCTCACAACACTTAGGACAGCATCCCTGCCCTAGTGTGGAGCTCATAGGACAGCATCCCTGCCCTGCTCCAACCCAAGAGAAACAGAATCCCTGTTCTCTCTTCCAGCCATATGGACAACGTTTTTGCCCAGCTATGGCTTTTCTGAGACAGCATCCCTGTCTGGCATTTCCATCACTACAAATAGGTTCAGTGGACAATTCCCACTGCTCTAAACTGAAACTTACTGATAGAAACTTTGAAAATACATCTTCACATTGTTGCTTAGCTAAATAACTTCAAACAGGGTGGTTTACATCCCCACAGGGAAGTAACCATATAGTGGATGATAAAGGGAGTAACCAGTCTATTGCTGAGCTACTCTCTACTTATCACCACTTAGACAATAACGTCTCAACTGGCCAAGGTTAGCCTTATTGTCCTTCGTTTGGGGGGGGGGGGGTTGTGTGAGAAAGTAGCCTCTTTCTAGCCTTGTTACCCCCACTTTAGGCCTGTTTGTGAGTGTATGTCAGGGTGTTTTCACTGTCTCACTGGGATCCTGCCAGCCAGGGCCCAGTGGTCATAGTGAAAACCCTATGTTTTCAGTATGTTTGTTATGTGTCACTGGGACCCTGCTAGTCAGGAGCCCAGTGCTCATAAGTTTGTGGCCTATATGTATGTGTTCCCTGTGTGGTGCCTAACTGTCTCACTGAGGCTCTGCTAATCAGAACCTCAGTGGTTATGCTCTCTCATTTCTTTCAAATTGTCACTAACAAGCTAGTGACCAATTTTACCAATTTATATTGGCTTACTGGAACACCCTTATAATTCCCTAGTATATGGTACTAAGGTACCCAGGGTATTGGGGTTCCAGGAGATCCCTATGGGCTGCAGCATTTCTTTTGCCACCCATAGGGAGCTCTGAAAATTCTTACACAGGCCTGCACTGCAGCCTGAGTGAAATAACGTCCACGTTATTTCACAGCCATTTTACACTGCACTTAAGTAACTTATAAGTCACCTATATGTCTAACCCTTACCTAGTAAAGGTTGGGTGCTAAGTTACTTAGTGTGAGGGCACCCTGGCACTAGCCAAGGTGCCCCCACATTGTTCAGGGCCAATTCCCCGGACTTTGTGAGTGCGGGGACACCATTACACGCGTGCACTACATATAGGTCATTACCTACAATATATGTAGCTTCACAATGGTAACTCCGAATATGGCCATGTAACATGTCTATGATCATGGAATTGTCCCCTCTATGCCATCCTGGCATAGTTGGCACAATCCCATGATCCCAGTGGTCTGTAGCACAGACCCTGGTACTGCCAAACTGCCTTTTCAGGGGTTTCACTGCAGCTGCTGCTGCTGCCAACCCCTCAGACAGGTTTCTGCCCTCCTGGGGTCCAGCCAGGCTTGGCCCAGGATGGCAGAACAAAGGACTTCCTCTGAGAGAGGGTGTTACACCCTCTCCCTTTGGAAAATGGTGTGAAGGCAGGGGAGGAGTAGCCTCCCCCAGCCTCTGGAAATGCTTTCATGGGCACACATGGTGCCCATTTCTCCATAAGCCAGTCTACACCGGTTCAGGGACCCCTTAGCCCTGCTCTGGCGTGAAACTGGACAAAGGAAAGGGGAGTGACCACTCCCCTGACCTGCACCTCCCCTGGGAGGTGCCCAGAGCTCCTCCAGTGTGCTCCAGACCTCTGCCATCTTGGAAACAGAGGTGCTGCTGGCACACTGGACTGCTCTGAGTGGCCAGTGCCACCAGGTGACGTCAGAGACTCATTCTGATAGGCTCCTTCAGGTGTTGCTAGCCTATCCTCTCTCCTAGGTAGCCAAACCCTCTTTTCTGGCTATTTAGGGTCTCTGTCTCTGGGGATTCCTTAGATAACGAATGCAAGAGCTCATCCGAGTTCCTCTGCATCTCTCTCTTCACCTTCTGCCAAGGAATCGACTGCTGACCGCGCTGGAAGCCTGCAAAACTGCAACAAAGTAGCAAAGACGACTACTGCAACTCTGTAACGCTGATCCTGCCGCCTTCTCGACTGTTTTCCTGGTGGTGCATGCTGTGGGGGTAGTCTGCCTCCTCTCTGCACTAGAAGCTCCGAAGAAATCTCCCGTGGGTCGACGGAATCGTCCCCCCTGCAACCCCAGGCACCAAAGAACTGCATCACCGGTACCCTGGGTCTCCTCTCAGCACGACGAGCGAGGTCCCTTGAATCCAGCAACTCTGTCCAAGTGACTCCCACAGTCCAGTGACTCTTCAGTCCAAGTTTAGTGGAGGTAAGTCCTTGCCTCCCCACGCCAGACTGTATTGCTGGGAACCGCGACTTTTGAAGCTACTCCGGCCTCCGTGCACTTCCGGCGGAAATCCTTTGTGCACAGTCCAGCCTGGGTCCACGGCACTCTAACCTGCATTGCACGACCTCCTAAGTTGTTCTCCGGCGACGTGGGACTCCTTTGTGCGACTTCGGGTGAGCACCGTTTCACGCATCCTCGTAGTGCCTGTTTCTGGCACTTCTGCGGGTGCTGCCTGCTTCTGAGAGGGCTCCTTGTCTTGCTCGACGCCCCCTCTGTCCCCAGACGCAATTGGCGACATCCTGGTCCCTCCTGGGCCACAGCAGCAGCCAAAAACCCTTACCGCACGATTTGCAGCTAGCAAGGCTTGTTGGCGGTCTTTTGGCGGGAAAACACTTCTGCACGACTCTCCACGGCGTATGGGATCCGTCCTCCAAAGGGGAAGTCTCTAGCCCTTGTCGTTCTTGCAGAAACCTACGCTTCTACTGTCCAGTAGCAGCATCTTTGCACCCACAGCTGGCATTTCCTGGGCATCTGCCCATCTCCGACTTGCTTGTGACTTTTGGACTTGGTCCCCTTTTTCCACAGGTACCCTCGACTGGAAATCCATCGTTGTTGCATTGCTGGTTTGTGTCTTTCCTGCAGAATTCCCCTATCACGACTTCTATGTCCTTTGGGGAACTTTAGTGCACTTTGCACTCACTTTTCAGGGTCTTGGGGTGGGTTATTTTTCTAACCCTTACTATTTTCTAATAGTCCCAACGACCCTCTACAAGGGCACATAGGTTTGGGGTCCATTTGTGATTCGAATTCCACTTTTGGAGTATATGGTTTGTGTTGCCCCTATCCCTATGTGTCCCCATTGCATCCTATTGTAACTATACATTGTTTGCACTGTTTTCTAAGACTATACTGCATATTTTTGGTATTGTGTACATATATCTTGTGTATATTTGCTATCCTCATACTGAGGGTACTCACTGAGATACTTTTGGCATATTGTCATAAAAATAAAGTACCTTTATTTTTAGTATAACTGTGTATTGTGTTTTCTTATGATATTGTGCATATGACACTAAGTGGTACTGTCGGTGCTTCACTCGTCTCCTAGTTCAGCCTAAGCTGCTCTGCTAAGCTACCATTATCTACCAGCCTATGCTGCTAGACACCCTATACACTAATAAGGGATAACTGGGCCTGGTGCAAGGTGTAAGTACCCCTAGGTACTCACTACAAGCCAGTCCAGCCTCCTACAATTGGTCTTCAGGTTCTGTTAACTTTTCACAGTTTGTTGCAGGTCATGATATTAATTGCAGTGTTTCAGAATCTGAGACTTCGAGTTCCACCAATTTGCCACCAATTCACATTTCCAGCATCTCCATTGTTAATGAAGATCAGTTGCAAGTACAACCTAAAAGGATAAACAGATGACCAAAAGCACTGGATGATTTTGAATTTCTTTAATGCGCCATAATTATTTTGTTCTATTGGCTATCATTTGCTTTTCACGTTTTTACTTATGCCTTATGTCTCTAATCTAACCTTAGTGTTGAATTGTTACATATTATTCCTTTTCTGTTCGTAATTTGTCCTCATTGTTTCTTTGTTTTTAACCACTTCGCTGCCAGGCCTTTTCCCCCTCCTGTGCCAGGCCTTTTTTTGCCTATTTGGGGCAGTTCGCGCTTAGGCCCGCATAACTTTTTGTCCACATAAGCTAACCAAGCCAAATTTGCGTCCTTTTTTTCCAACATCCTAGGGATTCTGGAGGTACCCAGACTTTGTGGGTTCCCCTGAAAGAGGCCAAGAAATTGGCAAAATACAGGGAAAATTTTGTTTTTTTCAAAAAAATTGGAAAAAGTGGCTGCAGAAGAAGGCTTGTGGTTTTTCCCCTGAAAATGGCATCAACAAAGGGTTTGCGGTGCTAAACTCAGCAGCTTCCCAGCTTTCAGGAACAGGCAGACTTGAATCAGAAAACCCAATTTTTCAACACAATTGTGGCATTTTTCTGGGACATACCCCATTTTTGCAATTTTTTGTGCTTTCAGCCTCCTTCCAGTCAGTGACAGAAATGGGCATGAAACCAATGCTGGATCCCAGAAACCTAAACATTTCTTAAACCTAGACAAAATTCTGAATTCAGCAAGGGGTCATTTGTGTAGATCCTACAAGGGTTTCCTACAGAAAATAACAACTGAAAAAGAAAAATATAGAAATTTAGGTGAAAAAAACATAAATGTTTCTCTACGTTTTACTCTGTAACTTTTCCCTGCAATGTCAGATTATCGAAAGCAATATACCGTTACGTCTGCTGGACTCCTCTGGTTGCGGGGATATATAGGGCTTGTAGGTTCATCAAGAACCCGAGGAACCCAGAGCCAATAAATGAGCTGCACCCTGACGTGCGTTTTCATTCTATAACGGGTATACAGCCATTCATTTGCTGAAATATAAAGAGTAAAAAATTGCTATCAAGAAAACCTTTGTATTTCCAAAAAGGGCACAAGATAAGGTGTTGAGGAGCAGTGGTTATTTGCACATCTCTGAATTCCGGGGTGACCATACTAGCATGTGAATTACAGGGCTTTTCTCAAATAGATGTCTTTTTTACACACTCTCCTATATTTGGAAGGAAAAAATGTAGAGAAAGACAAGGGGCAATAACACTTGTTTTGCTAATCTATGTTCCCCCAAGTCTCCCGATAAAAATGATACCTCACTTGTGTGGGTAGGCCTAGCGCCCGCGACAGGAAACGCCCCAAAGCGCAACGTGGACACATCCAAATTTTTGGAAGACAACAGAGGTGTTTTTTGCGAAGTGCCTACCTGTAGATTTTGGCCTCTAGCTCAGCCGGCACCTAGGGAAACCTACCAAACCTGTGCATTTCTGAAAACTAGAGACCTAGGGGAATCCAAGGAGGGGTGACTTGCGGGGCTCGGACCAGGTTCTGTTACCCAGAATCCTTTGCAAACCTCAAAATTTGGCTAAAAAAAACACATGTTCCTCACATTTCTGTGGCAGAAAGATCTGGAATCTGAGAGGAGCCACAAATTTCCTTTCACCCAGCGTTCCTCCAAGTCTCCCGATAAAAATGATACCTCACTTGTGTGGGTAGGCCTAGCGCCCGCAACAGGAAACGCCCCAAAGCGCAACGTGGACAGATCCAAATTTTTGGAAGACAACAGAGGTGATTTTTGCGAAGTGCCTACCTGTAGATTTTGGCCTCTAGCTCAGCCGGCACCTAGGGAAACCTACCAAACCTGTGCATTTCTGAAAACTAGAGACCTAGGGGAATCCAAGGAGGGGTGACTTGCGGGGCTCGGACCAGGTTCTGTTACCCAGAATCCTTTGCAAACCTCAAAATTTGGCTAAAAAAACACATGTTCCTCACATTTCTGTGTCTGAAAGTTCTGGAATCTGAGAGGAGCCACAAATTTCCTTCCACCCAGCGTTGCCCCAAGTCTCCCGATAAAAATGATACCTCACTTGTGTGGGTAGGCCTAGTGCCGGCGACAGGAAACACCCCAAAGCGCAACGTGGACACATCCTAAATTTTGGGAAAAAACAGAGGTGTTTTTTGCGAAGTGCCTACCTGTAGATTTTGGCCTCTAGCTCAGCCGGCACCTAGAGAAACCTACCAAACCTGTGCATTTCTGAAAACTAGAGACCTAGGGGAATCCAAGGAGGGGTGACTTGCGGGGCTCGGACCAGGTTCTGTTACCCAGAATCCTTTGCAAACCTCAAAATTTGGCTAAAAAAACACATGTTCCTCACATTTCTGTGGCAGAAAGTTCTGGAATCTGAGAGGAGCTACAAATTTCCTTCCACCCAGCGTTCCCTCAAGTCTCCCGATAAAAATGATACCTCACTTGCGTGGGTAGGCCTAGCGCCGGCGACAGGAAACACCCCAAAGCGCAACGTGGACACATCCTAAATTTTGGAAAAAAACAGAGGTGTTTTTTGCGAAGTGCCTACCTGTAGATTTTGGCCTCTAGCTCAGCCGGCACCTAGGGAAACCTACCAAACCTGTGCATTTCTGAAAACTAGAGACCTAGGGGAATCCAAGGAGGGGTGACTTGCGGGGCTCGGACCAGGTTCTGTTACCCAGAATCCTTTGCAAACCTCAAAATTTGGCTAAAAAAACACATGTTCCTCACATTTCTGTGGCAGAAAGTTCTGGAATCTGAGAGGAGCTACAAATTTCCTTCCACCCAGCGTTCCCCCAAGTCTCCCGATAAAAATGATACCTCACTTGCGTGGGTAGGCCTAGCGCCGGCGACAGGAAACACCCCAAAGCGCAACGTGGACACATCCTAAATTTTGGAAAAAAACAGAGGTGTTTTTTGCGAAGTGCCTACCTGTAGATTTTGGCCTCTAGCTCAGCCGGCACCTAGGGAAACCTACCAAACCTGTGCATTTCTGAAAACTAGAGACCTAGGGGAATCCAAGGAGGGGTGACTTGCGGGGCTCGGACCAGGTTCTGTTACCCAGAATCCTTTGCAAACCTCAAAATTTGGCTAAAAAAACACATGTTCCTCACATTTCTGTGGCAGAAAGTTCTGGAATCTTAGAGGAGCTACAAATTTCCTTCCACCCAGCGTTCCCCCAAGTCTCCCGATAAAAATGATACCTCACTTGCGTGGGTAGGCCTAGCGCCGGCGACAGGAAACACCCCAAAGCGCAACGTGGACACATCCTAAATTTTGGAAAAAAACAGAGGTGTTTTTTGCGAAGTGCCTACCTGTAGATTTTGGCCTCTAGCTCAGCCGGCACCTAGGGAAACCTACGAAACCTGTGCATTTCTGAAAACTAGAGACCTAGGGGAATCCAAGGAGGGGTGACTTGCGGGGCTCGGACCAGGTTCTGTTACCCAGAATCCTTTGCAAACCTCAAAATTTGGCTAATAAAACACATGTTCCTCACATTTCGGTGACAGAAAGTTCTGGAATCTAAGAGGAGCCACAAATTTCCTTCCACCCAGCGTTCCCCCAAGTCTCCCGATAAAAATGATACCTCACTTGTGTGGGTAGGCCTAGTGCCCGCGACAGGAAATGGCCCAAAACACAACCTGGACACATCACATTTTTTCATAGAAAACAGGGCCTACCTGTGGATTTTGGCCTCTAGCTCAGCCGGCACCTGGGGAAACCTAGCAAACTAGCGCATTTTTGAAAACTAGAAACCCAGGGGAATCCAAGATGGGGTGAATTGTGGGGCTCTGACCAGGTTCTGTTACCCAGAATCCTTTGCAAACCTCAAATTTTGGCTAAAAAAACATGTTTTCCTCACATTTCAGTGACAGAAAGTTCTGGAATCTGAGAGGAGCCACAAATTTCCTTCCACCTAGCGTTCCCCCAAGTCTCCCGATAAAAATGATACCTCACTGGTGTGGGTAGGCCTAGCGCCCGCGACAGGAAATGGCCCAAAACACAATGTGGACACATCACATTTTTTCATAGAAAACAGTGCCTACCTGTGGATTTTGGCCTCTAGCTCAGCCGGGCCCAGGGGGGGCAGAAATGGCCTAAAATAAATTTGTCCCCAACCCCCCTGCCCCCCCGGAAGCGACCCTTGCCTATGGGGTCGCCCCCCCTTGCGTGACATTGGTGCCAAAAAAAAAATCCCCGGTGCCTAGTGGTTTCTGCCCCCCTTGGGGGCAGATTGACCTACAATCGGCCAATCTGCCCCCAAGGGGGGCAGAAATGGTCTAAATACAATTTGCCCCCCAGGGGAGCGACCCTTGCCTAATGGGTCGCTCCCCATCTCTACAAAAACAAACAAAAAAAAACCACAAAAAAAACAATTTGCCCTGGCGCCTAGAGGTTTCTGCCCCCCCCGGGGGCAGATCGGCCTAATACCAATAGGCCGATCTGCCCCCAGGGGGGGCAGAAATGGCCTAAAATAAATTTGCCCCCCCAACCCTCCCGGGGAGCGACCCTTGCCTACAAGGTCGCTCCCCTTGCGTGACGGCGCAAAAAAAAGATCCCTGGTGCCTAGTGGTTTCTGCCCCCCTTGGGGGCAGATTGACCTACAATCGGCCAATCTGCCCCCAAGGGGGGCAGAAATGGTCTAAATACAATTTGCCCCCCAGGGGAGCGACCCTTGCCTAATGCGTCGCTCCCCATCTCTAAAAAAACAAACAAACAAAAAAAAAACACAAGAAAACTATTTGCCCAGGCGCCTAGAGGTTTCTGCCCCCCCTGTGGGCAGATCGGCCTAATACTAATAGGCCGATCTGCCCCCAGGGGGGGCAGAAATGGCGTAAAATAAATTTGCCCCCCTCACCCCCCCCCCCCCCCCCGGGGAGCGACCCTTGCCTACAAGGTCGCTCCCCTTGCGTGACGGCGCAAAAAAAAGATCCCTGGTGCCTAGTGGTTTCTGCCCCCCTTGGGGGCAGATTGACCTAAAATCGGCCGATCTGCCCCAAAAGCGGGCAGAAATGGCCTAAATACAATTTGCCCCTCCAGGGGAGCGACCCTTGCCTAAGGGGACGCTCCCCATCTGTAAAACACAACAACAACAAAAATCCCTGGTGCCTAGTGGTTTCTGCCCCCCGTGGGGGCAGATCGGCCTAATAAAAATAGGCTGATCTGCCCCCATGGGGGGCAGAAATGGCCTAAAATAAATTTGCCCCCCATGGGAACGACCCTTGCCTAAGGGGTCGCTCCCCTTACGTGAAAAACAAACAAACAAACAAAAAAAACTCCCTGGTGTATAGTGGTTTCTGCCCCCCTTGGGGGCAGATTGGCCTCATAAAAATAAGCCAATCTGCCCCCAAAGGGGGCAGAAATGGCCTAAATATAATTTCCCCCCTATGGGAGCGACCCTTGCCTAAGGGGTCGCATCCCACACCTAAAACACAAAAGAAAACAAATCAACAAAAAAAAAAAAAAAAAGTATCCCTGGTGTCTAGAGGTTTCTGCCACCCCTGGGGGCAGATCCGCCTATTATTAGGCCGATCTGCCCCCAGCGGGGGCAGAAAAGGCCTTAAAAAAAAATGACCCCCTGGGAGCGACCCTTGCCCAAGGGGTCGCTCCCTTCTGTCAATTTCATCTAAAAAAAAAAAAATCCCTGGTGTCTAGTGGGGTTTCAAAAGCCGGATTGCAAGCAATCCGGCTTTTGAAACCCTCGGAGAGACTTCAAAGGGAAGGAAATACATTTCCTTCCCTTTGAAGCCCCTCCGGGCCTCCCCCACGTGATCGAAAGAGAAATGCTGAGCATTTCTCTTTCGATGAGCGCGATGGGGGAGGTTGTGTGATTGTCAGCGCGCGCTCGCGCGCTGACGTCACAGGGGGGGTGGGGGGGGGGTCGGGGGTTGAAGGGGAAGGGATTCCCCGGTCAGCCCTGACCTAGGGGGGTGGGGGGGCGGCCCTCGGGAGGAGCGCTAGCGCTTCTCCCAAGGGCAGCATTGCGGACGTAATGGTTACGTCCATGGCGCCACACGGGCGCTGCCATGGACGTAACCATTACGTCCGTGGCGGGGAAGGGGTTAATCTAGTGAACTTTGTTTACTCTGTGCTTGTTAACCCCTTCGCTGCCAGGTCTTTTCCCCCTCAGGTGCCAAGCCTTTTTTTGGCTATTTGGGGCAGTTTGTGCTTAGGCCCTCATAACTGTTTGGCCATTTAAACTACCCACACCAAATTTGCGTCCTTTTTTTTCCAACATCCTAGGGATTCTAGAGGTACCCAGACTTTGTCGGTTCCCCTGAAGGAGACCAAGAAATTAGCCAAAATACAGCGATAATTTCGTTTTTTTCCAAAAAATGTGAAAAAAGGGCTGCAGAAGAAGGCTCATGATTTTTTCCCTGAAAATGGCATCAACAAAGGGTCTGCAGTGCTAAAATCACCAACTTCCCAGCTTCAGGAACAGAAAGACTTGAATCAGAAAACCCAATTTTTCCACACAATTTTGGCATTTTACTGGGACATACCCTATTTTTACTATTTTTTGTGCTTTCAGCCTCCTTCCACTCAATTACAGAAATGGGTGTGAAACCAATGCTGGATACCAGGAAGCTAAACATTTCTGAAAAGTAGACAAAATTCTGAATTTAGCAAGGGGTCATTTGTGTAGATCCTACAAGGGTTTTCTACAAAAAACACCAGCTGAAATAAAAAAATATTGAAATTGAGGTGAGAAAAACAAGCATTTTTCCCAATGTTTTACTCTGTAACTTTTTCCTGCGATGTCAGGTTTTTTAAAGCAATATACTGTTATGTCTGCTGGACTCTTCTGGTTGCGGGGATATATAGGGTTTGTAGGTTCATCAAGAACCCTAGGTACCCAGAGCCAATAAATGAGCTGCACCTTGCAATAGGTTTTCATTCTATACTGGGTATACAGCAATTCATTTGCTGAAATATAGAGTGAAAAATAGGTATCAAGAAAACCTTTGTATTTCCAAAATGGGCACAAGATAAAGGGGGTCATTCTGACCCTGGCGGTCCATGACCGCCATGGCGGAGGGCGGCGGAAGCACCGCCAACAGGCTGGCGGTGCTTCCTGGGCTATTCTGACCGCGGTGGTAAAGCTGCGGTCAGAAAAGGGGAACCGGCGGTTTCCCGCCGGTTTCCCGCTGGTTTCCCGCCGGTTTTCCCCTGGCCCAGGGAATCCTCCATGGCGGCGCTGCTTGCAGTACCGCCATGGGGATTCCGACCCCCTTCCCGCCAGCCTGTTTCTGGCGGTGTCCACCGCCAGAACCAGGATGGCGGGAACGGGTGCCGTGGGGCCCCTGCACTGCCCATGCCACTGGCATGGGCAGTGCAGGGGCCCCCTAACAGACCCCCACAAAGATTTTCACTGTCTGCTTTGCAGACAGTGAAAATCGCGACGGGTGCCACTGCACCCGTCGCACCCCTGCAACTCCACCGGCTCCATTCGGAGCCGGCTTCCTCGTTGCAGGGGCTTTCCCGCTAGGCCGGCGGGCGGCCTTTTGGCGGTCGCCCGCCGGCCCAGCGGGAAAGTTGGAATGACCGCCACGGTCTTTTGACCGCGGTGCGGTCATTCGGCGGTGACCGCATGGCGGGCGGCGACTGCCGCCCGCCGCGGTCAGAATGACCGCCAAAGTGTTGAAAAGCAATGGTTATTTGCACATCTCTGAATTCTGGGGTGCCCATACTAGCATGTGAATTACAGAGCATTTCTCAAATCTTTTGTAAACACTGTCTTCCATTTGGAAGGAAAAAATGAAGAGAAAGACAAGGGGCAATAACACTTGTTTTGCTATTCTGTGTTCCCCCAAGTTTCCCGATAAAAACAGTACCTCACTTGCGTGGGTGGACCTGATGCTTGCGACAGGAAATGCGACCTGGAAATGCAACATGGACACATCACATTTTTACATTGAAATATGATGTGTTTTTTGCAAAGTGCCTAGCTGTGGATTTTGGCCTCTAGGTCAGCCGGCACCTAGGGAAACCTACCAAACCAGCGCATTTTTGAAAACCAGACACCTAGGGGAATCCAAGATGGGGTGAATTGTGGGGCTTTCACCAGGTTTTGTTACCCAGAATCCTTTGCAAACCTCAAAATGTGGCTAAAAAAACACATTCTTCTCACATTTCGGTGACAGAAAGCTCTGGAATCTGAAAGGACCAACAAATTTCCTTCCACCCAGCATTCACCCACGTCTCCTGATACAAAATTATACCTCACTTGTGTGGGTAGGCTTAGTGCCCACGACAGAAATGCCCCAAAACACAACATGGACACATCAAATGTTTCCAAAGAAAACAGAGGTGTTTTTTGCAAAGTGCCTACCTGTGGATTTTGGCCTCTAGCTCAGCCTGCACCTAGGGAAACCTACCAAACCTGTGCATTTTTTAAAAATAGACAACTAGGGGAATGCAAGATGGGGTGACTTGTGGGGCTCTGACCAAGTTCTGTTACCCAGAAGCCTTTGCAAACCTCCAAATTTGGCCAAAAAAAGGCTTTTTCCTCTCTTTTCGGTGACAGATAGTTCTGGAATCTGAGAGGAACCCAAATTTCCTTCCACCAAGCGTTCACCCAAGTCTCCTTATAAAAATGGTACCTCACTTGTGTGGGTAGGCCTACCGCCCACGACAGGAAATGCCCCAAAACACAACGTGGACACATCACATTTTCCCAAAGAAAAGAGAGGTGTTTTTTGCAAAGTGCCTAGCTGTGGATTTTGTCCTCTAGCTCAGCCAGCACCTAGGGACACCTACCAAACCTGTGCATTTTCGAAAACTAGACACCTAGGGGAATCCAAGATGGGGTGACTTGTGGGGCTCTCACCAGGTTCTGTTACCCAGAATCCTTTGCAAACCTCAAAAAATGGCAAAAAAAACACTTTCTCCTCACATTTCGGTGACAGAAAGTTCTGGAATCTGGGAGGAGCCAGAAATGTCCTTCCACCCAGCGTTCCCCCAAGTCTCTCGATAAAAATGATACCTCACTTGTGTGGGTAGGCCTAGTGCCCGCGACAGGAAACGCCCAAAAACACTATCTGGACAAATCAAAATTATAAAAAACAGAACTACCTGTTTTTTTTGGGGGGGGGGCAACCTGCGTTTTTGGTCCTGGGCTCAGCAGCCATCTAGGGAAACCTACCAAGCCCAGACATTTCTGAAAACTAGACATGCAAGGGGGTCAATGGAGGTGTGACTTGCGTGGATCCCCCAATGAAACTTCAAATTTAGCTAAGAAATCACTTTTTCCCCACATTTCTGTGTGGGATCACCGCACCGGGACAAATTTCCTACCACCCAACGTTCCCCTCAGTCTCCCATTAAAAATGATACCTCACTTGTGTAGGTGGGACAAGTGCCTGTGACAGGGAAGAGCCAAAAACATGTTGAAATTGAGGGGGAACCAAAGCGGGTCCAAAAAGGCTGTTTGAAAAAAAAAAAATTTAGGCTGACAAGTGCAGCAGAATCTTTATCGGTATAGATGGGACAATGTTGGGTGGTAGGAATTTTGTGGATTCCTGCAGATTCCGGAAGGTTCCATCATAAAAATGTGGGAAAATGTGTGATTTTCAGCAAAGTTAGAGGTTTGCAGGGCATTGTGGGTAAGAAAATGGTGCAGGGTGCATGTGAAGCACACCACCCTGGAATCAACCAAATGTTTAGTTTTCAGATGTGTCTGGGTCTTGTGGATTTTTCTACATGGCAGCGTCCCAGAGTCAAAAAAGTGCAGCCCTCATCATTCCAAGTGGGACGATTTTGAGAGTTACTAAGCTCTCATGGCCCAAATATAAAACCAAAACCCATAATCAAATGTCTTCTTGCTTGCCGTGGGATAAAATGTTTTAGTGTGCAGGGGGTGAGCTGAAAGACTGTTACCCCCTTCAGTTGGGGTGGGGGCATAACCAGGCCCATACTGGTCGGTAGCCACCACCCCACTATTTTGTTTTAAATTCCATGCCATCTAGTAGACTTTCTTCCCCCCTGGGGTGTGGATTGGGGGTCATTTCCCCATCTGTCCACTGGTGGGCAGAACAACTTTGGTCCCATGTATTTGGGGTGGGCGTATGGCCATACCCCCACCCTCTTATTTTGAAAACAATCTTCTGTGGTCTCTGGTGGGCTTTCTGCCCCCCTTGGGGGCAGATGGGCCTTCCAAAAATAGGCCAATGTGCCCCCAAGGAGGGCAGATATAGGCAACAGTAATGTCCCCCCATGGGGAGCGACCCTTTCCCAAGGGGCAGCCCCCCAAACAAATCACACACATACACACACCAATCCCTGGTGTCTAGTGATTTCTGCACCCCTTGGGGGCAGATTGGCCTAACAAAAATAGGCTGATCTGCCCTCA
Source organism: Pleurodeles waltl (assembly GCF_031143425.1). Taxonomy (NCBI): domain Eukaryota; kingdom Metazoa; phylum Chordata; class Amphibia; order Caudata; family Salamandridae; genus Pleurodeles; species Pleurodeles waltl. The sequence goes on from NC_090440.1 coordinate 1,312,841,177, forward strand.
GGGGAGGCAGAAATGGGCTAAATAGAATTTGCCCCCCAGGGGAGCGACCCTTGCCTTGGGGTTCGCTCCCCATACATAAAAACATCATTCCAAGTGGGACGATTTTGAGAGTTACTAAGCTCTCATGGCCCAAATATAAAACCAAAACCCATAATCAAATGTCTTCTTGCTTGCCGTGGGATAAAATGTTTTAGGGTGCAGGGGGTGAGCTGAAAGACTGTTACCCCCTTCAGTTGGGGTGGGGGCATAACCAGGCCCATACTGGTCGGTAGCCACCACCCCACTATTTTGTTTTAAATTCCATGCCATCTAGTAGACTTTCTTCCCCCCTGGGGTGTGGATTGGGGGTCATTTCCCCATCTGTCCACTGGTGGGCAGAACAACTTTGGTCCCATGTATTTGGGATGGGCGTATGGCCATACCCCCACCCTCTTATTTTGAAAACAATCTTCTGTGGTCTCTGGTGGGCTTTCTGCCCCCCTTGGGGGCAGATGGGCCTTCCAAAAATAGGCCAATGTGCCCCCAAGGAGGGCAGATATGGGCAATAGTAATGTCCCCCCATGGGGAGCGACCCTTTCCCAAGGGTCAGCCCCCCAAACAAAACACACACATACACACACCAATCCCTGGTGTCTAGTGATTTCTGCACCCCTTGGGGGCAGATTGGCCTAACAAAAATAGGCTGATCTGCCCTCAGGGGAGGCAGAAATGGGCTAAATAGAATTTGCCCCCCAGGGGAGCGACCCTTGCCTTGGGGTTCGCTCCCCATACATAAAAACATAAAATAAATACAAATATATATATCCCTGGTGTCTAGAGGTTTCTGCCCCCCGGAGGCAGATCGGCCTAATTATATTAGGCCAATCTGCCCCCAGGGGGGAAGAAATGGCCTAAAAATTATTTGTTCTCCTGGGGAGCGGACCTTACCCAAGGGGCCACTCCGATTATCCGTAAGTATATGATGAAAAAATTCCCTGGTGTCTAGTGGTTTAGTGCCTAGAAACAATTTGGCCTCCCAGGGAGCGACCCTTGCTGAAGGGGCCACTCCCTAAAACAAAAAAAGAAAGAAAAAAAAAATCCCTTGTCTCTAGGGGGTTTTCTGCCCCCACCCCCCCCCCCCAGGGTCAGAAATGGCCTGAAAATTATTTGCCCCCCTGGGGAGCCTTGCCCAAGGGGCCGCTCCCCTTTTGTCCAATCCCCCCCCCAAAAAAAAATCCCTGGTGTCTAGTGGGCATTTCTGCTGCCCGATCGCATTGTGATCGGGCAGCAGAAATGCTTGCAGAGACATGAAAGGAAAGGCCTTTCCTTTCCTTTCATGTCTCTGCTGGCCCCCTCCTCCGAGCAGAAGAGAAATGCTCAGCATGCTTTTAGCGCGATGGGAGGTGACTTCTGATGTCATCAGATGTCACTGGGAGGGTCGGGGTGGAAGGGGAAGCAATTCCCCTTCCAGCCCTGACCCTTCAGTCCTCGGCGGGGAGCGCTAGCCCTTCCCCCGAGGACCGGTAAATGGAAGTAATGGTTACGTCCATGGTGCCACATAGGCGCAGCCATGGACTTAACCATTACGTCCATGGCGTGCAAGGGGTTAAATATATTATTGTTGCTTCATTTTACTAGTTTAGGTCATCACATGTATCTTTAGAGGCTTATTGTTTTCAAGAGAATATTGTTGAATGTACGAAAGAAGAAGATGTGTAGTATGTTTGACCCAAATGTTGGGGTTCATTGATTCTGGAGTTTTTTTTTTTTAATAATATGGTATTTTTTTATAGAATCAATTTTATATAATATGTTATTTCTTAAAGAATAATGGTGCTTAGTGGGGAATTGAGATGAAAGTGTCATTGTTTTTATTTTATTGAGTTGTTGCTTTTGATATATTTTGAGGGACAATTTATTTTAAGCTTCAGTTTTTAACACTGTTATTCAATATTATGTTTTTGTTTATAAGGTTTAAGGGCTCTATTGCTTATCAAAATTGGAGTTTGTAGATATTGCATTTTTAAGATATTTTTATAATTTGTTGAGATACCGATTTTGCATTGAAGAATATATCTGTACCCTTATATTGAATTACTTTTAATAAATGGTTTTGAGTTTGGTGTTAGGTTTTTAGATTTGCTCCCATCACCAATGTTTATGGATGTAGCGGGTGGCTACCGCGAAGGCTGCTGCGTCAGGGTGCGATGTATAGGTGGCCAATAAAGGGCAGGTCGGGCCATTGTTACTCAAAGAACTTGACCTAACATGTAATATTGTATGTGGTAGGGCGCCAACAAGCCAGTTGTTATGGTCTTGATAAGATAAAGGTATTTCTAAATATATATAAGCTCTGTATGGTGCAGGTATGTTTGCAGGTGTATAGTGATGAAATGTATTTGTGTTCCTATCTTCTGCTGGAAAGGTGACCCAAGAATAAAAAATGTTTGTTCTATAGGCTGGGTAAGCCTTAACAACAAATGTAACTGGACCCCCCCCTCCCCCCTGGCCGTTAGGCCATTGCCAATCAACGTGCAGTAAAGGGTGGTCGCATTTTTACTGCAATTGCTACCCGTTGTGGGTTCGCCATTTTAATGGTAGATGTATGTTCAGAGATAAGGACACCCAGTGGGGATTAGTCCTCTTAAGGTCAAGCTTGAACAACCTACAGCTCAAAATAGGTACTACCTATGTAGCTGAGGAGGAAACCCTCAATACCGCGGACGTCTCCGTATATAGTATTGATGTGTCTTTAGCCTTAGATCAGACAGAGATACTTAGGAGGATCCGAATATTAGTGCCTGAACAAACGTTGATGGTGCCATGTCACATAGTTCTCATTATGGTAATGAGGCTACTTGACTTTGGAGGCAGGATCACATGGATTTTGGCTACTAAGTAGAATTCCACACCATATGACGCCTGTTGGCCTAATCCGGGTTATCCGGCTAACTAGCAGCGCCTCATCTCTGGCCGAGATGATTGTAGCAACCGGGCGCATGACAGAAAGACTCCTCAGGGGAATTGTGGTCAATCGGATCCCATCCCTTTCTTTCTGTCAGTTACCAAAAAGTCTCATACAGGCAAATACAACAGAGGCAGAATATAATTCAAAAAGGATTTATTGAAGTAAGTGCATCTTAGATAAAAAAAGGAATGTATTGCAATAACTAGGATGATAAAACACAACAACAGGTGACTAACAGAGTACAACACAAAAATAGTCCTACCATACTGTCACTAGGAGCGTTGCATATATTTCTCCTACCCAAAATATATCTGAGCACAGCACAATAAGCCTAATCTCCCTTCTGGTTTTCCTCCTGGGGGTACACGATCACTCATACCTGAAGTAACATGCCTGTGGTCTAGAAAGACACCGTTCCCATGTAGGTCAGGGCTTTGGCCATCTAGGCAAGTAGCTGCAGCAAAGCTGTCAGCAATCAGCACAGCATGCAGTTGTGGTCATCTGACTGGAATCTCCCTCTAGCATGTCTGGGACAAAAGGGTGTTTTTATAATAGAACAGTTAACATTCTAAGAAAAGGTCCCCATGTATGAGTGTGTGTTTTCTGTGAATGTTGGAAACATAGCATACCATGTCGGTCAGCAACCCTATCTGACTGTAGCCTTGGAGAAAGCACAAAGTAAAATAAATATCCTGCTAAGAATGTGATGGAGGCAGGAAGGGGAACATGGCGGCCAGTTGAGGCGTGGTCTCCGAGCAGAGATGCTCGTAGGATTATGTGTGGTGATGCCGGCGACGTCGATGCTTGAGGCGATGTTCGAGGGCACTTATCGGTAGCTGGGAAAACCGGAGCAGGGTGTTGTGGTCCTGCAGCCGGGCCTCTTGTGCTGGAATCAGTGTGCGGCTGGGCAGGCATGACCGAGAAGAACCAGTGCCTGAGATGCGCGTCGGGTCCCGGCGTGTGGGCAGAGGCTGCAAGGAGCGTACGTCGTGGGAGACGCTGCATGTTTTGCTGCTGCCTCCGCGGGACGCCCAGCACAGGAGCTGGGCTTCTCCTGGAGGGGAATTTTTTCCAGAGTCAGGGCGTAGCAGCCAGGGAGAGTGTTGAGGACATACCGTATATGACGCCGCTCTAGAGGCCCCCAGGCTGCCTCAAATGTACCAGGGGATATAATAAAAGGTAAGCCCGGCTCCTTGTTTTCGGACCTTGCCACTCCTCTTCCACTAATCTCTTATAGCAGAAAGAGGAGAGAAAGTAATGGGAAAAGGGGTCCTAAGTGGGCAAAGAGGGTGAGATTTGGGGCAAAAAGTATTCCCCTGGAGACAGGTGATCCCACAGAGGGACACCATATTAGTACAAAACCCAAAAAAGAACTGTTTCATAAAGGAGGACCCTCACATTCCCATATAAAAAGCGTTTTATAGGACTTATAGGACTTAAAGGACTTAAAGGACTTAAAGGACTATAGGAGGGCTGCACTACTCTTGTCTTTTTTCAAATCGTCTCCAGGGGGGGTGAAGGTGGCGTTACCCTCGCAAGATGTGGTTGGAAACTCCTTGGTTCTAGGGGGTTGCGGATTAAAGACTCAGGAGTTGGGGAATGCTGATAATAATTTGCCTCAAGTGACTCAAGTGTTTTCTTCAGGGTCAATGGAGGCTTCATCTTGCCAATCTCTGCCCCCCACAAATTTAGCCCTTCAGTTTCCCCCGTGGCTCATGGCCCGTCAGTTCAAGATCTTCTAATTTCTCTAACAAAGGAGTTTAGAGAGAGGTTCGAGATTTCTAAAAATAATCAAGCTAAAATCAGCTAAATAGTCAGGACATTTCACAGCTAAAAAGTGGACAGAAGATACTTCAGGATAAGTTGGAAATCTTGGAAAATAATATTAGACTTCTGAGTGTCCCTGAAGGTATGGAAGGAGAAGATATCAAGGACTAAGTGATATCGCTGATCAAGGATGCCATCCCAAATTTACCTCTTGAATCTAGAAGAGGATATCCACAGAATCCAACGAGATCCCGTTAGGAGGAACTCTGGAAGGGAGGTTCCCAGGAAGATACTAATAGATACTAATAGACTTCGCTACGTATTCTATTAAGGAAAAAATTCTGTCTGAAGCTCTTAAAGTTGGGAGTTTTTCTAAACGGGACTGGTCCTTTCGTATACGATCCGATGTGTCTAAGGTGACTTTGGATAGGCAGTGGGATCTGGGGAATTATATGCAGGAACTTAGGTCGTTAGGTCCAGCTGAGATTCCCCGCAGCCCTACGGATTATGTGTAACAATAAAATGCATAACATCAGGGACTCCACGGAGGTCAGGGCTTTCATAGAACAGATCAAGGCATCACAATAACACATGTAATTATTCTGTCCAGTAGAGAGCTTCATAAAGGTAACAGTATGGTTATCCTAGAGAAGGATTGGAGGGTTCCCCAGTGGGTGGGGGCTGGGGGTGGTCTTCTTAGAGGTGATTGGGGTTTTGTTTTGCACTAGGTGTGGGAGCATATGGGGGAAAAAAGGAAAAAAAAATGTTTGTCCTCAGAGTATGTATATTGAGGTTTAGCGGGGCAGTTGGGGGATTGGATTCACTTTTTTATAATGGGTATCAGGCGTTTTCAGTTGAAGATTCTTTTGTGGAATGTCAACGGTTTGAGAGGGGGTAGGAGGAGGAGGATTTTTGAGTTTTTAAGAATGGCTGAAGAGGAGGTGAATATTTTTCAGGAGACTCATTTGTTGCGAGAGGAGTGGGACACTTTTCTTAAGCAAGTGAAATGGGCAGGCTACAGTATAAGTACCAATCAATCTTGTGCAGATAAAGGGCTGGCAATTCTCTTACAAAAATCAATAAAGGTAAAGGTGGGTGATGTGTTAGTGGATTCTTAAGGTAGGTGGTTGGCTGTAGAAGTAGGCCTATCTGGATTTTGGTTTACGAGGACAGGATACTATGGGCTTAATATGGACAACCCAGTACCGTTTCAAGGGCTATATAATCATCTACTTTTAGATAAGTATCCAGTCTTGTTGGGAGGAGATTTTAACGTATTGTTGGACCCCATACTGGATAAAACGACTCCCCGAGGAATGGCTAATTCCCCTAGAACTCGGTCCTCGTTGAGGCAGGCTATGATAGATCTTGCTTTCGCTGATATCTGGCATTGGAAGGGGGGTGATGGTTCTAGATTTACGTTCAATAATAAGAAATATGGTCACAAATCTAGAATAGATTTTTTTTAGTGCATACAAGCTTGTGTGGAAATTTTATTTATGTGGGGCATGCCCCCGCGCATCTCTCAGATCATTCTGCAGTAAAGTTACATCTTAGTTTTATGGCACAGCCTTCTAATGTTAGGTGGATGGTAAATAGGGTGTTATTTTTAGATGATATGATAAGTGAGGCTTTAAAGAAGGACACTAGAGAGTATTTTGCCTTTAATCATGGGACAGCTTCTATACAGACTGTGTGAGATGCTTATAAGGCATATATTAAGGGCCAACTTGTTAGTTTCGTGGCACACAGGAGTCGAGAGAAGGCGAAATGAAAAAGTTTTGAATCATCTATTGCCACTTTGCAGATGTTAATACATAATGCCCATCAGGATGAGAATAACTGTCAGCTAGAAGGTTTGGAGGGCTCAATATGAAAAAGCACATTTAGATTTGGATCTGTTCTTAGAAAGACAAAATAGGAAAATGTGGGATAGAAGTCTTTATGCACATTATGAAGATGGGGAAGGATGCAGTAAGCTTTTAGCCTGGAAAACCAAGTCAGACCATTCACAAAACTATATTTTGTCAATTAGATCAGGGATTACAGGTCATCTTTGTTGGGAGAAAACAGAGATAGAAGAAGCTTTAACTTCCTTTTTTTCAACACTGTATACTGATGATTTGCAGATTCCAGAAGAGCAGGTTAGAGAGTTTTTGAAGGGCTTTTATCATCCTACTTTAGATGATTCAACACAGCGGCAATTAATTTCTGAGATAGAGGAGCAAGAGGTATCTGAGGCAATAAAGGGTTTGAAGAAAGGGAAAGCAACTGGTTGCGGTAGGCTTCCAAATGAGCTATATAAGTTACTTGGGGAGGAGTTAGTTCCAATTTTGCTGGAATTGTTTATGTTTTTCCTGAAGGTGCACAAGTGCCAAAATTATGGGATGAAGCTAAAATCTGTCTATTGTTGAAACCTCGTAAAGACCTGACTCAGTGTATGTCATACCGACCGATCTCGCTACTTAATTCGGATTATAAGCTCTATACTGGCATTCTAGCTAGAAGACTTGGGAGGGTGATGGGCAGTCTGATACATGCAGATCAGAAGGGATTCATTAAGGGTAGACAACTCTCGGAATTAACTCATAATTTGCTGGGAGCTGTAGATTTGGCGTTGTAGGAGCGGGCTCTGTTAGCGGTTCTGACTTTTGATGCAGCTAAAGCATTTGACCAGGTGAATTGGTCATTTTTGCAGATTGTTGTGGAATCTTATGGACTGGGAGTACCTTTTGCTAGAGCAATTAAGGCTTTGTATAGATGCCTGACAGCCAAAATATTGATTAATGATAGGCTGACACAAGAGTTTAGGATTAGCCGAGGAACTCGTCAGGGGCGCCCACTATCTCCTCTTCTTTTTGATCTGTATTTTGAGCCTATGGCAATATTGCTTAGGACCAATGCTAGTATTCTTCCCTTTCAAGGTGGTGGGTGGGAAAGGAAAGTTGCATTGTATGCGGATGATCTCGTGATCTACACTAGAGATGTGAAGGCTTCCCTTCCCTCCATTAATTTGCTAATGGAAAATTTTGGTAGATTGTCAGGTTATTATATAAATCCTGAGAAGACAGAGATTATGTGCTGGAATTTGGCTTATAATTCTCCGTTAGTTAAGCAAGAGATAAGGTATTTGGGAGTTCAGCTTACGGCTAATTTTAGTGAAGTGGTGAAGGTTAATTTTGATAGAGCCTATTTAGAAACTAAAAAACTTCTCAAGACATGGGCTGCTTTTCCCCTTTCTTTAATTGGTAGACCTAATATTCTAAAGATGATTATTCTCCCAAAATTCACTTTTCTATTTAATGCTATTCCTCTAGAATGTAAAGCATGCTGGTTAAAAAAATTACGGGGGGATCTATCTGCATTTATATGGGCAGCTAAGAGGAATAGAATAGCGTGGAAAAAACTATGTAAAAAGAAAGAAAGAAAGGGGGGATTGCATCACCATATTTCTATAAATTTTATCTTGCTTTTCAATGTAAGAACATAAGAATCCTTTTGAGGTAAAGGTCAGAGTATACATCTCTCTGGAAGGCCCTGATTTCATATCTTGCAGATGAAGCTGACAACTTTCTATATAAATTTGGTCATCCGAAATATTTTAAGAAGTTCCAACTCAAGATCCCCATACAGGCATGTAAAATTTGGTTGCAGATTCGGAGTGTTTTAGGGATAGCTTATTACTGTAGTTTGGCACCCATTTGTGATTCTTCAGGTACTCCTGAGTGTTTTTTAGATAAGCTATCAGTCCCGTTGAAAGCCATTGGGGTGATTGAATGGGGGCAAGTTATAGAGGACTCCGAGTTTACCTTGGTTTATATTTTTGGAACGAGCGGGTGATATAGTCTCTAGGTTTAAATATTATCAATTGTCTGGTTGGGTCAAGTCTCTTCAGAAAGGAGAAATTGGGAAAGTCCTTGGGAGGAGAAATGAAGGCAGAAATTTATTGATAAGAAGTGGCTTTGTGGTGTCATGTGCTGTTGGATGCGGCAGGAGAGGATCCGCTGCTTCGTTGTTGAAGTGGAGGGAGGTCTTTCCAACCCTAGATGTTGTTAGTTTATGGGATTATCATGTTCTAGACTGTGGTTTACCATTAAATCGGCAGCCATGAAGGAAAATCACTTATTCACTTTACATAGGGTCTATTGGACACCGGCAAGGCTGTCGGTCATAGGAAAGACTAAAAAGAATTGCCCGCGTTGTGGGTATGTTAGTGCAGATGATCTCCATATGTTTTGGCAGTGTTCGAAGCTGACGAAGTTTTGGGAAGGAATTGAAAAAACTCTTAAGGAAATACTTAGTTTGAAGCTGGAGATACGTTTTTCAAAGATTATTTTTGAGGTATGCAACCAAGAGTTCCGATGTAAGAAAGCTACTGTGCCGAAGAGTATTTGCTATTTGTTCTGATGCCTTTGGCCCGACATAAAAGTTGTCATAAATGGGCTTTGCCTTTACCTTCCATAGTTCAGGAGTGGGAAACATCAGTAAATCGGGTATGCAAATTGGAACCGATCAGTCCCGCTAGCAGGAGAAATGAGTTTTGGTGGATTTGGGAAAATGCTTTTCAAGTAATGAACTCTATGGGTTAATCACTAGTTTTTTTTTTTTTCTTTTTTTGATAATTTGAGTCTGATGATTAAAACTCCTCTCTACCCATTAGCTGGCCTCCGGTATGATTGCTATATGAACTAATAAAGCTGCTTGCCCGTGCAGTGATTGGTTAGTGTTATGTGTGGTGGATCTGGAGCGTGTCAACAGGTGGTGTGGCCCATTGATATTCAGGGGCTCATGCTTGGAGATAATATCCTATGGTCTCCCCTGCCAGAGTGGAGCAGTGAGATGAGGACAAAAAAATAAAGAATGTGATGCTTTCCTAGGCGGAAGTACAATGAGATAAAGAAAATAAAACAGGACTGCAAATGTTGCTATTGCTAAAAAAACAAAGTAATGCTGAATAAAATGTAACAAGGTTAAAGTGCACAGTCGCAGGCCTAGTTAGCTTAAAACAACGTGTCTAAAAAATGGCTAAAATAGCTATACAACACCCTCCCCTTGCCGGTCAAGATGGTTTCAAAGCTGAAGGTAAAACAACTTATATGTCAATAATGAGAAGTTAAGAGACACAGAGGCAAAAAAGGACAATTTAAACAAGCCGAATTTAAGAGTCAGTGTCATTTTGGAAATTGCCAATTACATCCGGGACAATTGAAGCCAGGAGATGTTCTACTTCGGCAGGTGGTAAAATATCCAGATCATATCTAAGGAAAGCCACAGAACACTCGTTTTCCAAAGCCTGAGCTCTAGCTGAGGCAGCAGCATTCCGTGTCATGCCCTCCATAGAGTTGAGTCGCAGCATCCATAAAAGGCAACTCGTAAATGGCTTCCCTTAGAAGCGCACTCTCAACACGCATGTCTGATAATCAGCCCTCATCGAGAACATCAACAGATCAGCGTCCAAATATGTCAGCGCTGCGTAGGAAGACAGACTTTCAGTGTACATTCGAAGAAGCACCAGAGGCTTCGAAACACGGGCTGCACACAAAAGATTTGCATTCACTACCGCTAAGAAAGACCTCTTTCATGCCATTGGTACATTTGTACGAGAAAGGAAGCTCCCACACTTCGTGTATGCAACTCCAGCCTTTCATATCTACCCACTAGAATGTGTTTCAAACAAGATCTAAATTGAAGTGTTGAAACGGGCAGATTTATAACCCCATGTATTAGCCATTCAGCAGATGGTACTTCAGCCACAGTAAAAGGCAACTTTTCTAACTTTTCAATATTCAACATGACATATGTTGCTTCCTTCTTAGCCATTAGTCGTTGTTGTTGCGTTAAATTAAAGGCGGAAAAAATCTCCCTTGCGCTCACATGTTGCCAGGGAACGCAACCTGTTTTCAATGTCTCTAGTGTCCAACCCAACTGCATAATGGATCTTAGCTGACTTTGTTCATGTTGCAAAAATGATACATCACTCTGTACTATATCTATTGAAGAGGATACAATGTTATATAAAGTGTATATTCGGTCAGACAAGGTATTAATCCCATTATCTACAACAGCTAATGCTTTCTGTAAGTTTTCCTGATATATTGGCCTTAACCGGGGAGCCGCCTCTTGTTGGGAAAGCTTCCATATTTAATTAAATGCAGCATATAAGAAGTGTTTTCTGCGTTGTCTTCTGGGGCCTAACAGGAAATCCTGTAAATCTGTGTTATTGGACAGGAGATTTAGATGTTCTTTGACAGCATCTAGTGAGGAGACCTTCATCCATTGCTAGCATAGTTTCTCTACACTATATGTTGTCACTGTACCCGAGTGTTCTGAGGACACATAGCGAGGGTCTGGCCTATTCATTCTAAAATCCCCGAGGAGTTGACAAAACGCGTATGGCACCCATTGGTGCCTACAGGCCGCAATATTCACCCACCAGACATGAAAATGATGTATTAAATGTACCATTCTGAACCCATTCATTGAGCTGATCTTCGGATGCATTTATATACTTTTGCCATTTATAAAAAGTTTCAGGAGTTGATATTCTGGGCGCATTCAATTCCTTAATGCTTGCTAAGCCTCAACAGCTTGTTTGTTTTACTGTTTTGTTTAAAAATATAATTTGAACAAGAATCATACATGCTCAAAAAAAAGCTTCCTTTACTGTTATTTACCAATTTTATGTTCCCCAAACACTTTTTAAATCAATTGACTGCAACCAGTACTCATAGCCTTCTATAGCCAATCGGGAAACACATGAATCAGAATAAATCAATTTTGTATCTGTCAATAAAACATTTTGACTTTCCATGTCTGGCAATTTTAAATAATATGACTCAGCATTCTTAACATTGTGCCCAGAAAAATATGCGACTTTCTCTGTATATGTTTTAGAACTGCCTAATGGTGGAGTCGGGCAGTGTTCCCATTGTGAATATTTAAAAATAGTCTTTGGGGTACTTGCTCTGTGAATGAAGTAATGCCCATAGTAAGTCTTACAGAACATATCGCTGTAATTTCCTTTAAACTGGTTCACATTTTCATTTTTAAATACTGTATAATACTTTAGATCAGGCATCATAGCATCAACAGCTTTCACATCCCAATCATCAGAAATCACTCAGGGTGTGATCACATCTGTCATGGAAAGTTTAAAGACATATGGTATTTGAATGACCTCAGTAGGCCCATAGATATCGGATAATACTTTGTCCCAAACAATCCCATGGTAAATTGCTATAGCTGTAATGTTCACTAGAGGCAAATCTCTACAAATTTTATGCAATTTCATGCATAAGAAGAAAAAAGACACTAACAAACCCAATCCATAGGAAATAGGAAAGTACAGTCAATAAAAGCCATAGATAAATGAATGGACTAGTGAAATAGTAAATTTTAAGCCAATGTATCAGCTTACATGCTCTTGACAGTTAAGTGTCAGTCAGGGCAGATGAGTCTGAAGAAAAGTCTTCAGCATTGACGAAATAACCATCATCTGTACAAACAAATGCTGGAGTTGTATTTTGAGGAGGAGAAGCTGCTGAGAATTCCCTCGGTGGTGTATAGTAGGTTACTACTTCTGTTTGTATAGAATTTGTAGAACATTGCTCCATATTAGCAGAAATTAATGTAGAAGTAGTTGTCAGTGGAACCAATGAAAGCTCAATTTCCACCCTCCTCAAGCTCGGAGAGGTATCAGCGTTGCTGTTGAAGACTTGTAGGGGAACATCGTGGTCTGTGGTGGGGGGGATTCAGGCACTACTCAGGAGTCCTCTAGGTCTGCTGTGGAGGATTGGCCACATGATGTAGCTTGACATTGTCGATAGAGACAAAACGATTTTCTTTACAGCCAGGAAGCAGTGGTAGAATCACAATTCTGGTTCTGTGTATTTTCAGGACTGGAACTGGTGCACGATAAGAAGGACCAAATTCCTTTTTCACAACAATCTTTTCACGCACTAGATTTCCAAGTTTAGGATCCAGCCAGTAGATGTTCCCGGTACGTTCCTGATTCCAGAGGAGGCCGCATTGGCAGATGCGTTGTCACCACGGAACTGTTGTAAGTCCTGCAAGACAGTGACACGTTCATTTATGTCAAAGGGTATATCCGGCGCCTCCATGCCAGGACCATCAAGATCTGGAACATACTTTTGAGTTCCAAAAAGGCATCCGTATGATGTATGTCTCCCCAGGGACCTGCTAGGCAGATTGTTAAGTGCTCTCTGGACTCCATATAGGTGTGTAAGCCAGCTAAGACCGTGCCTAACACTCTAGCTGTTAAGGATTGCTTTAAATCTCGGTTTTGTCGCTCCACAACACTATTTCCCTCGGGATGAAAAGGAGAAGAGTAATGCAGTTGGACCCCTAATGAAGCCATGGCGTCCCTCTAAGCCTTTGAGGCAAAAGCAGGGCCCAGTCCGAGTGGAAAGCTGCAACAGCATATGTACTAATAAAGACTCGCAAATCTTCAATAACAGTTCGAGCGTCAATCAAGCATTGTGGCCAAACCCACAGAAATCTGGAGCTTTAGTCAACAGCGACTAGGATGTATTTGTATGCACTATCTGGTGTCAGGGGACCACAATGGTCCAAGTACACACATTGTAATGGTTTGTTAGGAATCAAAAGGGGTGTCTGCGGTGAACGTTTCACTGTGGACTTTTATTTGCTGACAGATGTCACAACAAAGGATGTACTGCTTGGTCTATTTGTATAGACCTGGCCACCAATATCGTGATTGTAATATTTAAATTGTAGCCGCCACACCAGCATGGGCAGAAGCAACTCTCTCATGCACTGCTATTACTAATGCAGGTCTCAATTCTTTATTGGGAATTATCCGAACTCTCACACCTGTTATTGCTACCTGTGCATCAAACAAGCCTGCCATTCTGTAGGAATACTTAGCAGGATATCCTTTTGGAAAGGCGTGCTGTCAACCAAAGTTGCTACGGCTGCCAGTGTTTCATCATCCACTTTTAGCTTAGAATGAGTTACTGCAGCAACAGAAACCATAGCTACTGCTGATTTGGCTGCTTCATCAGCCAGAGAGTTGCCGTCAACGTGTAGCCCAACACACTGATGTACTAGTGTATTTACAACATGGACATTGGGTAGCGTTTCCTTCAGAGCCACTACTTTCCCCCACAGAGGTCTGGGTTTAACGGTGTTACCTTTGGAATCTCTGAACCCATTTTGGAACCAGTAATGCAGACATTCATTGAAGGACTAGACACAATAGTACGAATCACAGACAATCAGTGTCATCTGTTCAGGATCCATATTTGCCAGTGCCATCACCAGAGGTTTGAGCTCTGCAAGTTGTGCAGTGCACTCTCCTAGAGTCTGCGTGTAAGTATTTTGTGGATGGAACTTGCCATCCTTCATGTAACCACTCACAAGTGCGCAAGCAGCGGAGTATTGATGTTTTGTTCCTATCGAAGGTTGGGCTGAACCATCAGTGTACAAAATTTTATGATACTGTTAGATAGGCAATGTATTTTCTGGAAATGGATACTCAAGTTCATATAATAAGAATTCTTGGATTTGTAATTTGTAATCAAAAACGTAATCAACATCAGTGGCTGTCAGAGATTTTGCCCATTGAATCCAACATGGTTGTAGTGCTTTAGCATTAGGAACGCTTGCTTTGGTAACAGCCTTTAGGGCTCAAATGGGGGAGACGACAATAATGCATTTCCTGTGGGCCAGAGGTCTCTCTTTAAGGACCTCCATCCGGACAACAGTGAAGATTTTCTCAGTGGGACAAAGCGTTGTTCAGCTGTGGAATATAAGTGTGATTTAGATGCAATTGGGACGGCCTCACCTTCACTGAATGTCACATAGGTGAAACCAATGGCACCAGCAATTACTCTGATGACCAAATGTTTCTTATTGTCTCTTGTATGCAAGTGTTTTGCTTCAAACATGTCTTTTTGCACAGCTTTTAGAATGCGTGTATGTTCGACTGTCCAAAATTTACCAGTAAAATCAGGACGTATTAAGTCGCACAACGGTTTGATGCGTTGTGCATAATCTAAAATGTATGTTCTGCCAAAGTTTAAAAAGCCGAATACTGACTGGAACTTCCTTACTGTGTTTGGAGGTTGTAGTTGTGCGCATTTTTCTACAAATTGGGGTGCCAGGCTGCTGCCTTCATCTGACAATTCGTATCCCAGAAACAGGACACTAAGGAAGGCTATTTTTGTTTTTTTAAATTGAATTTGTAGCCGATTTCGGCAAATCCTACAACAATGCAGGCAACCCGTCTTAAATGTTGCATGAGGTCGTCGTCTGTGAGATAAATGTCATCCACAAATGACAACGCATTAGGGCCAATGTCGTGTAAAATAGATGATACACAGGCTGAGAACAGTCCTGGGCTGTTCTTGTACCCCTGTGGGAGTCTGCAGAATTTTTTCTGAGAGCCAAAGTTGCTAAAACTTGTTAGGTCCCTACTTCCAGGCAGTATGTTTTCGCAGAAAAACCCATAGGATATATCCAGCGTTGTCTTGTATTTTCTGCACACTATATTATTCATAAGTGCTGTGCTGTGTGTATTTTGTATAGCAAATGTTTTTGTGTGGCTATTTAAATGTCTGTAGTCTAAGACTATTCTATATGAATTGGTGGGGTTAGCGACTGGAAATAATGGATTATTCATGGATGATTCTGAAGGTAGCCAGAAACACGTGTCCGAAGATACGGCACTCGCCGCACCAACTTATGGTGAAAAACATTCAAAACTCTATTCAAATTCGTGCTAATGACTGCATTTACCATGATGCCTTGGGGTCACAAATGCTGGAATGGAAGACAGGGTGCTCCCCATTTTGACTGTTGTAATTAAGGCTCCTGTGAGCCTCTGAGCTGACGAGCTCGGGTAAAGCACCTGTGCGCCTTCTTGAGTGGTACTTAAACCTGTGAATACTTTCAAGGTGGCATTTCAAGCAACCCCGCCAGCTACACGTTGCTCTTCGCTGATGACGGCCAAATAGCCAGAAACACGTGTCCGAAGATACGGCACTCGCCGCACCAACTTATGGTGAAAAACATTCAAAACTCTATTCAAATTCGTGCTAATGACTGCATTTACCATGATGCCTTGGGGTCACAAATGCTGGAATGGAAGACAGGGTGCTCCCCATTTTGACTGTTGTAATTAAGGCTCCCGTGAGCCTCTGAGCTGACGAGCTCGGGTGAAGCACCTGTGCGCCTTCTTGAGTGGTACTTAAACCTGTGAATACTTTCAAGGCGGCATTTCAAGCAACCCGCCAGCTACACGTTGCTCTTCGCTGATGACGGCCAAATAGCCAGAAACACGTGTCCGAAGATACGGCACTCGCCGCACCAACTTATGGTGAAAAACATTCAAAACTCTATTCAAATTCGTACTAATGACTGCATTTACCATGATGCCTTGGGGTCACAAATGCTGGAATGGAAGACAGGGTGCTCCCCATTTTGACTGTTGTAATTAAGGCTCCCGTGAGCCTCTGAGCTGACGAGCTCGGGTGAAGCACCTGTGCGCCTTCTTGAGTGGTACTTAAACCTGTGAATACTTTCAAGGCGGCATTTCAAGCAACCCCGCCAGCTACACGTTGCTCTTCGCTGATGACGGCCAAATAGCCAGAAACACGTGTCCGAAGATACGGCACTCGCCGCACCAACTTATGGTGAAAAACATTCAAAACTCTATTCAAATTCGTGCTAATGACTGCATTTACCATGATGCCTTGGGGTCACAAATGCTGGAATGGAAGACAGGGTGCTCCCCATTTTGACTGTTGTAATTAAGGCTCCCGTGAGCCTCTGAGCTGACGAGCTCGGGTGAAGCACCTGTGCGCCTTCTTGAGTGGTACTTAAACCTGTGAATACTTTCAAGGCGGCATTTCAAGCAACCCCGCCAGCTACACGTTGCTCTTCGCTGATGACGGCCAAATAGCCAGAAACACGTGTCCGAAGATACAGCACTCGCCGCACCAACTTATGGTGAAAAACATTCAAAACTCTATTCAAATTTGTGCTAATGACTGCATTTACCATGATGCCTTGGGGTCACAAATGCTGGAATGGAAGACAGGGTGCTCCCCATTTTGACTGTTGTAATTAAGGCTCCCGTGAGCCTCTGAGCTGACGAGCTCGGGTGAAGCACCTGTGCGCCTTCTTGAGTGGTACTTAAACCTGTGAATACTTTCAAGGCGGCATTTCAAGCAACCCCGCCAGCTACACGTTGCTCTTCGCTGATGACGGCCAAATAGCCAGAAACACGTGTCCGAAGATACGGCACTCGCCGCACCAACTTATGGTGAAAAACATTCAAAACTCTATTCAAATTCGTGCTAATGACTGCATTTACCATGATGCCTTGGGGTCACAAATGCTGGAATGGAAGACAGGGTGCTCCCCATTTTGACTGTTGTAATTAAGGCTCCCGTGAGCCTCTGAGCTGACGAGCTCGGGTGAAGCACCTGTGCGCCTTCTTGAGTGGTACTTAAACCTGTGAATACTTTCAAGGCGGCATTTCAAGCAACCCCGCCAGCTACACGTTGCTCATCGCTGATGACGGCCAAATAGCCAGAAACACGTGTCCGAAGATACGGCACTCACTGCACCAACTTATGGTGAAAAACATTCAAAACTCTATTCAAATTCGTGCTAATGACTGCATTTACCATGATGCCTTGGGGTCACAAATGCTGGAATGGAAGACAGGGTGCTCCCCATTTTGACTGTTGTAATTAAGGCCCCCGTGAGGCTCTGAGCTGACGAGCTCGGGTGAAGCACCTGTGCGCCTTCTTGAGTGGTACTTAAACCTGTGAATACTTTCAAGGCGGCATTTCAAGCAACCCCGCCAGCTACATGTTGCTCTTCGCTGATGACGGCCAAATAGCCAGAAACACGTGTCCGAAGATACAGCACTCGCCGCACCAACTTATGGTGAAAAACATTCAAAACTCTATTCAAATTCGTGCTAATGACTGCATTTACCATGATGCCTTGGGGTCACAAATGCTGGAATGGAAGACAGGGTGCTCCCCATTTTGACTGTTGTAATTAAGGCTCCCGTGAGCCTCTGAGCTGACGAGCTCAGGTGAAGCACCCGTGCGCCTTCTTGAGTGGTACTTAAACCTGTGAATACTTTCAAGGCGGCATTTCAAGCAACCCCGCCAGCTACACGTTGCTCTTCGATGATGACGGCCAAATAGCCAGAAAGACGTGTCCGAAGATACGGCACTCGCCACACCAACTTATGGTGAAAAACATTCAAAACTCTATTCAAATTCGTGCTAATGACTGCATTTACCATGATGCCTTGGGGTCACAAATGCTGGAATGGAAGACAGGGTGCTCCCCATTTTGACTGTTGTAATTAAGGCTCCCGTGAGCCTCTGAGCTGACGAGCTCGGGTGAAGCACCTGTGCGCCTTCTTGAGTGGTACTTAAACCTGTGAATACTTTCAAGGCGGAATTTCAAGCAACCCCGCCAGCTACACGTTGCTCTTCGCTGATGACGGCCAAATAGCCAGAAACACGTGTCCGAAGATACGGCACTCGCCGCACCAACTTATGGTGAAAAACATTCAAAACTCTATTCAAATTTGTGCTAATGACTGCATTTACCATGATGCCTTGGGGTCACAAATGCTGGAATGGAAGACAGGGTGCTCCCCATTTTGACTGTTGTAATTAAGGCTCCCGTGAGCCTCTGAGCTGACGAGCTCGGGTGAAGCACCTGTGCGCCTTCTTGAGTGGTACTTAAACCTGTGAATACTTTCAAGGCGGCATTTCAAGCAACCCCGCCAGCTACACGTTGCTCTTCGCTGATGACGGCCAAATAGCCAGAAACACGTGTCCGAAGATACGGCACTCGCCGCACCAACTTATGGTGAAAAACATTCAAAACTCTATTCAAATTCGTGCTAATGACTGCATTTACCATGATGCCTTGGGGTCACAAATGCTGGAATGGAAGACAGGGTGCTCCCCATTTTGACTGTTGTAATTAAGGCTCCCGTGAGCCTCTGAGCTGACGAGCTCGAGTAAAGCACCTGTGCGCCTTCTTGAGTGGTACTTAAACCTGTGAATACTTTCAAGGCGGCATTTCAAGCAACCCCGCCAGCTACACGTTGCTCTTCGCTGATGACGGCCAAATAGCCAGAAACACGTGTCCGAAGATACGGCACTCGCCGCACCAACTTATGGTGAAAAACATTCAAAACTCTATTCAAATTCGTGCTAATGACTGCATTTACCATGATGCCTTGGGGTCACAAATGCTGGAATGGAAGACAGGGTGCTCCCCATTTTGACTGTTGTAATTAAGGCTCCCGTTAGCCTCTGAGCTGACGAGATCGGGTGAAGCACCTGTGCGCCTTCTTGAGTGGTACTTAAACCTGTGAATACTTTCAAGGCGGCATTTCAAGCAACCCCGCCAGCTACACGTTGCTCTTCGCTGATGACGGCCAAATAGCCAGAAACACGTGTCCGAAGATACGGCACTCGCCGCACCAACTTATGGTGAAAAACATTCAAAACTCTATTCAAATTCGTGCTAATGACTGCATTTACCATGATGCCTTGGGGTCACAAATGCTGGAATGGAAGACAGGGTGCTCCCCATTTTGACTGTTGTAATTAAGGCTCCCGTGAGCCTCTGAGCTGACGAGCTCGGGTGAAGCACCTGTGCGCGTTCTTGAGTGGTACTTAAACCTGTGAATACTTTCAAGGCAGCATTTCAAGCAACCCCGCCAGCTACACGTTGCTCTTCGCTGATGACGGCCAAATAGCCAGAAATACGTGTCCGAAGATACGGCACTCGCCGCACCAGCTTATGGTGAAAAACATTCAAAACTCTATTCAAATTCGTGCTAATGACTGCATTTACCATGATGCCTTGGGGTCACAAATGCTGGAATGGAAGACAGGGTGCTCCCCATTTTGACTGTTGTAATTAAGGCTCCCGTGAGCCTCTGAGCTGACGAGCTCGGGTGAAGCACCTGTGCGCCTTCTTGAGTGGTACTTAAACCTGTGAATACTTTCAAGGTGGCATTTCAAGCAACCCCGCCAGCTACACGTTGCTCTTCGCTGATGACGGCCAAATAGCCAGCAACACGTGTCCGAAGATACGGCACTCGCCGTACCAACTTATGGTGAAAAACATTCAACACTCTATTCAAATTCGTGCTAATGACTGCATTTACCATGATGCCTTGGGGTCACAAAAGCTGGAATGGAAGACAGGGTGCTCCCCATTTTGACTGTTGTAATTAAGGCTCCCGTGAGCCTCTGAGCTGACGAGCTCGGGTGAAGCACCTGTGCGCCTTCTTGAGTGGTACTTAAACCTGTGAATACTTTCAAGGCGGCATTTCAAGCAACCCCGCCAGCTACACGTTGCTCTTCGCTGATGACGGCCAAACAGCCAGAAACACGTGTCCGAAGATACCGCACTCTCCGCACCAACTTATGGTGAAAAACATTCAAAACTCTATTCAAATTCGTGCTAATGACTGCATTTACCATGATGCCTTGGGGTCACAAATGCTGGAATGGAAGACAGGGTGCTCCCCATTTTGACTGTTGTAATTAAGGCTCCCGTGAGCCTCTGAGCTGACGAGCTCGGGTGAAGCACCTGTGCGCCTTCTTGAGTGGTACTTAAACCTGTGAATACTTTCAAGGCGGCATTTCAAGCAACCCCGCCAGCTACACGTTGCTCTTCGCTTATGACGGCCAAATAGCCAGAAACACGTGTCCGAAGATACGGCACTCGCCGCACCAACTTATGGTGAAAAACATTCAAAACTCTATTCAAATTTGTGCTAATGACTGCATTTACCATGATGCCTTGGGGTCACAAATGCTGGAATGGAAGACAGGGTGCTCCCCATTTTGACTGTTGTAATTAATGCTTCCGTGAGCCTCTGAGCTGACGAGCTCAGGTGAAGCACCTGTGCGCCTTCTTGAATGGTACTTAAACCTGTGAATACTTTCAAGGCGGCATTTCAAGCAACCCCGCCAGCTACACGTTGCTCTCCGCTGATGACAGCCAAATAGCCAGAAACACGTGTCCGAAGATACGGCGCTCGGCGCACCAACTTATGGTGAAAAACATTCAAAACTCTATTCAAATTCGTGCTAATGACTGCATTTACCATGATGCCTTGGGGTCACAAATGCTGGAATGGAAGACAGGGTGCTCCCCATTTTGACTGTTGTAATTAAGGCTCCCGTGAGCCTCTGAGCTGACGAGCTCGGGTGAAGCACCTGTGCGCCTTCTTGAGATGGTACTTAAACCTGTGAATACTTTCAAGGCGGCATTTCAAGCAACCCCGCCAGCTACACGTTGCTCTTCGCTGATGACGGCCAAATAGCCAGAAACACGTGTCCGAAGATACGGCACTCGCCGCACCAACTTATGGTGAAAAACATTCAAAACTCTATTCAAATTCGTGCTAATGACTGCATTTACCATGATGCCTTGGGGTCACAAATGCTGGAATGGAAGACAGGGTGCTCCCCATTTTGACTGTTGTAATTAGGGCTCCCGTGAGCCTCTGACCTGACGAGCTCGGGTGAAGCACCTGTGCGCCTTCTTGAGTGGTACTTAAACCTGTGAATACTTTCAAGGCGGCATTTCAAGCAACCCGCCAGCTACACGTTGCTCTTCGCTGATGACGGCCAAATAGCCAGAAACACGTGTCCGAAGATACGGCACTCGCCGCACCAACTTATGGTGAAAAACATTCAAAACTCTATTCAAATTCGTGCTAATGACTGCATTTACCATGATGCCTTGGGGTCACAAATGCTGGAATGGAAGACAGGGTGCTCCCCATTTTGACTGTTGTAATTAGGGCTCCCGTGAGCCTCTGACCTGACGAGCTCGGGTGAAGCACCTGTGCGCCTTCTTGAGTGGTACTTAAACCTGTGAATACTTTCAAGGCGGCATTTCAAGCAACCCGCCAGCTACACGTTGCTCTTCGCTGATGACGGCCAAATAGCCAGAAACACGTGTCCGAAGATACGGCACTCGCCGCACCAACTTATGGTGAAAAACATTCAAAACTCTATTCAAATTCGTGCTAATGACTGCATTTACCATGATGCCTTGGGGTCACAAATGCTGGAATGGAAGACAGGGTGCTCCCCATTTTGACTGTTGTAATTAATGCTCCCGTGAGCCTCTGAGCTGACGAGCTCGGGTGAAGCACCTGTGCGCCTTCTTGAGTGGTACTTAAACCTGTGAATACTTTCAAGGCGGCATTTCAAGCAACCCCGCCAGCTACACGTTGCTCTTCGCTGATGACGGTCAAATAGCCAGAAACACGTGTCCGAAGATACGGCACTCGCCGCACCAACTTATGGTGAAAAACATTCAAAACTCTATTCAAATTTGTGCTAATGACTGCATTTACCATGATGCCTTGGGGTCACAAATGCTGGAATGGAAGACAGGGTGCTCCCCATTTTGACTGTTGTAATTAAGGCTCCCGTGAGCCTCTGAACTGACGAGCTCGGGTGAAGCACCTGTGCGCCTTCTTGAGTGGTACTTAAACCTGTGAATACTTTCAAGGCGGCATTTCAAGCAACCCCGCCAGCTCCACGTTGCTCTTCGCTGATGACGACCAAATAGCCAGAAACACGTGTCCGAAGATACCGCACTCGCCGCACCAACTTATGGTGAAAAACATTCAAAACTCTATTCTAATTCGTGCTAATGACTGCATTTATCATGATGCCTTGGGATCACAAATGCTGGAACGGAAGACAGGGTGCTCCCCATTTTGACTGTTGTAATTAAGGCTCCCGTGAGCCTCTGAGCTGACGAGCTCGGGTGAAGCACCTGTGCGCCATCTTGAGTGGTACTTGAACCTGTGAATACTTTCAAGGCGGCATTTCAAGCAACCCCGCCAGCTACACGTTGCTCTTCGCTGATGACGGCCAAATAGCCAGAAAAACGTGTCCGAAGATACGGCACTCGCCGCACCAACTTATGGTGAAAAACATTCAAAACTCTATTCAAATTCGTGCCAATGACTGCATTTACCATGATGCCTTGGGGTCACAAATGCTGGAATGGAAGACAGGGTGCTCCCCATTTTGACTGTTGTAATTAAGGCTCCCGTGAGCCTCTGAGCTGACGAGCTCGGGTGAAGCACCTGTGCGCCTTCTTGAGTGGTACTTAAACCTGTGAATACTTTCAAGGCGGCATTTCAAGCAACCCCGCCAGCTACACGTTGCTCTTCGCTGATGACGGCCTAATAGCCAGAAACACGTGTCCGAAGATACGGCACTCGCCGCACCAACTTATGGTGAAAAACATTCAAAACTCTATTCAAATTCGTGCTAATGACTGCATTTACCATGATGCCTTGGGGTCACAAATGCTGGAATGGAAGACAGGGTGCTCCCCATTTTGACTGTTGTAATTAAGGCTCCCGTGAGCCTCTGAGCTGACGAGCTCGGGTGAAGCACCTGTGCGCCTTCTTGAGTGGTACTTAAACCTGTGAATACTTTCAAGGCGGCATTTCAAGCAACCCCGCCAGCTACACGTTGCTCTTCGCTGATGACAGCCAAATAGCCAGAAACACGTGTCCGAAGATACGGCACTCGCCGCACCAACTTATGGTGAAAAACATTCAAAACTCTATTCAAATTCGTGCTAATGAAAGCATTTACCATGATGCCTTGGGGTCACAAATGCTGGAATGGAAGATAGGGTGCTTCCCATTTTGACTGTTGTAATTAAGGCTCCCGTGAGCCTCTGAGCTGACGAGCTCGGGTGAAGCACCTGTGCGCCTTCTTGAGTGGTACTTAAACCTGTGAATACTTTCAAGGTGGCATTTCAAGCAACCCCGCCAGCTACACGTTGCTCTTAGCTGATGACGGCCAAATAGCCAGAAATACGTGTCCGAAGATACGGCACTCGCTGCACCAACTTATGGTGAAAAACATTCAAAACTCTATTCAAATTCGTGCTAATGACTGCATTTACCATGATGCCTTGGGGTCACAAATGCTGGAATGGAAGACAGGGTGCTCCCCATTTTGACTGTTGTAATTAAGGCTCCCGTGAGCCTCTGAGCTGACGAGCTCGGGTGAAGCACCTGTGCGCCTTCTTGAGTGGTACTTAAACCTGTGAATACTTTCAAGGCGGCATTTCAAGCAACCCCGCCAGCTACACGTTGCTCTTCGCTGATGACGGCCAAATAGCCAGAAACACGTGTCCGAAGATACGGCACTCGCCGCACCAACTTATGGTGAAAAACATTCAAAACTCTATTCAAATTCGTGCTAATGACTGCATTTACCATGATTCCTTGGGGTCACAAATGCTGGAATGGAAGACAGGGTGCTCCCCATTTTGACTGTTGTAACTCCCTGGTACCCAATTGGTTGAAGATTTCCCTTACAGGTGCTTTAGCATCATATTTGATAGGGTATTGAGGTTGGGGTTGGGATTTTATTGGTATTATTTGGTAGGGGAATCTTTGTCCCATCCTACATGGTTGCGATATACGCAAGTGTCTGTGCCAATGCCCAATCAATGGCATGCATTTCAATGAGCTTTCTGGGAACAATGGGCAAGAAGGATTTTTCAGTCACATCCTCTCCATAAGGGAGATTGCGGATGAATTCTGGTGGCCAATCTTTTTCAGCCAGAAAAATATCATAAATAGAGATGATGCGGTCTCAAAAGATAGTGTTGATGATGCGTTCAAAGTCCCATTCTAACTGAATAGCTACCCTGTACAACCTGTCAGGTGTGGAGACACTCATGCCCGCAGTCTCAACTTGTAAGAAGTCATCAGTTGCTTTCACCTCCAGATGCTCTTGAAGATCCTGGCAAACTATTGTGACCTCTGCTGCACTGTCGAACAGTGACAGTGCCCTTCTTGTTCTTCAGTAAAGCCCTCTTATTGAGTGGCATGTCGAATTGTAACTGCTGCCACTTTTTTCTTTTTAAATTGGGGAGGTTTCTCTTCTTTTTAACTGAAACTTCAGACAAGCGTTGTGAGTCCTTTCTTGGCTTGACATATTCAGTTTGCTGCTCTGACCGCACACCTCTCACTGCGTTTTCTGATGAGTCCTGAAAGGAACAAGATTGGCATGTATCAGTAAACTTATATCTGCCAGGAGTTTTTATATTATCCCTATTTCTAAGGTTATTCCTATTTTGTGGGGTCTCCGAATGTGGAGATTCTCCCCTTTGTTTTTTAGGTATCTGTTGTTTTTTTATCCCAGCCTTTTTGTGGAACCTTCAGGCACTTGCTTGGTCATATCTTTATTAGGTCTGACTTGAAATTATGGTTTAATTGGTCCGGCCCTTAGACTATCTCGACCAATACTAGAATAGGTCTTTGGGATAGTCTTTGGTAGCTCCCGTTCTTGATCCTGTGGAGGAACTTCAGGGAGCCGCTTGCACACTGGTAGTGCAACTGCGTCCCCTTTAAAGTTACTTAATGTGATTGAAGGTTCTGCAGCAAAATTGCCCATTAATTGCATCCCCAAATCCAGGGCCTGGGCAGCCCCATATTCGTCTTGAATTTGTTTTAACACCTCCGGAAGATTGGCAAGTGTTGGTGTACCATGTGTGGTAGTACAGAGCGTGGCAAATACTGTGCCCCATGTATTGCAGTTATCAACTGTGGGGACCATCCCAAATGACAAGCACATATGCCCTAACTATCGCCTACGTCCACGGCGACAGCCTCCAACATACCGCCGCTGTGGCTACATGCTGCCTAAGCGTATTATGCCTGCCGATGGTATCCCGCCAGAATGCTGGCGGAATACTGCTGACGGTCATGGCGGCAGACGGTGGTAGGGCGGCGCAGCTGACAGCAGCACCGACACGCCAGCAAAACACCGCCGACTGTATCATGAGCAATGATACGGCCTGGCAGTGTTCTGCTGGCGGACCCTGCTGCTGACAGCAGCACCGTGGACCGTCTCCAGCCAGAGGACCCCTTGCAAGCAGGTAAGTCGGGTTCTCCGACAGGAGAGGTGGTGGGGGGCGTTGTGTGTATGTGGGGGGGGTGTATGTTTTGGAATGGGTGCATGCGGGTGTGAGTCGCGTTGAATGCATGCATGAATGACTGAATGTGAGTGTATGTTGTGTGTTGTGAATGCATGTGTGCGACAAGGTATGTTGGTGTGTGTTGCGGTGTGTGGGTATGTATGTGTGCATGCGTGGGTCATGGTGGGTATGCGTGTGTGCATGTGTGTATATGGGTGTGCGTGCGGGTGTGTTTATGTGCGGGCAGGAGAGGGAGGGGGAGGGTAGCGGAGGGCTCTGATGAAGGGTGGGGGAGACCCCTATCAGTGCCAGGCAAGGGATTCCCTGGCACTGATAGTGCCTACCACCATGATTTTTGTGGCGGTAAGTTTGGCACGAAAACCATGGCGGTAGGCCGGGTCATAATCCTGAGGGTGAGATTGTGATGGCCGCCGGGCTGGAGACCGAAGTCTCCAGCCCAGCGGCCATTACCACCCTCAAAATCCAGTTTTTTTTACCGCCGGACGGTATTAACGCCTCTTTAACACCGACCGCAAGAGTTGTAATGAGGCCCACAGTGAGGATTCTGAGTTTATCCTGAGGTCCTATATGTGTAAAAACTGCTTCCAGTGCATTTCTTTTTTGGGCTAACCAGAACGGAATTTCCTCCCGCTTGGTGGGTACCTTACACATGGTCGAATGTACTGTCACAGGGTTAATGCCTGGCGTGACTGCATGTTGTTTCACTGGGGCAGCATGTGCTGGGTTAGTATTTAATGTTTGCATGACAAACTGTACTAATAATCTGTATATTGTCATAAGATCTATATATAGGTGGCGAACCTCAGCTACCGCTAAGGTTGCTGCATCAGGGTGCGGTGTATATGTAGCCAATAAAGGCCAGGTCGGGCCATTGTTACTCAAAGGACCTAACCTAACATGTAATATTGTATGTGGTAGGGCGCCATCAAGCCAGTTATTATGGTCTTGATAAGATACAGGTATTTCTAAATATGCATAAGCTATGTATAGGGCAGGTATGTTTGCAGGTGTATAGTGATGAAATGTAATTGTGTTCCTATCTACTGCTGGAAAGGTGACCCAAGAATGAAAAATGTCTGTTCTGTAGGATGGTGAGCCTCAACAACAAATGTAACTGGACCCCCCTGGGCTGTTAGGCCATTTGCCATTAAATGTGCAGTAAGGGGTGGTTTTATATTTACTACAATTGCTACCCGTTGTGGGTTCGCCATTTTAATGGTAAATGTATGTTCGGAGATAAGGACACCTAGTGGGGATTAGTCCTTTAAAGGTTCAAGCTTTCAGCACAAAATAGGTACTACCTATGTAGCTGAGGAGGAAACCCTCAATACCACATACGTCTCCGTATATAGTATTGAGGTGTCTTTAGCCTTTGATGAGACAGAGATACTTAGGAGGATCCGAAGATTAGTGCCTGACCAAACGTTGGTGGTGCCATGTCATGTGGGTTCTCATTATGATAATGAGGCTGCTGGATTTAGGAGAAAGAATCACATGGATTGTGGTTGCTGAGTCGAATTCCACACCATATGACGCCTGTCGGCCTAATCTGGGTTCTCCGGCTAACTAGCAGCGCCTCATCTCTGTCTGTGTTGATTGTGGCAACCTGGCACATGACAGTAAGACTCCTCAGGGGAATCGTGGTCAATCACATCCCATTCTCTCAGTTACTAAAAAGTCTCATACAGGCAAAGACAACAGAAGCAGAATATAATTCAATAAGGATTTATTGAAGTATCTGCATCTTAGATAAAACGGCATGTATTGAAATAACTAGGATGATAAAACACAACAAAAGCAAACAGGTGACTAACAGAGTAAAACACAAGAATAGTCCTTCCATACTGTCACTATGAGTGATGCATATATTTCTCCTACCTAAACTATGTCTGAGCACAGCACGATAAGCCTAATCTGCCCTTCTGGTTTTCCCCCTGGGGGTACACCACCCCTCATACCTGAAGTAAGAAGCTTGTGGTCCAGAGAGACACCGTTGCCATGTAGAACAAGGTTCGGCTATCTAGGCAAGTAGCTGCAGTGAAGCTGTCAACATTCAGCATGCAGTCATGGTCATCTGAATGGAATCTCCCTCTAACATGTCTGGGACAAAAGGGTGTTTTTATAATAGACAGTTGACATTCTAAGAAAGGGTACACACGTATGAGTGTATGTTTTCTGTGAATGTTGGAGACACAGCATACCACGTTTGTCGGAAGCCCTATCTGTCTGTAGGCTTGGAGAAAGCACAAAGTGAAAAAATTGCCTTTCTAAGAATGTGATGCTTTCCTAGGTTTACGTACAATGAGATAAAGAAAATAAAACAGCACGCCAAATGTTGCTATTGCTAGGAAAACAAAGCAGTGCTGAATAAAATGTAAGAGGGTTAAAGTGCACATCAGCAGGTCTAGTAGCTTAAAACAACGTGTCTAAAGCATGGCTAAAGTAGCTATACAACACTCTATTAATTGATGCACTATGGTAAACATTCACCATACCAATGGCACAATAGAGGTTATTAACACACCACAACTTGAAACACCATTCAGAATCAAAGGTTTACAAATCATCTGCATATAACACTGCAGAGTCTTAGAGACGGTTGTTACAAGCACAACTTTACAAGTGTGACAGAATGCCTGTACGTAGGAGGTGGGGACAGTACAGAAACCCAAAAGGAGTCCCACAATCCAAACAAGTAATATCTAACTTTCCCTAGCTATTACTAACCTGAGGCACCTAAAGATAGTGCTTAGAGAAGTCATATTATTCCAAGAATCCAAGGAAAGGCATTGAGGTCTTGCATTAGAAGGAAGTTCAGGAGGTGCTGTGAACAAAAAACTTTCAGGAAGATATTTTCAATGTCTGCTTTGAAGATATTCTCAACAGGAGGCAAAGAGCAGAGCCCTAGCACAGGAATACAGGTGAAGAGCAGAGCCCATGCTGAGTCTTCCTCTCAGCAACAAGGAGGACAGCAAAGCACCTTGCCACATCCTGGGTGTGTATTTTCAAGGCTGCTAGATCCTTGAATTCTGGATTATTTGAATCTTGCGGTATGTCCTTGAACTATGAAGTAGAGCCTGAATTTTGCAATAGCCTGGCTTTCAAATGGGGCACGCAGGTGCAGATTTCAGGGTGCCCACATGGGGCAGGATTGACTCTGCTGGTGATGGGAGAATAGCAACTGGGCAGAACACATGTGACAGCTGCAATCCTGGGCAGCATGACTCTTGTTGCACAGATGGGTGACACGCTGGGTGGCAGTGCCCTGATGAAGGTGTGGCCAAAAAGCCCAGGTACACAGGTAGATGGGAATGTGAGCGAGTGACAAGTGTAAACTGTGAAATTGGAGTTCGAATAATATATTTCCATCCCCTGCAATTAATGTATTCCCCCAGTGTAGCACCAGTGTTTGTTGAACTGGAGTTAGAATAGTAATTCTTAACCACCCCCCAAATTCTCCCTCCCACTTCTGTACTTTGCCCAATATTAGAGGGGGTTGGAATTATAATAGTAAATTGTACCTAACCTCCTCCAATAATTGTATTGTCTCCAAAGTTTGTGGCACTGGAATTGGAACATTACTTTCTAGCACCCTCCATTTTTTCACTTTCACCAATATCTGTGGGAATGCACTTGCCTAATATTTGTAGAACTGGAGTTAGAGTAGGAGGGCTAACCCATGTTCAGGGTTTGAACTTTCCCTGATGTTTAGGAAACAGGAGTTAAAATAGTAAATCGTAACACCAACAGCACATCTTTTCACACTTTTCATCAATGTTTGTGGGATTAGATTTAGAATAGTATATGTTACCCAAACCCCATATTTCCACCTTTTCCCAGTGTTTGGGGGAGTTGGGCTTAGAATAGAATATTATACCACCCCATTTAACTTTTTTCACCTTCCCTAATGTTTCCATAAAGTGTGTGGGACTAGACGCAGAACAGTAAATCTCAGCTTCTCATGTAAAGAGGTAATAAGAGACTCTATGAATTTGATGAATTGTCAGTCTTGTCACTACTCACTTAAAAACACATTTGTACTACTATGTTGAACTTATTCACAAGTTGCACATTTTCCATAGCGTATTGATGGATCCTATTTCACTTCAGTAATTGTCACATTGATGCATTTCCTTTATTGTGTGTACATCACTGTTGTATGTTTTAAGCTATGTGTATATTTGTCCTATTTATGTGGCTCATAAGTGGATTAATTTGTGTTTTACTCCACAATTAATGTTGTGCAA
This sequence comes from Pleurodeles waltl, assembly GCF_031143425.1. Classification (NCBI taxonomy): domain Eukaryota; kingdom Metazoa; phylum Chordata; class Amphibia; order Caudata; family Salamandridae; genus Pleurodeles; species Pleurodeles waltl. Next base: position 1,312,871,177 of record NC_090440.1, read on the forward strand.
CATACTTTAACTTATTGTTCTTGTGCTCTAGTGTTGCCACTATACATTCCATCATGTTGTTGACAGGGGCAGCTCCTCCGCTAAGGCGGAGCAGCATCGGCCCGCTGCTTTCAAGCAAAAAGGGAAGGAAAAATAAAATTACAATAACAAAGCAATATAATCATTTTATTTTTCCTGGGAGTTAGGGTGGAACAGGGCTGGGCTGGAGGGGACTGCATGATGGCAGGAGGGGGAGTTTAATCTGCACAATAAGTGCACATGTCTATTTGGCGAGCTGCGTTTAGCTGACCAAACAGACATGCGCACTTTGGATTTCTCCACCTGACTGTATTTCACAGCTGGATGGTGAAAGTGCACAGGACTTCACTCCTTCTGTGAGCACTGAAGCAGGGCGCTCACACCAATCACGACGCATCTGTCATGCTGCTGACAGCAGCATCGTGATTGGCAGGGAGCCTGTGTGCAGTGCAGCTGGGAAGAGAACCTAGGAACGCGTCTCGGAAAGAAACAGGTAAGTGTTTTTTTATGTTTTTGTTCTTTTTTTTATAACCCCACCACCCCTGTTCAGTGGCAGCTTCCACTGGTTGTTGAATTTCTTTTCCGTTCTTTAAAATAAAGGCAATTTCCAGACTTGACCAACAGACTTGCTTACAATTTGAGCCTTGGTCCATCTATTTTTGTTGTGTTTTACTAGGATATTCTTCTAGCAAGCCCCTTCACAAGACACACCATCCCCATGTTTCATCGGCCTTGTTTGATTTTGTGCTCTGTTATTTTTATCTTTGTTGCGAGGCTGAGTTTAATGTGCGCTCCTTTGGTAAAATGTGACACCTTCCCAGTGCATGTCTTACCTTTGGTGATTCTCGCAGCCGTCTCCTGTATTTTATTTTTACATAACACATTCTTTGTTTACAGACAAACCTTTCAACGTGCCCCTCTTTGATAAACCACTAGTTCTTTAGTGCTCCACGTTTTCCTAGTAGACACTGACGATCGCGTCTCATCGACAGCACCCATAAAGCCTCTCCCAATCAATTGTTTAAAACCCCTCTGTGCCTTGGACGAGGTGGTCTTGTCCCAGCACACAGTTCCCGTGTGCCTGGGATGAGACCACCTCGTCCTGCACCGATCCCACGGGGGAAGTGCTAGCGCACCCCCGTGAGCTCCCCGCCCACACCCACCATCAGGGATGAAAGGGGAAACGCTTCCGCTTTTACCCCGATACCCCCACTCCCCCAGTGATGTCTGATGACGTCAGCCCGCGATCACGTGCTGACCTCATCAGAGGTCGCCTCCCGTCGTGCTGGAAGCGTGATGCAGAAGAGAAATGCTAAGCATTTCTCTTCCGCTCGGGAGGAGGGTGGCGGGAGAGACATCGGAAGAAAGGAAAGGCTTTTCCTTTCTTTCGATGTCATTTTGAGCAGCAGAAATGCCCTCTAGACACCAGGGACTTTATTTTTTTTAAATTTACATGAGGGAAGCGGCCCCTTGAGCAAGGGTCGCACCCTTGGGGGCCAAATCATTTTTAGGTCATTTCTGCCCCCCCTAGACACCAGGGAATTTTTTTGGATTTTTTTTAATTTATTTTATGTGCAGGGAGCGACCCCTTAGGCAAGGGGTCGCTCACTGGGGGCCAAATTGTGCTTAGGGCATTTCTGCCCCGGGGGGGGGGCAGAAATGCCCACTAGACAGCAGGGACTTAATTTTTTTTAATTTACATGATGGGAGCGGCCCTTGGCCAAGGGTCGCTCCCTAGGGGGGCCATATTATTTTTACGCCCTTTCTGCCCCTCCAGGGAATTTTTTGGGATTGTTTTTTTTTTCTTTTATGTGCAGGGAGCGACCCCTTAGGCAAGGGTCGCTCCCTGGGGGGGGCAAATTGTGCTTAGGCCATTTCTGTCCCCAAGGGGGGCAGAAATGTCCACTAGACACCAGGGATTTTTTTGGGGTGTTTTCTAATAAAGGGAGCGGCCCCTTGGGCAATGGTCGCTACCTAGGGGGCCATATTATTTTTAGGCCCTTTCTGCCCCTCCTGGGGGCAGATCGGCCTAATTATATTAGACCAATCTGCCCTCAGGGGGGGAAGAAATGCCCACTAGACACCAGGGAATTTTTTGGGATTGTTTTTTTTTCTTTTATGTGCAGGGAGCGACCCCTTAGGCAAGGGTCGCTCCCTTGGGGGGGGGGCAAATTGGGCTTAGGTCATTTCTGCCCCCCTGGGGGCAGATCGCACTAATATAATTAGGCCAAAATGTCCACTAGACACCAGGGATTTTTTTGGGGGTGTTTTCTAATAAAGGGAGCGACCGCTTGGGCAATGGTCGCTCCCTAGGGGGCCACATTATTTTTAGGCCCTTTCTGCCCCTCCTGGGGGCAGATCGGCCTAATTATATTAGGCCAACCTGCCCCCAGGAGGGGCAGAAATGCCCACTAGACCCCAGTGAATTTTTTTTTCTTTTTTCTTTTCTTTTATGTGCAGGGAGCAACCCCTTAGGCAAGGGTCGCTCCCTGGGGGGCAAATTGTGCTTAGGCCATTTCTGCCCCACCGGGGGCAGATCGGCCTAATATAATTAGGCCGATCAGCCCCCGGGGGGGCAGAAGTGGCCACTAGACACCAAGGATTTTTTTGTTGTGTTTTCTAATAAAGGGAGCGGCCCCTCGGGCAAGGGTCGCTCCCTACCCTAGGGGGGCAAATTGTACTTAGGCCATTTCTGGCCCCCCTGGGGGCAGATCGGCCTAATATAATTAGGCTGCTTTGCCCCCGGAGGGGCAGAAATGCCCACTAGACACCAGGGATTTTTCTTTGTGTTTTCTAATAAAGGGAGCGGCCCCTTGGGCAAGGGTCGCTTCCTAGGGGGCCATATTATTTTTAGGCCCTTTCTGCCCCCCCCGGGGGCAGATCGGCCTATATAATTAGGCCGATCTGCTCCCACCGGGGCAGAAATGCCCACTAGACACCAGGGAATTTTTTTTCTTTTATGTGCAGGGAGCGACCCCTTAGGCAAGGGTCATTCCCTGGGGAGTCAAATTGTGTTTAGGCCATTTCTGCCCCCCCCAAAAAATGTGGGAAAATTTGATTTTTTAGCTTAATTTGAGGTTTTCTGAGGATTCTGGGTAAGAAAACATTGGGGGGTCCACGCAAGTCACACCTCCCTTGAATCCCTCGGGTGTCTAGTTTTCAGAAATGTCTGGGTTTGGTAGGTTTCCCTAGATGGCTGCTGAGCCCAAGACCAACAACGCAGGTGCCCCCCCCACAAAAACAGGTAGTTTTCTATTTGATAATTTTGATGTGTCCATATAGTGTTTTGGGGCATTTCCTGTTGCGAGCAGAAGGCCTACCCACACAAGTGAGGTACCATTTTTATCGGGAGACTTGGGGAAACACTGGTGGCTGAGCTAGAGGTCAAAATCCACAGGTAGGCGCTTTGCAAAAAACAAACTCTTTGAGAAAATGTGATGTGTCCACTTTGTGTTTTGGGGCATTTCCTGTCGCGGGCACTAGGCCTACCCACAGAAGTGAGGTGCCATTTTTATCAGGAGACTTGGGGGAATAATGGGTGGAAGGAAATTTGTGGCTACTCTCAGATTCCACAACTTTCTGTGACCGAATTGTGAGGAAAAAGTGCTTTTTAGCCACATTTTGAGGTTTGCAAAGGATTCTGGGTAACAGAACCTGGTGAGAGCCCCACAAGTCACCCCATCTTGGATTCCCCTAGGTCTCTAGTTTTCAAAAATGCACAGGTTTGGTAGGTTTCCCTAGGTGGCGGCTGAGCTCGAGGCCAAAATCCACAGGTAGGCACTTTGCAAAAAACACCCCTGCTTTCTTTGAGAAAATGTGATATGTCCGCTTTGTGTTTTGGGGCATTTCCTGTCGTGTGCACTAGGCCTACCCACACAAGTGAGGTACCATTTTTATCGGGAAACTTGGGGGAACGCTGGGTGGAAGGACCTTTGTGGCTTCTCTCAGATTCCAGAACTTTCTGTCACCGAAATGTGAGGAAAAAGTGTTTTTTTTAGCCACATTTTGAGGTTTGCAAAGGATTCTGGGTAACAGAACCTGGTGAGAGCCCCACAAGTCACCCCATCGTGGATTCCCCTAGGTCTCTAGTTTTCATAAATGCACAGGTTTGGTAGGTTTCCCTAGGTGGTGTCTGAGCTAGAGGCCAAAATCCACAGGAAAGCACTTTGCAAAAAACAGCTCTGTTTTCTGTGGAAAAATGTGATGTGTGCACGTTGTGTTTTGGGGCATTTCCTTTCGCGGGCAGTAGGACTACCCACACAAGTGAGGTATCATTTTTATCGGGAGACTTATGGGAATGCTAGGTGGAAGGAAATTTGGGGCTCCTCTTAGATTCCAGAACTTCCTGTCACTAAAATGTGAGGAAAAAGTGTTTTTTAGCCACATTTTGAGGTTTGCAAAGGATTCTGGGTAACAGAACCTAGTGAGAGCCCCACAAGTCACCCCGTCTTGGATTCCCCTAGGTCTCTAGTTTTTAGAAACGCACAGGTTTTGTAGGTTTCCCCAGGTGCCGGCTGAGCTAGAGGCCAAAACCCACGGGTAGGCACTTTGCAACAAACACCTCTGTTTTCTTTGGGAAAATTTGATGTGTCCACGTTGTGTTTTGGGGCACTTCCTGTCACGGGCGCTAGGCCTACCCACAAAAGTGAGGTACCATTTTTATGGGGGACTTGGGGGAACATAGAATAGCAAAACAAGTGTTATTGCCCCTTGTCTTTCTCTACATATTTTCCTTCCAAATATAAGACAGTGTGTAAAATAGACGTCTATTTGAGAAATGCCCTGTAATTCAAGAGAACCTGCAGTTTTTATTGTGTTTAAATATTTCAAGACTACATATCTGCAATTGCTTTAGATTTGTTTCTTTGTCAAATTTGCTTTAAAATGCACCATTTGCTAACCAGATTTGCCTTTATTTGCTTGTGTCATGTGGTGACAGGTGCTTCAGAGAGGGTCAGGAGGTGGAAATGAAAACACTTTTCTCCTAATGCAGCTAGCTTTCTTGGAGTTGGTAGATTTGTCTTTGTGGACAGAATAAGGGGTGTGTTTGTCAAGGATGTGCTTTTGTGCTTGTCCATCTGTGAATAACCCTTCACATGGGTCAGAAATGTGTTCCAAAACTCAGCTAGAGGGGAATTTTAATTATGTAATTTAAAAATTCCCACAAATTCCCGCCCTACTTGACTATGTGTTATTCCTTATTAGCTTTGATGGTGGTATTGGCAGCGGGGGTACCCCAAAGAAGGGAACAATTTTTCTCCCCCAAGCCAACATTTTCAAATATCTTGCAAACAAATCAGTTGCCGACTACCTGTCTACCACCAAGTCCCTTACATTGCAAGATGCCCTGGGACTGACTGAGTCATTTGCCACCCATTGTCAGACTGGGACATGGATCATGTTTAATGCAAGAAGATAAAGGGATGTTTTTATTGTGTTCAAATATTTAAAGATTACATATCTACAATTGCTTTATATTTTTTTCTTCGTCAGATTTGCTTTAAAATGCACCATATGCCATTCTTTTTTCAAATATTTCTTGGGACCCCCTCAAGCCCTCCTTTCATCCATCGGGCTTGCTTGCTTCACTTGTGACAGAACACTCAAACCCAACTTTCACGCTCCACAACTCCCAAAACTCACCAGCCACCACTGCTCTCAGGTTTAATTTTCCCAGGGTCTCCCTCTCTCTATCCTCTGCAGCGCACTCAATAAATAACTCTCTAAACTTCACACGGTCATCCTTAATGCTTGAGGGGAAATGTGCAGTTGAGTTCTGCCCAGTGATTCACCAATTCCCCTTACATAGTCAAGCCACTGGATCTTATGCCCCTGCTCACAATTTAAACAATCTAAAATCACATTATGGTTAAAAGAAGTATGCTGATTTCCCCAAACCGTCATCCATACAAGCAGAGGAGCAAATCAAATTATATCTTCCTCATATGCTAGGTTCAGTTCTTCATGTGTGAAAAATTGAGGGGTTCCTGGGCCCGGTTCTAACAACCTTCTACAGAAACAGTTCTCTTCTTGCTGAGTTTTGTGCAGTCACAGTATCCCTATATGGCTGCCCCATAAGTCAAAATGTGAAGGCACTTCAATTTATATTCTTACAACAGGGGCATGATAGGTATGCTACCAACACTTGAGGCAAACCTAAACAGCCCCCCTTAAGACTGGATAAAGCGTGTCCTGCAGTTAGAGAAGCAAGGTGTCCAGCAACGTGATGCCTAAACAGGGGAACTGACTAACCCTCCCAATTATTTTACCCTTGATGGAAATTAGCCTAGTTTTGCAGGTCTGACTCCCACACACCATATAGTGTAGTGTTCTTAGCGATGTTGATATATAGGTCTTGTCTGCCCACAAACCTGACAAATGCAAGAACGAGACCCCTAAGGCCATTGGGGGGACAGGAGAGCAGGACTGCATAACTGGCATAGAGAAGAACCAGAATAAAAGCAGAGTTCACTTTAGGCATATCCTTCCAATTAGAAACTAATAAAAGTAAAGACCATTAATATATATTAGAAATAAAATAGGGTCAAAGACAAAGCCTTGTCGAACTCGTCAAGGGAGAGGTCAAAAGAATCAGTGCATCCCCCCATAATATCATAGCTAACCATAGTTCTGATCCTCTTGTGCACGGCCCACTGAAACTGACCAAAGGAGAAGGTATACCAATATGGTATAAAATGTCCTACAACTTAGACAAGTTTTCACGGTCAAATGTGTTAGTTTAGTCCATAAAGGCCAAGTAAAGTGCTCCTGTCTTTGCAGTAACATACTTCCTAGTGATAAGATTGTGATTTAAGCATTGTTCTAAATACCCCAAGTCTTCCTTCAAACCATATTGCACCGGGCAGAGGACATCATTATGCTGTCCCCAGGCCTCTATTTGGTTTAAGATGACACATCCCACAATCTTGAGTACGGGAACAGGGCTATAGGTCTGTAACAACAAGGATACTGTCTATTGCCCTTCCTAAAAATCGGGACAATAGTTGCACTTTTCCAGGAATCAGAACTTTTAACAGAGGCAGTAGAATTTAGAATACTAGTAATAACAGGGGCTGATTACCCTTTTATAGGTCCATGGGCACCCCTTCCAGCCCAGGGGCCTTATTGGATGGGCTGGTCATGATAGCACTCATGACTTCTTCATATTTCTAGAGGAAACTGTGAGGACACTTCAGCAGGCTCTGCCATAAAGCTAGGTGCTGATGAATAGATCTGCCTAAAGTGAGTCACCCATCTTTCTGGATAATATTAGAACCTAGGTCACCTGCTTACCATTAATGATCTCCCAGAACCCCCTTGTGTTACTGTCTCTACATGTAGAAACTAGGCGTTCCCATCTTTCTTCTCTTAATTTGTTTCCTATTCTTAATAGCCTCTTTATATCCTAGCCTCGCAACCATAATACTTTGCTAAACTCTGGGTCTAGCATTCAGGAGTTCTCGATGCCTGCATTTCGTAACTCTCTTTATTAAACCACCCCAATTTGAATGTCCCCCTCTCAATCCAGAAAGATTGAACATGATTGCTCAGCTGAAAGATTAAGACTTTAAAAGCCTTTAATATATCAGTGGCTGGGGAATTCGTTTTTAGAAGGCCCAATGCTATTAATTGATAACGTAAGAACGTGGATATCAATCAATCAATCAAACAAATTTCTTAAGCGCACTACTCACCCAGTAGGGTCTCAAGGTGTGGGGGGGGGGCGGTTACTGCTAGAAAAGCCATGTATTGAGGTGCTTTCTGAAGGTTAGGAGGTCCTGGGTCTTGCTTAGGTTGGTGGGGAGGGAGTTCCAGGTTTTGCCGGTGAGGTGGGAGAAGGATCTTCCGCCGGAGGTGGTGCGTTGGATGCGGGGGACTGAAGCGAGGGCGAGGTTGGTGGAGCTGTCAACATCAGGGCAGTGCACGCTCTACGGATTACTAGAATGCAAAAATCCAGCACTCTCAAGATAACGTAATTTATGCATTGTGCTGATATGCTGTTGTTTAACCTTTTGCATTGCAGAGTTTAATCCTGAAGACTTATGTTCAAGGTGCATATAAATACTGTTCTTTGCAATGTACTGCTGCAGGCTTTCAGAGTGTGTCAGGGTGTGGTCCCCTTTCCAGGGCCTTCTAGAAACTTTCCCTGTAGCATGCCTGGGTGTGGTTTGTGGGCTGGGACAAGTCTCTATATAAGGGAGCCAGCCCAGCTCCACGTGCTCACTATTCAGAGGTCCCGGTGCAGACTAGCAGCAACTTCCTGAGCTCCTGTTCCGGAGGCCTACTTTGATCTTCCAGGCCTCGCCCTTTCACTTTGCTGGGTGATTCTTGATCAGGGCGGTAAGACAGAGGTCGGGCTGGGCCCCCGATCCCGTTTTCGAAGGATTTTGAGTTCTTGGGCCTAATTAGCATGATAAATCTATTTTGCTCTTGTGCGTGTGAAAGTGCGCTTGATGTTTAATTACATTTAGATGCTGGCATTTGAATCGGCTAGACGTGCAATTCTTTCTTCGTATACAAATCTTGATATTCACTGTGCGCAACCATTTAATGGCATTTACAAGGTTGCATTTGAATCGGCAAGACACGCGATTCATTTCCTGTGCTTAATTCATGTTATTCATTGTACGCTACCATTTCTTGGCATTCATATGGTGGTATTCGAATCACCAAGACGCGCAATTCATTTCCTGTGTTTAATTCATGTTATTCATTGTATGCTACCATTTCTGGGCATTCACATGGTGGCTTTCGAATCGGCAAGACGCGCAATTCATTTCTTGTGTTTAGTTCATGATATTCAGTGCGAGCTACCATTTCTTGGCATTCACATGGTGGCCTTCGAATCGGCAAGAAGCACGATTCATTTCTTGTGTCTAATTCATGATATTCATTGTGCGTTACCATTTCATGGCATTCACATGGTGGTATTCGAATCGGCAAGACGCACAATTCATTTCATGGTTGGTTTGTGGAAGTTGACTCGTTCGTTGAGGTAGGCCGGTTCGGTGTCAGGGAGGACTTTGTGAGCGTGGACAAGGATTTTGAAAATGATCCTTTTGGTGATGGGCAGCCAGTGTAGGGATCTGAGGTGGGCGGAGATGTGTTCGTGGCGTGGGAGGTTGAGGATGAGATGTGCGGCTGCGTTCTGGATTCGCTGAAGTTTTCTCTGAAGCTTGGCTGTGGTCCCTGTGTAGAGGGTGTCACCATAGTCTAGTCTGCTGCTTATGAAGGTGTGGGTGACCGTTCTTCTTGTTTCTAAAGGAATCCATTTGAAAGTATTGCGTAGCATGCAAAGGGTGTTGAAACAGGAGGATGATATGGCGTTGATTTGCTGAGTCATGGAGAGAGATGAGTCTAGTATGATGCCGAGATTGCGTGTGTGGGTGTTGGGGGTGGTCCAAGGGTGGTGGGCCACCAAGAGTCGTTCCATGCTGTCCTGTTGGGACCGAAGATGAAGATCTCGTTTTTTTCTGAGTTCAGTTTGAGCTGGCTTGCTGTCATCAAGTTAGTGATGGTGAGGAGTCCGGCGTGTAGGTTGTTCTTGGCGCTAGATGGGTTCCTCGTGAGGGAGATGATGAGCTGGGTGTCGTCAGCGTATGAAATGATGGTGAGGCCGTGAGGGCGGATGATGTTGGCGACAGGTACCATGTAGATATTGAAAAGGGTGGGGCTGAAGGAGGATCCTTGGGGACCCCATAGATGGTCTTGGTGGCTATAGACCGGAAAGGAGGGAGGCAAACTCTTTGGGTTCTTTCGGAGAGGAAGGAGGTGAGTCACTCCAGGGCTTTGTGGCGAATTCCGGTGTCGAAGAGGCATGTGCGGAGGGTTTGGTGGCATACGGTGTCAAAAGCTGCAGAGAGGTCTAGGAGGAATAGAAGGACATCATTTACCCTCCACTTTAGCTTTAGACCCTTATCCTTCTGGGAAAGGCCAGTTGTACCAGGAGCAGACACATATGCTCAGAGAAAATTCATTGGGGTTATAATCATTGTAACAATTTTCTATTAACCCCACCTCCCCATGAGTAAGATTCAGAACTGATAGATCTTCCACTCTATATATTGTCAGACATTATAATTGTATTGACAGAGCCAAAAGCATTGCAGACTCTGTTGTGGTCCTCTAGTTAGGTACTGAAAAAAGTGTTTGGTTCCATTGTAAGATGCATCCTGTTAGGGATCCACAAAAGATGTGAGTTCGACCCAAGTTGGAGGCATAGATTATGCTGCTATACATTGAGCATGTTGGACCAGTGTCAGTTAATGAGTTTTTTCCCCATGATTTGGACCAGTTAAGGGTATAAGACTGGGGTTGGTCTCTCTCTTCACTGCTGTTCAGATTGGCAGTGAAACCATTGAGTTGCTGGATTAGGCAGACTTCCTCATCAAGGAATTCAAATGAGGTGATGGAAGTGAACCCAGAATTTCATTACACATGGAAAATATTGTGTCATGTAAAAAGAAAACCTGGTGTGCAATACAGAGATTACTTTATGATTTCTTTGAGTTCAGGCTACATTCTCGATTTCACATTAATTGTTAAAGCGCCCCATTTTCTAAGTTGACTGCTGGTGTGTTGGATCCCTGGCAAGATACCAAACCACATGAAGAATGATTCCAGTATCTAGTAAGAGAAATGTTTAGAAATTGAACGGAATTCAGAGCCAGTCTGATAGTGGTTGCTAGTGGTTGCTAAATAGGATCAAGGAAGACCTCTGAAACTGGTGGGTGCTGCCACACTAACTCCTGTTTGAGGCAGCCATTCTTAAGATGATCTTCCTTCCCCAGATTGTATTTGTCCGTAATGAAACCCTATTTTGGGTACCAAAAAAATATGTTGCTAAAAGTGACATCACTTGGAGATAGTGAAACACCAAGAAACCTGGCATTCATTCTCAGCTTATGAGTAGGGATTTTGAACTCCCATGTCAGAAAGTGCCTTTAAGCCACGCAACTGATAGTAGTAAATGTTGGGGTATCTGCGCTTATGTAAGAATCTTCAATCATGAGCTGTAGGCTAGCAATACGAGACATATTGTTAAGCTATCCGTGTAGTGGGGCAGTGAGATATGATCACTACCATGTTTCATGAGAACCATGATGAGGTCATGGAAGGCAGCCAAGGCTAATTTTGGTTGGAAAAATATATTGATGAAAGAAGCACCTCAATTGATGGGTGAGGTGCTTAGTGAAGTGTGCTAATGTTTTGATTCTAGAAAAGAAACATGAAACTGAATTCAAAACTAGGATATTGGGCTGGAAGGGAAGATATATGGTAATGTTCAACAAGCTTATGAGCCAAATATGACCAAATATGACATTCATGGAGGGGATTCTACTCATGGTGAAGAATCTTTTGACATGTACTTTGGAAGAATAATGTTGATTGTGAGGATCTGCCAGTCTACTCACTAGTTGAATCTAGTGTGCTTACCAAAGCATTAACCACTCCTGCAATATTCCAGGCCTACAAGTTACATAACAACAACTCTGAAGGACACATTTTGGCACCCTTACCCATCCTGGTAAGTTAGCTACTATCTAGGCTACTTTTTACTTACACAAGTGAAATGCTACACAGGGCACTTTTGGTCCAGATTATCACCATAGTATCAATTTGAACATTGTCATGATTAGGGAACTATGATAAAAGGATTTACGTCAGAGTTGAGATATTGCGAAGGTTGTTTGAGTACATTTACAAGTGTAGGAAATACCAATGTTTCACTATAGCATTGTTATTCTCAATATGTAACCCATTCCTTCCAACTACATGTGAAAAGGATAAACAAACATTTGTTCTAAGACATGCAGTTCCTATGCCAGACATGTTGAATATTTGTATGTCCTGTTTTCCTATCATTCCAAAATTAATAAATGACCAGAAACAAAGGCAGTATCTTTACTTTCCAGAGAATTGGAATCCCTTATCTACTTATTCAAACATAACATTGAGGCCATGATTCATACTTGTTGGTGCAAAACTGCACTAACGCAGTTTTGCACCAAAAAGTTAAGTACTGGCTTGCACCATTTCTGTGCACCAGCCAGGCACCATATTTATGGAATGGTGCAAGCTGATGCAAAGGGTGGGCTAGTGTAAAAAAAAAATGACACTAGTCGGGTGGGCCTGGTGCTATGGAAGAAGGGGGTTTTGCACCAAAATATGATGTTAGGCAGGTTAGAGTAAAAAAATGACTCTGACCTGCCTAGAGTCATTTTCTGATGCAAAACCATCCATACCACATGACTCCTGTCTTAGAAAAGACAGGAGTCATGCCCACCACCCCAATGGCCAGGACAGGGGACTAGTGTCCCCAGGGCATGGCCATTGCACCCAGTGCCATGTAGGGAGACCCATTTCAGGCCCCCCTATGGCATTTAAAAAAATAAAATGCAATACTTACCTGTACTTACCTGGGATGGGGTCCCCCATCCTCCGTAATCCCGCTGGTGTGTGTGGGGGGTGTCCCTAAGGCCTGGAGAGGGCACCTGTGGGCCTATTCCATGATTTTCCACCATGGAACTAGGCCCACAGGTCCCCTAACTCCAGCCCTGGCGCAGGCGTTAAAAAATGGGGCAAAGCAAGCTTTGCACCATTTTTTGACCCCTCCTCCCTATAAATATGGCGTTAAGGCCATAGAGTCATTTTTGGCACTGGAACGCCTAACTTGCATCTCATTAAGGCAAGGTAGGTTTCCACTTCCAAAAATGACTTTAACTCCATAAATTTGGCGCTAGATGGGTCTAGCGCCAACGTATAAATATGGAGTTAGTTTTGTACCGAATTAGAGTAAAATGACACTAATTCGGTGCAAAGTATAAATATGCCCAAAGATCTCAAATGTACACAGTTGCACATAATAAATTCAATAACATCCCCTAGGATCTGAAATTCATGTTACACTTTTAATTTTCCCATGTTGCATGCTGCCCTACAAGGGTGTTGTCTTTGGATCATACCACTATTTTAAGTGTCAGTGATCAAGAAGGTACTGCTTTTCCCATCACATTGGGTAAACCTTTTAGATTCTCAAATAAGTCACCTGGGGGCATGGGTACACCGGCAAAGATGGCGGGCACTCTGTATAGGAGCTCTGCATATCTGGCAGTGAATCGCTATCTACCGCCGCTCCCCAGGTCTATCAAGCCCAGGTTGAGCTGTAGAGTGCTTCTGATCTGTATCAACATAGCGGAGGATGGATTTCGGCATGGGCGGCTGACAAACAGCATTGGACGCAGACCGCATGGACTTAGGAACGTGCAGCAGAGCGGGCTGAGGAGGTGATGGCCTTTGCAGCGGTAGCCCCTGAGACACACAGTGTGTGCAGAGGGTGCTGGTTCCAATTTCCATCGGTTCCGGCGTTCTTTCTCTCGGAGTTCTTGAGTCTTTGTTACCATGAGCATGCCAAGAATGTTTTACAGTCTTTTTACGCGTTCCTTTTCGTTCATTTAAACGATGATCAAGCCTCAAGACAAGGTTTATTAAATCTTGACAGTTTGCAGGTTGTGGGTCGATTTGCGCTAAGATGTCTTTTAGCTCCTCTTTGAGTTACCGATTAAAGTTGGCTAAATATGACACTAAGGGGGTCATTCCGACCCTGGTGGTCATAGACCGCCAGGGCCGGGGACCGCGGATGTACCGCCAACAGGCTGGCGGTGCATCCAGGCCAATTCTGACCGCGGCGGTAAAGCCGCGGTCAGAAAAGGGAAACCGGCGGTTTCCCGCCAGTTTTCCCCTGGCCTGAGGAATCCTCCATGGCGGCGCTGCAGGCAGCGCCGCCATGGGGATTCCGACCCCCTTCCCGCCAGCCTGGTTCTGGCAGTTTTGACCGCCAGAACCTTGCTGGCGGGAACGGGTGTCGTGGGGCCGCTGGGGGCCCCTGCAGTGCCCATGCCAATGGCATGGGCACTGCATGGGCCCCCTAACAGGGCCCCACAAAGATTTTCAGTGTCTGCATAGCAGACACCGAAAATCGCGACGGGTGCAACTGCACCCGTCGCACCCTTTCCACTCCGCCGGCTCCATTCGGAGCCGGCATCCTCGTGGAAGGGGGTTTCCCGCTGGGCGGGCGGGCGGGCGGGCGGGCGGCCTTCTGGCCATGGGGATTCCGACCCCCTTCCCGCCAGCCTGGTTCTGGCAGTTTTGACCGCCAGAACCTTGCTGGCGGGAACGGGTGTCGTGGGGCCGCTGGGGGCCCCTGCAGTGCCCATGCCAATGGCATGGGCACTGCATGGGCCCCCTAACAGGGCCCCACAAAGATTTTCAGTGTCTGCATAGCAGACACCGAAAATCGCGACGGGTGCAACTGCACCCGTCGCACCCGTTCCACTCCGCCGGCTCCATTCGGAGCCGGCATCCTCGTGGAAGGGGGTTTCCCGCTGGGCGGGCGGGCGGGCGGGCGGCCTTCTGGCGGTCGCCCGCCAGCCCAGCGGGAAACTCAGAATGACCGCCGCGGTCTTTCGACCGCGGTACGGTCTTCTGGCGGTTCCCACCAGGCCGGCGGCATCCGCCGCCGGCGGTGGTCACATTGACCCCCTAAGTCCTGATTCCCTTGGCGTAAGTCTAATAATTCACGATCTGCTGACTGTGTTACAATTCTACTATCGAAAACTCTCTCAAATTCACGAACAAAATTTTTCCAGTTCTACTACAGGGGACTATTTTTACGCACAAGAGGAATAGCCCAGGTAGCTGCATCTCCAGACAGATATGACAACAAGAAAGCTACTTTAGACTGGGCATCGGGGAAAGTATGTGGTCTGCAGGTGAAGTGAAGTTCCACTTGAACCAGAAAAGATTGCGCTTTCAAGGGATCACCTGAGAAGCGTTCTGGGGGAGCTAAAGGAATGGCTGAAGGAACATTGAGGGAAATGTTAGTCGGACTACCTCCAGAAGTCTGAGAAGAAATACCTGGCCAAGACACACCTGTGGGACTTTGTTCTTTCTTCTCAACCTTATTCTGTAACTGACTCACCCTCTCAGCTAGACTATTTGTCAAATCCTTTGATAATACCACTTCTGACTGGAGCTGGGTGAGAGCCTTGACTAGCTCGTCCAGTGTGGCCATGCTGAGAAAATACACAAACCAGGAGGATAATAATTCGTGGGCTCACTATTCTGTCAGAGTCACCAGATCCTCGGGGTCCGTGCACGTTCCCAACACTTCCACCACAAGACAGCTCCAATACTCTGATTAGATTTATCACAGAGTCTAAGAGAGTCCAAGTGGGGAAAAGGGGATTAGGACGGGAACAGCTGGGAAGGAGACCTGTAGGAAGCAAAAGGTTAAAACACAACATCAAAATTACATCTCATGAAATCAGTACCATGCTACAACTCTAAGCTTCGTCTTTTCCGAAAAACATGAACAACCCTAGAATAATCCTAAAACTGACTAGGCTTTAGATGACCGAATACCTGAGGAGGAAACAGGAAAAATTAAATAGGACTTTCAGATTCAAGTACTTTCTTTAGCATGAGAATCAGGAAACACTCTGAGCAATTTCTAAACAACCATATGAATCTCCTTTTAGGAATACATATCAGGAACACACAGCATTACATCTAGAACTCTGGTATTGTTGTGTTCATCTCAGAAAAAACATTGGGAAGTAAATTGCGCACATTGCAGATTTTTATATGAGTATTAAACACCATAAAGGTTTGTGCACCATGAAATCATACAACGTAGATTCAAGAAATAAATCACGTGACGTGTCAACTTGAAAGGCTACCAAGAAAATGTCTTAGAATGGTAGCGCACAGTAACTTACATTATTTATACACGAGGAAAGAATTGCGCGTCTTGCCGATTCAAATGCCACCATACAAAAGGCAAGAAATGGTAGCTCACAATGAATAACATGAAAAAACACTCAAGGAAAGAATCGCGCGTGTTGCCGATTCGAATGCCACCATGTAAATGCCAGAAAATGGTAGCGCACAATGAACAGCATGAATTACACACGAGAAGTGAATCGCGCGTTTCGCCAATTCGAATGCCACCATGTAAATGTCAAGAAAAGGTAGCGCGCAATGAACAACAAAGTTAAATGCTCATGAAACGAGTTGCACGTCTTGCCAACTCGTAAAACATCATGTAAATGTCAAGAAATATCAGCGCGCAATGAACAATAATGTAATAACGAAGTCAAATCTTTATGGAATAAATTGCGCGTCCTCCCTATTTGCAAACCACCATACAAATGTCAAAAAATGGCAGCGCGCAAGTAATCTGTTATTCATTTAAGAATTAAAATCAAGAATATGAAGATTCTCAATTACGGTGTTGGGAAATGTCCAAACACCGTCTTACCGCCTGGAAACAGTGATCACCAATGAGAGATGAGTGCAGAAGACTGGAAAATCCAAATAGGCCGCCGGGACAGGAGCTCAGGAAGAAGCTGCTGCTCTGCACCGGGACCTCTGAATAGTGAGCACTGGAAGTTGGGCTGACTCTCTTTTATAGAGTCTTGGCCCAGCCTAGAACCACGCCCAGGCATGTTGCAGGGAAAGTCTCCAGAAGGCCCTGGAAAGGGACCACACCCTAACACACTCTGAATGTCTGCAGCAATACATTGTAAATGTACAGTATTTATGAGCACCTTAAAATGAATCTTTTGAATGGAATTCTGCAATGCAAAAGGTTAAACAATAACATATCATCACAATGCATAAATTACTTTATCTTGCAAGTGTTGGGTTTTTGCATTCTAGATGCCCGTAGAGCACGCACTGTCCTGGTGTTGACAGTACTCCCCTCTCCCAGGCGCGCTCTAGGGCCTGGTTTATCTGGATTGAGACGATGAAAGCGTCTCACAAATACTGGAGCATGAACATCAGATGCGGAAACCCATGAATTACTTTCAGGGCCATAACCTTTCCATGAGATTAAGTACCAGAGGGTATGCCCTCTCAGTTTAAAGTCCAACACTTTCTTGACTTCATATTCTTCTTCCCCCTGAACTAGAACAGGAGCTGGATGAGGGCGGACCTTTTGGACTGCCTTTTTTAAGAGGGAAGTATGGAACACTGGATGAATCCGTAATGATTTTGGCAATTGTAGTTTATAGGTCACAGGATTGATTTGCTGAAGAACAGTGTAAGGACCTATAAATTTGGGGTTGAACATGTGCTTTGTCTTGAAGTCTATATGTTTTGTGGAAAGCCACACTTTGTCACCAGGTTGATACTGCGGTCCCTCACAATGTTTCTTGTCATAATGCTTTTTGTATTTTTGTTTGGCTTTTTCTAAATGCTGTTGAATCGATTTCTGAGTTTGATGCAAATGTTGAATGATTTCTGACACAGCTGGAGTGAGAGAGCTTTCTTGAGGAATTGTGATGGGCAAGGTGTCACGATGATAGCCAAACAAACCAAAGAAGGGTGTAACGCCAGTAGAAGTGTGGAAGGAGTTGTTGTATGCTAACTCAGCTAACCAGAGCATTGATGTCCATGAATTAAGTGCTTTTTCAGCGTAAGCACGTAGGTATTGCTTCAAAGTTTGATTTAGTCTCTCCGTTTGACCATCTGTTTGAGGATGGTGGCTAGTAGATAGGGTAGATGTCACTTGGAGTGTTTTACACCATGTCTTCCAGAAGTTGGAGGCAAATTGCGATCCCCGATCGGAGAGGATCACTTTTGGCAGTCCATGATAACGAACCACTCTATTCAGTAAGATAGTTGCCAGTTCACTAGAGGTGGGTAATTTCTTACAGGCAATGAAATGTCCATATTTCGTGAGACTATCTACTACCACCAGAATTACTGAATGCTGTTGAACCACTGGCAGACCTGTAATAAAGTCTAAAGAGATGTGTTCCCACGGACGACTTGAGGTTGGGAGTGGGTGTAACAACCCTTTCGGTTTTGAATGACTTGTTTTAGTGCGAGCACAGACTTCGCAGTTGTTTACCATTGTTTTTACATCCTTTGTTAAAGTAGGCCACCAAAAATAGCATTGGATTAATTCAAGAGTTTTAGGAGTACCAGGGTGACCTGCTGAAGGTATAACATGCAACCAATGAAACACTATCTTGCGAAGTTTGGTAGTGGGCACGAACAAACGAGCATCGTAAAAGGGTAATCCTTGCTTGATTGATCTTTTCGGATCTGCTTGGGCCCACGCCTGCCATTTTTCAACAGTGAATGAATTGCGGATGTCTTCAAAGAAATCTTCTGTTTTTATGATACATAGGACCTTGTCAGGAGCAATGATAGCTCTGGAGGTTTGAACTGCAGGCAATGTGGTAGACTCTTGGCGGGACAAGGCGTCAGCTTTGCAATTATCTTTACCAGGCCGGAAGGTTACCACAAAATCAAACTCGGCAAAAAACAACATCCAGCGTAATTGCCGAGGAGTCAAAAGTCTGGCAGAACTCATGAATTGAAGATTGCGATGATCAGTATATACTGTGACAGTATATTTAGCTCCCAACAAATGATGTCTCCATTCTTTAAAGACGTCACGAATCGCCAGAAGCTCTTTTTTTAGCAATGACATAGTTCTGTTCGGCTTCGTTCATCTTCCGAGACATGTAAGCTACAGGATGAAGCTGACCAGTGTCTTTGTTTCGTTGTGACAAGACTGCTCCTATCGCCACATCTGAAGCATTAGCTTCCACTATGAAAGGTCGATCTGCATCTGGATGAGTCAAGACTGGGGCAGTGGAGAAAGCTTCTTTCAAAGTTGAAAAGGCTTGGTCTGCTTCTGGGGACCATACACATTTTTCTTTCTTTCTTAATAACTTAGTAATTGGAGCCACTGTCTGGGAGAAATGATTGATGAACCTCCGGTAAAAAATTTATAAGCCCAGGAAACATTGTACATCACGAACAGTCTTTGGGATGGGCCATTCAGATACGGCTTTTACTTTCCTTTCTGCCATCACCATACCTTGAGGGGTAAGGATAACCCCTAAAAACTCAACTGTTGTAACATGAAACTCACACTTGGTTAGCTTGCAATATAAATGGTGTTAACGAAGGGCTTCCAAAATTTTCTTGACATGTTGAACATGTTCATTCTCATTGTCTGAGTAGATCAAAATGTCATCAATGTAAACTATGGCAAAGATATCGAGGTACTCTCTAAGAACGTCATTTAAGAAAAATTGAAATGCTGCTGGAGCATTGCACAGACCAAAAGGCATGACGGTGTATTCAAAAAGGCCATATCTTGTTTTGAATGCCGTTTTCCATGCGTCACCCTCTCTCATTCTGACCAAATGGTAAGCACCTCGAAGATCAAGCTTCGTGTAGATTTTTGCTTTCTTTACTTGTTCCAGTAAGAACGGAATTAGAGGCAAAGGATATTTGTTCTTGATGGTGATTTTATTCAAGCCTCTACAGTCGATACAAGTTCGAAGCTCTCCGTTCGCTTTTGGAACAAAAAACAAAGGAGAAGCTGTGGGAGACTTAGAGGGGCGGATGAAACCATTCTCTAAGAATTTATCCAAGTATTTTCGTAAATGTTGATTTTCATGTTCTGACAGGGCATACACACGACAGTTGGGAAGTATTCCCCCTGGGACTAGATCAATTTGACAGTCATAAGATCTATGAGGAGGTAAGTTCTCTGCTTCCTTCTCATCAAATACATCTTCATAAGACGAATACTGTTTGGGCAACTGAACTTCTTTCTCTGCGGCGGTAGCTATGTAAGACTGGCGAACTTCCAATTCTTGAGTCCTTTGGAGACAATGTTCTTTACATAGCACTGATGAGAACACGATCTTTCGTTCAGCCCAATTAATCTCTGGATTGTGATGAGTTAACCATGGCAAGCCAAGGATGATCCCATACTGGGGAGCATGGATCACGTCAAGGATGAGTTCCTCTTTATGTTTCTTTCTTTGATTTTTACCTTCACAAATTATTGTCAAGGGGACAGTCTGAAGAGTTATCGGACCTCCAGTCAAGAGTTTTCCATCAACTGCCTGGATGGTTTCTGGAGTCTTCTTTTCAATACATGAGATCCCCCATGCACGAACCAATTGGGCGTCAACAAAGTTTCCGGTAGCCCCAGAGTCCACTAGAGCCTTCTTGAAATAGGTATTTTTCTTGACCTGAACTCTTATTCCCAATTTTAGATGTTTGGATTGTGAAGGATCCACGGTGACACCCAAGAGCAACCCTTCTCTGCAACTTGGGTGCTTTAGATTTCCCGACTCGACTGATGCATCGGTTGCAACTTTCTGAACTGGGCCTCGCTTGCTCTTTGTTTTGATTGGACAATCTTTGGCGAAATGACCTTTCCGACAACAATAGAGACATTGCCCATTTTTTCTGCGTAGGTCCTTTTTGTCTTTGGTCAAAGGTCTCCTGATGGTTCCAATTTCCATCGGTTCCGGCGTTCTTTCTCTCGGAGTTCTTGAGTCTTTGTTATCATGAGCATGCCAAGAATGTTTTGCAGTCTTTTTACACGTTCCTTTTCGTTCATTTAAACGATGATCAAGCCTCAAGACAAGGTTTATTAAATCTTGACAGTTTGCAGGTTGTGGGTCGATTTGCGCTAAGATGTCTTTTAGCTCCTCTTTGAGTCCCCTGTAAAACAAGGCCGCTTGTTTTTCTTCAGGCCAGGATGTCTCAGCGACCAGCCGATTAAAGTTGGCTAAATATGACACTAAGGGGGTGATTCTAACCCTGGCGGTCGGTGTTAAAGCGGCGGCCAACCCGCCAACAGGCTGGCGGTCCAAAAAATGGAATTCTGACCCTGGCGGGAACCGCCAACACAGCCCGCCAACTTAACACTCCGACCGCCGCGGCGGTACAGACAAACAGCGCGGCGGTCACCGCCAACAGGCAGGCGGCAGACAATGTACCGCCCACACTATCATAACTCACCAATCCGCCACCTTTTCCGGGGCGGGAGCACCGCCGATAAAAACACGGCGGAAACAGACTACGAACGGGAAAACGCTCACCAAAACACACTCCACGAGTACGGAGGACAGCATGGAACCCGAATTAAACATCCTACCTGCTCTCGTCTACCTTCTCATCTACCACGAGTACGAAGTCCGGCGCAGACGACAACGGTGAGTACTGCACCTACGACACACGGGAGGGGGAGGACGAAAGGTTACGGGCACACACATATGCGACCCCCCCCAATCATGTACTCACCAATGCAGAGCACCAAGTCACAGTGACACCACCCAAACACCCCTGAAAAATGCTAGGACATAATCCTATTTGGAATAAATATTTATGTACCAAAAAGCTCCAGAAAATTAGCGTACAACCATGAAAGATATCCACAACAAAACAAATGACATACACATCAGTGTATAACTGAAGTACCAAGTCCTGCACATCCTACGAATTCAGCATGTCCGTGGGCCAAAGTCTTGAGAAACAAGGGCAAAGCCCACACAGGAGACCTGAGTCCTTTGGAGAGAACACTGCAGGGGCATCAGATGTAAAAACTACAGGCACCTCAGGGGGAAGGGAAGGGGGGGGCACCACAGCCACATGAGTCCACGACGCCAGATCCACGAGGAGCCACCATGCCCACGGGACCATCCTGGGGAGTGCAAAGCCACAGTCTCTCAATGTCCCTACAGTGGGTGGGCTGCCCACTGGACCATCCTGGGGAGTGCAAAGCCACAGTCTCTCAATGTCTCTACAGTGGGTGGGCTGCCCACTGGGCCATCCTGGGGAGTGCAAAGCCACAGTCTCTCAAGTCTCTGCAGTGGGTGGATTGCCCACTGGACCATCCTGGGGAGTGCAAAGCCACAGTCTCTCAATGTCTCTACAGTGGGTGGGCTGCCCACTGGACCATCCTGGGGAGTGCAAAGCCACAGTCTCTCAATGTCTCTACAGTGGGTGGGCTGCCCACTGGGCCATCCTGGGGAGTGCAAAGCCACAGTCTCTCAAGTCTCTGCAGTGGGTGGATTGCCCACTGGACCATCCTGGGGAGTGCAAAGCCACAGTCTCTCAATGTCTCTACAGTGGGTGGGCTGCCCACTGGACCATCCTGGGGAGTGCAAAGCCACAGTCCATCAGGTGGATGACAGTCTCCACTGGTCAAGGAGGAGGCATGGTGGGCACAGTGAACCATCAACGGTGCTTGAGACGGCGGTGCCCTGTTCAGCGGCCCCGTGCTTGACAGGAAGGGCCCAGCGGAGCGGTGCTTGAGACGGCGGGGCCCAGCGGAGCGGTGCTTGACAGGAAGGGCCCAGCGGAGCGGTGCTTGAGACGGCGGGGCCCAGCGGAGCGGTGCTTGAGGGGAAGGGCCCAGCGGAGCGGTGCTTGAGACGGCGGGGCCCAGCGGAGCGGTGCTTGACAGGAAGGGCCCAGCGGAGCGGTGCTTGAGACGGCGGGGCCCAGCGGAGCGGTGCTTGACAGGAAGGGCCCAGCGGAGCGGTGCTTGAGACGGCGGGGCCCAGCGGAGCGGTGCTTGACAGGAAGGGCCCAGCGGAGCGGTGCTTGAGACGGCGGGGCCCAGCGGAGCGGTGCTTGACAGGAAGGGCCCAGCGGAGCGGTGCTTGACAGGAAGGGCCCAGCGGAGCGGTGCTTGAGACGGCGGGGCCCAGCGGAGCGGTGCTTGAGAGGAAGGGCCCAGCGGAGCGGTGCTTGAGACGGCGGGGCCCAGCGGAGCGGTGCTTGACAGGAAGGGCCCAGCGGAGCGGTGCTTGAGACGGCGGGGCCCAGCGGAGCGGTGCTTGAGAGGAAGGGCCCAGCGGAGCGGTGCTTGAGACGGCGGGGCCCAGCGGAGCGGTGCTTGAGAGGAAGGGCCCAGCGGAGCGGTGCTTGAGACGGCGGGGCCCAGCGGAGCGGTGCTTGAGAGGAAGGGCCCAGCGGAGCGGTGCTTGAGACGGCGGGGCCCAGCGGAGCGGTGCTTGACAGGAAGGGCCCAGCGGAGCAGTGCTTGAGACGGCGGGGCCCAGCGGAGCGGTGCTTGAGAGGAAGGGCCCAGCGGAGCGGTGCTTGAGAGGAAGGGCCCAGCGGAGCGGTGCTTGAGAGGAAGGGCCCAGCGGAGCGGTGCTTGAGACGGCGGGGCCCAGCGGAGCGGTGCTTGAGAGGAAGGGCCCAGCGGAGCGGTGCTTGAGAGGAAGGGCCCAGCGGAGCGGTGCTTGAGAGGAAGGGCCCAGCGGAGCGGTGCTTGAGAGGAAGGGCCCAGCGGAGCGGTGCTTGAGAGGAAGGGCCCAGCGGAGCGGTGCTTGACAGGAAGGGCCCAGCGGAGCGGTGCTTGAGACGGCGGGGCCCAGCGGAGCGGTGCTTGAGAGGAAGGGCCCAGCGGAGCGGTGCTTGAGAGGAAGGGCCCAGCGGAGCGGTGCTTGAGAGGAAGGGCCCAGCGGAGCGGTGCTTGAGAGGAAGGGCCCAGCGGAGCGGTGCTTGAGAGGAAGGGCCCAGCGGAGCGGTGCTTGACAGGAAGGGCCCAGCGGAGCGGTGCTTGAGACGGCGGGGCCCAGCGGAGCGGTGCTTGAGAGGAAGGGCCCAGCGGAGCGGTGCTTGAGGAAGGGCCCAGCGGAGCGGTGCTTGACAGGAAGGGCCCAGCGGAGCGGTGCTTGAGACGGCGGGGCCCTGTTCAGCCACGGCGGGGCCCTGTTCAGCGGTGCTCTTCTGCACCGCGGGCCCTGTTCAGCGGTGCCTATCTCCACGGCGGGGCCCTGTTCAGCGGTGCTCTTCTGCACCGCGGGCCCTGTTCAGCGGTGCCTATCTCCACGGCGGGGCCCTGTTCAGCGGTGCTCTTCTGCACCGCGGGCCCTGTTCAGCGGTGCCTATCTCCACGGCGGGGCCCTGTTCAGCGGTACTCTTCTGCACCGCGGGCCCTGTTCAGCGGTGCCTATCTCCACGGCGGGGCCCTGTTCAGCGGTACTCTTCTGCACCGCGGGCCCTGTTCAGCGGTGCCTATCTCCACGGCGGGGCCCTGTTCAGCGGTGCTCATCCAGCAGGTCAAGGGAGCCAGACCTGGCCTGGACTCCCTGTTCAGTCGCCCTCGGACTGTGACGTTTCTGGACCCTTCGGGGACGGACTCCTGGCCTCCTTAGTGTCCTCCTTCCCAGCTGGGATGTGGCATGTGGGGTCCACCTTCTCCGCGCTCCTGCTGCCCTTCCGCTCCTTTGATGGGGCTCTCGGGCCCTTGCCTCCCCCAGATGGTGTGGGTGGTGAAGTGGCCGCACATTGCTCCTTGGGGGCAGCCCTGTCGGTCCTCGCACGGCGGTCCTTGGTTTTGCGGGTCCTCTTGCCGGGGGGGGGGGCTGGACGTGTCCTTGCTGCTGATCGATGTGTCACTGCTGGCAAAGGGTGGGCTCCAGAACCCAGGCACAACAGTGACACCCAAAGCTGGGCTGGTGGTGGCTGCGGTGCTCTTGGGACTCTTTGAAGATGGATGGGGGAGGTCATCGGGGGGAAAGAGGTTAAGGTTAGCCAGGAAAAGTTTTTTAGGGCCAAGGTAAAGGGTAGGAGAAGTGGAGATGGAAGTGGAGGTAGAGGAGGTGGTTGTAGGAGAGTCAGGTGTGCTGTCATTGGGTGAAGGTGCTGGTGCTGTAGGCTGTCGTGAGGTGGATGGCTGTTGGGTGGGTGGCTGCCTGCGTTTGTGTGTCTTGGAAGAGGGGGTGACAGACACAGTGGGAGAGGACACAGGGGACGTGTACATGGCAGTGGGGGTGGTGACTGCACGAGTGTGGACTGTACTGGAGGGTGAGGTGGTGATGGAAGCACTGGCTGATGTTGGGGTGCATGCAGGTGTGAGTGTAGACGTCACAGGGAGGGAGGAGGGAGACGAGGAGGAGGAGGACACAGGGGTGGCAGTGGCTGTTGGCATGTCTGCATCTGGGTGTTGCTCGGGTGAGTGTTTGCGGGATCTGTGGTGCTTGTGTTTGGATGAGCTGCTCTTGGGTGTTGAGGTGTGTGCAGGCTGGTCTGATGGTGTGGATGGGATAGGCTGAGGAACAGGAGACAGAGACAGGCTGGAGGCAGTCAGAAGAGGGAGGCTGGAAACAGGGACAATGGCTGCCGTCAGTGCTGAGGCCAGAGCAGTGAACGCTCGTTGATGGGCAGCCTGACCCGAATGAATGCCCTCCAGGTACGCATTGCTCTGTTGCACCTCCCTTTGCACACCCTGGATGGCATTCAGAAGGGTCGTCTGCCCAACAATGAGCGTCCTTACCAGGTCAATGAGCTCCGCACTGAGGGCAGCAGGGGCAACAGGGGCAGGGGCTGAGGTGCCTGGGGCGAAGGAGACGTGCGCCTTCCTGGGCGAAGCGGCACGGAGCGAAGACTGAGGGGCTGCTGGGAGGGCGGGGCTGGTGCGCTGGGTGGCGGCTGTACCTGTAGAGGCGGGGGGCACAGATGTTGCCGCCACCCCTAGGGAGCTCCCATCCGAGGACGTGTCGCTTTCGCTGCTCTCACCAGCGGTTCCCGTCGTGGTGCTCCCCTCACCCTCCGGATCACTGGTGCCCTCGGTGTCTGTTCCTGGGCCCACCGGGGCCTTGTGTCCTGCAGCTCCCTCGTGCTCCGATGCCATATCTCCTCCGCCTGATGATGCTAATGCACACATGCACAAGAAGATGAAGAGAAAGGGTGGGGGGAGAAAAAAGAAGACCAGGTTGAGTGCATGCAATGTCAACACCGTTGGCGGAGAGGACAGACACAGGTGCCTAATGCACTAAGCCGCGCATTCGGGGTACACTACTCAGTACTACTGACTAAGACAACAGGCCAAGAGACGTCAAACGCGCACATGGGAGATGCTGGACCTTCAATGGCTGTACTTGTCACCCTACAGAGGTGGGGGCCGGGGGCACAGGGCCATGCCTAAGGGAGAGGACTACACTACAGAAAGCGCCCTGGCCTAATGTCACCCACAGCCCTCCTCCCCCACCCAGACGCCTCCACTGCGCAGAAAGATAGGAGAATGTGCTGATACTCACCCCCTTGTGTCTGCTGTGATGTCTTAAAGCGCCCATCCAAATCAGGGTAGGCCACCGCCAGGATCCGGGACATCAGGGGGGTCATGGTGCGACTGGCACCCCTCCTAGGTTGGGAGGCCATCCCCAGCAGTGTTTCTGCGGTCTTCCTTGTTCCGCGGCGGATGTCCTCCCACCTCTTGCGGCAGTGGGTGCCCCGTCTGTTGTGGACCCCCAAGGTCCGGACTTCCTTGGCGATGGCACGCCAAATATCGATCTTCTGATGGGCGCTGACCTATTAGACATGTACAGGGTGGAAAGGAGGAAATCATCAATGGCCTGCATGTTAGATGTAATTGCCCCCCCCCCACCCACTTTGCCATATGGCACATGCTCTCATCTGTCGGGCGTTGCACTCCTCATTCGCCCCCCACCCCACCAACTTACATCCACCCCAATCCACACAGGCATAGCCCATTCCATTAGCACCCGGGGTACTCACTTGTTGGTCTGGAGGACCGTAGAGTAGCGCATACTGGGGGAGGACCCCATCCACGAGCTTGTCCAATTCTTCAGACGTGAAGGCAGGGGCCCTTTCCCCAGTCGTAGCAGCCATTGTATCTTCCAGACCGAGGTCACAGCAGCACTTGCAGTATAGGTCCTCTCCTGTGGATGATCAGGTCTCGAGTGATTAAGCAGATAGAAAATGGCGGTCACGTCCGCGGCGGTGCGTACCGCGGCGGCGCGTACCGCGACCGCCGGCGCACTTCGTTATTGGCTCCTGAAACCCATAGGCTTCAATGTTAACCAATGCGGCTTTGCGCCGCGGTCTTCGACCGCCTACCGCCACGGTGTGCCCCGCCAGCGCAGTGACCTCACATCCCATTGTCCCACTTCACAGGTCAAGCAGCCGCCATTTCAAGGGCCCACATGGCTTAATTTTGACTGCGACACACAGGCCTAGGCCTTGCATTGCCACACATACACGCCTTTCAACCCATTGCCATTCTTTAACTGTGCAAGCTGTCTGTACGTACCTGTGGTTTGGCTGACTCTGTGCTCCATGTTGTCCTTCCTAGGCACCGTCCGCTGGGACTTGGGATGAGAAGGAGGAATCCTCGCGTGTACCGACCGCTGGTGGACCTGTCGACAATGGAAGAACGCCATATAATCCTTCGATACCGACTTGACCGTGCCACTATCCATGAACTGTGTGCCCAGCTGGAGCCAGCCCTGATGTCCCCCATCCGCCAACCCACAGGGATTCCCCCTCTGGTGCAGGTTTTGTCAGTCCTCCATTTTTTGGCCAGTGGGTCATTCCAGACCACAGTGGCCATGTCATCTGGAATGTCTCAGCCTATGTTTTCTAAGATTTTGAGCAGAGTGTTGTCTGCCCTGATGAAACTCATGCGGAGCTACATCATTTTCCCCGAGGAGGGTGACTTGCCCACAGTGAAGGGTGATTTCTATGCCCTTGGACATATCCCCAACATCATTGGTGCCATTGATGGGACCCATGTGGCTTTGGTACCCCCAAAAGACGATGAGCAGGTGTACCGAAACAGAAAGAATTATCATTCGATGAATGTCCAGGTGGTCTGTTTGGCTGACCAGTACATCTCCCATGTAAATGCCAAGTTCCCAGGGTCAGTGCATGACGCGTATGTGATGCGAAATAGCAGCATCCCCTATGTGATGGAGCAGCTACAGAGACAACGTGTGTGGCTAATAGGTGACTCTGGTTACCCCAACCTGCTGTGGCTACTGACCCCAGTAAGGAATCCCCGGACAAGGGCAGAGGAACGCTACAATGAGGCCCATGGGCGTACAAGGAGGGTGATTGAGCGAACCTTTGGCCTCCTGAAGGCCAGGTTTAGGTGCCTGCATATGACTGGTGGATCCCTAATGTACTCACCAAAGAAGGTGTGCCATATCATTGTGGCGTGCTGTATGCTTCACAACCTGGCTTTGCGACGCCAGGTGCCTTTCCTGCAGGAGGATGGTCCAGATGGTGGTGTTGTAGAAGCCGTGGAGCCTGTGGAGAGTGAAGAGGAGGAAGACTCTGAGGACGACACAGACAATAGGGACAGAGTGATACAACAGTATTTCCAGTAACACCCAGGTAAGAATCACCCACGCCATTTCACAATTGCTTCTAGCCTCCTGCATCTATACTTTCTGTAGTTCCCCACAGATGTTTTTTATTAATTTATGCCTTTCCCTTCCCTTCTCAGTGCTGTCTGACTCAGTACCTGACTTCTGCTTGGTTCGCCCATGAAATACAGCATATTGACATTGGTATGTTGTCATGACTAATTGACAGGACAGAAATTGAACAGTAATATGTTATCCCTTTGTTAATAATACAGCATGACTCAAAACAGGTTTGTGTGCAAAATGTGATTTATTTACAGTGCTAGATACTGGTACATGTGATTCTAAGGGTGATGGGTGGGGGTGGAGGAATATCCATGGCAGAGTCCAGTTCTCAGTCTCACAGGTGCATTGTTCTTTTGCCTGTGGAAGGATGGAGCATAGGCAGTTCATGGTTGGACAGGGTGGCAATGTGGGACAGTGGGAAGACTTGAGGGGGTATGTCCTGCTGGCGGGGGTCTTGACATCCTACTCTGTCTTTTTCTTTGGTCTCAGGCTCCTCTTACGGGGTGGTTGTTCTTCAGCAGGAGGTGGGGTTCTGGGGGGCTGTCGAGGTGTTGGGACCTCCTGTCCACTAGCGCCGGCGGAGGTGGTAGGCTGTTCCTGGTCCGGCCTAGTGACAGGGGCCCTGTGTGGTGCACCATGGTCCTGCAACGCATCCTCTATCCTGTGGAGGGCCAGGACGATGGTCCCCATTGCGGTCCCGATGATTCTCAGCTCCTCCCTGAACCCCATGTAGCGTTCTTCCTGCTGTGCCTGGATCTCAGTGAACCTGGCCAGTACCGTCGCCATCGTTTCTTGGGAGTGGTGGTATGCCCCCATGATGGTGGTGAGGGCCTCTTGGAGAGTGGGTTCCCTGGGCCTCTCCTCCCCCCCCTGTCGCACAGCAGCCCTCCGAGCTGCCCAGTTTCCCCCGGCCTCTGTCCCCTGGCCGGTGTGCCCGCTCCCACTGCCCCCAGGTCCCTGTTGTTGTTGGGGTGTCGGGTTAGCCTGGGTGCCCTGTAGTGGCAGACACACCGCTGATTGAGCTGTCCTAGAGACAGAGGCATGGGCCCGCTGGGTGGGAGCTGTGCTGGTGTCGGCAGAGGGGGTCGGGTCTGGTGTGGCCTGTGTCTGGGTGAGGGGAACCGACTGCCCAGAGGTCCCCGATGGTCCGGGCTGGTCATCAGGTTCACTGTCGACAGAGCTGCTATCCTCAGTGTGGGCCTGTTCCGGTGGTGGGATGGACACTTCTGGACCCTCCTGGCTGGTGTGTTGTCGTTCGGGTCCTGCATGGGGTAAGAGAGTTTGGTTATTGTTTCTGTGTGTGCAATAGCATGCGTGTTGTGGGTGCCCTTGTCCCCCAGTGCAGGCATTCCCTGGAGGGAGGTGTTGTGAGGGTATTTAGTGGGGGGGAGGGGTTAGTGCAGTGGTCATGCTTAGGTGATGGGTGCCCATGGTTTGTGTTGGCATGCAGGAGTTGGTGTTGGGATGGGTGGGTTGTGCTGGTGAGACATTGTCAGGAAGGATGTGTGCTGGGGGGTTGGGGGTGAGGGTGGGGGTGTGGGTTGGCATGCTGGTGGGGTGTGGGGGATATAGTAGTTGAGATGGGACTTACCAGAGTCCATTCCTCCGGCTACTCCTGCGAGGCCCTGAGGATGTAGGATGGTCAAGACCTCTTGCTCCCACGATGTAAATTCGGGAGGGGTGGGTGGGGGTCCGCCGCCAGTCTTCTGGACCGCGATGTTGTGCCTGGAGACCATCGATCGGACCTTCCCCCGTAGGTCGTTCCATCTTTTGCGGATGTCCTCCCTATTCCTGGGATGCTGTCCCACCGCGTTGACCCTGTCCACGATCCGCTGCCATAGCTCCGCCTTCCTGGCTATACTGGTGTGCTGCACCTGCGAGCTGAAGAGCTGGGGTTCCACTCTTAAGATTTCCTCCACCATGACCCGGAGTTCTTGGTCCGAAAATCGTGGATGCCTTTGGGGTGCCATGGGGAGGTGTGGGGTGGGGTGGTGTATGTGATGAGGAGTGTGTTGGTGAGTGGTGCTTTGTGCTACTATGTGGTGTGTGTGATGGTGTAGTGTGCCTCAGTGTGTCTTGCTTTGGATTGTCTGCTGTGTCTCTCTCTCCTGCTCTCATTAATTGGGGTCGCAGGGGTTTGTGGGTGATGTGGGTGTGTGTTTTATAGTTGGTTGATTGTGTGGGAGTGGTGTGTGTATGTGTATCAGGTGTGTGTTTTTCAAATTGTCCAATGTGGCTGTGTTTTGGTGCTGTGTGTGTATTCTGACTGCGGCGGTGTGTAGCGCCAATGGAATACCGCGTTTGAATGACCGCCGTGTGGATTCGTGGGTCGTAATGGCATGGGCGTATTTCTGTTGGCGTGACGGTGGAGGTTTGGTCATCTCCAGTTTATCGCTGCCCGCCGATGTGGCGGGCTGCAGTGGAGGACGGATTTTTGGAGGTTTGGCCGTTGTGGGTCAGAATGACCGTGGCGGTTGACCGCGGCGGTGTTATGGCGGTCTTCTGACCGGCGGTAAGGGCATTTTACCGCCGAGGTCAGAATCACCCCCTAAGTCCTGATTCCCTTGTCGTAAGTCTAATAATTCACGATCTGCTCACTGTGTTACAATTCTACGATCGAAAACTCTCTCAAATTCACGAACAAAATGTTTCCAGTTCTACTACAGGGGACTGTTTTTACGCACAAGAGGAATAGCCCAGGTAGCTGCATCTCCAGACAGATATGACAACAAGAAAGCTACTTTAGACTGGGCATCGGGAAAAGTATGTGGTCTGCAGGTGAAGTGAAGTTCCACTTGAACCAGAAACCATACTTTGAGGGGTAAGGATAACCCCTAAAAACTCAACTGTTGTAACATGAAACTCACACTTGGTTAGCTTGCAATATAAATGGTGTTAACGAAGGGCTTCCAAAATTTTCTTGACATGTTGAACATGTTCATTCTCATTGTCTGAGTAGATCAAAATGTCATCAATGTAAACTATGGCAAAGATATCGAGGTACTCTCTAAGAACGTCATTTAAGAAAAATTGAAATGCTGCTGGAGCATTGCACAGACCAAAAGGCATGACGGTGTATTCAAAAAGGCCATATCTTGTTTTGAATGCCGTTTTCCATGCGTCACCCTCTCTCATTCTGACCAAATGGTAAGCACCTCGAAGATCAAGCTTCGTGTAGATTTTTGCTTTCTTTACTTGTTCCAGTAAGAACGGAATTAGAGGCAAAGGATATTTGTTCTTGATG
This sequence comes from Pleurodeles waltl, assembly GCF_031143425.1. Lineage (NCBI taxonomy): Eukaryota > Metazoa > Chordata > Amphibia > Caudata > Salamandridae > Pleurodeles > Pleurodeles waltl. Next base: position 1,312,902,461 of record NC_090440.1, read on the forward strand.
GTGATTTTATTCAAGCCTCTACAGTCGATACAAGTTCGAAGCTCTCCGTTCGCTTTTGGAACAAAAAACAAAGGAGAAGCTGTGGGAGACTTAGAGGGGCGGATGAAACCATTCTCTAAGAATTTATCCAAGTATTTTCGTAAATGTTGATTTTCATGTTCTGACAAGGCATACACACGACAGTTGGGAAGTATTCCCCCTGGGACTAGATCAATTTGACAGTCATAAGATCTATGAGGAGGTAAGTTCTCTGCTTCCTTCTCATCAAATACATCTTCATAAGACGAATACTGTTTGGGCAACTGAACTTCTTTCTCTGCGGCGGTAGCTATGTAAGACTGGCGAACTTCCAATTCTTGAGTCCTTTGGAGACAATGTTCTTTACATAGCACTGATGAGAACACGATCTTTCGTTCAGCCCAATTAATCTCTGGATTGTGATGAGTTAACCATGGCAAGCCAAGGATGATCCCATACTGGGGAGCATGGATCACGTCAAGGATGAGTTCCTCTTTATGTTTCTTTCTTTGATTTTTACCTTCACAAATTATTGTCAAGGGGACAGTCTGAAGAGTTATCGGACCTCCAGTCAAGAGTTTTCCATCAACTGCCTGGATGGTTTCTGGAGTCTTCTTTTCAATACATGAGATCCCCCATGAACGAACCAATTGGGCGTCAACAAAGTTTCCGGTAGCCCCAGAGTCCACTAGAGCCTTCTTGAAATAGGTATTTTTCTTGACCTGAACTCTTATTCCCAATTTTAGATGTTTGGATTGTGAAGGATCCACGGTGACACCCAAGAGCAACCCTTCTCTGCAACTTGGGTGCTTTAGATTTTCCGACTCGACTGATGCATCGGTTGCAACTTTCTGAACTGGGCCTCGCTTGCTCTTTGTTTTGATTGGACAATCTTTGGCGAAATGACCTTTCCGACAACAATAGAGACATTGCCCATTTTTTCTGCGTAGGTCCTTTTTGTCTTTGGTCAAAGGTCTCCTGATGGTTCCAATTTCCATCGGTTCCGGCGTTCTTTCTCTCGGAGTTCTTGAGTCTTTGTTATCATGAGCATGCCAAGAATGTTTTGCAGTCTTTTTACACGTTCCTTTTCGTTCATTTAAACGATGATCAAGCCTCAAGACAAGGTTTATTAAATCTTGACAGTTTGCAGGTTGTGGGTCGATTTGCGCTAAGATGTCTTTTAGCTCCTCTTTGAGTCCCCTGTAAAACAAGGCTGCTTGTTTTTCTTCAGGCCAGGATGTCTCAGCGACCAGCCGATTAAAGTTGGCTAAATATGACACTAAGTCCTGAATCCCTTGTCGTAAGTCTAATAATTCACGATCTGCTCACTGTGTTACAATTCTACGATCGAAAACTCTCTCAAATTCACGAACAAAATGTTTCCAGTTCTACTACAGGGGACTGTTTTTACGCACAAGAGGAATAGCCCAGGTAGCTGCATCTCCAGACAGATATGACAACAAGAAAGCTACTTTAGACTGGGCATCGGGAAAAGTATGTGGTCTGCAGGTGAAGTGAAGTTCCACTTGAACCAGAAAAGATTGCGCTTTCAAGGGATAACCTGAGAAGCGTTCTGGGGGAGCTAAAGGAATGGCTGAAGGAACATTGAGGGAAATGTTAGTCGGACTACCTCCAGAAGTCTGAGAAGAAGTACCTGGCCAAGACACACCTGTGGGACTTTGTTCTTTCTTCTCAACCTTATTCTGTAACTGACTCACCCTCTCAGCTAGACTATTTGTCAAATCCTTTGATGATACCACTTCTGACTGGAGCTGGGTGATAGCCTTGACTAGCTCGTCCAGTGTGGCCATGCTGAGAACATACACAAACCAGGAGGATAATAATTTGTGGGCTCACTATTCTGTCAGAGTCACCAGATCCTCGTGGTCCGTGCACGTTCCCAACACTTCCACCACAAGACAGCTCCAATACTCTGATTAGATTTATCACAGAGTCTAAGAGAGTCCAAGTGGGGAAAAGGGGATTAGGACGGGAACAGCTGGGAAGGAGACCTGTAGGAAGCAAAAGGTTAAAACACAACATCAAAATTACATCTCATGAAATCAGTACCATGCTACAACTCTAAGCTTCGTCTTTTCCGAAAAACATGAACAACCCTAGAATAATCCTAAAACTGACTAGGCTTTAGATGACAGAATACCTGAGGAGGAAACAGGAAAAATTAAATAGGACTTTCAGATTCAAGTACTTTCTTTAGCATGAGAATCGGGAAACACTCTGAGCAATTTCTAAACAACCATATGAATCTCCTTTTAGGAATACATATCAGGAACACACAGCATTACATCTAGAACTCTGGTATTGTTGTGTTCATCTCAGAAAAAACATTGGGAAGTAAATTGCGCACACTGCAGATTTTTATATGAGTATTAAACACCATAAAGGTTTGTGCACCATGAAATCACAAAACGTAGATTCAAGAAATAAATCACGTGACGTGTCAACTTGAAATGCTACCAAGAAAATGTCTTAGAATGGTAGCGCACAGTAACTTACATTATTTATACACGAGGAAAGAATTGCGCGTCTTGCCGATTCAAATGCCACCATACAAAAGCCAAGAAATGGTAGCGCACAATGAATAACATGAAAAAACACTCAAGGAAAGAATCGCGCGTGTTGCCGATTCGAATGCCACCATGTAAATGCCAGAAAATGGTAGCGCACAATGAACAGCATGAATTACACACGAGAAGTGAATCGCGCGTTTCGCCAATTCGAATGCCACCATGTAAATGTCAAGAAACAGTAGCGCGCAATGAACAACAAAGTTAAATGCTCATGAAATGAGTTGCACGTCTTGCCAACTCGTAAAACATCATGTAAATGTCAAGAAATATCAGCGCGCAATGAACAATAATGTAATAACGAAGTCAAATCTTTATGGAATAAATTGCGCGTCCTCCCTATTTGCAAACCACCATACAAATGTCAAAAAATGGCAGCGCGCAAGTAATCTGTTATTCATTTAAGAATTAAAATCAAGAATATGAAGATTCTCAATTACGGTGTTGGGAAATGTCCAAACACCGTCTTACCGCCTGGAAACAGTGATCACCAATGAGAGATGAGTGCAGAAGACTGGAAAATCCAAATAGGCCGCCGGGACAGGAGCTCAGGAAGAAGCTACTGCTCTGCACCAGGACCTCTGAATAGTGAGCACTGGAAGTTGGGCTGACTCTCTTTTATAGAGTCTTGGCCCAGCCTAGAACCACGCCCAGGCATGTTGCAGGGAAAGTCTCCAGAAGGCCCTGGAAAGGGACCACACCCTAACACACTCTGAATGTCTGCAGCAATACATTGTAAATGTACAGTATTTATGAGCACCTTAAAAATGAATCTTTTGGATGGAATTCTGCAATGCAAAAGGTTAAACAATAACATATCATCACAATGCATAAATTACTTTATCTTGCGAGTGTTGGGTTTTTGCATTCTAGATACCCGTAGAGCGCGCACTGTCCTGGTGTTGACAAGTGGGCCCATAGAGCCTTGCAGACCAGACCCTTGTTCGGTGCTCCACCTCGACCGTTGATTGTGAGGGTCCTCAATTTTGCAGAGACGTTGTGCTTAGGGCTGCACACAAAGCTGGCCAACTGACTTATCAGTCCTGCCCAGTGATGATATTCCTGGACTACACTTTGAAAGTGTAACAACACCACCGCTCCTTTCAGGGGGCCAAACAAAAACTGAGGGCTATGGTGATCAACAAGATGCTTCTTTTCCCGGCTCGCCTGAATTTCATGTTTCAAAGCAAAGAGAGTGGTGATTAAGGCGGCCCTGTGGACCAATACAGATATAGTAATGCTTCAGGAGGCTCACCTCCTGGATAACAGATGCCCATACCTGGCTCGCAAGGGGTACGACCAGGTATACCAATCCGGCTTACATAGGGGCACAAGGGGCACAGCAATTTTCATTCAGAGGCGGGTTCTCCGCATGGTCTCTAGGGTGTGGCATGATGATTGTGGCCGGTACGTGGCAGTGAAGGGCCCTCTGTGTGTAAGCCCCCTCTCTTTGATTAATGTCTACGTCCCGCCCCCTCTCAATTCAGACTTTCTAGCCAAACTTGGGGATCTTATTGGGAATTTTCCAAGGCACCATGGGTGATTGGGGGATTTTAAAGGGGTGTGTGAAGCAGCCTTGGATCAGTCCTCGGACACAATGGGAATGGATCGGAGGATTACCTTGTTTTCGGCCTTTGCACAAAACTGGTACTTGATCGATATGTGGAGGGCTCATCACCCCAGGGAGAGGGGATACACCTTTTACTCTGGAGCACATCACTCCTTTTGTCGTTTTAACTATTTCTTTATACCCGACCAGTTGAGCCACTGCATGCGTATTGAATGTCTGATGGCCCGGGGCCTCTCAGACCACTCGCCGGTGGCGGGAAAAGGAGGGTGACATGGCACCTAGACTGCTGGTATCTCACGGAGAAAGAATTTCAAGAACTGTGCCAGTAGGCCTGACAGTAGTTCCAGGAGGAAAATAGGGGATCAGTGACTTCTAGCTGTACTCAGCGGGAGGCTCAGAATGCCACTCTAAAGGCCAACGGGCCAGGGCCAGGCAGAGGGTCCTGGACCTAGAGAACAGGATACTGACCTTGGAAAGTCAACACGTGCTTACACAGCAGGAATCTCTTCTGAGAGACTCACTGCATACCCAAACATTGCTCTGAAAGGAGCTCCCACAAGAGTCGAGAGAAGCATGGCTCGCCTTCTGCAGTAGAATCTATCAATGGGGTGACAAGACCAGCAACACTGCACTAGCTTTGTACTCTTGAGGGAGCCCTAGTGGCCTAATTGCTGGTGTATGACAGCTCCTGGGTGACTGGGAGCGAACCCATCGCAGAAACATATGTCAGTTATTACTGTTTGCTATATAGCGTGGACCCCATTAGCCCCCGTGAGGATCTACTTCAATTTGTGGCAGACTTACCAATGCCACCACTGTCCCCAGAGGAAAGCAAGGCCCTGGAGGCTGATGCTTCATGTAGGCAAGGCACCAGGCTCAAAAGGTTTTCCATCCTAATTCTGGCACCTGGTGTGGCCTGGTGTGTCTCCTCTGCTGGAGACTTTCCGTAAGGCAGGGGAGACCAGTGAATTACCCCTCGATCTCTGGATGGCCGAGATTGTAGTGTTGCCGAAACCAGGCACGGTGGGTACACATTGTGAGGGCTTCAGACCAATATCTCTCCTTAATGTAGAGGCACAAATATGGGCCAAAATTCTAGATAAACTTTTGCTGGGAGTCATACCCTGTCTGGTGCACCCCACCAATCTGGATTCATGCCCCACCGGGTGACCCAGAAAAACCTCAGGAGAGTTCACAATGCAATTTGTTGGAAAACGGGTTATTGGTAAGGGCAGGTAAGTACCTACACTTAGTAATAGGCCACTAACCTCCACTTAGGTCCAGTTAGGTCTCAGTAAACTAAACCCAGCTCAACCCTTGGTAGCTTGGCAACGAGTGACAAGGCTCAACTTAGGAGACAGACTGTAAAGCATTAAAATATCACAAAACAGTAATTAAATAAAACACAGGAAACAGTTTAAAAATCCAAAACCAATTCATAAAACTAGATTATATTTTTATGTTTAAAATGACACAAAAACAAATAAAATCGGATAAGGAGAACCGGAGATATGAATTTTTAAAGAATTATTGTTTTCTAGCGCCTGGAAACAAAAAGCGCCAATCTGGTCATCTGGTCGCACGTCGACCAGGGCAAAGTCAAAGTTTAAGGCTGACCCCGATGGAGCCCGGCTTGGCTACAGCCCGTGGGAGGCCCCGCTCAAAAGTTTACCTTCGGACTTAGTCATTTTTTTGAAGATTTTCTTCAGTGGGACGAACCTGCCAGTCCAATCCGACCTCTTGGAACTCTTCTCCGGATACACGTCGCAGGAGCCCTCGGTGGAGATTTTTACCTTCGGACTTAGCCGTTTTTTCGAGGTGAAAATCCTTCGACCGGGGCAAACCTGGATCTTCATCTGACATCCTTGGAGCCCTCCCCGGATACACTGCCTGGGAGGTCCCGGTCAACTTCCTACGTTCGGACTTAGGGCCATATGTACGAACACATTTTCCCATAGACACAGAATGGGCAAAACTGCTTGCTACATCTGGCCCTTAGTCTCTTTTTTGGTGATTTTCTTCACGGGGATGAACCTGCAAGTCAGGCTGGGTCGCGGTTGAGGCAAGCCGGCGGGTCGGTCCCTCTATGGAGCTTTTTTTCAAAAGTTATCCAAACTTCTCTAAACTTCTGGATCTTCTTCCAGAAGTTCCTTTAAGGTTCTTTCGGGATCCACAGCTCAACCCAAGGTTCCAGAAGCTCTGAGATTATCCTTGGGGGTGTGGACTACAACTCCCAGAATGCACCTGGCACAAACTCCTTTTTGGCCACTGGACAGTGGTCAGCTGGTTGGTTTCTTCAGGAGTTGGTGCAAGGGACTCTGGTTAGCAATTTTTCACCTGTAGCAAACAGGGAGTCCCTCCTTGAGCCAATTGAAGCCAGGCAAAGCCCTTCTTGTGGTGAAGCCCAAGTGTGCAGCTGGTGCAGTCCTTCAGAGTGCAGGGTCCAGGTGCAGGTCAGGGGTCCAGCAGGGCAGTCCTTCTTCTCCTGTAGTTCTTCCTTATTGGAATCTGATGGGGATCTGAGGAGTGGGTGCAGGTCTGCCAGTTTTATCCCTGCTCCTGGGTGAAAAAGAGGGGGGTCCTGGTTCTCCAATCAGGTGCAGGGTCCTTTCCCCTGACCACTTCCCGGGAAGTGTGGCAAAAATAAATCCCAGGGAGCAAATTCCTCAAAAATCCATCATGGCTGAAAGTGATTTTTGGAGGTTACATCTGGCTGACTCTGACACACTGGTGTGGCTAAAAATCCTAAACACGCCGCTCTCCTGCCCTCTCCTAATCTAATCAAGGGGGCACCTAATTGTCTGGGTTTGCAGGATGTGGAGGTGTTGCTGGGTTGTTCCAAATGTCCTTCACTGCCTTTGAAGACCAGTTTGGCAGCCCTCCCCCTTCCTGCCTCACCATCTGCTGAGGGGAGATCTCCTCCCACAGGCACATCTCTTTGTGTGAAGCCAGGCCACTTCACACCTCATCGAGGCAGCCTGGCAAGGCTGCAAGAGGCTGGCCAATCAGAGCACATCAGCAAAAACAGTGAAGGGCTGAAGTTGGCAATTTTTCAGGTAAAGTTTAAAACTCTTTACCTGAACAAGTTATATTAAATCCTACAACTGGAAGTTGTCGGATTTATTATTACAATTAATTTGATACCAAACTCTTGGTATCTGTTCGTTAAGGGGACTTTTAAAATTAAAAAAAAAGTCCCCCCAGTCTAGCCTATGGAGGCCATTCACTACAATGAGGGAAAAACGAATTTGGCTGTATTACCTCACCAGGGCTTATAAAACTATTTTTATAAGGTCCCTGGTTATAGTTACATGGCACCCAGCCCTAGGGGCACATAGGGCACACCTTAGGGGTGACGTAGATGTAAAAATAAGGTAGTTTAAGACTTTGGAACTACTTTTAATTCCAAAGTCGAATTTGCATGTAACTTTAATTTAATAGCAGTCAGCAAGGCAGGCCTGCCTTTAAAATGACACTGGGCACCCCAGCAGTGCACCTATGGGGGCACTACCTATGCTGGGGTCCCTAAACCTCCATGCCCTACCATATACTAGGGACTTCTAGGTAGGTTAACTTTCCCAATTATAATTAGCCTAAGTAACATATCCACTTTACACAGAGCACTGGCCCTGGGACTGGTAAGCAGTACCAGGGCACAGCCAAGAGTCAGTAACCACCAGTACCTGTCCAAAAAGTGTGGGGTGACCAGGGCAAAAAGGAGGACTTTCCTACACTGCCCCCCCCAGATGAAAGGTGATGGGTACTAACCTACACCCTGGTAGTCCTCATCAGCTAAGTGGAAAAACCTGGAAAGGCCATCTGCATTGGCATGGGCAGTCCCAGGTCTGTGCTCCACTGTGAAGTCCATCCCCTGTAGGGAAATGGACCACCTTAACAGTTTTGGGTTCTCCCCCCTCATTTGCATCAACCATCTGAGAGGTCTGTGGTCAGTTTGTACACGGAAGTGAGTGTCAAACAAGTATGGCCTCAACTTCTTCAGGGACCAGAACACAGCAAAGGCCTCCCTCTCAATGGCACTCCATCTTTTCTCTCTGGGGAGTAGTCGCCTGCTGATGAAGGCAACTGGTTGATCTTGGCCCTCTTCATTAACTTGTGCTAACACTGCCCCAATCCCTTCCTCTAAAGCATTTGTTTGCACTACAAACTCTTTGCTATAGTCAGGGGCCAGTAACACTGGTGCTGAACACATAGCCTGTTTTAGGGTGGCAAAAGCTTTCTGACACTCTGGGGTCCAAACGACCTTCTTGGGCTGTTTCTTCGAGGTAAGCTCAGTCAGGGGGCCACTATGGTTCCATAATTCTGAACAAACCTCCTGTAGTACCCAGTCAGGCCAAGAAAGGTCCTGACCTGAGTCTGGGTGTTAGGAGCCTCCCAATCCAGGATAGTCTGGATCTTGGGCTGGAGAGGTTGTACATGGCCTCCACCAACAAGGTGGTCCAGGTAAACAACTGAGCTTTGCCCTATCTGGCACTTGCTTGCCTTGATAGTCAGGCCTGCTTGAAGCAGGGCCTGAAGCACTTCCTTCAGGTGGACCAGGTGGTCCTCCCAGGTGGAACTAAATACAGCTATTTCATCCAGATAAGCTGCACTGAAAGATTCCAACCCAGACAGGACTCTATTCACCAACCATTGGAAGGTGGCAGGGGCATTTTTTAGGTCAAAGGGCATCACCTAGAACTGAAAGTGGCCCTCTGGTGTGGACAATGCTGAGCTCTCCTTAGCTCCTGGACTTAAGGCAATCTGCCAGTATTCTGAGGTCAGATCAACTGTGCTCAGGAATTTGGAAGCCCCCAACCTATCAATGAACTCATCAGCTCTAGGTATGGGGTGAGCATCAGTCCTAGTGACTGGATTTAGAACTCTGTAGTCCACACAGAATCTCAATTCCTTCTTCCCACCTTGGGGATTAGGTTTGGGCACCAGTACCACTGGACTGGACCAAGGACTGTCAGAGGGCTCAATTACCTTGAGCTCCAACATCTTAGCCACTTCAGCTTTGATGTTGGCCTTGACCTGGCCAGACAGCCTGTGCAGCTTGTTTTTGACAGGTAAGCTGTCACCAGTGTCAACGTCATGGACACACCAATTAATCAAGCATCTCTTCATACTGGGGTATGAATCTGCCTCCTCCCCCCTCACGGTTAGGAGCCTATTCTTCCCAGAGTTGGGGACCAACTCCCAAAGAAGTGAACCCCAGTACTGAGGCTTAACTCTCCTCATCTGGAGGGCCCTCTCAAAGGCCCCCAGCCACTTATCTATGTCATCCCCCTCTACATAGGCAGGAACCACCCCCTTGGGTAATCTGGGGCACAAAACCCCACCCATGGGCACCTCATCTTCTCTGTTGCTGCCACCATCTCTTTTCTCTTCCCTTGCCCACTTTTTCTTTTCTAGGGCCAGCTTCTCTGCCTCCAAAGCTATGAATGCTAGCTGGTCCTACAGCTCTCTTTCCCTGAGGGACAGGTTCTCTCCTCCTGAAGGGACCCCCTTCCCCCAACTAGCCTTGGGTATGCCCCTAGTGACTGTGTGTTGTGAGGACCGGTCTTCCTCCTCCTCACTTAGGCTCAGATGCCCTCCCTCTCCTGAGTGGTTGGAGCTAGCATCCTCCCGTGCTTCTTCCTCCTCTGGAGCTTCCTCTGGTCCTACTTCTTGGTCCTCAGCCCATGCTGTCAGGGATTTAATCAGGACATGCTTCCTGAGGTCAGTGGTTGCAAGCAACCCCCTTGCAGTACACAACCCCCTAAGCTGGACCACTGTCAGTGTGGGTAGGCTAGCCAGATCAAGCTCCATGGTTCCCTAGTTTTGTGTCAACAAAAACGTTTTGCAAAAATTGGAAACAAGAATTTAGAAAAATCACAAAAAATCAATAATTGAAATTAATCCAAATTAAAAATTAAAAACAATTTTTGCACTAGGGCAATTTAAAGGATTTATAATTTGTTTTACTTAAAACTGTAATGTGATACTGAACACAAGTACAGGATCCCACCACTGCGCACCAAAAATGTTGGAAAATGGGTTACTGGTAAGGGCAGGTAAGTACCTACACTTAGCAATAGGCCATTAACCTCCACTTAGGTCCAGTTAGGTCTCAGTAAATTAAACCCAGCTCAACCCTTGGTAGCTTGGCAACAAGCGACAAGGCTTAACTTAGGAGACAGAGTGTAAAGCATTCAAATATCACAAAACAGTAATTAAATAAAACACAGGAAACAGTTCAAAAATCCAAAACCAATTTATAAAAATAGATTATATTTTTATCTTTAAAATGACACATAAACAAATAAAATCGGATAAGGGGAACCGGAGATATGAATTTTTAAAGAATGATTGTTTTCTAGCGCCTAGAAACAAAAAGCGCCAATCTGGTCATCTGGTCCCACATCGACCGGGCAAAGTAAAAGTTTGAGGCCGACCGCGATGGAGCCCAGCTCGGCTTCAGCCCGTGGGATGCTCCGTTCAAAAGTTTACCTTCGGACTTAGTCGTTTTTCTGAAGATTTTCTTCAGCGGAACGAACCTGCCAGTCCAATCCGACCTCCTGGAATTCTTCTCCGGATATGCATCGCGGGAGCCCTCGGTGGAGATTTTTACCTTCGGACTTAGTCGTTTTTTTTAGGTGAAAATCCTTCGACTGGGGCAAACCTGGATCTTGATCCGACGTCCTTGGAGCCCTCCTCGGACACGCTGGCTGGGAGGTCCCGGTCAACCTCCTACGTTCGGACTTAGGGCCAGATGTACCAAGGGGTTTTACCCATTCTGTGTCTATGGGAAAATGTGTTTGTTCATATGGCCCTTAGTCTCTTTTTTGGAGATTTTCTTCACCTGGACAAACCTGCAAGTCAGGCCGCGTCGCAGTTGAGGCAAGCCGGCTAGAGTTGCCGCGGCAGGTCAGTCCCTCTATGGAGCTTTTTTTCAAAAGTTCTCCAAACTTGTGGATCTTCTTCCAGATGTTCCTTTAAGGTTCTTTTGGGGTCCACAGCTCACCCCAAGGTTCCAGAAGCTCTGAGATGATCCTTGGGGATGTGGACAATAACTCTCAGAAGGCACCTGGCTCCTTTTTGGCTCTGGACAGTGGTCAGCTGGTTGGTTTCTTCAGGAGTTGGTGCAGGGGACTCTGGTTAGCAATTTTTCACCTGTAGCAAACAGGGAGTCCCTCCTTGAACCAGTTGAAGCAGGCAAAGTCCTTATTGTGGTGAAGCCCAAGTGTGCAACTGGGGCAGTCCTTCAGAGTGCAGGGTCAAGGTACAGGCCAGGGGTCCAGCAGGGAAGTCTTTCTTCTCCTGTAGTTCTGCCTTGTTGGAATCTGATGGGGATCTGAGGTTTGGGTGCAGGTCTGCCAGTTTTATCCCTGCTCCTGGGTAAACAACAGGGGGGTCCTGGTTCTCCAATCAGGTGCAGGGTCCTTCCCCCTGCGATGACCACTTCCTGGGAAGTGTGGCAAAAATCAATCCCAGGAAGCAACATTCCTCATAAATCCATCATGGCTGAAAGTGATTTTTGGAGGTTACATCTGGCTGAGCCCACCCACAGGTGTGGCTAAAAATCATAAACACACCCCTCTCCTGCCCTCTCCTAATCTAATCAAGGGGGCACCTAATTGTCTGGGTTTGCAGGATGTGGGGTGTTGCTGGTCCTTCTCTGCCTTTGAAGACCAGTTTGGCAGCCCTCCCCCTTCCTGCCTCACCATCTGCTGAGGGGAGATCTCCTCCCACAGGCACATCTCTTTGTGTGAAGCCAGGTCACTTCACACCTCATCAAGGCAGCCTGGCCAGGCTGCCAGAGGCTGGCCAAATAGAGCACAGCAGCAAAAACAGTGCAGGGCTGAAGTTGGCAACTTTTCAGGTAAAGTTTAAAACTCTTTACCTGAACAAGTTATATTAAATCCAACAACTGGAAGTTGTGGGATTTATTCTAACAATTAATTTGATACCAAACTCCTGGTATCTGTTTCTTAAGGGGACTTTTACAACTAAAATAAAGTCTCCCCATTCTAGCCTATGGAGGCCATTCACTACAATGAGGGGAAAACAAATTTGGCTGTTTTACCTCACCAGGGCTTATAAAACTATTTAGGTCCCTGCTTATAGTTACATGGCACCCAGCCCTAGGGGCACATAGGGCACACCCTAGGGGTGACATATGTAAAAATAAGGTAGTTTAAGACTTTGGAACTACTTTTAATTCCAAAGTCGAATTTGCATGCCTTTAAAATGACACTAGGCACCTCAGCAGTGCACCTATGGGGGCACTACTTATGCTGGGGTCCCTAAACCTCCATGCCCTACCATATACTAGGGACTTATAGGTAGGTTAACTTTCCCAATTATAATTAGCCTAATTTGCATATCCACTTTACACAGAGCACTGGCCCTGGGACTGGTAAGCAGTACCCAGGGCGCAGCCAAGAGTCAGTAACCACCAGTACCTGTACAAAAAGTGTGGGGTGACCAGGGCAAAAAGGAGGACTTTTCCTACACTATTGCTTTGAGTAGAGCCTATCAAGGCCACAGAGCCCTGTAGTTTATTGAGTATCAGAAGGCATTCTACTCAGTGGACTGGGCGTTCATGTTTTCCCTCCTGTCAAGGGTGGGATTCCCCAAAATGTATATGCTATGTGTGCCTTCTCTACATGGGTCTGATGGCCATGGTGGGGGTTGGTGGTGAGGTGTCAGAGTGGTTTCTGGTGGTGCGGGGCACTGCCAGGATTGTCTGCTGTCACCCTTGCTTTTCTTACTGGTGAATGAACCTCTGGTGACCTGGGTGAGGGTGGAGATACTTTACTGGACAATGGTCGGCAGAAGTTAGAGATAGAATTGCACTCTATGCCGCCGATAGCCTTCTATTTCTGGATGATCTGCCGACCTTGGGCCTCGGGGCGCTCTACATCTTGGATGTTTTCAGATCCTATTCTGGCTTATGGATGAGCACCCACAAATCAGCAATTTATTCAATTGCTTCTTAGCCAGCGGACTTGACATGGGTGGCGGGAATTCCGATATTTCCCCTTGGATTTAAGTACCTGGGAGTATATGTTATAGACCATGTGACTCATTCCTTTGATCGAAATCTGGCACCTCAGCTGTTAGGCGAGACACCAAGGGGCATATTTATACTCTGTTTGCACCGAATTAGGGTCGTTTTTTTTTTTTACTCTAATTTAAAACAAACTCCATATTTATACTTTGGTGCTAGACCCGTCTAGCTCCAAATTTATGGAGTTAAAGTCATTTTTTGGAAGTGGAAACATACCTTGCCTTAATGAGATGCAAGGTAGGCGTTCCCGTGCAAATAATTACTCTATGGCCTTTACGCCATATTTATATCCCCGTGCAAAAATGGTGCACAGGAGGAAGGAGGAGTCAAAAAATTGGGCAAAGCTTGCTTTGCCCCATATTTTAACACATGGGTCAGGGCAGGTGCTAGGGGACCTGTGGGCCTATTTCCATGGTCCAAAGATGAACCATGCATGACACAACATCAATCTTGTAATGATTACACATTTTGGAGATTATCAAGTTGGTGCTAGTTACCAAAACTGTATAAAATACCACAAACCAACTCTCTTTCCCAGAGATGGTGCCTCTCTTGCTGATGGTGAGAATTCTCTTGTTTTTGTGTTATTGGAATTGGCATTTAAACACATTTGTTCCCATTTCTCCCCAAAATTCATGTTTCCAACTGTGCTTGATTTATTTTTATAGTTTTTTTGGTTTGCTGTTCTGAAAATTGTTTTTAAAGTTTGTGACCATTTATTTGCATTTAATGAACATCAAACACAGTTTCAAAAAGTTGCTTCTATAAATCTTCCTCATCTACTTTTAAACCGTTTGGCAGAGGACCTTAAAAAAATGGAGGAAAAACTTACAGTATTTCATAATAAAGAGCCGGTGAAAAAATATAGAAAATACAACTTTACATCTCTTTATTGACAATCAACTTGATGTTCATGGATTACAACATGTCATTCTTAGCTACTTTATTCACCACATTACATGTAATTGCCAGAGAGAGCACAAAGAAGCAACAAGAAGCAGCAAGAGGTCTTGTGCCTATTTCCTACTGAGAATGTAGTTTAAGTATCTGCCTCTAAGAATTGATTGTTTATGTTGTTGGTGAAGGAACTTCAACTAAATCCAGTACTAAAGTATCATTGATCTGCTGTTGTTTACTACATGGGGTTAACTTTAGATGCATTTTGTAAGTAATTTTTACAGATGTCTTACCATTGCCCTTGCACCTAGACTGTAACAATAATGACATTTATTTTCTAACATATATATTATTGGCACTTCATACAGAATTACATACAGACATTAGAATTTGCATTTCAGTCATCAGTTATGTGAAATTACAACATGTAGATGCAGGCTCTCCTTGTTGTAGACATTCAGGTCATCTGTTAAGTAAAATAAGTATAGAATTTTGCCGTTTCTGATACAGATGCAGGTAATTTGAGGTCATGTCAACCATCTACTCATCTTGTTCGGTATTGTGCCAACAAGGTATGTGGCCAGGTTCATAAATGTGAAAATGACAAATACCATGGTATGACAACTCATAACAAAACCATAAATTTAACATTCCTCGAGGCTAAAACAGGATAGGGGTACTGTCCCCAAAGTAAGATTTATAAAACTAGTATGAGTCTTCTACTGGCGCAAGGGTACACAACAATGATAACTTTTATGACAGTGTCAACAGGTAAGCCCTTCTGTATGCACCTTTCAAAAGTAAAATAAAAAACGGACACTCTCAGGAATGTGGTGAACCAGGGCTTTCAACTATTACTACTTGCATGGAATTACCTAGGCTGCCCATTTTCTCCAATGGTGGGCACGGGCCAGTGGAGGCTAGGTTTTGCTGTTCTGTCGATCAGATACTAAAGTAGATATTCAAGTTCCATTCTGCCCTTTCCTGGCTGAAGAAAAATTGTAACAATGTTTACCAAGTGTTTGAGTTTTATTCAGGTGACAGAGAGATTCTTTTAACCCTTTGGGTGTTGAATCAATAGCATTTGTAAACATATTTGTGCAAAACCAGCTACATGTTTTGACATTTCAAAGTGTACCTTTAGCACCATGTTGGGAACTTTAATGAAAATTCTGAACTTTCTGTGTATAAATTGTTGCCAACTTTTCATAGCATCAAGTAAGTGTAAGAACAAAGAAGAAGGCTTTTTAGTGGCAGCTTCAAACTGAAGGAAGGAGACAGATAGACCTAATACTCCTGTCATCTAGACAGAAAGGCTGGACCAGCGGCTTGTGTTTTTGTTGGCACCCATATTGGAGGCAAAAGACTTAACCTCTCCTGGATAAGGCTGCACTTTACATTATTGGCAATTGGCTACTTTCTAGGTTTGTGTGCCTCTATATAACCATGATGCTTAATTAAAATGCATGTTTTGCCTGGTTTATGTGTGTGCCTGTGTTTTCCTGTGTTATTGAACAGAAATACGTGTGTAAATATGTAAACATGTTATGTGCATAATAAAATTCCATATGTTGCACTGCAAACTTCTATGTGTGAGATCATTTGTATAGATAATGAGGTGTGTGCTGTACGTGTTTTATGTGTGTTTGTTTTGCTTTAGGTGTTCATGAGCACAAACAGTGGTGCAAAGTTGACATGTCCCAAGTTGAATTCCAAGAGATAATTTCTTATGATGTGGTGTGTGTTGTGTCTGTTTTGTGTGTTTCTGTGTGTTTGCATGTGTTTCTGAGTCTGTTTTTTCACATAAAGTGTTATCAAACACAGACAATGCTACAAAGATGTTAGGTGCACATTTAAGTACCATACGTTGCTCTGCTGTGTTGTGATTATATTTGTCTTGTTGAGTTGTGTGTTGTGTTTCGTGTGTGTATATGTGTGTGAGAGAGACAGAGTGTGTGAGAGGTTGTATGTTTGTCTTTTCTATGAACTGTTCATGAACAACCACAATCAAGCAAATTTGTCATATACGAAATTACATGTGATATGTTACACTATCACTGTACTATGATTATAGCCTTCTGTGCGTGAAGAGACAGGTGCACGTGCTGAGGTGTGCATTGTCAGTATTTTATATCTGGTTTGTGAGAGCATGTGAAACTGTTATTATCTATGTTTCAGAAAATGTTCACAAACGTAATTTAATGCAAGTATATTTTCAAAACTGAATATATTCCTATCTGTTGTGGGTATTCCTGCCCTCACAATGAAGATTTAGGATTTGTGTGTTCTCTGCCCCTTACGTGTATTTTAGTAGTTTTGGTGACAATAGCAGTAAGTTGTTTTTTGCACACTATGGTGGTCATTACAACCCTGGCGGTAAAACCGCCAACAGGCCGGCAGTAAAAAAAATGGAATTACGACCGTGGTGGAATCCGTCAGCATAGACAGCCACTTTAACACTCCGACCGCTACAGCGGTACAAACAAACACCGCGGACAATGTACCGCCCACATTATTACAACCCACCAATCCGCCACCTTTTCCGAGGCGGATTCACCGCAAACAAAAACAGGGCGGAAACAAGACTTCAAAGGGAAAACGCTCACCTCTACACACCCCACGAGGAATCAGGACGCCATGGAACCGGAGCTCCAGATTCTGCCAGCCTTTATCTTCCTACTCCTCTACCAGGAGCACAAACGCCGGTGGCGAAGACAACGGTGAGTACTGCACCTACGACACAGGGGAGGGGGGAGAGAAAAAACAGTGACACACACACGCAGCACGCAACACCCCCACCCACTACAACACACACGCTAATACATATTGACACATAACAGTTACATCCCCCAACCCTCCCTGGAAGAATGCAAGGACAAAAGAAAATGAGTTGAATAATTGTGATATATTAAATTACCTACATCAAAAATATTTACAAATATATACATTTATACTATATACAATTATATACACCAAGAACACAAGTCCAAGGGATTCCACCATCATAGTCCGTGGATCACTGGGCCCAAAAGGCATGGGCGAGGCCCACACAAGATACCCGAACAAGACGGAGAGAACACTGCAGGGGAATCAGTTGGAAATAAAACAGGCACCTCAGGGGGAAGGGGGGGCACCTCAGCCGGTTGAGTGCACGACGCCAGATCCACGAGGGGGCTCCATGCCCACAGTTCAATCCTGGGGAGTGCAAAGCCACAGTCTCACAAGTCTCTACAGTGGGTGGTTTGCCCACTGTTCAATCCTGGGGAGTGCAAAGCCACAGTCTCACAAGTCTCTACAGTGGGTGGGTTGCCCACTGTTCAATCCTGGGGAGTGCAAAGCCACAGTCTCTCAAGTGGATAACATTCTCCACTGGTTCTGGAGGGGGCTTTGTGCCCAGAGTGCTTCATCCTGCCAAGGACAGAGGTAGTGGATGTAAATCTCCACTGGTTCTGGAGGGGGCTTTGTGCCCAGAGTGCTCCCATCAGAGGAGGAGTCCGTCTCGCTGGTGTCAGCTCCTGTCCCCGCCGTGGAGCTCCCCTCGCCCTCCGTCCCACTGGTGAATTCGGAGTCCGTAGTCTCGCCCTCCAGGGCCATGTGGGATGCAGCTCCCTCCTGCTCCGGTGCCACTGCTCCTCCGCCTGATGATGCTGATGCACACAAGAACAGGGAGACCACAAAAAGTGGGGGAGAAGACAGAAGAAAGACATGTTCAGTGCATGCAATACCGCTACCGTTGGCGGACACGACAGACACAGAAGCCCCCTGCACTACGCTGCGCACTTAGAGTCCACTATTCAATCCCTGGGACATGGCTTACAAGGCTATGGCCGATTTCTGCACACATGGATGTCATAGGAGCCTGACTAGGTGTAGTTGGCACTGTACACAGGTGGGGTGGGGTGCCACAGGGCCTGCCTGAAGAAGGGAACTTAACTACCAAACTCGCCCTGGCCTAAGGGAACCCACAGCCCACAGCCCACCGCCCCAACCCAGACACCTACAATGCGCACTGAATCAGCAGAATGAGAGTGTACTCACCCCCTTGTGGCTGCTGTGATGCCCTCAAGTGCACGTCCAACTCCAGATACGCCACCGCCAGGATCCTGAACATCAGGAAGTCATGGTGCGACGGGCACCCCTCCCACGTTGGGAGGCCATCCCCCGCTGGGCCTCCGCCGTCTTCTTGCTCCAGCAGCGAATGTCCTCCCATCTTTTCCGGCAGTGGGTGCTCAGTCTGTGGTAGACCCCCAGGGTCCGGACTTACTTGGCAATGGCACGCCAGATGTCCTTCTTCTGGTGGGCGCTGACCTACAGGAATTGTGCAGGGGAAAAAGAGTAGTAATTAACAACTGCACCGTCACAATCATTGGCCCGCATCCCTACCCTTGCCATGACGCACATGCACTCACTGTCTTTTCGCCTCATTCTCAACCCCCCTATCTTTCATCCACCCCACTCCACACAGGCATTTACCATTCAGCATGCTCACAGTGTACTCACCTGTTTGTCTGGAGGACCGTAGAGTAGCGTGTGCTGGGGGAGGACCCCATCCACGAGTTTCTCCAACTCCTCCATGCTGAAGGCAGGGGCCCTTTCCCCAGACACACGAGCCATTGTCTCTTCCAGACTGAGGTGACAGCAGCACTTGCAGTGTAGGTCCTCTCCTGTCAAAGATCAGGTATCGAGTGAATGAACAGAGAGAAAATGGCGGTCACGTCCGCGGCGGTGCGTACCGTCACCGCTGGCGTACATCGTCATTGGCTCCTGGGACCCATAGGGCCCAATGTTAACCAATTCAGAAATGCGCCACGGTCTTCGACCGCCTACTGCGACGGTCTACAACGCCAGCGCAGTTACCTCATATCCCCTTGTCCCTCCTTACAGGTCAGGCAACCGCCATTTCAGGGGGCCACATGGCTTTATTTTTGACTGCGTCACACATACCTAGGCCTTGCCGCAACACTATTACAGGCCAATATTGATTTCTGAATATTTTCAGAGTAAGCTGTGTTTACGTACCTCAGAGTTGGTTGACTCTCTGCTCGCTGTTCTCCTCCATAGGCACCATCCGCTGGGGCATGTGAGGAGATGGCGGCATCCTCCGGTGTACAGACCGCTGGTGGACCTGTCGACAATGGAGGAAAGACATGTGATCCTCACCTACAGGCTTGATCGTGCCACAATCCAGGAACTGTGTGCCCAGTTGGAGCCAGACCCGATGTCAGCTATCTGCCATCCCACAGGAATCCCCCCTCAGGTGCAGGTGCTGTCAGTACTCCATTTCCTAGCAAGTGGGTCTTTTCAAACTACAGTGGCCATAGCATCAGGGATGTCCCAGCCTATGTTTTCCAACGTGTTGTCCAGAGTGTTGTCTGCCCTGCTGAAACACATGCGGAGCTACATCGTTTTCCCTCAGGTGGAGGATTTGCCTACAGTGAAAGGTGATTTCTATGCCCGGGGACATATCCCCAACATCATAGGTGCCATTGATGGGACACATGTGGCCTTGGTACCACTCCCCCCCGCAGGAGTGAACAGGTGTACAGAAACCGGAAGAGTTACCATTCCATGAATGTGCAGATAGTGTGCTTGGCAGACCAGTACATCCCCATGTTAATGCCACATTTCCTGGCTCAGTGCATGACGCTTACATCCTGCGGATTAGCAGCATCCCTTATGTGATGGGGCAACTCCTGAGGCACCGTGTGTGGCTATTAGGTGAGCACATGGACCCAAATCAGTGGGAATAGTTGTTTGGGTCTGTGGATGTCCCTATGAGATAGTGTGTGTCTAACAGTTGTCCCTCGCCATTTGCAGGTGACTCTGGTTACCGCAACCTATCATGGCTACTGACCCCAGTGAGGAATCCCAGGACAAGGGCAGGGGAACGCTACAATGAGGCCCATGGGTGAACTAGGAGGATTATAGAGCGGACCTTCGGCCTCCTGAAGTCCAGGTTCAGGTGCCTCCATATGACAGGTGGATCCCTATTCTACTCACCAAAGAAGGTATGCCAGATCATCGTGGCCTGCTGTTTGCTTCACAACTTGCCTTTGCGACAACAGGTGCCTTTTCTGCAGGAGGATGGTCCAGATGGAGGTGTTGTGGCAGCTATGGAGCCTGAGGACAGTGAAGACGACGAAGGAGAAGAACAGGATATCGACAACAGGAACATGGTGATCCTGCAATACTTCCAGTGAGACACAGGTAAGAAGACAAACCTGCCTGCTACATCTAATTAAAATCAACTACCTCTCTACTGACTGTCATTTTCACCCAGTGTATGGTCACTGAGTTGTCACTTTCCCTTACGATTTCACAGATGTGGGTCCCACTGTGTGACATCTGCTTTGTTTCCTCATGGGCTAGAGCTGTGTGATATAGGTATGTTGACATTACATTTGAAAGAGCATTTTGGCACTGTAATTGCTAATACACTATTTCGAAATCACAGACAGACTCCAGATTGTTTTGTGCTGTAAGGGTGTTTATTTAAGTGCTCAATATTGGAGGGGGTTGTAAAATGGTGAGGGGTGATGGTGGAGGAATGTCCATGGCAGAGTCCAGTCTATAAGTCTCACAGGTGCATTGTCCAAAGGGGCATAGAAAGTGGAGCTGGGGCAGTTTAAGGATGAACAGGGTGAAAAGGTAGGACAAAAGGATGACAATCAGGGTGGTCTCATTTCTTGACGGGGGTCTTGGCATCATTCTCTGTCTTTGTCCTGGATCTCAGGGACCGTTTGCCGGGTGGTTCTCCCTCTGCAGGGGGTGGGGTGCTGGTGTGGTGGTCCTGTGGCGGTGCCTCCTGTCCACTAGCACCGGCGGAGGTGGTGGGCTGTTCATCGTCCAGGCTAGTGTCAGAGGCCCCTTATTGTGCCACAGTGTCCCTCCTGGTGTTCACGAGTTCCTTCAGCACCCCTACAATGGTGCCCAGGGTGGAATTGATGGATTTGAGTTCCTCCCTGAAGCCCAAATACTGTTCCTCTTGCAGCCGCTGGGTCTCCTGAAACTTGGCCAGTACCGTTGCTATCGTCTCCTGGGAATGGTGGTAGGCTCCCATGATGTTGGAGAGGGCCTCGTGGAGAGTGGGTTCCCTGGGCCTGTCCTTCCCCTGTCGCACAGCAGCCGTCCCAGTTCCCCTGTGTTCCTGGGCCTCTGTCACCTGAACCGTGTGCCCACTACCACTGCCCCCAGGTCCCTGTTGTCGTTGGGGTGGTGGGTTAGCATGGGTTCCCTGTAGTGGTGGACACACTGCTGATTGACGTGTCCTGGGGACAGAGGTATGGGCCTGCTGGGTGGGTGCTGTGCTGGTATTTCCAGAGGGGGGAAGCCCTGTAGTGGCTTGTGCCAGTGTGAGGGGAACCGCCTGTCCTGAAGTCCCAGATGGGCCGGGCTGGTCGTCTAGATCCAGTTGGACAGAGCTGCTGTCATCACTGTGGGCCTCTTCTGTGGGTGGAGTGGACATGTCTGGACCCTTCTGTCCGGTGACGTTGGGTAGGGGTCCTGCAGGGAGTTAAAGGCATGATTATTGCATCTGTGTGTGCCATGGTGTGCAATGGGTGGGTGACCGTGTACCCCAGTGCTTGCTTTCTTGTGTGGGACCTTGTGTGATGATGGTTTAGTGGGGTGTATGGGTATGTGCATTGGCCATGCTTTGGTGATGGGTGTCCATGCTTTGGTGTTGCATGCAGGGCTTGGGTTTGGGATGGGTGGGTTGTGATATTGGGATATGTGTGAGGAGTAGGAGTGATGGGGTGAGGGCGAGGGTGGGGGTATGTGATGGCATGCAGGTAGGCTGGGGGATATAGTAGTAAAGATTTAACTTACCAGAGTCCATTCCTCCAGCTACTCCTGCGAGGCCCTCATGATGCAGCATAGCCAAGACCTGCTCCTCCCATGTTGTTAGTTGTGGGGGAGGAGGTGGGGGTCCGTCGCCAGTCCTCTGTACCGTGATGTGGTGTCTTGAGACCACGGAACACCTTCCCCCGTAGGTCGTTCCACCTCTTCCTGATGTCATCCCTAGTTCTTGGGTGCTGTCCCACTGCGTTAACCCTGTCCACGATTCTGCGCCATAGCTCCATCTTCCTAGCTATGGAGGTGTGCTGCACCTGTGATCCGAATAGCTGTGGTTCTACCCAGATGATTTCCTCCACCATGACTCTGAGCTCCTCCTCAGAGAACCTGGGGTGTCTTTGCGGTGCCATGGGGTGGTGTGGGTGATGTGTAAGGTGGTGTGTGTTGTGATGTGTGGGGTGGTATTTAGTGGTGTGTTGTGTGAGGTGCGTGGATGTAATGTGGGTGATGGTGTTGAGTGCCTGTGAATGCTCGTTTGTAGATGGTGCTGTCTCTCTGGCCTTCTGTCGCAATTGTTGTCGTAGGGGTTTGTGGATAATGTAGGTGTGTGTTTTATAGTGTTGTGGGTGTGTGGGAGTGGTGTGTGTATGTGTATCAGGTGTGTGTATTTCGATTTGTCCAATGTGGATGTGTTTTGTAAATGTGTGTGTATTTTGAGCGCGGCAGTGTGTACCGCCAATGGACTACCGCGGTTGAAAGAGTGGGCGTATTCCTGTTGGTGTGACGGTGGAGGATTTCTTATCGCCAGTTTATCACTGACCTCTGGTGTGGCGGACTTGTGTGGGTGTCTAGATTTTGGCAGATTCCAGCCTTTGGGTCATAATGACCGTGGCGGAATTCCGCAGTCGCGGCGGTGTGTTGGTGGTCTTCTGCACGGCGGTAAGCGGCTTTTACCGCAAATGTTGTAATGACCACCTATATATTAATATGTACCATTAATCACTTATGTTGGTTATGTGACATGTGGCTAGGTATCGTCAAGGGTGGGCTTCGTCGGCACTGAAACCTGGACACGCAAACTCCATTTGAATTTTTTTTTAGTGTTCTGTTTTTCTTAAAGTTTGCAAAAGTTTATAATGTACCTCTTCCACCACACCTGTCCATGGGTCTGTGCACGTGTGGTACGATGTTCGCAAACCCTGAAAAATAAGCATACTTTCACTTGAGTACTAGAACTTCACATTTTGCCTTGTGTCTCCAAAACGGTTGAATGGAATGATCCAAAAAATGCAGTCCTAAATGCTTTGTGTACCAAAAATATAGACGCCCACAAGGGACTCATTTAAACTAGAGTACTTATAATGTGTTCAAAAATTATTGAGCTGTCCAAAAGTACCATCAGAAAGGAATTATACGGATTATTTGATACAATAAATCAATCCTCGAATCAACACAGTAGGTGTAGAGATAACATAAATGTGAATTTCAAATATATAACAATGTAACAAAAAATATGATCTCGGAGGTTCACAATCTTGAATCTCAATCATACATGGACATTGTGTAATTAGTGCTTTGGTTACAATCGTCACCATTGAAATTTCAAAAGAATCACTATAAGGCCACAGTATAAGCAGGGGCGGCTCCTCCGCTAAGGCGGACTAGTGTTGCCCCACTGGATTGCGGGGAAGGAAAAATAAAATGAAACTAACATTACGTTATTATCTTTTTTTTTCCTGGGAGAAGAGGCAAGGTGGGGCTGGGCTGGAGGGAGGGGGCAGAAGGAGGGCTATGTGCACACAAAGTGCGCAAGTCTCCTTGGCCAGCCGTGTTGGGCCGGTCAAAAAGACATGCGCACTTTGCATGTTTTCTACCCGCCTGTATAGCACAGCCAAGTGGAGAACATGCCCAGGCTCCCATTCCTAGTCTGAGTGGCGAACAGGCCGCTCAGACCAATCATGATGCTGCTGTTGCTGGTGACAACAGCATCGTGATTGACTGGGAGCCTGGAAACAGGAAGAGGATGGAGGGGAGATGAACGTGCCTCTCCCACAGGTAAGCTTTTTTTTAAAACCCCGTTTCAACTTGCCTCTGCCCCATCCCTGCCCGCAACCCCTAGTGAGTGGCATCCGCTACTGAATATAAGCCTTACAAAGAGCCCTATGTGTCATGTTTTCATAAATCGCTATACCATCACAATGTGTTTCATCAGTGGATCAGGAAATTTTCAAACAGCAACAAAGCGGGTGCTAAGGCTGGACCCAAAAGCCTTGGGGTGCAAGTTTCCCAGCAAACAGGTGAGTTGTTCAACGTTTGGTGGACATCCATCATCAGTTTTAGTGTTGTGACGAGAAAAGTATCCTATTGAAAATTCATATATATATGGGGGTGTAATACAATTTATGCACTCACGCATCCTCCTATTACATTTTTCTGTAAGTCTCCTACGAAAAATCCCATTCTATTGGGGAAGCATCTTTTGCACTCCCCTTCTAACTTTTGAACCATTTGACTGACATTATGGGCCTGATTCTAACTTTGGAGGACGGTGTTAAACCGTCCCAAAAGTGGCGGATATACCACCTACCGTATTACGAGTCCATTATATCCTATGGAACTCGTAATACGGTAGGTGGTATATCCGCCACTTTTGGGACGGTTTAACACCGTCCTCCAAAGTTAGAATCAGGCCCTATATTTTTAGTATTTGCTGCTGCCCATGTGATGAAACTGCCGCCCAGATCCTTTTAAATATTTGGTCTTCTGTAAATTTACCTAGCTGATAAGTCACAGATTTCTGCTCCATATTCTTAGAAGTCTATATTTTCAGAGATGTAGACCGGTGTTAATTTATCTACAATCGCTTATCTGTCCTGAAGTCTGCTCAAGAGTGGGATTTTTAAACAATCTTCGGTTAGACATCATAATACTTTTATTTTCTGATTCTTTGGCTGATGCCCGTCTCTGTTATCCTGTTTCTTTATGCCAGACCACATCTACACGCATAGTCTGGTGGATTTTTGCTTTATAAAGCTTTTACAATTCTTGTTATAAGTGATTTATCTGTATTTTATTGTAATATGGGACTATGGGGGTTATTCCAACTTTGGAGGAGGTGGTAATCCGTCCCAAATGTGACGGATTTACCACCAGCCGTATTACGAGTTCCATAGGATATAATGGACTCGTAATACGGCTGGTGGTATATCCGTCACTTTACCGTCACTTTTGGGACGGATTACCACTTCCTCCAAAGTTGGAATAACCCCCTATATGTATTGAATAGGATAATTGCAAAGATGGTGTCTTATTGCTGAATACTAATAGCATTTAACTTGCAGAGAAAAAAAGTAAAGATTAGCAAGTGGGTAGATGTTTCTTGAAGCCGAGACGATATGAATTAATACACAAAGAAAATGCTAAGGCGTTCCAGCCATTAGCTGTGAGCATGAGGAGAGGTCTGCCTCCTAGTGAGCCTGTCTGTAGAATGGAGTGGTGACAAAACTGGCTGTAGAAAAAGACCAAGATCTGCTGAGATGTAAAACTAAGATACTGATTCACAAAGGTAAGCTTACACTTGAAGTATATATATATATATATATATATATATATATATATATATATATATATATATTCATTGAAAAAATCAAAGGTTACAGGGACGTTATAGTTAGGTTCAGAATTTACTTGTACAAAACCATAGAAAATCAGCCTTTGCCATGCACAGTTCTCTCATCAGTAAGTTTATTGCAAATGTTGTATTGAGAGTATGAAAGATGGCAAACAATATGTCATCAATGATATAATATATGGAGTAATTAGCTGTGCTTGGTGAAGGCGCAAGTTATATTTACCTTAGGGTGTGAGTTTTCATTACTTGAAAGCACTCTAACTCTAACTATAACTGCTGAATTTCTGTAGTTTTCTACAAGTAAAATCTGAACCTAACTGTAACATCCCTATAACCTTTGTTTTTTTTCATTGAATTTCCATGGTATTTTTAACGTATAGTAATTTTAATTGCTATATATGAATGCAACCACAGCTGCACACAGCAGTTGGCCACAGGCCAACCCCCTATAAACACCCAGCCTTGCACCGTGCCTTCTCCTGTGTGCAGTAGGGGTTGACCGCTAGAGCTGGCCTGCACCCAGTCCCTGCGGCCGCCACACCTAACCACCCAACCAGATGTTGTGCATGGCCCTTTGCACATGCAAAGTGGAAATTGGCCACAGCCTCTCTGGGTGTGACAATAGGTGTGAGAGGCTGTATCTGGGGGTAAGAGTGGCTGTCAGAGTGTCTGAGTGTGAGAGAGCGTACATCAGTGTTTCAGCTGGTGCGTCACCATGTGCCCAGGTCTGTGAGTGGGTGCATCAGTGTGTCAGGGGTCTGTGATCGATGCGTGTTGGTCTGAGAGGGTGTGGTAGTGAGTGTGTAACTGTCTGAGTGGATGTGAGTGGGTGTGTGAGGGTCTGGCTGCGGCTGTGAGTGGGTGCGTGAGTGTCTGAGTGTGTCTGTGAGTGGGTGCCTAAGTGGGACTGTGAGTGGGTGCAGAAATGTCTGAGTGGGTGTGTGAGTGGGAGAACTGATTGAAAGACAGATGGAGACAGAGAAAGAAAGTGAGAGGAAGAGAGAGACTTTTTTTTAAGTGTTGATGTCTGATACACTTAGGAGTTATTTTGCTCCAATTTAAAATAAAAAATGTATTTTAAAAAAATATATATATTTTTTGTATGACAAAATTTTTTTTTAGTTCAGTTAGACTCAAACCCCCAAAGCTCAATGTGAAGGTTTGCGACCTTCACGTTGAGCTTTGAGTGTTTATTATTTTGTTTAGCCCTTTATGGGCTTTCAGTGACTGTGAGTCCCTACATATTTTTTTTTAATTATTATTAAATTATTAAATATTTCATATACCAAAAAGCCCTTTATGGGCTACCTGAAACTGCAGGGGAGGCACCTGCACACTTGCAGGTGACAGAGATAAAAGCTCTGCTGTTTGACTGTGGGACCTGCTTTTAAAGTCCCGCTGCCTAACAGGAGAGTGTTTGCTGCCCCTTTGGTACCCACTTTCTGTTTTTTTACACTTTGCCCCAGGGGGTGGTGGTCCCCAGGGTGTGTGGGGGGGGGGCACGGGCCCACTGCATGTATTTAATAAGAAATTCCTCTGGGTGGTGGTCCCCGGGGCGCAAGGGGCCATGGTCCCCCCCTCATGTAGTTAATAAGAAGCCCTGGGAAGGTGGCGGTCTCCAGGGCCTGCTTTTAAGGCCCCATGCATCCAAGCCACAGCAAACAGATATGTCCCAGGGGGTTGGCATCCCCAGGACATAGCAGGAGCCAGTCCTGAGGGGCTCCTCAGGTACATCTGTGGCTCCATGAGGGGGGCTGGGCCGCCACTCCACTGGGAATAGCCCCAGGGGTGGTGGTTCCTGGGACCTCCTTCCTGTTTTTTTTACCCTGTGCTCCAGGGAATAGTGATCCACTGGGCCCGGCAGGCCATGGACCCCCTCTCCCCACATTTATTTAATAAGAAGCCCTGGGGAGGTGGCAGTCTCCAGTGCAGCGGGGGGGGGCACAGACCCCCACATATTTAAAAGAAAGCCCTGGGGAGGTGGCTGTCCCCAAGGCAGCAGGGGGCACGGGCTCCTCTCCGCGAATATTGTGATCTTGTGGCAAAAAATGTTTTTTTGTTCTGGGGGTGTCCCTCTGGGACCTCCACACCAGCGGTAAGGGGTCAGGGTGTCTACCCTGGCCCCTTTTATTTTATCTTTACTTTTTTCTGGGACTCAGCTCTAAATGGCTGTTAACACTTCCTGATTTGAAGTGTCATCAGCCAATCAGAGCTGTGGATTTCCCTGCACAAGCTGTCTTTGTATACTTTGGAGCCAGAGATATACACATTTGAATTTCCCTACATTTCTCAAAAACGACTGAACTGATTTACACCAAATAAGCGAAAGCATAATCTGCGTACCAACAGCTAGCTTTCTGCCAAATTTGGTGTCATTCCATCCAGTGGTTCTGCCTGTAGTCATGACTAAAGAATCCTATGGAAATTAACATGGGAAATGCAACGTTTTTTAGCCCTCTTTTTCTTGGCCCCCTCTTGACAGTTCAGCTGGAAACTTTCCATGCACAACAAGAAACACTGCAACACCATTTTTGGAAAATTTTGTGAGGATTCTTTAAGTCAGTGCTAAAGATATAGGCAAGTCAGAATATGCTTTTCCTTTGGAAAATGGTCCTAAGTGACCACCAGTAGGTTATATGTATATATATTAAGGGGATGCTTATTTTTGCATGATCATCCCCAATGTTTTTGACTAATGCTGCAGGTTTTTCGACTATCAGAGTGCACTGATGCCTTCAAACGGGACACCCGTGCCAGTGTTCTACCCACTTATAAAATGATGTTGAATTGGCTATTCCTAATTGTCATAGTGTAGGAAGGTAGCCTCTTTCTAGCCTTGTTACCCCCACATTTGGCCTGTTTGTGAGTATATGTCAGGGTGTTTTTACTGTCTCACTGGGATCCTGCTTGCCAGGGCCCAGTGCTCATAGTGAAAACCCTATGTTGTCAGTATGTTTGATATGTGTCACTGGGATCCTGCTAGCCAGGACACCAGTGCTCATAGGTTTGTGGCCTATATGTGTTCCCTGTGTGGTGCCTAACTGTATCACTGAGGCTCTGCTAACCAGAACCTCAGTGTTTATGCTCTCTCTACTTTTAAAATTGTCACTGCAGGCTAGTGACTAATTTTACCAATTCTGATTGGCACACTGGAACACCCTTATAATTCCCTAGTATATGGTACCTAGGTACCCAGGGTATTGGGATTCCAGGAGATCCCTATGGGCTGCAGCAATTCTTTTACCACCCATAGGGAGCTCAGACAATTCTTACACAGGCCTGCCACTGCAGCCTGCGTGAAATAACATCCACGTTATTTCACAGCCATTTTCACTGCACTCAAGTAACTTATAAGTCACCTATATGTCTAACCCTCACTTGGTGAAGGTTAGGTTCAAAGTTACTTAGTGTGTGGACACCCTGGCACTAGCCATGGTGTCCCCACATTGTTCAGGGCAAATCCCCCGGACTTTGTGAGTGCGGGGACACCATTACACATGTGCACTACATATAGGTCAATACCTATATGTAGCGTCACAATGGTAACTCCGAACATGGCCATGTAACATGTCTAGGATCATGGAATTGTCCCCCCAATACCATTCTGATATTGGGTGGACAATTTCATGCATCCCCGGGTCTCCAGCATAGATCTCGGGTATTGCCAAACTAACTTTCAGGGGTCTCCTCTGCAGCTACTGCTGCTGCCAACCCCTCAGACAGGTTTCTGCCCCCCTGGGGCCTGGGCTCCCCAGTACCAGGAAGGCAGAACAAAGGATTTCCTCTGAGAGAGGGTGTTACACCCTCTCCCTTTGGAAATAGGTGTGAGGGGCCTGGGAGGAGTAGCCTCTCCTGGCCTCTGGAAATGCTTTGAAGGGCACAGATGGTGCCCTCCTTGCAGAAGCCAGTCTACACCGGTTCAGGGATCCCCCAGCCCTGCTCTGGAGTGAAACTGGACAAAGGAAAGGGGAGTGACCGCTCCCCTGACCAGCACCTCCCAGGGGAGGTGCCCAGAACTCCTCCAGTGTGTCCCAGACCTCTGCCATCTTGGATGCAGAGGTGTGAGGGCACAAAGGACAGCTCTGAGTGGCCAGTGCCAGCAGGTGAAGTCAGAGACCCCTCCTGATAGGTGCTTACCTTTCTCTGTAGCCAATCCTCCTCTGTGGCCTATTTAGGGTCTCTCCTGTGGGCATCTCACCAGATAACGAATGCAAGAGCTCACCAGAGTTCCTCTGCACTTCCCTCTTCAAGTTCTGCCAAGGATCGACCGCTGACTGGTCCAGGACGCCTGCATAACCGCAGCAAAGTAGCAAGAAGACTACCAGCAACATTGTAGCGCCTCATCCTGCCGGCTTTCTCAACTGTTTCCTGGTGGTGCATGCTCTGAGGGCTGTCTGCCTTCACCTTGCACTGGAAGCCAAGAAGAAATCTCCCGTGGGTCGATGGATTCTTCCCCCTGCTAACGCAGGCACCAAACTCCTGCATG
Organism: Pleurodeles waltl; assembly: GCF_031143425.1. Taxonomy (NCBI): domain Eukaryota; kingdom Metazoa; phylum Chordata; class Amphibia; order Caudata; family Salamandridae; genus Pleurodeles; species Pleurodeles waltl. Next base: position 1,312,932,500 of record NC_090440.1, read on the forward strand.
ACCGGTCCTCTGGGTCCCCCTCTCATCCTGACAAGCATGGTCCCTGGAGCACAAGAGCTGGGTCCAAGTGTCTTCGACAGTCCAGTGGCCCTTCTGTCCAAATTTGGTGGAGGTAAGTCCTTGCCTCCCCTCGCCAGACAGTAATCCTGTGTACTGCATGAACTGCAGCTGCTAGGGCTTCTGTGCACTTTTGCAAGACTTCCTTTGTGCACAGCCTAGCCCAGGTCCCCAGCACTCTGTCCTGCATTGCCCAACTCGCTGAGTTGGACTCCGACGTTGTGGGACCCTCTTTTGTGACTCTGAGTCGACCGCTGTCCTCAGATCTTCTAAGTGCCTGTTCAGGTACTTCTGCAGGTGCTGCCTGCTTCAAGGGGTGACCTTCTGGTCCTTCCTGGGCCCTGGCAGCACCCAAAATCCTCAACCGCGACTCTTGCAGCTATCAAGGCTTGTTTGTGGTCTTTCTGCCTGGAAACAACTCTGCATCCTCAAGCACGCCGTGGGGCATCTTCTGACCAAATGAGAAGTTCCTGGAGCCTTCCGTTGTTGCAGAATCTTTGGCTTCTTCCACCCGGAGGCAGCCCTTTTGCACCTTCATCCGGGGTTTAGTGGGCTCTTGCCCCCCCCCATGGACACTTGCGCGACTCTTGGACTTGGTCCCCTTCCTTTGCAGGTCCTCAGGTCCAGGAATCCGTCTTCAGTGTTTTGCAGTCAGTTGTTGTCCTTGCAGAATCCCCTATCTCGACCTTACTGTCTTTCTGGGGTAGTAGGGTAACTTTACTCCTACTTTTCAGGGTCTTGGGGGAGGTATCTTGGACACCTTTAGTGTTTTCTTACACTCCCAGCGACCCTCTACACACTACACTAGGCCTGGGGTCCATTCGTGGTTCGCATTCCACTTTTAGAGTATATGGTTTGTGTTGCCTCGAGGCCTATTTCTCCCTATTGCATTCTATTGTGTTCTACATTGTTTGCACTACTTTTCTAACTGTTACTTACCTGATTTTGGTTTGTGTGCATATATTTTGTGTATATTACTTACCTCCTAAGGGAGTATATCCACTGAGATACTTTTGGCATATTGTCACTAAAATAAAGTACCTTTATTTTTAGTAAGTCTGAGTATTGTGTTTTCTTATGATATAGTGCTATATGATATAAGTGGTATAGTAGGAGCTTTGCATGTCTCCTAGTTCAGCCTAAGATGCTCTGCTATAGCTACCTCTATCAGCCTAAGCTGCTAGAACACCTCTAATCTACTAGTAAGGGATAACTGGACCTGGCACAAGGTGTAAGTACCACAAGGTACCCACTACAAGCCAGGCCAGCCTCCTACACATAGGTGGACTTACTTGTAAGTCACAAATATATGGTACTAAGAGTATCCAGGGCATGTAGACGGAGTGTCCCCCAGGGGGTGCAGCACTGGTTGTGCCACCCTGTGTGTGAAAACGTACAAAATGGCTCTCAGCCTCCCACTGCAGCATGGATCATTGTTAAACAGCTAGTTTGACTTTGCAATTTCAACCTATGGCAAATCCCCCATCTTGCCTAATAATACATGCAAGTCTCCCCTAAGAAAGACCTATTGTGGGAATTGGCACTTTCTGCAAGGTTTCCGCTGTCTTTTTGGCTTCTGACCTCTTGTGTTTGATCCTGTGCTGAATTTCGTTTTTGCTGGTTTTAGGGCTCTAGGCACGTTACAACTGCTGACCAGTGCTAAAGTGTAAGTGATTTCTGTCTAAATGCTATTGGTGATTGGTTTATCCTTGATTGGCATATTTTATTTACTAGTAAGTCCTTAGTAGCGTGCACTCTGTGTGCTCAGGTCCTGCAAATCAAAGGCTACTAGTGGGCTTGCAGCACTGATTATGTCACCTACATAAGTAGCCCTGTACACATGCCTCAGACCTGCCACTGCAGTGTCTGTGTGAGCAGTTTTAAACTGCCATTTTGACCAAGCAAATGCGCCCTCTTGCCAGGCCCAAACCTTCCCTTTTACAATATGTAAGTCATCCCTAAGGTAGGCTGAATGCAGCCCCATGGGCAGGGTGTAGTGTATTTAAAAGGTAGGACATGTACAGGTGTGTTTTAAATGTCCTGATAGTGAAATACTGCTAAATTCGGTTTTAGCTATTGCAAGGCCTACCTCTCCCCTAGGGTAACATGGGGATTGCCTGGAAATATATGTTAAATGTAATTTCCCATTGGGAGCAGATAGAGATGCGAAGTTTGGGGTCTCTGAACTCACAATTTAAAAAATACATCTTTTGGCGAAGTTGTTTTTTGAATTGTTTAAATTGTAAGTCTGTGTAGTAGACTGGCCTGGTTTGTAGTGGGTACCTTGGGTACTTACACCTTATATCATGTCCAGTTATCCCTTATTAGTGAAGTAGTAGTGTTCTAGCAGCTTATGCTGATAGAGGTAGCTAAAGCAGAGCAGCTTAGGCTGAACTGGGAGACATGCAAAGTTCCTGCAATACCACTTATAATTACACAGTACTTATACACAAGTAAAGACAATACTCAGTGTTACCAAAAATAAAGGTAGTTTATTTGGGTGACACAGTACCAGAAATATCTTAGAGACAATACTCCTTCTGGATGTAAGTATTATTATACACAGTATATACACTAGACACCAAACTTAGACAAGTAAATAGTCATAGAACAATGCAACAATAGGAAATGCTATAAATTGCAAAGGGAGAAAATAGGTCTAGGGGCAACACAAACCATATACTAAGAAAATGGAATGCGAATCACAAATTCCCCCCTAGACAAGTGTAGTGTGTGCAGAATCGCTGGGAGAGTAAGAATACAGTAAAGGTAAGTAAATTACCCCACCCCAGAGCCTGGAAAAGCAGGAGTAAAGTACTGCAAGTTTCGTTAGGACATACTACACCTCATGATTGGGATTTTGCAGCAGCCAACCAAGTCTGCAAAGAACAACTGCTGGATTTCTGGACCTGAAGACCTGCAAAGTAAGGGGACCAAGTCCAGAAGTTGAAAAAAGTTCCAGGAAGGACAGGAGCCCCTGCCAACCCAGAAGAGGGTGCAAAAGAAGAGTCCATGGTTAGTGGAAGACTGCAGAAATGCACCCTAGCCAGCGGGTTCCTGCGTGATGAGAAGGATGTTCCATGACGTGAAGATCGATACAGATGTGATTTCGTGTTGGAAGTTGGCAACAAGCCTTTGACAAAAGTGCATTTTACATCAAAATGGTGCTGGATGGACTCAGGAGGTACCTGGGGGCCTCACCTCTGTGTGAGGAGGAAGAGGGGGCTCTCAGCACTTTAGAGAGCCCTCAGGATGCCAGCCAGCACCCTCGAAGGTCCCAGGATACGGAGACAAAGAAGGTGCAAAACACAGTTGATGCAGCACAACAAAGGAAGGTCCCACGCCACCGAAGAACAACTCAGCAAGTTGAGCGTCACAGGATGGAGTGCTGGGGACCTGGGCCAGGCTCTGCACAAAGGAATTTTGAAATAGTGCACAGAGGCCTCAGGAGGTGAAGAAGACGCAGTACACAGGGGTACCATCGCTCTCTGGGAAGGCAAGGTCTTATCTCCTCCGAATTGCATCAGCAGGACCTCAGGACAGTCTATGTCGATGATGCCCACCCTGTGTGTCCTTAGGAGCACGCTCGTCGGTGTGAGAGGAGTCCAAGTGTACTGTTTGTCATCTTGGAAGGTGCCTGCTGGAGCAGAGGAGTGACTCCGTCACCCCATGGGAGATTTCTTCGGTCCTTCTGGTGCAGGATAAAGTCAGGGAGTCCTCAGAACGTGCACACAGTGGAAACTGTTGTAGTTGCTGACCTGGAGCTGAGGTTGCTGAAGAAAAGTATCTCTTGTGGATACTTTGTTTCAGTTACAGCATTTCTTGGAGCAGGCTGCGGTTGATCCGAGGTCAGAGGATGCTGAAGATGTTGCAGAGGATTCCTGAAGGAAACTTACAAGCAGAATCTGAAGAGAAACCACAGGAGAGACCCTAAATAGCCCTGAGAGGGGGATTGCCTACCTTATTAGGTATGGACCTATCAGGAGGGGTCTCTGACATCACCTGCTGCACTGGCCACTCAAAGCCCTCCAGAGTGCCCCCACGCCTTGCAAAGCAAGATGCCTGAAGTCCGAGATACACTGGAGGAGCTCTGGGCACCACCCCTAGGGTGGTGATGGACAGGGGAGTGGTCACTCCCTTTTCCTTTGTCCGTTTTTCTGAACCGGTGTAGACTGGCTTATGGAAGGAGGGCAACATCTGTGCCCTTCAAAGTGTTTCCAGAGGCTGGGGGAGACTACCCCTCCCCTGCCTGTAACACCTATTTCCAAAGGGAGAGGGTGTAACACCCTGCTCTCAGAGGAAATGCTTTTTTCTGCCTTCCTGGGACTGGGCTGCCCAGACCCCAGGGGGGCAGAACCCTGTCTGTGAGTTGGCAGCAACTGTAGCTGCAGTGCAAACCTCAGCTGGTTAGGCAGTAATGGGGGTCCATGGTGGAGCCCCCAGGATGCATGGAATTGGCTCCCCAATACCAGATTTGGAATGGGGGACAATTCCATGATCTTAGACATTTTAAATGGCCATATTCGTAGTTACCATTGTGAAGCTACATATAGGTATTGACCTATATTTAGTGTACGCATGTAATGGTGTCCCCGCACTCACAAAGTCCAGGGAAATGGCCCTGAACTATGTGGGGGCACCTTTGCTAGTGCAAGGGTGCCCTCACACTTAGTAGCTTTGCACCTAACCTTCAGCAAGTGAAGGTTAGACATACTGGTGACTTATAAGTTACTTAAGTGCAGTGAAAATGGCTGTGAAATAACATGTGCGTTATTTCACGCAGGCTGCAATGGGAGGCCTGTGCAAGGGTTTGTCTGATCTCCTTATGGGTGGCAAAAGAAATGCTGCAGCCCATATGGATCTCCTGGAACCGCAATGCCCTGGGTACCTAGGTACCATATACTAGGGACTTATAAGGGGGGTCCAGTGTGCCAATTGAAATTGGTAAATGAAGTCACTAGCCTACAGTGAAAAATTTAAAAGTAGAGAGAGCATAAGCACTGAGGTTCTGATTAGCAGAGCCTCAGTGACACAGTTAAGCACTACACAGACACATACATTAGGCCATAACTTATGAGCACTGGGGTCCTGACAAGAAGGATCCCAGTGAGACAGGCAAAAACATACCGACACACAGGTAAAAATAGGTGTAACATGCTAAGGAACATGGTGCTTTCCTACAGTTTGAAAATGCCACCTTTAGATAGTAGACATTTTCTTGCTTAACCACTCTGTGCCTCTGTCTGTCTGTGGAATACATATCTGGGTAATGACAGCTGGGCTGTTTGGGAATTCACTCTAGACAGTCACACAAAGGGGGCTGAGGTATGCCCTGCATATCCTAATGGGTCTTCCTGGGCTAGAGTTTTGGGAGGAGCTGACACTTGCACGTGAATAGGGCTGCATCTGTCCTTACACAAAGGAGTCTCCAACCCCAAGGATTGTTTCTGGGGCCAGGAAAGGCAGGGTCTATACTACAAAGACTTTCACTCTGTCTTGAGGCTGCAGAATTGATGCAGCGCCTGTTTCAACGGGGCTCTATCAACACAGCATGTCTGGATTTTCCACGGAATGGTTCCCGGGGTGTCAATTTCTCATCAACTCCACACCACAGTAAGCAACTGAGGCTGTGTATCTGGAAATCAACGCATTGCCTTTCTTGGGAGGAAAGAAACAACACAGTACGTCCCCTGCGCAGTAAGGAACCGATGCATCGCTTTTCTTTTCTGCGCCTCACCTCCCCTGCGGCCTGGATCATCTTTATTTTTGACACATCCCAGGTACTTTGTGCTAAAAAGATACAATTTTTGATTCTTATGGATTAAGACACATTGAGACCTTTAAAAAGTGATATTTTTAATTGTGTATGTTGGAATTTTGGTCGTTTTTATCTTGTTTTATTCAGATAAATATTGACTATTTTCTAAACTGATGTGGAGTTCTTTTATAGTGTTTTCACCGTATTACTGTGTGTGTATGTTTGTACAAATACTTTACACATTGTCTCTGAGATAAGCCTGACTGCTCGTGCCAACCTACCAAGGCGGTGAGCAGGGGATATCTTAGGTGTGTGGCTCCCTGACTTGAATGAGGTTCCCTACTTGGACAGTGTACAAACCACTGCCAACTAGAGATCCCATTTCTAACACTATGGAGCCCTAAGGCAGGGAACTGTATATGATTAAGTAGAACAAATACGTTTAAGATGTCATGGCAGCAAAACTTCCACATTTTCGGTTTTGCTGTGGGAAAAATAGTAGCTACTGCTGACCCCTGAGCCTGGATAACTTCTGAATAGGACTACTAAGATGGGTACTTCAAGGTATCAAATTAATTGTCACTTTTAAGGAATGGCAACTGTTAAAAAGTTGGCACTCTGTTACCCAGTTTGTCGAGTTGCCTCACAAAGTTTATGGACACTAGACAGTCTTCTACCTTCCTGAGCACTCACATGAATTACTCCTGGGCTCAGAAAAAATAGAAACCTGCTACAGGGAGAGGTATTACCACCCCGATTGCACGAGGACACTTAGGATGATGGCCCAAAAGGTGAGCTTCAATGGTGAAGCCACTTTTGGTAGGCAAATGGGATTGACACTCTTGAAGGGTTGCCCCTTTGTTCAGGTAGACAAACTGTCAGTTGGAACAGAGAGGGGAACCAGTGCCCAAGCTGGTTTCCCCAGGGCATGTAGCTCACAGGTAGCCACACCTCTAGGGTGGACTACCAAGCTCCTGACATCCACTTAAGGGTTCAGACATCGTGGGATTGGGCAGGATAGTGCACTCTGGGATTGCTAGATGCCACACATAACCGGACAGCATTACAGGGTGGGTGGGATCCTGGTAGCCCATTGGCTAGTGACTCTATCATCCCCCAGGAAACTTTCTGGCATAAATATGGCACCCTAAACCTCAGATCATGATTGAACTGGAGAAAAGAATGAAGGAATTTTGACCTGCTGACCCCTCGACCTGGCAAGAGAGGCTGCACTGTCTGCTGGACTGCAACTACCACACCTTGGGCTAGCAAAGAGAGGACTGGACCTGTGGCTCCTGGCTCATGGAAACGTCACTCCAAGCCCTAAACCAAAGATGTGACTCCAAGGGTCAGTCAGCTGAACCCCCTACCCCCGAACCATCACCAGTGCCGTCAAAGCTGAAGAAGCCCACACTGGCAAGTCAGTAGCCACATTCTGCAAATTGCTGCTGACTTCCACTGGGTAACCCAAGAGCTGATCCTCGGTGGGCAAAAGTTGCACCGAGTCTGACCAACACAGGAATGTCATCGGAGTTCAGAGCAGTCACCAAAGAGGGACACTAGGCTTCACCAAAGGATACAGCTAGACTTGCTATGTACATAGGCCGGTAGCCCATCTGCAGCTTGCTTCTACTGACTCAAAGAAGACTTTGAAAAACTTCAAGAAGCACCAACCCTTGTGGCTAAAGTCAAAACGAGTAATAACCTCGAGGTCACCCCCCAACATCGATTGCACAGCACACAGAGCATCTTTCTGCAACCTCAGCATCCTGCATCCCCGCACCAGGACCACTCCACTGAGGTCTATGACGGTCTTGATGTAAAGAGAAGAACTTGACTTGTTACTGTTTTAGTGACCAGGTAAATGTCCAAATATTCTTCAGTGCCCCCCCCCCTAAATTTCTCCCGGCGGATTTGGTCACTTGAGCTGGAATATTAATGCAGCTCTTTCAAACTTCTCAAAAGTTCCTAAACTTTAAGGTATTTGCGCTTTAAGCTAAAAAAGCTTAGCTTTACCTTTTACTTAAAAAATCTATATCTCTGGAATCCTCAGTGGATTTTGTTCATCTAAAAATTCATGAAAATATAATCTATTTAAAAAATAATTGTGTTGGATTTCTGTCATGTTGTGTGGCTTTCATATTTTGCTGTTCGGTGCATCTGAATGTTTACACTAGTTGCTCTGTTTGAGTTTTGCAGCCACCCAAAGTTGAGCTGAAGGCTTTGCAAATGAGCCTGACTGGACCCAAGTCAGTTTTGCAAGTGTATTACACAGATACATATATATATATATATATAGTCTCTAGATATACATAAATCTTTTTTCTGTGCTGCGGGGGCAGACGGGCACCCTTGCATAAATTGAAAATGTTTTGCCCCAGGGAATTGGCGGTCCCTGGGTCTGCACAGGGGCGGTGCACTCCCCTGCGTTAGTTTAGATGATTTGCCCTGAGGAGGTGACAGTCCCTTGGGTGCGGGTGGGCCATGCAGGCCCCCGCATTAATTTATAAACTTTCGCCCAAGGGAAGTAGTGGTCATCGGAGTACGGGGTGCCACGCAGGCACAACCCTCATAGTTAATTAGCAGTGCCCCAGGGTGGTGGCCGTCCCCGGGGCTTTGATAAGCCCTAGGAGGGGGGGCCCCATGTACCCCCCTCCTATTTTATGGCAATGCCCTTGGGACCTGGCCCACCCAGGGCAAAAGGAAAAGCAAGCATGTGGTTTTTTATGTGACTCTGGTAAAGCTGAGTCTCAAAATGGGTGCCAACGCTTCCTGGTTGAAGTGTTGCAGCCAATCAGATCTCTGCACAAGATCATTGGTATTTATCACAACCTTAGATAAACAAATTAGGATTTCCCTTCATTTCACCTAAACTACTGAACAGATTTACAGCAAATAAGAAAAAGGCTCAGCTGCGTGCCTAGAGTGACCTTTTGCCAAATTTGTTGTAATCCCGTCCAGTGGTTCAGACTGCAGTCGTGTCTAAAGAATCTATAGGAATAAGCATGGGAAATGCACTTTTATGACCCCTCTCTTTTCTCTGCCCCCGCTTGATGGATTCCCTCGAAACTTTCCACCCAGAACAAGATTCTAGAAGGCACCTTTTAAAAAAAAAAATTGTTAAGATTAGTCAGGCAGTGCCAAAGATATAGGCAAGTCAAAAATGCTTTTTCAATGGAAACTACGTCCTAACTATAACTACCTACTGGCAACCGTCAGTAGGTTTTAAATTAATATACAGCTCTCACTTGCAGAAAGTTTTCATCTGTTTCCTTGCGTGCAAATAGGTGTGCAGGGAAACAGATGAAAACATTGCTCCCACAAGCAGGGAACTGCTATTTCAAACAGCTTTCTGCTTGTGGGAGCAATGCCGGCTCCGGTAGGATGCAGGAAGTCGGCTAGGACTGCATGGGCCTTGAGGCTTCCCCGCGGTCTTGTCAGTCTCTCTCTCTTTCCTCCCATAGTAAGATAGTGGTCCCTTGGGCTGATGGTCCGCGATGGACCCCCTTCATTTTTTTATTTCAGCCGTCGGAGGTGGTGGTCCCTAGGGTGCAGGAGGACATGTGGCCCACATATATGGTTTGAATTGTCACAGAGAGGTGGCAGTCCTCGGGCCACACGGCTACCCCATTACTTATATAAATTACCCCAAAAGGTGGTGGTCCCTGCGGCTGTGGAGAAGGCAGTACATCCCCCTGCATTAATAGTAAATGTTTTGTCCCAGAGAGGTAGCAGTCCCCGGGGTTGCGGGAGCCCGTGGGCCTCTCAGCATTATTTGAGCATGCTTTCCCTAGGAGGTGGTGGTCCCGGGGCCTGGGTGGGCCCAGTACACCCCCACATACATATTATTGATTTACCCTGGGGAGGTGGCGGTCGCCAGGGCTTCAAAAACCCTAAGAGGGGCCCCCCTCCTATGTTATGGTACTGCTCCCAGGATCTGGCTCACCCTGGGGCAATTTAAAAAAAAAACAATTTAAAGTTTTTATTGGTGGGAAACATAAAGCATTACAGAATATATGTATATAGGCATTTTCTCAACTTTCCACTTTACATCAAATCCTTACACTATGTATATATATGGGCATACAATCTGCTGAATATACTTATTGGTGGGTGTAAAGATGTGAGCCCGGGGTGGTGGGGAGAGAGAGCGGAGTGGGAGCAAAAGGGAGAGATGTGGGGGGAAAGGGACAGGCAAAACCATATGGGAGAGGGAGAGGGGGAAGAGGGATAGTTGGGAGAGAGAATGGAAAGAGGGGGGGAAAGGGAGAAGAGGGTGTGGAGAGGGAGGGGTGGGAGGATCCTAGAATCAGTGCTTCCTGGTAATTGAGTGTTCTGAATATTCCTGTCTGGGAGAGGGGTAAGGTACTGAATGGAGGGTGGTGAGCGAGGGAATGCCCGTAGGGACCCAGGATTGGGTATATCAGGGGTCTAGCTCGTTATAGGTACATTAAATGTTCGAGGACTGGCCAGATGGGGTAAGGGGGAGCAAATCCTCTGATGTATGAGTGAATGGGTTGGGTAGGTGAGCATTTCCAGAAGCGGGTAATCTGGAGGAGAGAAGGGAGAAAATATTAATAAGAATAGTGGTGATATTAATGATAGGGGGGGAGGGGTGGCAAGAGAGGAGTGGGGGTGGAGAGGGTCCTGGAGTGTCAGCCACTGGTGTTGCTGTCCCTGTCCAGCGGTCTTCCTCCCTCTACATCATGGTCCCGTCAGGAAGGGACTCCAGATTTCCGCGAACAGAGCCGCTTGATCTTGTAGATTGTAAATTCTGCGTTCATGGGTGGCAGTTTGGAACATGGCTGTCATCCATTCTGCTGATGATGGGGCTGCGCTAGATCTCCAGTGTCTAAGAATACAGATTTTGGCTGTGGCGATTGCCGTGTGAATCAGCCGTTTTTGGGATCGTGATAGGGAGGGGTACAGGCGCGTATCATGTAGAAAGATAAGTGGTGGTGGTATCGGGTCTGGGATCGGTATGATATCCAAGAGTGTATGACGTACTGTGTCCCATAGGTGTTGTATAGTTGGGCAGTGACACAGGATATGAAGAAGGTCGCATTGGAGGTCCGCGCATCGCCAGCATTTCGTGTGTGGTATCAGGCCTGCTTTAAAGAGTTTCATGGGGGTCCAGTACCAGTCTTGAAGAATTTTAAATAAACAGAATTTCAATTGGGCCTCTTGGACCCCCCTGTCTAGGGCCTCCATTGCGTCCGACCACTCTTCCTCGGTATAATCTGTCTCCAGTCGTTCTTGCCATTTTAGATGCAGCCGCTCTAGGAGGGGCTGCGAGTATAGGTGGTTCGTTATCTCTGCATATAGGCCAGCCATGACGCCTCTGGGTAGACCCCATGTCTGCAGGTAAGTAACGATAGGTGAGATTTTAATCGTCCACGGGGGGGTACTTAGGCCCTCATTCTGACCTTGGCGGTCTTTTCGCAAGACCGCCGAGTTACCGCCGCGGTGAAGACCGCCGACCGCGGCGGTATGCCGCTGTGCGCATTCTGACCGCTGGGAGCGTACCGCCGGAAAACCGCCAGCAGCCACACTGGCGGTCGGCGGGAAAGTGGAGACTGGTCAACCTCCACCGCCACGCCAGCAGAACACCGCCCACAGAATTACGACCCACATTTCTGTGTGGCGGTCTTCTGTTGGCGGTCTTCTGTTGGCGGTCACCTCCCCATGGCTCCTGTCACCTCCCGGAGGACCAACGCACAAGGTAAGTTGATCGTCCGTGAGGGGAGGGGGTGGGGGGGTGTTGTGTGATGTGTGCGTGCATGGGGGTGTGCGTGGGAGTGTGTAGAGGGGGTGTGTGAGTGCGTGCATGCGGGCGGGGAGTGCTGCTGTGCCTATGGGCAATGTGTGTAGTTCGGCGGGTGCGCATGTCGGCATGTATGTGTGCGGGTATGTGTCCCCGTTGTGTATGTGTGTGTGTAGGGGGTGTGTATATGTGCATGTAGGGGGTGTGTGCATGTCGGGGTGCGTGTATGTGCATGTCGGGGTGGGGGTGGGGAGGGGGTTCGTACCACCTCTGGGGGGTGGCAGGGGGGTGGAGGGTGTGGGGGGAGGACTCGGGGGGGCAGTGGGGGGTGGGGGAGACCCCTATCAGTGCCAGGGAAGGAATTCCCTGGCCCCGATAGTGCCTACCGCCATGGTTCGCATGGCGGTTCCCGACTGCCAGAAACCGCGGCGGTAAGCAGGGTCATGATACCGTTGGCGGTCTTGGGTCGACCGCCGGACCGGAGTGCGCAGACTCCAGCCCGTCGGTCATGACCGCCGTGGCTGTCGGAGTGGGGAAGTGGCGGTCGGTCGCGGCGGTGACCGCCGCGGTCAGAATGCCATTTTTAATACCGCCGGTCTGTTCGCGGTCCGACCGCCGTCTCTCCGCCGACCGCCAAGGTCAGAATGAGGGCCTTAGTGTCTTGCGCATGCAGTGCTTAAGCTGCATATATCGCCACTCTTGTTTGTTGTCAATGCCGAATTCTTCCCGTAGGGAGTCAAAGGTTCTAAGGTGATCATCATCCACTATTTGGGATATATTATGGACTCCAGCCATGCTCCATTGGGGCCACTGCAAGGTGTTTCCTCCTATTTTTATGCATTTGTTTCCTACTATAGGAGCCTGGGGGTGCAGGAAAGGGTGTGTGCTTAACAGGCGGTGTGCTCTGCGCCATGCTGCGTTTGTGGCCTTAAGGATAGGGTTTGCTGATTGGGGACAGTCAGTGTATACCCTGCCTAACTTTGTATGCTGTCCGTGAAGTAGGTTTTCCGTGGTTACCCATTGTGGAGGGTCCGGTGTGCCAGGTAATGTGTAAGCCAGTTGCGATAGTTGTAGTGCTAAGGAATATTGTTCTACTGAGGGTAAGCCTAATCCACCGTAGGGACGTCGTGCCAATAGTATTGCGGGCTTCAGTCTTGGGCGTGTAGAGCCCCAGACAAAAGATCTTATTGAGATATCGATCATCCGGAGAAGGGAGAGCGGTACCTGCAACGGGAGCATACCTAGTACGTATGTAAAACGTGTTAGGGTAACCATCCTGACCGCCTGTGTCCTGCCCCACATGGATAAACCCAATAGTGACCATTTGGCGAAGTCCTGTTTCATCCGGAATATGAGGGGATCAAGGTTGTCCCTAACCATATGTTCAAGGCCTCGGTTAATATATATTCCAAGATATTTGAGGCGAGTCGGGGTCCATTTGAATGGGAGACCGTGGATTGCGGCCCTCGTAGTAGCGCGAGATAGGGGCAGCGATTCGCTCTTGTCCCAGTTTACCCGGTAGCCAGATAGGGGTGCGAAGTTCTCTATGATAGGGAGCAGTGATGGTAAGGATCTTTCCAAGTCGGACAGGGTTAATAGAATATCGTCTGCGTATAGGTAGATTTTGGTGGAGCCCCCTGGTAGAGGGATACCTTTTATTTGTTGGGAGTTCCGTATGGTGGCTGCCAGGGGTTCCATCGCCAGTAAGAATAAAAGTGGCGAAAGGGGGCAACCTTGTCGGGTGCCTCTTTCAATGGGGAATGGGTCTGATAGAAAGCCCCCGCAGTTAACTTGTGACGTTGGATGGTCATATAATAATCAGACTTTAGAAATAAATTGGTCCCCGAGGCCGAAGTGTTTCATGGTGGTAAATAGATAGGGCCATTCCATGCGATCAAATGCTTTTTCTGCGTCTAGGGATAAGGCCAGTGCCTCCTCTGGTAAGTGTACGATTCGATCAATGTATGACACAGGGTACGCATATGATTTCTGGAGGTGCGACCCGGCACGAATCCTACCTGGGTATTGTGGATCAAGGATGGGATCACTTTACGCAGGCGTGCTGCTAAGATGCTGGCTAGTAATTTGACATCTCCATTCAGGAGTGAGATAGGGCGGTAGCTGCCACAAAGCAAGGGGTCTCTCCCTGGTTTGGGTAAGACGACAATTGTGGCTCTATTAGAGAGGGCGCCCAAAGAACCCTCCTGGCATGCTTCTGAGAGCGCCTCGTGTACTGCCGTGATTGCCTCCTCCCCAGCCCATCTGTAAAATTCAGCTGGGAACCCGTCCTCTCCCGGGGATTTATGGTAAGGGAGAGTTGCGACTGCTTGTATTATTTCTTCTCTGCTTATATCACCGTTGAGTAAGGCTCAGCCGGCTTCCGATAGGCGGGGTACTTTGGCCACAGTGAGAAACGTTACAGCCCGCGCGTGGTCGGTCGGTATTTCAGGGGTGTAAAGATGCTGATAGTAGGCAGCAAATTAATTCACAATGTCTTGCGGGTTGGTCAATACCACTCCTGAGGAGGACGTTATGGCCGGGGTGGCAGAGGCGGCTTCTCTTTGCCGGAGCTGTGCCGCTAGAAGGTGACCCGCCTTTTCTCCTTGCTCATAGTGGCGGCTGCGCAGTCTTTGTAGCGCGTATTCTGCCTGTGTTGTGTAAAGCTCGTTGTGTGCCATTCTGGCCCGTTCGAGTGATCGGCGTAGCTCAGGGGTCGGATGAGTGGTGTATTGTTTAGTAAGGCTCTGGATCTCGTTTTCTAAGGTACGCTGGCGGGTCTTCCTATCTCTGTTGGCTAGTGCCGCATCAAGCATCATATTCCCTCTCAGGGTGGCCTTCGCCGCTGCCCATAACACCCGTTTGGACACCACAGAGCCTGTATTTTCGGCCATGTACCTAGATATGTGGGCCTTAAGTTGTTCCTTCCCTTGTGGGGAGCGGTGTCTATGTATAGCAAAACGCCATGGCTTACGACCGGGGGAGGCCAGCCCTGCTTGTAGCAAGAGAAGGATCGGGGAGTGGTCTGAGAGTCCACTATCTAGGATGCAAGTGTCTTGTATTTGGGGGATTATGGTATGCAATGCTAGAAAATAGTCCAGGCGTGATTGGGTGCCGTGAACGGATGATAGGAAGGTGTATTCTTTGTCCTTTGGGTGTGTTAGCCTCCAACAGTCGACTAAGCTTACATCTGTGGTTATATCTGTCAATAGAGCTCTATCTTGGTTGTTGCCCACATCTATAGGGCATGTCCTGTCCGTTATGGCGTCTCGGGCAAGGTCACAGTCTCCCCCTATAATGTAGCGGGTTGCTCCTATTTCAGTCAGTAGACGGTTTAGTTGCAGGAAAAAGGGGCGCTTTGTGCCCGTTGGTGCATAAACGGAGCCCACGCATAGGAAGGTGTTTCCTATTTTCAGTTTAGTGAATGCATATCTCCCTTCCGTGTCATTCCATGTTTTAATAATCGTGGTCGGGAAGGATTTACGTAGTAGGATTGCTACACCGCATTTGCGAGGCGTACTGCCCCCAGATTCCCGGCTGGTTGGGCAGCAGCTAAAGACAACCCTTCCTACCCAGTCACGTTTTAGCTTGCTGGATTCTGCATTATCTAGGTGTGTCTCTTGGATCAGGGCTATATCCGCTCTCTTGGATTGGAGATAGGATAGAATCTTTTTCCGTTTGATGTAGTTCGTCATGCCATGGACATTCCAGGAGAGGATTCGTAGTGGACACATCGTACGGGGGGCGTTCCCTGGCATTCTCGATGGTAGAACAAGATCTCAGCGATCCTATGAATGGTAGATGTAGGATATGGGGGGGGTACTTTTGCCAATGAAATAGGGACTGTGCTCACCGAGTGATGTTAATTAGGGGGGGAAGAGGGATCAACTGGTGAGGGCCGAACACTCCAGCAGGAAAGGGAGGAGGAGTGGAGGATTGAAAAGATTATACGGGGGGAGAAGATTGAGAGAGGGTTATAGATGAGAAAGGGAAGGAAGGGCATTGGCATTAGTAAATAGGATAAAATAAAGTGAGATCAAATAAAATAAAATAACAGGGAGGGTCGAAGGAGGGAAGGGGTGGAGGGGACGGGTACAGATAGAGGCTAGGGGTCTGAAGCCTCCTGTGGGAAGGTCTGTAGACGGCGAGATCAATTCCTATCGGAGCTTTCCTCGCCGTCGGAGCGATCTCAATGCCGGGGAGGCGGCGGATGGGCAGAGGGCGGCCGGGGTCTGGTTTATGGTAGGGAGGTGCGCTGGCTCCAAATTCCTAAAAAGGGGGGGGGGGGGGAACGGGTCGCAACCGCGCAGCGGGAGGGGCCCGAGGAGGGGCAGTTGCCATGTTGGTAGTTATGATCGGGGTTTACTGTCCTGGGTGGAAGGGAGAGGGGCAGGGTAGCGGGGTGGGGAAGGACAACGTGCGAGCAACTGAGAGGGCCTAGTATGTTGATGTAAGTGTCCGTGCATTGTTGGCCGCTCTTACGTCCATCGTTGCCTAATATGATGCATCGTACGGTTGGTATGTTCGTGCCTGTAGGGTGCTGGATGACCTCTATGCTCGATTTATGCCATCACATTAGGTTCTGCATTATGGGATGCTGTGGTGGGAGGGAGGGAAGGGGAGAGTTTGCAGGGATTGGGGAAAGTGTGTTAGGAGACGAGATGTAAGAAATGAGATATAGTGTAATATGATATAATATAATATAATGGAATATAGCATGTAGCATAAGGGAGAAGTGAATAAGTAAAAAGGGGGGGGGTCGCGGGGCCGAGGGGGGAGTGGGGGGGCGTAGGGCACTGTAGTGTGGCACCGGGTAGGGGCTATGGAATATATCTGTACATAATAATTAACAGCTAGCAATGTACAAATTTACAAATTAGAAGTTTCTGTACTCATAGTTACACTGCAATATATATTATGGCATACGTCTAGTCTATTACTTCTTATAACGTAACATAACATAGTATAACAGGGTGCCTTGTTATTATCGTGTCATTATCTTTTAGATCGCGTATCTTGGGGTACACCTTGTGATTGGTAGGAAGTGTTAATAGGTCTTGGTCCGTGCGTGTCTAATGTGGTCTTCTTACTTTTACCTAGTCGTCTTGTAATGTATTATTGCGTCATAATACTGAGTTGTACATATAGGGGTTGTCAGGTTATTAACAAGCCCGGTGGTATGATCATGATCGTGCGGCGCCCTGTTTTGCATAGTATAATATAATGTAATATCTCCTACTGAAGGATCTCCCACTGGTCTATTACCCTGTTGGGTGTCGGTGTTTGTGTCCCTGTGCATGGCTTGTTTCGTTTGTTTTTGGGCTTCTGTGTAAGGGTTGGGAATTAGTGGAATCTAGTAGAAAGATTTTTTGATATGGTTTACATATTATGTCATATGTGACTATGTGGCATTGTTATTGTGAGTTGTTCTGTAATTGGGTGAGAGGGGTGTCTACCTATTTTTTAGAAGTTTGGTTGTGAGTCTGGTTGCGGCCTCTTAGGGTGAGATCCTAACTTATGTATAGCCTGTGGATGGCGGTGAAGCCTGGTGTGTGCACTGGTATGTGTACCTTGCGCCTTTTGGCAGACAGTTCATACCGTGTTATTGCAACATAGAACCTTACAGTATGCTACGGAGAGCATAGATCTATTAAACATCTATCTTTAAAGGAGGTAGCAATGGTGTCTATAGGATAGGTGCAATTACAAAGTCCAAATGTGTACTCATCTGTCCATAGGGTTGTCGCCGGTTGACCTTCAGTGTTATCATAGTTGTTTCTTGTGAGCACTGCGGTAGCTAGTCGTCTCGGGGGGATGCGGCCGCTGGTTTCAGAGGTGAACGGGATTTATCTCTCTCCGATAGCTGGGTATGGACTGCCACCGCGTGTAGGACCTGTCCTCTATCATCATGCAATTTAGCTAGTCTCTCTAGGTCTCTGCCCCTTTGGCCGGTGTCGGTGTCATGGCGGATAATGCCTTCATTCTCCAGTCCTGGGAGAGAGGTTCTGTCGTCCTCGTTACCCCCTGAGACGTCTAGTGGACAGCTTGTGCTTGTAAAGTCCGTAGGTTGACGGTGAAAGGAGTCAAGGAATAGTTTCAGTTCTTCTTGATTGTAGAAGTCCCTGGATACTCCGTTTTTGGTAACCCACATTCTGGCGGGGTCAAAGAGGCCATATTTCAACTCTAGTTGGCGGAGTCGGGGTCTTAAAGCTAGGAAGGCCTTCCTGCACTCATTAGTGTCCTTAGAGTAGTCGGCAGTTATCCGAATGTCGTGTTGGCCTATCCGAAAGGGGCCGTGGTTGCGCGCTGTTTGTAGTATTTGTCGGGTCTGATTGTGGCATAGGAGGCTAGCGATGATCGGACGAGGTCTAAGGGATGTATTGGAGCGTTTCGGGCCCACTCTATGTACGCGTTGGAATTCTAGAGGTGGATCAAAGTTCAGAGAAGTCAGTTTAGGGAGGGTAGAGCTCAGGAAGGCCTGTATGTCGGTGCCTTCTTCATTTTCCGGAATTCCCAGTAGGCGAATGTTGTCTCTTCGGCTTCTGTCCTCCAAATCTGTGAGTTTGCTCTTGAGGTAGAGAAGGTCCTGGTCTCTATCCTGGGATGTGGCCATCTGCGTTTCCAATGATCCCATGCGATGTTCCAGGCCTGTCACTCTGGTTTGAAAGCTTGCAATGTCTAATCGCATGGATTTGGTTTCTAAGGTCAATGAGGATATGGAAGCGTCTATTCCCTCTATTCGATGCCCAAAAGCGGTGATCTCGTGTAGTATCCGTTCCATAGTCGTGGATTGTTCCTTGTCCGATGTCGTAACAGGCTGGGTTGAGGAAGATGATGGATAAGTCTCCGTTGTCATGGGGGTTGGTTGTTTCTGGTGGAGCGCCTCTGAGAATAGTAGCTGTCTTGCCGGCTTGCCTGCCAGTTTGTGGTTCGGTTTGATGCCAGACATCCCCTTACTGGTCTGCAAAGGCTACCTGATTGGACCCGAGGTCTTCTTTGGGATAGGATAGGGGTTTACGAGTCAGTCGATCCTTGTCCCTGGTTTTTCACCTGTCCGTGTTTCAATGGTTCTCCTTTTAGGGTGGGTTGAAGGAGGGGTAAGTGAGACCCTCTCTATGGTGCTTTACCTCCTAACCATTGTCATTGTCTGTGCCTGCTGCTGACTTCTTTTTCTATTTCCAGTGCAGGCAGTAGTAAAGATTTTTTTGTTCCTGTCTCGGGGTTCAGATAGCTGGAGTTGGAGAAACAGAGGTAGGTAATGGGTATTTGGTTTCAATGTTCTTTTATTTGTTTTCCCTGTCCAATAGTGGTCTCTTTGTCTCTTTTCACTCTCTTTCTACTTCTCTTTTTTTTGTTGTTTCTTCCTCTGTACCCCTATACCTCTCTCCTTGCGTATAGGTTTTTCCTTGTTTTTTTTTTTTACATTTTACTTGTTTCTGTCTATTTTGTAGATGATAGTTCCTTTGACTGTTTGCCTACTGCATGTCCCTTTTTATTCCCGCAGTTCGATGTTCGATGCCCCCTCCTCCTCCGTCTTCTCCCTGTTCTGTCAAAAAAGGGGGGGTGAGAAGGTTCGGGGTATGCTAGTTGCTGCTCGTGTTGTTGGCTTCCTATCCCCCCTTCTCCGTCTCGCCTCGCTCCCCCCTGTCTTCCTCCTGTTCTCTCCAAGGGAAGAGGGGGGAAAGGCGCTGCAGGCAATATTAGGCCGGGGGGCCTAGTTCAGCGTGTTACCTCCCTCCGATGCAGGAGTAGGCCCGGAGATCTCCGCCGAGGGTGCCGGGCACCGCCAGTCCGGGTAGCCGGGATATCCGCTGCGTCTCCGACTCGCGGGGGCGGTTCCGCCCCCTGGGTCAGGCCACCGGCGCTGGGTCTCGTCGCGGGTCCCTCCGTGGTCCACCACTGGTCCTTCCGTATTATCTCCTATTTATTCCTTCCTTCCTCGGGGGCTAAGGGTGTCTAGGGCCCGGAGCGTGGGAAGAGTCCCCGAGGCCCCTCACAGGGCCGTCCCACCGATCTACCTCTTCTTCAGCCCTGTCTCAGTGGGCCGACCGCTGGACCAGGACGGCGCTGCTCCGCCCCCCGAGTAGGCCTCTTCCCGCAGGACGGCTGCAGGCCCTTCAGGTCTCAGTCACGGTCCGTTTCACCCCCGGTTCAGGGGCACAGAGGCCTCTGGATCACTCCGCCGCCGGACAGATTCTTCAGTGTGGCCGCAGCGAGGCCCCCGCCGCCTCCCCAGGGTCGCTACAGCAAGGAGCTCTGGGTTTAGGCGGCCATCTTCCTTCGTGGCCCGGCCACGCCCCACCCTGGGGCAATATTAAAAGTAATCGCGGACAACTGTGCTTTCTTTTCTTTTTTTTTTAAATCACAGCAACATTTGTGGATCCACTGCAATTTTCACTGTGATTTAAAAAAATATGTACTTTTAAGCCTTGGAGGAGGGGGAGTCGATGGGGGACCCCTGCACCAAGGCAGGAGGGGTATGGTAACTGTACCCTAAACCCTTTTCATTTATTTTTTTTAAGATTTGGCTAAAGCCATGTCTCAAAATGGTTGCCAAAACTTTCTGGTTGCAGTATTGACAGCCAATGAGATCTCTCCACGTGATTGGGAGTATTCGCTAAGCCTTCCTGCCTCCAGATTTATACATTTAGTTTAGTTTAATATTTCAAAAACCCCTGTACAGATTTACACCAAATAACAAAAAGGCTTCTTTCTGGACCAAAAGCTACCTTTCTGCCAAATTTGGTGTAATTCCATCCAGTGGTTCGATCTGTTGAAAATCCCTATGAGAATTAGAATGGGTAATGCAGTTTTTTAATCCCCTTCTCTTTCTCAGACCCCACTTGACTTATCTCCCCGGAACTGTCCATGTACAACAAAATTCTCTGGAACCTTTTTTTGGGTAAAATTTTGAAAATATTCATCAAACTGCACCAATGATATAGCAAGTCAAAAAATGCTTTTTCTATGGAAACTAGATCCGCATCTTATGAGAGGGCTCAGAATGAGACGGGTGGGTGCCCAGCATTGGGGATCCCTGCTGTGTGAACTGAGTCCAACAGTGGGGAGGGATAGGCTGCTGAGCCCAGATGATATGGCAAAGTCATAAACACATACAAAGGAGGCACTCATTGAGTTGTTTGGTCCAAAACCTGATGAATTTAGGCAGAAGTTCAGAAATACTCACAAGGGGTCAACTCAGACATGGGTAGACTTTGTAGATGCTTCTGAGAAGTTAATGGAGCGCTGGATCAAAGGTAACCAGGTAGATACCTATGAGTGGCTCTACAGTTTAGTGGTAATATAGAACACATACCATTTGTACCTCAGAGACGTTATACCAGCATCTGGTTGAGTCTAAGCTATCTAGCCCTACAGATCGGGGGAAGATAGCTGATGAATGGGTACACATTAGGGTGCCCAAGAAGTCCTAAAGTGGTGATCACAAGAAAAGAGGACAGGCTCCCCTTCAGGGAAAGATGGGCACAAACATAAAATGTCAGACACTCCTAAAGAGTCCCCAAAACATGTCCAATGAGAGGGTGCGGAGCCACATCCCATTCATTTATTATTCACTGCTCCTTCTGTTGAAGTAAGCCTCAGCAAGGCCTACTAGTGCAAGGGGTTCACCTTTCTCTGCACAAAGTCCTTAGACCATGTAGGAAGAAGTTGGCACAGGAACTGAAATAAAAGACAAAGTTTATTACCTCATGAGGCGGTACTACAGTTCAAACAGCACCCTTCGGTAATGTTTGAAGTAGCACACTGAACTGAGAGAGCATGGTCCTTTTATACCCACGCAGGGGCTAAAAGGAGGTGGTACAATTATAGAAGCAAGACTTGCATACATGTAAGGTCATGTGGAAATGCACAGTCGACAGGTAGGAGGAGCTGACAGTTTTCAAGGACTAACAGCTGCAGACCTTACTGAGCATGTGCGAAAGTGGGAGATGCTAAATATAACTTGTCACTAGGCAGATTTTCAAGAGTAGTTAACAGAAAGGTAGGACAGAGCACATGGTGAGCACATGGCAGCATGTGGCAGAGAAAATGGCTGCCATGAATACAAAATGGATTCCGCGAAATGTTCACAATAGTTACTAAATACAAGATGTCTTCTGCTAATGCTTAATCTAATCGCTGCTAAACTACAACAGACGACCCTTTCAGCATTAGCTGAAGACATTCATCTTTCTAGGATAATCTAAATATTCATCTTGTATATTTATGCTCATCATTTCAGCTATTTCTTTATCTAACATATATTGTGCTTTCATTTCTGTAATATTTCTTTTGGTAGGCATACAAGCAGTAATACACATGGAGCAGAACATTGGACCACACTGAATACAGATATTGCATGTGAAAAAATTGCAATCATTACACACACCTGACCACCCAACAGGTAGTTGGTAATAGCCATAGTTACCACAAACAAAATATGTATTATGTGAAGCTGTAAAACTACTATTATTTACACCCTTAATAGTTAAAATCAAGGTACAATCGCTTATCCCTACTGGAATTCGCCCAATGCTACGTATACATAAATCTGCTTTAGTTTTTGTAACAGAAATCACAAATTGTTCTTTCTTGTCAGAGTCTCTTATATTTGTGAAGACATATGGGCCCTCATTCTGACCTTGGCGGGCGGCGGAGGCCGCCCGCCAAAGTCCCGCCGTCAGGTTACCGTTCCGCGGTCGAAAGACCGCGGCGGTAATTCTGACTTTCCCGCTGGGCTGGCGGGCGGTCTCCTTCAGACCGCCAGCCAGCCCAGCGGGAAAGAGGCTTCCACGATGAAGCCGGCTCGGAATCGAGCCGGCGGAGTGGAAGCTGTGCGACGGGTGCAGTTGCACCCGTCGCGTATTTCACTGTCTGCGCAGCAGACAGTGAAATACATGTAGGGGCCCTCTTACGGGGGCCCCTGCAATGCCCATGCCAGTGGCATGGGCACTGCAGGGGCCCCCAGGGGCCCCGCGACCCCCCCTACCGCCATCCGGATCTCGGCGGTCCGACCGCCGGGATCTGGATGGCGGTAGGGGGGGTCAGAATCCCCGCGGCGGTGCAGCAAGCTGCGCCGCCGCGGAGGATTCAATGGGGCCGCGGTACACTGGCGGGACCCCGCCAGTGGTGCCGGTCCGACCGCGGCTTTACCGCCGCGGTCGGAATCCCCATTGAAGCACCGCCGGCTTGTCGGCGGTGCTCCCGCGGTCCTCCGCCCTGGCGGTCAAAGACCGCCAGGGTCAGAATGAGGGCCATGGTATTGAAACATTGTCCTGTTGATACTCTTCCCATTCCCATTTAGTTCCTTTGGCTTGGGGATACCCATCTTTGTCCTGGTAGCATACTTTATTAAGGCGAAAAAGAAGTCCGCCCTCTGTACGTTTTCCAGATGCAAACAAAAGCGTGTACCAAGCTTGACAAAAACCATTGTGTGAAAAAGGAAGAGGAATGAAAGGTGTTCCTCCTTTCTTTTGATGCGCAGGTATCATTCCACATACCCAACAGTTAGTAGTATTTGTAGCATTATGAGTATGATGCAACATCTGAATGAAAGTATTATTGAAGTATGATTGACGGTGCTTCTGCTCCTGATAGGGAAGCGTAAAGTAATAGTGATCCTCTGGTACTGGAGTAGTGGCAACAAAAAACTCACGAGCAGGAGCCTTCTTTTCAACAAACCAAGTGATTGTTGCTGTAACCACCAAAACAACAACAAACCCCATAGTACTAATGATCAGTTTGTTATTCATTTTAGCAATAGTGATAATCGACCCTTTCAGAAATGAATTAAAAACAATCGTTGGAGCTCTTATCCATGAGCAGCCACTGATTTCTTCACCACGGGCCAAGATGGGTGTCACTACTCTAATGCATGGCTGATCCCCCCCCCTTGCCACATTGGCTCTCCGTTTCACTAACCCAGGGCGGTAGCTCAAACAGTTTTTTTCAAAACATTTTCAGATTCTTTCCTCGGTCTCAAATTATATCGCGACACTCCAGAAGTCGTATGGTCCGGGAAGACCTCTGCAGATTCATCGGGTGATATAGCACGGCCTTTCTCCGTAGTCAAAATCTCTCGATGATCGGTCAGCACAGCAGGTTCCACCAAGGTAGGTAGCACTCTCTTGCAGTGAGTACTATGGACCCAATTCTTTCGGTTCGTCACTCGAACTGCTGTCCTTGTCGCAAGGAGCACCTGTTCTGGGCCTCGCCACCTTGGTTCCAAACTGCTTGATCTTTCAAAAGACTTAATCATCACCTGGTCACCAGGTCGGAGTTCATGGCCTTCACCTGTAGATCTGTCAGGAAGTGCTTCTCGAACCTGTTGATGAATAGAAACCAAATTGTCGGTTAACTGTGCCAAATAATCATTCATCAGGACACAAGGTACATCATATACAGAATTTGGCTTAGGAACTCCCCAAATATTAATTGGCCTCCCGAATACCACCTCATAAGGACTAAGGCAGAGTCGGGAGTGTGGCACTGACCTAATAGACAATAATGCCAACGGTAATGCATCCGGCCAAGTTAAGGATGTGGAAGCCTGTATCTTTGCTAACTTCAGCTTCAAAGTAGCATTATACCTTTCCACCAACCCTGCTGATTGTGGGTGGAAAACCGCATGGAATTTCTGTTTGATCCCTAATCCTTTCAGGACATACTTAATAACTTCCCCAACAAAATGAGGTCCGTTATCACTCCATAAAAGTCTGCAAACACCAAACCTAGGGAAAGATTCTTTCAAAAGCACCTTTGCTGTGGTAATGGCAGTATTATCCTTTGTGGGGTGCGCCTCTATCCATTTACTGAAGGCACATACCACCACCAAGGCATACTTTAAATTGTTGCAGCGTTCAAGCTGAATATAATCCATTTGTAGAACTTCAAAAGGTGCAGTTGGTGTAGCAAACCCTCCCGCAGGAGTACGTGTCCCTTTTCCAGGATTGTATTGTAAACAGATCAAACAAGACTGTACTACTCTCTTAGCTGTACTGGAAATTTCTGGATGCTCCCAAACTTGCGTAAGCAACTTCGTTATTGTTGAAGCTCTAACATGTGCCAGCCCATGTGCCATCTGAACCATAGGTTGTACAAAAGCTATAGGCAATTTCCATTTATCCATCTGCTTATTCCGCCAACAGCCCTCATCATCCAATTCTCCATCTTCAGACCATTGCTCATGTTCTTTCACAGAAGCAGATTTCTGTATATCTAATACGTCTTGTCTAGCATTATGCCAACGTTCAGCTTGTGACTTCACTACATACATAGAAGTAGTACTTCGCTACATCGCAGTCTCACGTGCTATGCGGTCCGCAAGAGCATTACCTTGCCCTATCTTATCAGTCACTTTCTTATGTGCATTACATTTCACAATAGCTAGTTTCTTTGGATATGTCAATGCAGTCAAGAGGTTATGCACTAATTCTCCCTGCATTATCTGCATCCTGTGGGATGTGAGAAAGCCTCTCTCCTTCCAAAGCAAACCAAAATCATGAGCCACTCCAAAAGCATAGCGGCTGTCTGTATAAATGTTCACACATAAGTCAATACTAAGCTCACATGCTCGTGTCAAAGCTATTAATTCAGCTGCTTGAGCTGACTTCTGTGGTATACGAGCTGTCTCCACTACTGTGTGTATTGTGGTGATTGCATATGCAGCTGAGGTCATACCATCTGGCAACTTCAAACAAGACCCATCAACCCACAATTCCCCGTCTACATCTAAAAGGGGCGTATCTTGTAAATCAATACGACCCTTTGTCTGTTCTTCGGTAAGAAATATACAATCATGTGTTTCCTGTGACTGAGGCTGAGTCACCGGATATGGCAACAAAGTGGCTGGATTTAGTGTTGCACATCTCTTCAGTGTGATGTGAGGAGCCAGCAATGTCAACTCATATCCTGTTATACAGCGCTAGTTAAATGTTGTGTCTTTGTTTGATTTAAAAGAGCATCAACCGCATGGGGTACTAACACCAACAGCTTATGTGACAAAACTATCCCTTCACTCTGACGTATTAACACAGCTGTTGCGGCAACTGAACGAAAACACCCAGGCAACGCTCGAGCGACAGGATCAAGTACTGCTGAAAAATATACACAGGGACGCTGCTTATCGCCATGTGTCTGTACTAAAACTGACAATGCACATCCATCTTTCTCATGTAAGTAAAGTGCAAAAGGCTTCATGTAATCTGGAGTACCTAACACTGGTGCGGAACAAAGGGCTTGTCGCAGCTGCCTGAAAGCAGTCTCACAATCATCTGTCCATGGGAGGGGCATTGGAGTATCTTTAGTCAAAAGTGCTAGCAAAGGTTTGACAATGTGTGAAAACCCTAATATCCATTGCCTACAAAAAGAAGTAAGACCAAGGAATGCATGAACATCTTTCTGAGTAGAGGGTACTGGTGCGTCTAAAATTGCTTGAATATGATCTGATGTGAGTGCACGGCCCTCCTTAGACAAAAGGTGACCTAAATAGGTTACCTTTGGTCTACAATATTGCAATTTCTTTCGTGACACTTTATGATGGTGTGAAGCAAGAAAAGAAAGTAAGGACAAAGTGCACTTTTCACATTGCTCAGGGGTATCAGCCGCCAACAAAATATCATCGACATATTGTATGAGACCCACACCTTCAGGCAAAACAAAAGAATCAAGTTGTCGTTTTAACGCTTGACTATAAATACTTGGACTCTCCGTATAGCCTTGAGGAACTCTGCAAAATCTATATGATCATTTATTCAAAGTAAAACCAAACAAATATCAGCTGTCAGGATGAATAGGGATCGAAAAGAAAGCATTCTTCAAGTCTATCACAGAGAACGTAGTTGCTGTCGGGGGAACCAAAGTGAGGAGTGTTGTGATGTCAGATACCACAGGATATTGTGGTATCACAATCTTATTGACTTCTCGTAAATCAATAATGAATCGGTAAATCCTAGTATCAGTATCCTTTTTCAGAATAGGAAGAATCGGACTGTTACAAACATTATACAGAACTTCCTCAACAACTCCAACTGCAATAAGATCATGCACAATTCGTGTGAGTGCTTCTTCGCCCTCCTGTGAAATTTTGTATTGAGGCAAACGTGGCAATACAGCTCCCTCCTTAACACTAATATGTACCGGTGGAATAATCATTTGTCCCACATCAGTATCTGAAGTAACCCACAAAGAACTAGGGAGTGAAGCTAATGCAATATCCTCTTTAACAAGACAAACTCTTTCCATCACAGGATGATTATCATTTAAAATAACAAGCACCCCTTCAGGAGAGCATCGTATTGTAGCCCTGAAATACTTGAGCATATCAAGACCCACAATATTGTCTGGTGTATTTGGATAAAGCTAAAATTGACATGGAGCAGTAAATTTATCAACATGGAATGCAAATGGTTGTGACAATGGGCTAGGGGAAGGTGTTCCATCGAAACCTATTGATGTAATGGTTAAGCCAGACAGGGGAGCCCTTGGAATCAATTGTTTAGACAAGGCGCTACGAGTAGCTCCTGTATCAACCAGAAACTGATCTGTAGAACCCAAAACATGTGCTGTAACATAGAGATCCCTCTGATCTACTGGAACTTCAACTGATTTCTTACCCCATCCTAGGCAATCCTATGCATAAGCAGAATCTTAGAAATCAGGCTGCACATAGTTAGACATCTGGTATTGGTTCCGTCTATCAAAAGTGTTAAACCCATTCTGCCCTCGTACATTAGCATCAACCCTAGCATGATCATTTGTGCTTCTTCTAGGTCCTGAATATCCTGAGCGATTTCTCATTTGTCCCCGACCACTGAACACTGCTGAACACGTAGTGCTGGACAATCGGCAGCCCAATGCCCAAATTTCTTACAGTACGCACACTGATCAACAGACAAATTCGAACGAGTGTAAGAAGAACCATAAGATCCACGTCCACCTCTATCACTACCTCTAAAAGGCGGACCATAAGCTTGAGCCAACATAACCTTCGTCTTTAATTCTTTAATCTTTTTGTCCTCGCTACCTTTTGCTTCTAATTCCTGACGTTCATAATACTGAGCCATAGTCAAAAGAGAAACCGGAGTAGAGGTAGTCCATGAACTTTCACTAGCTTTTAGACGACTAGCTATTCCTGGTAACAGATTTGCAACATATTTATCGACAAACAAATGTCTGCCCGTATCATCTGACAATAACTGACCGCTAAAATCGTGAAATGCTTCTTCAAAGCGTGTAAAGAAATCAGAGACCGATTCATCTGCCTTTTGCTTACAAGACGCTAAAACAGTCCAATCTATCTTTTTAGGGGGAATAATCGTTTTTAACTTAACTAATATGGCTGCAGGAAGATCTAGAATCAACTGATATGGCTTTTTCGCAGGTTCCCTATCTCCGTCCATCTGTTCTAATTCTTTCCATGACGCCCCAAAAACTGCACGATCATCAATTTTACAAACAGTTCTCCACATATCTGGCGGTAATATCAATCCGAAAAATAAATCAATGTCAGCCAAAGTCATAGTACAAGAACTAATTGCTCCCTCAACTTCCTCATAAATGGCGGCTGGATTTTTCCGTGGGTCAGGTAATGCTGTTTTAAGTGCCATTACATCTGCCCTATTCCAAGGAGTATACACCCAATTATAAATAAAATAACCCTTAGCATCAACAGAAGTTTTAGCATCACTTGTACCCAATCCTTTAGGAGGAACATACAAAGGCGCGGCCTCCTGCATTGGTTTCGCGTGAACTATCATAATCTTATCTGTTCCAAAGATGGAAGCTTGCACCCCATCGGTCTGAGATGTCTGTGCAACTATGTCCACAGCCCTTTTCTCCTCTTGCAAGCGGACTGCCGTAACACATAATTTCACCAAACGCCTGATTGCATCAGCCACCTAGGAGAAAACAAAAAGACCATCACGCATTTGCTTATGATCAGCTGCTACATCATCGGGCTCTAACTCATCAGAATATTTCCGAGATAGTTCAATAACTTCTGTGCCAAATGCCTCAGTAAAATATAGCTGTTCCTTTTCTGTCCACCCTTTCATGTTATCTAAAAGTTCAGAAGCAGAGACAACGCTACGAATTGTTTTACGAGCAATAGATCTAAGCTCAGACGCACGGTCAGCAGGCAACATAGAGCGACTGTCTCGCATCTTCTGTTGCTCCAAACTGGAGGCCTTAACTAACTCATGAGGGGCAGAAGGAACGACATACGGAGGTGGAGGGCGATCTAGTAACAAAAAATCATTGTGCGGTTTATTAAGGATAGGATAGAGAGGTTGCCTAACGGTGTATTGGCCAGTTACCTGTAATTTATGTTCTTTCTCTTCTATCGCCTTTAAGTCATTTCTTTCTTTCTCTCTCATTTCTAATGCTTTCACATATACATTCTTCCGTTGCTCTTTCTCAAGCAAGGCTTGCTCACGCTTCACTCGTCCACGCACTTCTTTCTCCCACATTCGTACACAGTCAAACATATCTTGCCTAGACTTTCGCTTACACATACATTGTTCCACATACTCAATCTTTCGCAAATCAAATGACCCATGCATAGGCCAACATAACTCAGGATCCGCACGAGTGTATTTATTCCATAATGTGGTGTACATTATAGAAGAAAGACCATGTTTAACATACATATCTCTATTTGGCGTCCCCTCTGGGGGTGCCGGTTGCGATTCTTCCAGTCTCAAATTGGTACCATTACAAAAGCAACACATCCTACGAAGTGCGCAAAAAACAGGCATGCCAAAAATAGTGCAAAATATGCAATATTATAATCAAAGTAGCACTTAAGGTGCCGTTCAAATCAAAATTAAATTGGAGAAAATTCTCCTTATTACCTGCCTATATAAATTGCAATTTATATATCAATTAAAAGGATATAAATTTACTAGTCACCCAAAACACGAGAGCCACAGTAAGTAGTGCTAAACTACATTACCAAACAAAGGCATCAAAACCCACAGCAAGTGCCGTAAAACGGCTCTTACCAATCACAGGGTGTCCAGGTTCCAACTGCCAAGTTCTAAAATCGACCAAATGGTCACTGCATGACGAATGAACAAAAAGGATCTCAGTCGAGGACCAGCGCCACCTGGATGGTCAAATCAGAAGGAAGGGAAAAACGCTGTGGTTGCCAAGACTCGGGTCTCCTCAGGCATTGATCATCCGCAGCGAGATCCCAATCCTTCGTCGCGACCAATCCGTTGGGCATCCGAGTCGCTGATGAGTCCCTGTTCGGGCGCCAATTTGTTGAACTAAGCCTCAGCAAGGCCTACTAGTGCAAGGGGTTCACCTTTCTCTGCACAAAGTCCTTAGACCATGTAGGAAGAACTTGGCACAGGAACTGAAATAAAAGACAAAGTTTATTAACCTCATGAGGTGGTACTATAGTTCAAACAGCACCCTTCGGTAATGTTTGAAGTAGCACACTGAACTGAGAGAGCATGGTCCTTTTATACCCACGCAGGGGCTAAAAGGAGGTGGTACAATTATAGAAGTAAGACTTGCATACATGTAAGGTCATGTGGAAATGCACACTCGACAGGTAGGAGGAGCTGACAGTTTTCAAGGTCTAACAGCTGCAGACCTTACTGAGCATGTGCGAAAGTGGGAGATGCTAAATATAACTTGTCACTAGGCAGATTTTCAAGAGTAGTTAACAGAAAGGTAGGACAGAGCACATGGTGAGCACATGGCAGCATGTGGCAGAGAAAATGGCTGCCATGAATACAAAATGGATTCCGCGAAATGTTCACAATAGTTACTAAATACAAGATGCCTTCTGCTAATGCTTAATCTAATCGCTGCTAAACTACAACACTTCAATAAGCTCTCCATAATGCCCTGGTAGGGCTTCTTTCATATATTATGTTTTCAGTGATGTCCCTAGAAGGGGCAGGAACATCACCATAATGTTTTTCTGATGTTGTGTGTGGGGGGGGGGCTTTAGGGAGTTCTGCAGCCCTCCAGTAACACTAGAAAACATTTAACTCTTCTGGGTCATTGAAACCATGACTCCAGGAGAACTTACTATATTTTCAAAAGCATTTCCCAAGCTGGAGCTTTTGCTCTACAGCTGGGATTGTGTGCCAACTAGGGGCGGGTTGGATGGTCGATTTTATGTGATATAGTATATCATAAAAACTCTAAGGCATTTATGTAATATTTTTTATGATTGCATTTTGGGGGTGTACAATGTTAAACGGTAGACTAAGAAATATGTTTTTGATGTTTTTTCTTAAAGAAAAAATAATATATCACTATATCTCAAATAACTATAGCTTGTACCCTAAAGTAACTATAACCTGCGTCCACCATGCACTGCTAATTACCCCACATATTACGTCACTCATTAGATCATCTATGTCATCATTAATAATATCCCTACAACACTAGTAATGAAACTATTGAGAAAACTGTGCATGGGGGGTGCAAGCTATAGTTACTTGAGGGTACAAGTTATAGTTACTTATGATAACTATAACTGGTGAATTTCCATGTTTTTTGGGAGTTTAAAACGTTACGTTGCTACTGAACGTTACACCTTTTAAGTTAATGTTATTTTGACCTTTGTTTTTTCAGTGAGTATAGATCTATGTATACCCATACCTCCATGGGAAACAGCCTTTACAATGCGACCGTTACAGCGCAATACCATTATCAAGCATCCTAACAATGCATAAGTCTTTACAACGTATGTCTTTCCAATGCAAGATGTTAGCACACATATCACTTTACCACGAATGCCACTACAATAGAAATGTAAGCATTTAACAGGTAAATATGAAGCCTTCATATATATATATGTGTGTGTGTGTGTGTGTGTGTATATATATATATATTCACTCAGAAAACCTAAGGTTACAAGGATGTTATAGTTAAATTCTGAATTTACACGCACAAAACAAGCAATTCATCAGTTATATTTATGTTTATCTGAAGCAACCATAACTTATACCCTAAGGTAACCTCCTATAACCACACAACCCTGTGCCACGAATATCCTTGTGACTGAACAGAAAAGGGGGAGGGTAGGATTAACCTGACTCCCTAGTCTTGGTGCTGGAGTCCACCTGGGACTCTGTCAGGACCAAAAAGCTTTTTTTTTTAAATGTTGCCGAGAAATTGGGGCAGATCTCCAAACAAGCGTGGTCTCCTATGCTTCTATACAGAAATGCCCCTGAGTGTGCCATGCCCCGGGGCAACAGCGTAACTATTAACAGTAAAGGAGGGGGTCCATGGGGTCCCGCCTCCAAGGGCTCTTTTCAGCCCTGGGGCCACCACTTACTTGAAGCTTTAAAAAAAAAAATGGGAGGGGGATTCATGGACCCCCCTTCTTTGGGCTCATAGAGCCCCAGGGACCATCACCTCCTTGGGCTAAATTTACAATTAACTAGAGGGGGGCCAGCCAGCCTCGTGGACCACCGCCTCCCCAGGGCCAAATACCGAATTTAAATCTAGGAGTGGGGCACACAGTCCCCCAACACAGGTCGATTTTGGCTCCAGAAAATCATACCCCCAAGGCCCGGTCACTTCTACCTGGGTGCTCCGGGCACTCACTTTTCAAAGGTGGGGACTGCGGGGGAAACCTCAGAGCCCCCGCGGTCCCAGTCTGCTCCCACCTTCTGCGGGAGCCGTTATTGCTTCTGCATGCAGGGAGCTGCTAAATATGCAGCTTCCTGCATGCAGAGCAATTTTTCATCCGTTTCCCTGCCCACATGTCAGCGAGCAGGGAAACAGATGAAAACTCTGCTTCTAGCATGCAGGAACATTTTGACAGCTCCCGCATCCTGGTAGCGGAGTTTGTTTGCTCTTGCTTTGCAGGAGCAGCTGTCATAGCTCCCACCAAGCAAAAACATTCAGCAATCTCTTGAGGGTGGGCACCTTAAGAGATTGCAGCAGCCCGCCCTGGGGGGTGGTGGTCCCATGAGCCATTATTGGCTCCAGGAGGGGGAAGCATGCATGTAACACCTATTAGCACTACTAGCAGAAGGGTTAGAAGCAACTTTAGTATTCCTCCACATACGCTTCCTAACTATTTGGCTGCTTTGGCAAATCCCTTTCTAATTGAGCTAAATACTGTACCTACTCCTTCCCCGTGCACCTGCCTCTTCTAGTTGCTTTAGTCATGATAGATGATAGTAAAATTGATGATTTAGATTTAAAGCTGGTTATCAACTTTGGGAATATACACTCATCACTCTCTTGCATGGGTACCTTTGCAGACTCTGCCTCCTTTTGTTAAAATCATGTCAAGTACAAGGCGACTTTGTATTATTAAAGATCTTATTGCAGACAGCTCTTAATAACCTTTAAAGCTCCAGCAGTATTCATGGCTAATCTATCTACTAGGGTTGACAGATTTCTAATTGTAAAATAATTTAGCACTACTCCTACTAAGGGTATTAGTCCACCATGAATGTCACTCATTATCTATGAAAAACTGTGTTTGCTCTGTCTCAAGTATGTGTCAGATCTTAAATCATTTATGTGATAAATCTTTGGGAAAACTAAAGTGACAAAACAGTTTTCTACCCAATTATGTGGCAACTGAAAGTAAGCTGTCCTACAACACACATAGGCCCTCATTCTGACCTTGGCGGTCTTTTCGCAAGACCGCTGAGTTACCGCCGCGGTGAAGACCGCCGACCGCGGCGGTGTGCCGCTGTGCGCATTCTGACCGCTGGGAGCGTTCCGCCGGAAAACCGCCAGCAGCCACACTGGCGGTCGGCGGGAAAGTGGAGACTGGTCAACCTCCACCGCCACGCCAGCAGAACACCGCCCACAGAATTACGACCCACATTTCTGTGTGGCGGTCTTCTGTTGGCGGTCTTCTGTTGGCGGTCACGTCCCTATGGCTCCCGTCGCCTCCCGGAGGACCAACGCACAAGGTAAGTTGATCGTCCGTGAGGGGAGGGGGTGGGGGGGTGTTGTGTGATGTGGGCGTGCATGGGGGTGTGCGTGTGAGTGTGTAGAGGGGGTGTGTGAGTGCGTGTATGCGGGCGGGGGTGCTGCTGTGTCTATGGGTAATGTGTGCTGTTCGGCAGGTGTGCATGTCGGCATGTATGTGTGCGGGTATGTGTCCCCGTTGTGTATGTGTGTGTAGGGGGTGTGTATATGTGCATGTTGGGGGTGTGTGCATGTCGGGGTACATGTATGTGCATGTCGGGGTGGGGGTGGGGAGGGGGTTCGTACCACCTCTGGGGGGTGGCAGGGGGGTGGAGGGTGTGGGGGGAGGACTCGGGTGGGTAGTGGGGGGTGGGGGAGACCCCTATCAGTGCCAGGGAAGGAATTCCCTGGCCCCGATAGTGCTTACCGCCATGGTTTGCACGGCGGTTCCCGCCCGCAAGAAACCGCGGCGGTAGGCAGGGTCATAATACCCTTGGCGGTCTTGGGACGACCGCCGGGCCGGAGTGCGCAAACTCCAGCCCCGCGGTCATGACCGCCGCGGCGGTCGGAGTGGAGAAGTAGCGGTCGGTCGCGGCGGGGACCGCCGCGGTCAGAATGCCATTTTTAATACCGCCGGTCTGTTCGCGGTCCGACCGCCGTCTCTCCGCCGACCGCCAGGGTCAGAATGAGGGCCATAGTGTAGGCCCTTAATATTCACCTCTAATTCTGCAACTTTGACTAAATATCTATGGTCAGACTCACTCCATCCTACGTCTTCCATTGTCCATTGATTTTCATTTGGTCTGCACATCAAATCTAAAATCCCTCTTTTCTCCAAATCTAAACTCAATTTTGGGTGTGGATCTTTACGTTCTCCTTTCTCTTTCCCTACTTGCCTTTTCATCTTCTGTCAGGCACGCTGTCGCATGGCCTAGGTGGCATGCTGGTTGCGGCCCCTTTAAGGTGAAACTCCTAGCCTTAGATGCTGCGAGCTGCACCTGGGCTACCGCTCGTCGTCAGTTCCTCCGTCTCGTCCCTCTGCATTTTTCTGTTGTTTTCTTCAATGTCTGATTTGGCCTCTTCCTTGCTGCCACGCGTTCTCGCCGGCTTTGTTCTCCATCCTTCCACGCCTGGCTTTTTTGCTCCCTGGAGTTGAGTCGGGTTTGTCGGTTGATGTATAGTTCGTCGGGTTTTCTTCTGGCTGCCTTCACTGATCGAAGCTCCTACAAAACTGCAAAAGAGATGTAAGAACAATGATTACACCGGTAAACGTTCTGGATGGTAACAAAAGAACCCATATGTTATACAAATAGATTGAAATACTTATCTCCTGGCATTCTGTGAATTAAATAGTGACTTAATTGTTTGATGCCTTTGAATCCTTATGAATCATCAGACATTATGAGGGAAAAAAATGACATTTGGCTACATATATAAGTGGACATATTATGTCTTGTATCGTTAATGTCTAGTTTGTTTTGTACAACTAGAACACATATTTTCCAGAGGACTAGGGGATTAGGTTTCTCACAAAAGGGAAAAAGGGACATTAGGTGAGTGAATAAGGGGGCCACAGTGTTACTTAATATACAATTCATCAGGAATATTCCAAAACACTAAGAAGTGTCCTTATTTGTTTTAAAAGCTGATATACCTCCCAGACGTCGTCAGGTGTGGACTTGGTCTAGCTTCATTCCTTCGTCCCTTCATCCTGATGGGTGAGACATGATCATTCATTAGTCCGTTTGGGTCACAGGGAAGTTGGAAACTCACTCCCACGAAAAGGTAACCAAATCCTGACATCTTCTTTCCTCATCCTTTCGTTCAACTCATATACATCTCGTCTTGACTAACTTCACAGGTGAGTTCATGTGCATCGAAATAACAAAGGTTTGCATTAGTTAGTGGGGTGAAGAATTTCAGCATATACTCAGGCTTGTCCATTCATTTGAAAGCCTTAGAAAAAAAGGTATGTGTACTTTTTTACCCAAAGATACAGATTTGCATCCCTAACAAAAGAATAATTTTCTACAGGACCTTCCTAATTTGAAAAAAGATCATTATTGAACTCTGGTTATAAAACAAATTCACGAACATGTTGCAAGAAAAAGTCATAAGAAAGTGGTAGATGATAGTGTGCGAATCCTTTGGCTTCAGAAGCTGGAAAATAGGAACAGACAAAACAATCTTGAATATTCATAATTTTATTATATTCAACGAACATTAGAAATTATAATTAAAACACTCTGGGAATTGTGGACATTGGACATGGGAAAATCTACTTGCATGTTGTTGATTATTTGCAACTTCAATGCCAGTATTGCTAGCTTGCTTTGGTAAATCTTTTCCCTCCAACAGACAGAGATCTAACATCCACCCATCTTTTGCAGGATTTCTGTGCCATTTTCATCTCTTATTTGAACAAACAGCTATAAGTAGTCGTATCAACGTTTGTTATACCTTCTATTTCTATTTTACAGTCTCTTTTCTATCTCCTAAGCTATAATAATTGTCAATAAGTCAACAGGTTGCCTAAGGCCCTGTAGTCCTCTGACTCTAACCCTGATTTACTAATTTGTTCTTCTGCTTGTCAAAATCTCTCTTGAGTTCAATCCTTTGGCCACATCAATTGGTCACAGAGGTTCATTGAGGTCAGTCAAGCAATCATCTGTGTTGTTGTCAGTTTGCACAAAGTAGGTCAAATGGGCCTGGGAACTTATGATTGCCTATTCTTTCTCTCTTGAGTCTCTTGAATTCTGTCAGAGCCAAGTCATTGTCACTAAATTCTGACTGTGCCTGATTTGCCTGATTCTCTTGTTCTTCTGGTTTGGTAACTTCTATAACAGGCTCTGGTCTTTTCAGCATAGATAACAGTCTCTTCCTTGCACGTCCAGCCTTTGGCCAGCACTCTTCCAGCTGCACCTTTTCTTCAGAAGTTCTGACTCATAAAAGACTGTTTCGCTGTCAGAATATTACTTCCTCGTTTCTCCGTCTCCGTTCTCAGACCCTGAGATACTTGTTCCAGGCTGTTCTGTCTCATTTCTCCAGGTGTTTCCGCATTCTCTGTAGATGCGAAGCCTCAGTCTCCAGTCTTGAGTTTTGTTGACTGCAGACTCAGTATTCTCACTCTTCCCTTGCTGCTACTCTGCCGAACATGGTGGAACTTCAGATTGTCCTCCTTCCTCCTCCTTGAATGCTTCAAATAAAGATGGGCTCGGAGGATTAGCAGGCATCGGCTCTTCTTCTTCCACTGATCATCACACCCTCTTAAGATAGGAGGCACGTACCGAATTTGGGAATCCAGCACTCTTTACAACTGTATTGGTCATTAGGATGATCTGGTACGAGCATCCTTACAGCTTTTACTGGTAGGACTTGCAAACATGTCATTTCACATGAACCCATTATTGAGAATTTAAATAATCGTATGGGGCAACCCTCGCAAATGGGGTTGCAACTGTTGGGAATGCACGCTGGCCACCTTTATGCCATCTACCCTAGAAGCCATGTTGAGTTAGACACATACAAAGAGGTACCCATTAGGGATTCATAGGTGTTCAGAGATGTTGCGAACCTTGATCTCTTCGGTCACGTGTCACTAGTGGGAAGTATGGTAAATGCAAAATTATGAACATTCGTTATTGTGGCTTTTCATACTCATATTTCACCATTGAACAGAGATGTAAAATTTAATTTGACATATTAATGCATATGTATCAGTACGGGCAACGCTCACGAGATTTTGTGCAGTCTTGGTCATAATCCTATTTAAACCACACCCAGGAATTTTCCAGCTCTTGTTATTTGAGAATCTTCTACTTGCACCTGGGTGCTGAACTCCTGCGATTCAGCCGGAGCTCCTCCCAGCAGGTCTTGGAAGACGCAAGGGTGTTACTTTTCCTCCATTGGCCTTTTCCACTGCCGAACCCATACACCTGGAGAAAGAAAAGAAGAAAGATCCATGAGAAACATTGCGGTAATGTGCAGCATGGCCGTCTGGCCCCTTTCGTGCACACTAGAGTTAGGATTCGAAACTTTAGTTTGTTGGACATTTTGGAATTTGTTTAAATACTGATTTAGAGAACTAGAGTTGAGATTTTGGCACAAGACTTTGCAAAGTGCTTGTTTGGGTGCAGTGCACTACTGCAGTAATTGGTAACAAACCAGGTGGAAGGCGAAAGCACAAACTCTTTGATGACCACAATTTGATATCAATATTATGTATGGTCTTCAGGCTGTGATGAGAACAGAGCAAAGTGATAATTATAGTTAGTCTATGGGATGCT
Source organism: Pleurodeles waltl (assembly GCF_031143425.1). Classification (NCBI taxonomy): domain Eukaryota; kingdom Metazoa; phylum Chordata; class Amphibia; order Caudata; family Salamandridae; genus Pleurodeles; species Pleurodeles waltl. The sequence continues at coordinate 1,312,970,265 of NC_090440.1, forward strand.
GTAGGAGGCTGGACTGGCTTGTAGTGAGTACCAAGGGGTACTTGCACCTTGCACCAGGCCCAGTTATCCCTTATTAGTGTATAGGGTGTCTAGCAGCTTAGGCTGATAGATAATGGTAGCTTAGCAGAGCAGCTCAGGCTGAACTAGGAGACGTGTGAAGCTACTACAGTACCACTTAGTGTCATATGCACAATATCATAAGAAAACACAATACACAGTTATACTAAAAATAAAGGTACTTTATTTTTATGACAATATGCCAAAGTATCTTAGAGTGTATCCTCAGTGAGAGGATAGGAAATATACACAAGATATATATACACAATAGCAAAAATATGCAGTATAGTCTTAGAAAACAGTGCAAACAATGTATAGTTACAATAGGATGCAATGGGGAAACATAGGGATAGGGGCAACACAAACCATATACTCCAAAAGTGGAATGCGAACCACGAATGGACCCCAAACCTATGTGACCTTGTAGAGGGTCGCTGGGACTATTAGAAAATAGTGAGAGTTAGAAAAATAACCCTCCCCAAGACCCTGAAAAGTGAGTGCAAAGTGCACTAAAGTTCCCCTAAGGACAAAATAGTTGTGTTAGAGGAATAATGCAGGAAAGACACAAACCAGCAATGCAACAACTGTGGATTTCCAATCTAGGGTACCTGTGGAACAAGGGGACCAAGTCCAAAAGTCACAAGCAAGTCGGAGATGGGCAGATGCCCAGGAAATGCCAGCTGCGGGTGCAAAGAAGCTTCGACTGGACAGAAGAAGCTGAGGTTTCTGCAGGAACGAAAAGGGATAGAGACTTCCCCTTTGGTGGACGGATCCCTCTCGCCTTGGAGAGTCGTGCAGAAGTGTTTTCCCGCCGGAAGGACGCCAACAAGCCTTGCTAGGCGCAAATCGTGCGTTTGGCGTTTTTGGACGCTGCTGGGGCCCAGGAGGGACCAGGAGGTCGCAAATTGGACCTGAAGAGAGAGGGGACGTCGAGCAAGACAAAGAGCCCTCACTGAAGCAGGTAGCACCCGGAGAAGTGCCAGAAACAGGCACTACGAGTATGCGGGAAACGGTGCTCGCCGAAGTTGCACAAAGGAGTCCCACGTCGCCGGAGACCAACTTAGAAAGTCGTGCAATGCAGGTTAGAGTGCCGTGGACCCAGGCTTGGCTGTGCACAAAGGATTTCCGCCGGAAGTGCACAGGGGCCGGAGTAGCTGCAAAGTCGCGGTTCCCAGCAATGCAGCCCAGCGAGGTGAGGCAAGGACTTACCTCCACCAAACTTGGACTGAAGAGTCACTGGACTGTGGGGGTCACTTGGACAGAGTCGCTGGATTCGAGGGACCTCGCTCGTCGTGCTGAGAGGAGACCCAAGGGACCGGTAATGCAGCTTTTTGGTGCCTGCGGTTGCAGGGGGAAGATTCCGTCGACCCACGGGAGATTTCTTCGGAGCTTCTGGTGCAGAGAGGAGGCAGGCTACCCCCACAGCATGCACAAGCAGGAAAACAGTCGAGAAGGCGGCAGGATCAGCGTTACAGAGTTGCAGTAGTCGTCTTTGCTACTATGTTGCAGGTTTGCAGGCTTCCAGCGCGGTCAGCGGTCGTTTCCTTATCAGAAGGTGAAGAGGGAGATGCAGAGGAACTCGGCTGAGCTCATGCATTCGTTATCTGAAGTTTCCCCAGAGACAGAGACCCTAAATAGCCAGAAAAGAGGGTTTGGCTACCTAGGAGAGAGGATAGGCTAGCAACACCTGAAGGAGCCTATCACAAGGAGTCTCTGACGTCACCTGGTGGCACTGGCCACTCAGAGCAGTCCAGTGTGCCAGCAGCACCTATGTTTCCAAGATGGCAGAGGTCTGGAGCACACTGGAGGAGCTCTGGACACCTCCCAGGGGAGGTGCAGGTCAGGGGAGTGGTCACTCCCCTTTCCTTTGTCCAGTTTCGTGCCAGAGCAGGGGCTAAGGGGTCCCTGAACCGGTGTAGACTGGCTTATGCAGAATTGGGCACATCTGTGCCCAACAAAGCATTTCCAGAGGCTGGGGGAGGCTACTCCTCCCCTGACTTCACACCATTTTCCAAAGGGAGAGGGTGTCACACCCTCTCTCAGAGGAAGTTCTTTGTTCTGCCATCCTGGGCCAGGCCTGGCTGGACCCCAGGAGGGCAGCTGCCTGTCTGAGGGGTTGGCAGCAGCAGCAGCTGCAGTGAAACCCCAGGAAGGGCAGTTTGGCAGTACCAGGGTCTGTGCTACAGACCACTGGGATCATGGGATTGTGCCAACTATGCCAGGATGGCATAGAGGGGGCAATTCCATGATCATAGACATGTTACATGGCCATATTCGGAGTTACCATTGTGAAGCTACATATAGGTAGTGACCTATATGTAGTGCACGCGTGTAATGGTGTCCCCGCACTCACAAAGTTCAGGGAATTGGCTCTGAACAATGTGGGGGCACCTTGGCTAGTGCCAGGGTGCCCTCACACTAAGTAACTTTGCACCTAACCTTTACCAGGTAAAGGTTAGACATATAGGTGACTTATAAGTTACTTAAGTGCCGTGTAAAATGGCTGTGAAATAACGTGGACGTTATTTCACTCAGGCTGCAGTGGCAGGCCTGTGTAAGATTTGTCAGAGCTCCCTATGGGTGGCAAAAGAAATGCTGCAGCCCATAGGGATCTCCTGGAACCCCAATACCCTGGGTACCTCAGTACCATATACTAGGGAATTATAAGGGTGTTCCAGTAAGCCAATGTAAATTGGTAAAAATGGTCACTAGCCTGTTAGTGACAATTTGGAAAGAAATGAGAGAGCATAACCACTGAGGTTCTGATTAGCAGAGCCTCAGTGAGACAGTTAGTCACTACACAGGTAACACATTCAGGCACACTTATGAGCACTGGGGCCCTGGGTTACCAGGGTCCCAGTGACACATACAACTAAAACAACATATATACAGTGAAAAATGGGGGTAACATGTCAGGCAAGATGGTACTTTCCTACACAACCCCCCCCCAAACGAAGGACAATAAGACTAGCCATGACCTGATGAGTCTTCATTGTCTAAGTGGAAATATCTGGAGAGTCCATCTGCATTGGAGTGGCTACTCCCAGGTCTATGTTCCACTGTATAGTCCATTCCCTGTAGGGATATGGACCACCTCAACAATTTAGGATTTTCACCTTTCATTTGTTTCAGCCAAAGTAGAGGTTTGTGGTCTGTCTGAACAATGAAGTGAGTGCCAAACAGGTATGGCCTCAACTTCTTCAGAGCCCAGACCACAGCAAAGGCCTCCCTCTTAATGGCAGACCAACGCTTTTCTCTAGGGGTCAACCTCCTACTAATAAAAGCAACAGGTTGATCCTGGCCCTCAGAATTAAGTTGTGATAGGACTGCCCCTACTCCTAATTCAGATGCATCAGTTTGGACATAGAATTTTTTAGAGTAACAAGGGCTTTTCAGGACAGGTGCAGAGCACATGGCCTGCTTCAGCTCCTCAAAAGCTTTCTGACAGCTTGCTGTCCATAATACCTTTTTAGGCATTTTCTTGGATGTGAGGTCATTAAGAGGGGCTGCAATGGAGCCATAGTTCTTAATGAACCTCCTGTAATACCCAGTGAGGCCTAGGAAGGCTCTCACCTGAGTCTGAGTGGTAGGGGGAACCCAATCAATAATAGTTTGGATTTTCCCCTGAAGTGGTGCAATCTGTTCCCCACCAACAAGGTGTCCCAGATAAACCACCTTACCCTGCCCTATCTGGCACTTTGAAGCCTTGATAGTGAGGCCTGCCTTTTGCAGGGCCTCCAAAACTTTCCATAGGTGGACCAGGTGATCATCCCAGCTGGAGCTAAAGACAGCTATATCGTCCAAATATGCTGCACTGAAAGCTTCCAGCCCTTGCAGGACTGTGTTCACCAACCTCTGAAAAGTGGCAGGTGCATTTTTCAAACCAAAAGGCATTACAGTAATCTGGTAATGTCCTCCAATGGTAGAAAATGCAGTCTTAGATTTAGCATCTTCTGATAATTTGATCTGCCAATACCCTGCAGTCAAATCAAAAGTGCTTAGATACTTGGCAGATGCCAGTGTATCTATAAGCTCATCTGCCCTGGGTATAGGGTGAGCATCAGTTTTGGTTACCAAGTTGAGACCTCTATAGTCTACACAAAACCGCATTTCCTTCTTTCCATCTTTAGAATTGGGTTTTGGTACCAGTACCACAGGAGAAGCCCATGGACTGTCAGAGTGCTCAACCACTCCTAGTTCCAACATTTTCTGAACTTCTTGCTTTATGCATTCCCTGACATGGTCAGGCTGCCTATAGATCTTACTTTTGACAGGTAAACTGTCTCCAGTATCTATAGTGTGCTCACACCAAGAAGTGGTGCCTGGCACAGTAGAGAAGAGTTCTGAAAATTGTCCTAGGAGATTTATGCAATTATCTTTCTGCTCAGCAGTAAGACAATCAGCCAAAACTACACCTTCCACAAGAGCATCTTGTTCTGTGGAAGAGAAGAGATCAGGTAGAGGATCACTGTCTTCTTCCTGTCCCTCATCAGTTGCCATGAGCAGGGTGAGATCAGCCCTGTCATAGTAGGGTTTCAGGCGGTTGACATGGAGCACCCTAAGGGGACTCCTGGCAGTGCCTAAGTCAACCAAGTAGGTGACTTCACCCTTCTTTTCAACAATTGTGTGGGGTCCACTCCATTTATCTTGGAGTGCTCTTGGGGCCACAGGCTCCAAGACCCACACTTTCTACCCTGGTTGGTACTGAACCAAAACAGCCTTTTGATCATGCCATTGCTTCTGGAGCTCTTGGCTGGCCTGAAGGTTTTTCCTGGCCTTTTTCATGTACTCAGCCATCCTTGATCTGAGGCCAAGTACATAATCCACAATATCCTGCTTAGGAGCTTTTAAAGGTTGTTCCCAACCCTCCTTTACAAGTGTGAGTGGACCCCTAACAGGGTGTCCAAAAAGAAGTTCAAAGGGGCTGAAGCCCACTCCTTTCTGGGGTACCTCCCTGTAGGCAAAAAGGAGGCATGGTAGAAGGATATCCCATCTCCTGCGGAGTTTTTCAGGGAGACCCATAATCATGACTTTGAGAGTTTTATTAAATCTCTCCACCAGTCCATTTGTTTGTGGATGATAGGGTGTTGTGAACTTGTACTTTACACCACACTCCTTCCACATGGCCTTTAAGTATGCAGACATGAAATTGCTTCCTCTGTCTGATACTACTTCCTTTGGGAAGCCCACCCTGGAAAATATTCCCAGGAGGGCCTTTGCCACTGCAGGAGCTGTAGTGGTCCTTAAAGGAATTGCTTCAGGATATCTTGTGGCATGGTCCACTACCACCAAGATAAACCTATTGCCTGAAGCAGTAGGAGGGTCAAGGGGGCCAACTATGTCAACCCCTACCCTTTCAAAGGGAACCCCAACCACAGGCAGTGGGATAAGGGGTGCCTTTGGGGTGCCACCTGTCTTGCCACTGGCTTGACAGGTTTCACAGGACTTACAAAATTCCTTTGTGTCCTCAGACATCCTAGGCCAATGAAACAATGGAACCAATCTGTCCCAAGTTTTCATTTGACCCAGGTGCCCAGCTAGGGGAATGTCATGTGCCAGTGTTAGGAGGAACTTTCTGTACTCCTGAGGAATCACTAATCTCCTGGCAGCTCCAGGTTTAGGATCCCTATGCTCAGTGTACAAGAGGTTGTCCTCCCAGTAAACTCTGTGAGAGTCACTGACATCCCCATTAGCCTGTTTGACAGCTTGCTGTCTGAGACCCTCTAATGTGGGACAGGTTTGCTGTGCCACACTCAGTTCCTCTCTGGCAGGCCCCCCTTCACCCAAAAGCTCAGCAGTGTCTGCTTCCAGCTCCTCTGGTGTAGGTTCTGCACAGGGAGGGAATTCTTCTTCCTCAGAAGTAGAATCCACTGTAGAGGGAGGGATAGTAGGAAGTGGTTTGCTTCTACTAGCCCTAGCTTTAGGGAGCACTTGGTCCATTGTTCCAGGATCCAAGCTTCCCTGTCCTTTTTGCTTTTTGGCCTGAGCCCTTGTCAAAGCAAAAATATGCCCTGGGATGCCCAGCATTGCTGCATGGGCCTCCAACTCCACATCTGACCAAGCTGATGTCTCCAAATCATTCCCTAATAGACAGTCTACAGGTAAATCTGAAGCTACCACAACTTTCTTTGGACCAGTTACCCCCCCCCAGTTGAGATTTACAACAGCCATGGGGTGGCTTTGTGTTATGTTGTGAGCATCGGTTACTTGGTACTGGTGTCCAAGTATGTGTTGTTCAGGGTGCACCAGTTTCTCAATCACCATTGTTACACTGGCACCTGTGTCCCTGTAGGCCTGGACCTCAACACCATTTATTAGGGTTAGTTGCTTGTACTTCTCAAGTTATGGGGGCAAGCAACCAAAGTGGCTAAATCAATAGCCCCTTCAGAGACTAAAGTAGCCTCTGTGGTCTCCCTAATCAGACCAACCCCAACTAAATTACCAAAAGTGAGCCCAGCTACTCCCTTGGATTGGCTATTAGTAGGTTTGCTCCCACCACCACTGCTATTAGTAGGGACACTAGGTGTAGCAGTAGGGGTTGTAGTGGTAGGAGCTGTGGTGCCTTTCTTTGGACAACTGGGATCTGTTGTCCAATGGCCTTTTATTTTACATAAATAGCACCATGGTTTCTTTTCCTTGTTCTGATTAAAGGAGGATTTGGACCCACCACCCCCACCAGAGTGTTTTTGTGGGCCTGATGAAGACTCATTTTTAGATTTGTCCCCACCCTTGTCAGAAGACTTACCATCCTTCTTTTTGTTGCCATCTTTGTCACCCCCTGTATGAACTTTTCTGTTCACTCTTGTTCTGACCCATTTGTCTGCCTTCTTTCCCAATTCTTGGGGAGAGGTCAGATCAGAGTCCACCAAGTACTGGTGCAACAAATCAGACACACAATTATTAAGAATATGCTCTCTCAGGATTAAGTTATACAGGCTGTCATAATCAGTAACTTTACTGCCATGTAACCACCCCTCCAAGGCCTTCACTGCCTGGTCAATGAAATCAACCCAGTCTTGTGAAGACTCCTTTTTGGTCTCTCTGAACTTTATCCTGTACTGTTCAGTGGTTAAGCCATAACCATCCAGGAGTGCATTCTTAAGAACTTGGAAATTATTAGCATCATTTTCTTTCACAGTAAGGAGCCTATCCCTACCTTTTCCACTAAATGATAGCCATAGGATAGCAGCCCACTGCCTTTGAGGGACATCCTGTACAACACAGGCCCTCTCAAGTGCAGCAAACCACTTGTTAATGTCATCCCCCTCCTTGTAAGGGGGAACTATCTTGTGCAGATTCCTGGAATCATGCTCTTTTGCAGGATGACTATGGGGAATACTGCTGCTGCCACCATGGGTATCTAAACCCAACTTCTGTCTTTCCTTCTCTAATTCAAAAGACTGTCTATCCAAATCCAGCTGTTGCTTTTTAAGCTTCAGTCTGGTTTGTTCCACCCTCAACTTATTGAGTTCCCTCTCTAACATTCTGTCATCAGGGTTGGTGGGAGGGACATTTCTAGAAACAGAGCTATGATGGGAATGAACAGAAGGAGACCTGTCCCTTACAGAAGCCAACTTAACAGCTTGGTTTACAGAAACATTACTACCAGTATGGTGAGAATAAATGCTTTTGCTATGATGTGAGATAACACTATTTATTTGGTGTGGCTCATCATCATTACCATCTATGCTAGATTGTCTAGTAATGGGCAGGCTAGGAAGTTTCTTCCCTGAATCTTTTCCTGGGGGAGTCCCTGAATCAGATTGGGAACTATTAGGTACTTTTTCAACAGATGGGGCACCTATGGCCTTATCCTGTTCTCTAAGCATGTTAAGTAACAGTTCCAAGGCAGGATTCTTCCCTACACTCAAACCTCTCTCTATACAGAGACTCCTTGCTCTTTTCCAGCTAAGGTTGTCATATGCAAGTTTGGACAGATCAACACTTTGGCCTGTGCCAGACATTTTTTAGAGAGAGTTAAAGTGATAGAAAAAGAGAAAAAAGTTTTCAGAACTTTTTGGAAAGACAGAAAAAAACTTTTTAAACTTTTAAGAACTTTTTGAAAGTTTAGAAGTACTTTTCAGCACTTAGAAAAGAGTGAAAAGAGGAAATGCAAAACTTTTTGGCTATGTGTATATACACTGACCTTGTTTTGTATATTTTTCTCTTATGAAAAGTACAATGACAAGAGTGGTAAGTAGTCTCAAGCACTTATCCCACCACTGCACAACCAATGTAGGAGGCTGGACTGGCTTGTAGTGAGTACCAAGGGGTACTTGCACCTTGCACCAGGCCCAGTTATCCCTTATTAGTGTATAGGGTGTCTAGCAGCTTAGGCTGATAGATAATGGTAGCTTAGCAGAGCAGCTCAGGCTGAACTAGGAGACGTGTGAAGCTACTACAGTACCACTTAGTGTCATATGCACAATATCATAAGAAAACACAATACACAGTTATACTAAAAATAAAGGTACTTTATTTTTATGACAATATGCCAAAGTATCTTAGAATGTACCCTCAGTGAGAGGATAGGAAATATACACAAGATATATATACACAATAGCAAAAATATGCAGTATAGTCTTAGAAAACAGTGCAAACAATGTATAGTTACAATAGGATGCAATGGGGAAACATAGGGATAGGGGCAACACAAACCATATACTCCAAAAGTGGAATGCGAACCACGAATGGACCCCAAACCTATGTGACCTTGTAGAGGGTCGCTGGGACTATTAGAAAATAGTGAGAGTTAGAAAAATAACCCTCCCCAAGACCCTGAAAAGTGAGTGCAAAGTGCACTAAAGTTCCCCTAAGGACAAAATAGTTGTGTTAGAGGAATATTGCAGGAAAGACACAAACCAGCAATGCAACAACTGTGGATTTCCAATCTAGGGTACCTGTGGAACAAGGGGACCAAGTCCAAAAGTCACAAGCAAGTCGGAGATGGGCAGATGCCCAGGAAATGCCAGCTGCGGGTGCAAAGAAGCTTCGACTGGACAGAAGAAGCTGAGGTTTCTGCAGGAACGAAAAGGGCTAGAGACTTCCCCTTTGGTGGACGGATCCCACTCGCCTTGGAGAGTCGTGCAGAAGTGTTTTCCCGCCGGAAGGACGCCAACAAGCCTTGCTAGGCGCAAATCGTGCGTTTGGCGTTTTTGGACGCTGCTGGGGCCCAGGAGGGACCAGGAGGTCGCAAATTGGACCTGAAGAGAGAGGGGACGTCGAGCAAGACAAAGAGCCCTCACTGAAGCAGGTAGCACCCGGAGAAGTGCCAGAAACAGGCACTACGAGGATGCGTGAAACGGTGCTCGCCGAAGTTGCACAAAGGAGTCCCACGTCGCCGGAGACCAACTTAGAAAGTCGTGCAATGCAGGTTAGAGTGCCGTGGACCCAGGCTTGGCTGTGCACAAAGGATTTCCGCCGGAAGTGCACAGGGGCCGGAGTAGCTGCAAAGTCGCGGTTCCCAGCAATGCAGCCCAGCGAGGTGAGGCAAGGACTTACCTCCACCAAACTTGGACTGAAGAGTCACTGGACTGTGGGGGTCACTTGGACAGAGTCGCTGGATTCGAGGGACCTCGCTCGTTGTGCTGAGAGGAGACCCAAGGGACCGGTAATGCAGCTTTTTGGTGCCTGCGGTTGCAGGGGGAAGATTCCGTCGACCCACGGGAGATTTCTTCGGAGCTTCTGGTGCAGAGAGGAGGCAGGCTACCCCCACAGCATGCACAAGCAGGAAAACAGTCGAGAAGGCAGCAGGATCAGCGTTACAGAGTTGCAGTAGTCGTCTTTGCTACTATGTTGCAGGTTTGCAGGCTTCCAGCGCGGTGAGCGGTCGTTTCCTTATCAGAAGGTGAAGAGGGAGATGCAGCGGAACTCGGCTGAGCTCATGCATTCGTTATCTGAAGTTTCCCCAGAGACAGAGACCCTAAATAGCCAGAAAAGAGGGTTTGGCTACCTAGGAGAGAGGATAGGCTAGCAACACCTGAAGGAGCCTATCACAAGGAGTCTCTGACGTCACCTGGTGGCACTGGCCACTCAGAGCAGTCCAGTGTGCCAGCAGCACCTCTGTTTCCAAGATGGCAGAGGTCTGGAGCACACTGGAGGAGCTCTGGACACCTCCCAGGGGAGGTGCAGGTCAGGGGAGTGGTCACTCCCCTTTCCTTTGTCCAGTTTCGCGCCAGAGCAGGGGCTAAGGGGTCCCTGAACCGGTGTAGACTGGCTTATGCAGAATTGGGCACATCTGTGCCCAACAAAGCATTTCCAGAGGCTGGGGGAGGCTACTCCTCCCCTGCCTTCACACCATTTTCCAAAGGGAGAGGGTGTCACACCCTCTCTCAGAGGAAGTTCTTTGTTCTGCCATCCTGGGCCAGGCCTGGCTGGACCCCAGGAGGGCAGCTGCCTGTCTGAGGGGTTGGCAGCAGCAGCAGCTGCAGTGAAACCCCAGGAAGGGCAGTTTGGCAGTACCAGGGTCTGTGCTACAGACCACTGGGATCATGGGATTGTGCCAACTATGCCAGGATGGCATAGAGGGGGCAATTCCATGATCATAGACATGTTACATGGCCATATTCGGAGTTACCATTGTGAAGCTACATATAGGTAGTGACCTATATGTAGTGCACGCGTGTAATGGTGTCCCCGCACTCACAAAGTTCAGGGAATTGGCTCTGAACAATGTGGGGGCACCTTGGCTAGTGCCAGGGTGCCCTCACACTAAGTAACTTTGCACCTAACCTTTACCAGGTAAAGGTTAGACATATAGGTGACTTATAAGTTACTTGAGTGCAGTGTAAAATGGCTGTGAAATAACGTGGACGTTATTTCACTCAGGCTGCAGTGGCAGGCCTGTGTAAGATTTGTCAGAGCTCCCTATGGGTGGCAAAAGAAATGCTGCAGCCCATAGGGATCTCCTGGAACCCCAATACCCTGGGTACCTCAGTACCATATACTAGGGAATTATAAGGGTGTTCCAGTAAGCCAATGTAAATTGGTAAAAATGGTCACTAGCCTGTTAGTGACAATTTGGAAAGAAATGAGAGAGCATAACCACTGAGGTTCTGATTAGCAGAGCCTCAGTGAGACAGTTAGTCACTACACAGGTAACACATTCAGGCACACTTATGAGCACTGGGGCCCTGGGTTACCAGGGTCCCAGTGACACATACAACTAAAACAACATATATACAGTGAAAAATGGGGGTAACATGTCAGGCAAGATGGTACTTTCCTACAGATGCCAAATGCACACCAAACAAAGTCCAATATTGTGTCAAACATTCTCCATAGTGGGGATGTATGGAAGCCAAAAGGCGGTTTAAATTCCTTAGTTCGTAATCATCAGTTCCTTTATTCATAATTCATTCTTCCACTTTTTCAGGTTTCCACTACACCAGCCAAGTTTCCAACACAACAGTCGACACGTGTTATATCACAACAGTGACTTTTTCAAGGCTGTGGAAGTATATAAATACACCAAATGTAATAAGACAAACTATATGGCCAAGAACACTCCTACAAGTTAGCACAGGTTGTTCATGTTAGCCAACCAGAGTCAAGCCCGAAGGTCCACTGAAAAGTGCCATGCATAAAAGTTGTGAATGAATGAGTGCATACCAGAAAGTTGGACAGCCAACAGAGTATAGAATCAAAACAGCATATATTTGTAAGCATGTGAGTCAGTTGGAAATGTGCATACACACGTATCCAAATAAAGTAACAGCAACTAAACCGGGAAAGGCTTATGTCGAAGCAAAGATGTGCGCCCATAGATAAACATCAAGTTCAACCAAGAGAAATTGGAATTCAAGTATGAGAAAGTATAAACACAGGAAAAGGGAGAGAAATATAACTAAGAATGCAGGCAGGTGAAACAAATGTGCATTACGCTAACTTACTATCAGATGGGGAATCCCGCCAAGATTGAAACATGGAGAAATCCAGATAAGTACCCCAAAAAATGTTATCTGCAATTCTGAAAAGCAAAAGACATACAAATAAGTATGTGTAGTACATTTGAGGACTATCGCTGTCTTTGTGCAAAGAACTATCAGTACACTAACCTCTCTAGTGCACGAGAGAGCCCTAAAATTTTGGTGATCAATGTGTCAAATATACTAGATTTATCATTGAGTATTTAGTAAGTGAAATTCAAAATTTGAAAGCATGCATGTAATGGAAATAACCAAAGTCATGACAAGGTATATTTACAGTAGTTACAAAAAGTCCGAAAATTGCAAAGTTGAAGAGATAAAATTAAAATTAAAAATAAAGGGATAAGATTGTGCCAAGTACGTAACATACCTTATTTTATCAGGTGAGTCCCCGGAAAGTAACAATAATTCTGGACCATAATAAGCTCTGAAAGAAGGAAGGAAATATAGAACAATTGCTGGGGTGAACAAAAGTCCGAGACATCTAAACATGTGAGACATCTTAACATAAGGAGATTAATAAGAAAAAAAATAGAGTTATAGAGGCAACCTGAACTGCCTAAAACTCATAACATATATTCACAATCAAATCCAGTGGTCGTGACATGAAGACAAAGAGGTATATTTAAGAGCCCCTAGCGCCACTGGAGCGTCACTTTTCATGTCGCTCCAGTGGCGCTACGCACTGCTCCATATTTACAACGAGGTGTAACACCACTTTTTTGTGGCGTTATGCCTCCTTGTAAACATGGGCTCTTCCAATGCAGTTTTCTGCGTCAGAGCGGCATGCAACGGGTGTTGCTGTGGGCGTTCCACCACAACACCCATTGCTTTTGACGCTGCCTCAGATTTATGAGTTGTCGTAAATTTGAGGCAGTCTCTGGGGGTGGCATTAGCATGGCAAAGCAAGGAGGAATGCTTTTATTCCTCCTCTTTTTTTGCTTTTTCTAGGTGTGCTGCACTCTGCAGCACACATAGAAGAAGCAAAATGCCATGGACTATTGTTTACATGCACATAAACAATCTACCCCCTTGCATTATGGTGTAAGGATGCCTGCGTTGGCGCTAGGCGGGTTAATTCAGCGCCAGCTGGCGGAAAAGTAGGAGTGCGCCATATTCCTCTAAATACACCACACCCCTGTGTTACAAAAGTGGTGCAGCTATATTTGGCGCTGCTATTTTTGGTACAGGACCGCGCTGCAACACTTTAGCATAAATCTGGGACAAAATCTCCTAATACCACAATGTCAAGTAGTGTTCTGCCTGAAATGGACTGCAGAACAAACAGATTTCCGAAGACTGCGCCATTAAATACCGGTACACTTCCATGTACGTCACTGAAAGCCAAAACCAAGGAAGGGCACGTGCACGTTGTTGCATCATGCTACATGCGGGTGCCATATTTAAGAAGTAAAAGATGTAGTTATGTCTACAGGGTCAAGAGTTTGTGGACAGATAAGCCAGAGGACGTTTTGAATCACAATGGGTCTGTATCAACATAGACAATGCTCACCCATCTCATTCATGACAGAACGGGATAAAATATTTGGTGTAATCTGGCATTTCAAAAGCTGGTGCACTTCAGAGTACATTTTTGAGCTCTTGGATGGCTTCCATGCTCTTGTCATCTTTTGGTATCAGGTCACTAACATCAGTGGGCATCAGCCATTGTAGGGGCATCACCACAAGGGAAAAATTGGGAATCCAATATCAGGAGTAGCCAACCATGCCTAAAAACATGTGCACATCTGTGTGATTGCGAATTTCATTTTGAGAACAACCTCAATGAGCTCTGGGGATCCTTCTGGCTCCCTTCTCAATCTGGTGTCCTAAGTATTTGACCTCTTTTCAGCAATACTGTAGTTTATATGTGGGAAACCTTATGCCCATTCTCAGCAACATGGCTGAGCATGACTGTGGTGTCTTATCTGCAGACTTATTTTATTATTGATGCTCTGAGCAAGTCATTGATGTACTGCACTAAGGTGGAACTGCATTGTAGTCTACATTTTGATTCAGGAACTTGTTGCAGTATGGGGGGCTCTCTGTATACACTTGAGGAGTGCAATGCCGAAATGCATAGAGATACCGGCCCTCTTCATGAAGGGGGGTGAAAACAAAATGCCTGACATGTCAATGACTGTGAACCACTTGGCTTCTGGGGCAATTTGGAATAGGATCACCGCTCGGTTTGGTACCACAGCTTAGAATGGAACCAGTACTTAAATTCTGCTTGTTGTTTCCAAGGCAGGGCACCAGGCTTATTTTGGAGGGCCGGCACTTTTTTTTTCTGCAAAAACGAAAAAACGTCACAATGGGAGAAAGCAGAAAGCTGCAAGAGCGAGCTGAAAGAACAGGGAGTCGCTGTAAAGGGATTGAAGAGGCCTGAGAAGGCTTCAGGATTATCCTGCCTCATTATTCCATATTCGCACATTTAATTGCAGTAGCTGCGTGTTTAAGAGGAGGGCTTTGGGCACGGGCACATTTTTATTTACAAATTAAGCACTGCACAGAACGACTATTTGGTTTATTTTCTAAATTTCTGCACAATTCTCCACTTCTTACTTGCTTTTGGCAAGGCCACAATCGGAGAGTTACATGGAAAATGGCTGCCTTCAAAATGCCCTGTTCTTTCGTATTCTCAGTTTTCTGGTTTGACTCGGCAATTGCTTCTTGAGTCAATTTGAAAGATTGTGTTTGGGAAAAGACTCTGGTGGTCATTCTGACCTCGGCGGTAAAAGGCGCCTACCGCCGGTCAGAAATCCTCCATAATTCCTCCGCGGTCGCGGTAACCCGCCACGGTCATTCTGACCCGCAGCAGCCAAACCTCCGAAAATCCGACAGCCACAACAGACCGCCAGACCAGCGGTCAGCGGAAAAGTGGAGGTGACCAAACCTCCACCGTCACGCCAACAGAAATACACCCATGCCATTACGACCCACGAATCCACGCGGCGGTCTTTCAAACGCGGTTTTCCATTGGCGGTACACACCGCCGCGGTCAGAATACACACAAACGAACAAAACTCAGCCACATTGGCCGATTTGAATTCCACACACCTGATACACATACACACACCACTCCCACACACACAATACAATATAAAACACACACCCACATCACCCACAAACCCCTTCGACCAAAATCCTAAAAGAAGCACTGAGAGACACAGCAGCGATCACAGAACACCATCACACAGAGGCACACTACACCATCACCCACACAATATCCACACACAAAACAACACACACCACCACACTCAACACACTTAACTACACATACTCCACCCCAAACATCATACACACCACTCATGGTGGAGGAAATCGTTCGGGTAGAGCCCCAGCTCTTCGGCATACAGATCCAATACACCAGCATTGCCCGGAGGACGGAGCTATGGCAGAGGATTGTCGACAGGGTCAACGCTGTGGGACAGCACCCCAGAAATCGGGAAGACATCAGGAAGCGATGGAACGACCTACGGGGGAAGGTGCGTTCCATGGTATCCAGGCACAACATCGCCGTGCAGAAGACTGGCGGAGGACCCCCACCTCAACCCCCACAATTTACAACATGGGAGGAGGAAGTCTTGAACATCCTGCATCCTGACGGCCTCGCAGGAGTCGGCGGAGGAATGGATTCTGGTAAGTTGAAGCTTCACTACTGCTTCCCCCCCACCTGCATGCCAAATCATACCCCAACCCTCACCCCCATCCTCGAACCCCACCCTCACCCCCACCCCCATCCTCACCCCCACCCTCACCCCCACCACCATCCTCACCCCCACCACCATCCTCACCCCCACCCCCAGCACACCTATTCCCTGCCAATGTCTCACCATCACAACCCACACATCCCAAAACCTAGGCCTGCATGCGTCCACTAAGCATGGACACCCATCACCAAAGCATGCCCAATGCATATACACATCCCCCCCACAAGCCACCCTCACCAAAGCCCCCACACACGAATGCCAGCACTTGGGGACACGGGAACCCACAGATACACCCATATGGCACACATTGAAACTATAACCATACCTCTATACCCCTGCAGGACCCGACCGCCAACACACCGCCACGGAGGGCCCAGAATTCTCCACACCCCCCACCCAAGAGGCCGTCAGCGATGACAGCAGCTCTGTCGACCTGGACACTGATGACCAGCCCGGACCATCGGGGACCTCTGGACAGTCGGTTCCCCTGACACAGGCACAGGCCACTACAGACCCAAACCCCTCTGGGAACACCAGCACAGCTCCCACCCAGCGGGCCCATGCCTCTGTCTCCAGGGCGCGTCAATCTGCGGTGTGTCTACCACTACAGGGCACCCAGGATAACCCACCACCCCAACAACAACAGGGACCTGGGGGCAGTGGTAGTGGGCACACCGGCCAGGGGGCAGAGGCCCAGGGAAACAGGGCAACTCGGAGGGCAGCTGTGCGACAGGGGGGGGACGGGCCCAGGGAACCCACTCTCCACGAGGCCCTCACCACCATCATGGGAGCATACAACCGCTCCCAGGAGACGATGGCGACGGTACTGGCCAGGTTCCAGGAGATCCAGGTACTGCAGGAGGAACACTATCGGGGGTACAAGGAGGACATCAGAGCCCTCACCTCCACCCTGGTTACCATGGTAGGGCTGCTGCAGGAACTCATCAACACCAGGACGGACACTCAACAACAACAAAGGGCCCCTGCCACTAGCCTGGACCAAGAACAGCCAACCACCTCCGCCGGCGCTAGTGGACAGGAGGCCCCCGCACAACAGCAGCCCACCAGACCCCCACCTCCTGCAGGAGAAGAACCACCCCGCAAGAGGGCCCTGAGATCTCGCAAGAAGACAGAGTAGGATGTCAAGACCCCCGCCAGCAAACGATACCACCTGATGTCATCCCACTGTCCCACATTGTCACCCTGTCCATCCTTGAACTGCCCATGCTCCATCTCTCCACAGGCCTATGGACAATGCACCTGTGTGACTGTTACTCTGGACTCTGCCATGGACATTCCTTCACCATAGCCCCCACCCACTTGAAACCACCCATCCCATTTTGAGCACTGAAATAAACACCTATTTTGCACAAAACTATCTGGAGTCTGGCTGTGAATTCAAAATATTGTAATTGACATGACAGTGCAAATATGTCCTTGTACATAGTGAAGTCAACAAACAGCTGCCACAAAGC
The DNA here is from genome assembly GCF_031143425.1 of Pleurodeles waltl. Lineage (NCBI taxonomy): Eukaryota > Metazoa > Chordata > Amphibia > Caudata > Salamandridae > Pleurodeles > Pleurodeles waltl. The sequence continues at coordinate 1,312,987,437 of NC_090440.1, forward strand.
TGTAGTCCATGGGGAAACGAAGCACAGGACTCGTAGTGGGGACCCCAGATCTGAAATAGGGAGGGAAAAGCCACAACTCAGTCATCATACACTGGGGCAAATAGACAGGCAGCAGAGATGCAGGAGAGTATTTTACATTTACAAAATTATGTTTGAATTGTTACCTGTGTCCTATTGGAAGTACTGTGCAATGATTCTGTCCCTGTTGTCTGTTTCATCCCCGTCGTCTTCCTCCTCTTCACTCTCCACAGGTTCCACAGCTGCCACAACACCACCATCTGGACCATCCTCCTGCAGGAAAGGCACCTGGCGGCGCAAAGCCAGGTTGTGAAGCATGCAGCAGGCCACGATGATGTGACACACCTTCTTAGGTGAGTACATTAGGGATCCACCTGTCATATGCAGGCACCGAAACCTGGCCTTTAGGAGGCCGAAGGTGCGTTCGATCACCCTCCTAGTACGCCCATGGGCCTCATTGTACCGTTCCTCTGCCCTGGTCCGGGGATTCCTTACTGGGGTCAGTAGCCACAACAGGTTGGGGTACCCAGAGTCCCCCAATAGCCATACACGGTGTCTCTCTAGCTGTTCCATCACGTAAGGGATGCTGCTATTCCTTAGGATGTAGGCGTCATGCACTGACCCAGGGAATTTGGCATTTACATGCGAGATGTACTGGTCAGCCAAACACACCACCTGGATGTTCATGGAATGGTAACTTTTTCTGTTCCTGTACACCTGCTCCCTGTCTCTTGGGGGAACCAAAGCCACATGGGTCCCATCAATGGCACCAATGACGTTGGGAATATGTCCAAGGGCATAGAAATCACCCTTCACTGCAGCCAATTCGCCCACCTCAGGGAAAAGGATGTAGCTCCTCATGTATTTCATCAGGGCCGACAACACTGGATAACACCTTCGAAAACATGGGCTGAGACATCCCAGAAGCAATTCCCACTGTTGTCTGAAATGACCCACTTGCCAAGAAATGGAGTACTGACAGGACCTGCACCAGAGGGGGAATCCCTGTGGGTTGGCGGATGGGGGACATCAGGTCGGGCTCCAGCTGGGCACACAGTTCATGTATAGTGGCACGGTCAAGCCGGTAGGTCAGGATAATGTGGCGTGCTTCCATTGTCGACAGGTCCACCAGCGGCCTGTACACGGGAGGATTCATCCGTCTCCTCGCCAAACCCAGCGGACGGTGCCTAGGAAGGACAACATGGAGCACACAGTCAAGCAACCCACAGGTACGTACTCACAGCTTGCACAGTAAACGATTCTCTATGCAGTGAATGGCGTGTCTGAGTGGCTATGCAAGGCCTAGGCCTGTGTGACGCAGTTGAAATTGAGCCATGTGGACCCTCGAAATGGCGGCTGCCTGACCTGTGAAGTGTGACAATGGGATGTGAGGTCAATGCGCTGGCGTGGCACACCGCGGCGGTCGGCGGTCGAAGACCGCGGCGCGAAGCCGCATTGGTTAACATTGAAGCCTATGGGTTTCAGGAGCCAATGGCGAAGGGCGCCGGCGGTGGCGGGACGCACCGCCGCGGTACGCACCGCCGCGGGCGTGACCGCCATTTTCTATCTACTTATTCACTTGCGACTTGAACTTTCACAGGAGAGGACCTATACTGCAAGTGTTGCTGTGACCTCGGTCTGGAAGGGACAATGGCTGCTGCGCCTGGGGAAAGGGCCCCTGCCTTCACTGGAGAAGAGTTGTAGAAACTTGTGGATGGGGTCCTCCCCCAGTATGCGCTACTCTACGGTCCTCCAGACCAACAAGTGAGTTTAATTCAATATGGATTTGGGGCCACTGGCTGGCTTGGGAGCCTGGCGGGGGGCCTGGCGGGGATGGGGGGCATGTTGGGCCTGGCGGGGGGGCCTGGTGGGGGGCCCTGGCGGGGGGCCTGGCGGGGATGGGGGGCATGTTGGGCCTGGCGGGGATTGGGGGCATGTTGGGCCTGGCGGGGGGGCCTGGCGGGGGGCCTGGCGGGGATGGGGGGCATGTTGGGCCTGGCGGGGGCATGGCGGGGGGCCTGGCGGGGATGGGGGGCATGTTGGGCCTGGCGGGGGGCCTGGCGGGGATGGGGGGCATGTTGGGCCTGGCGGGGGGCATGGCGGGGATGGGGGGCATGTTGGGCCTGGCGGGGGGCATGGCGGGGGGCCTGGCGGGGATGGGGGGCATGTTGGGCATGGCGGGGGGCCTGGCGGGGATGGGGGGCATGTTGGGCCTGGCGGGGGCCTGGCGGGGATGGGGGGCATGTTGGGCCTGGCGGGGGGCCTGGCGGGGATGGGGGGCGTTGGGCCACTGGCAACGAAAATGCAGACAAACTTGAACGTGGTATTTCTCCCTCCCTGTACGTGTCACATAGGTCCGCGCCCATGAGAAGATCGGGATTTGGCGTGCCATCGCCAAGGAAGTCCGGACCCTGGGGGTCCACCATCGACGGGGCACCCACTGCCGCAAGAGGTGGGAGGACATCCGCCGCGGGACCAAGAAGACTGCCGAGTCTCTGCTGGGGATGGCCTCCCAACGTAGGCGGGGTGCCTGCCGTCAACTGACCCCCCTGATGTTCCGGATCCTGGCGGTGGCCTACCCTGATTTGGATGGGCGCGTGAGGGCAGCACAGCAGACACAAGGGGGTGAGTACAAGCATAATCTACTCTGTTGTCGCACAGTGGAGGTGTCTGGGTGGGGGAGGAGGGCTGTGGGTCCCCCTAGGCCAGGGCGATATCTGTAGGCTGGGCACCCCCGTAAGCCCCTGTGTCCCCAGCCACCACCCTCAGTAGTGTGCCAGTACAGCCATCCCTGGGCCGTGTCATCCATGGGTGCAGTTGTCAACTCAAGGCGTGTAGGGCATGTTCCACGGAATGCGTAGGGGACCCCAAGTGCGCAACTTAGTGCAGGGGGCATCTGTGTCTGTCATGTCCGCTAACTGTACCGGTGATCCATGTACTCAAAATCTCTTTATTTCTCTCTCCCCCCCCCTTTTTGTTTGTCTTTCTGTGCTTGTGTGCATCAGCATCATCAGGCGGAGGAGAAGTGGCATCGGGGCAGGAGGGAGCTGCATCTCACATGGCCCAGGAGGGCCATGCCACAGAGTCTGACTGGACCAGTGAGACGGAGGGCGAGGGGAGCTCCACAACGGGGACGACTGGACCCTGCAGCGACACGGACACGTCCTCGGAAGGGAGCTCCCTTGCGGGGGTGGCACCATCCGTGCCCCCCGCCATTACAGGTACAGCCGCCACCCAGCGCACCATCTCCGCCCTCCCAGCAGCCCCTCAGCGTTCGCCCCGTGCCTGCTCTGCCAGGAAGCCGGGCATCTCCTTCGCCCCAGGCACCTCAGGCCCTGCCCCTGTTACCCCCGCTGCCCTCAGTGAGGAGGTCATTGACCTCCTCCGAACGCTCATTGTTGGGCAGACTACCCTTTTGAATGCCATCCAGGGGGTGGAGAGGGAGGTTCATCGCAGCAATGAAGGGCATTCATTCGGGTCAGGCTGCCCATCAGCGATCGTTCCAGGCTCTGGCCTCAGCACTGACGGCAGCCATTGTCCCTGTCTCCTGCCTCCCTCTACTAACTCCCTCCTCCCAGTCTCCTGTTCCTCTGCCTGTCCCACCCACACCATCAGACCAGCCTGCACACACCTCAACACCCAAGAGCAGCTCATCCAAACATAAGCACCACAGATCACGCAGACATTCACACAAGCAACATTCCGATGCAGACATGCCAACAGTCACTACCACCTCTGTGACCCCCACCTCCTCGTCTCCCTCCTCCCTCCCTGTGATGTCTACACTCACACCTTCATTCACCTCACCATCAGCCAGTGTTTCCATCACCAGCACACCCTCCAGTACAGTCCGCACACGTGCAGTCACCACCCCCACTGCCATTTACACGTCCCCTGTGTCCTCTCCCACTGTGTCTGTCACCCCCTCTTCCACACCACACAAACGCAGCCACCCACCCACCCAACAGCCATCCACCTCACGACAGCCTCCCGCTCCTGCACCTGCACCTGCACCCAAAGACAGCAAACTTGTCTCGCCTACAACCACATCCTCTCCCTCCACTCCCATACCCACTGTACCTACCACTATCCATTGTCCCAGGAAAATCTATCTCTCTACTGCTACCTTCTTTCCTGACCCTGAGCCCCCCCCTCCTTCTCGTCGGGGTAAGAAGAGCACCTCAGCCACCACCAGCCCTGCAGCCCCCTTGACAAGGGTGCAGGGGTATTGGAGCCCACCAGCCCGCAGGTCTGGATCTTTGCCCAGCAGCAAGGGGACAGCCAGCCCACCCCCTGGGAAGAGGAGCAGAAGGCGGAAGGGCCGCCGCAGGAGCCCGGGTTCTATATCCCCCCAGGACACTAGCCAGCCACTGTCAACAGCCACAGCTCCAAAGGGAGGAAAGGGCCACAGACTCCCGACTAAGGAGGGCAAGGGCAGCAAGGCGGAGAAGTCAGGCAGCAGGCCTGCTGCCCATGGAGGACCCGTCACAGCTGCCCAGGAGGAGCCCGCAACCCCCATAGCCGCTGCCCAGGGAGGAACCGTCACAGCTGCCCAGGGAGAGCCCACCACGCCCATAGCCGCTGCCCAGGGAGGACCCAGCCCAGCTGGCCAGGAGGGCCCCACCACCCACAGCCCAGGTGGGCATTGAAGGAGCACCATCCCCGCTGCCCAGGAGGGCACCACCAGGCAATGAGCAGTTGGCCATAGAATGGCCGCCGTCTCCAGCACCGCTCCGCTGGGGACCGCCGTCTCAAGAACCGCTGAACTGGGCCCTTCAAGGCAAGAACCGCTGAACTGGGCCCTTCAAGGCAAGAACCGCTGAACTGGGCCCTTCAAGGCAAGAACCGCTGAACTGGGCCCTTCAAGGCAAGAACCGCTGAACTGGGCCCCGCCGTCTCCAGCACCGCTCCGCTGGGGACTGCCGTCTCAAGAACCGCTGACCTGGGCCCTTCAAGGCAAGAACCGCTGAACTGGGCCCTTCAAGGCAAGGACCGCTGAACTGGGCCCTGCCGTCTCCAGCACCGCTCCGCTGGGGACCGCCGTCTCAAGAACCGCTGACCTGGGCCCTTCAAGGCAAGAACCGCTGAACTGGGCCCTTCAAGGCAAGAACCGCTGAACTGGGCCCTTCAAGGCAAGGACCGCTGAACTGGGCCCCGCCGTCTCCAGCACCGCTCCGCTGGGGACCGCCGTCTCAAGAACCGCTGACCTGGGCCCTTCAAGGCAAGAACCGCTGAACTGGGCCCTTCAAGGCAAGGACCGCTGAACTGGGCCCTTCAAGGCAAGAATCGCTGAACTGGGCCCCGCCGTCTCCAGCACCGCTCCGCTGGGGACCGCTGTCTCAAGAACCGCTGACCTGGGCCCTTCAAGGCAAGAACCGCTGAACTGGGCCCTTCAAGGCAAGAACCGCTGAACTGGGCCCTTCAAGGCAAGGACCGCTGAACTGGGCCCTTCAAGGCAAGAACCGCTGAACTGGGCCCCGCCGTCTCCAGCACCGCTCCGCTGGGGACCGCCGTCTCAAGAACCGCTGACCTGGGCCCTTCAAGGCAAGAACCGCTGACCTGGGCCCTTCAAGGCAAGAACCGCTGAACTGGGCCCTTCAAGGCAAGGACCGCTGAACTGGGCCCTTCAAGGCAAGAACCGCTGAACTGGGCCCCGCCGTCTCCAGCACCGCTCTGCTGGGGACCGCCGTCTCAAGAACCGCTGAACTGGGCCCTTCCAGGCAAGAACCGCTGGCCCTTTGGCAGACGTGGCAGGGCAGGATCTGTCTCGGGCAGGGCTGCAGGATGTCCTCTGGCCAACATGCCTCCTCCAGTGGCAGTGGAGTCTGTTATGGACTGTTTGGACGGTGGCTTTGCACTCCCCAGGATGGCCCAGTGGGCAGGCCACCCACTGTATGGACTGTATGGACTGTGGCTTTGCTCTCCCCAGGATGGCCCAGTGGGCAGGCCACCCACTGTATGGACTGTATGGACTGTGGCTTTGCACTCCCCAGGATGGCCCAGTGGGCAGGCCACCCACTGTATGGACTGTGGCTTTGCACTCCCCAGGATGGCCCAGTGGGCAGGCCACCCACTGTATGGACTGTATGGACTGTGGCTTTGCACTCCCCAGGATGGCCCAGTGGGCAGGCCACCCACTGTATGGACTGTATGGACTGTGGCTTTGCACTCCCCAGGATGGCCCAGTGGGCAGGCCACCCACTGTATGGACTGTATAGACTGTGGCTTTGCTCTCCCCAGGATGGGCCAGTGGTCATGGAGTCCCCTCGTGGATCTGGCGTCGTGTACTCAAGTGGCTGAGGTGCCCCCCCTTCCCTTCCCCCTGAGGGGCCTGTCCTTTTTTCTTTCTGATGCCCCTGCAGTGTTCTCTCCGTGGAGTTCTTGTCGTGGGACTGGGCCTTGCCCCTTTGCTCAGGACCCCTGTGGTCCACGGACAGTGGTTGGACTACATGTAGTAGATGTATATATTTTGTACATAGTTTATTTATTTATTTGGATTACTGCTGTCCATTTTTCAATATATCTGCCCGTTTAAGATCTCTTCTTTTGGTCTTTGCATTATTTCGGAGGGGGGGGTTTGTGGGTTGTGACAGTGATCTGTGGGAATGCATTGATGTGTGTGTTGTAGTGGGTGTGGGTGGGTGGGTGTGTGCCGGTAATCTTTTCCCTCCCCTGTGTCGTAGGTGCAGTACTCACCGATGTCTTCCGCGCCGCCGGGCGTGCTCCTGGTACAGGAGCAGGTATAGGAGTGCGGGGATGACCTGTAACTCGGGTTCCATACTGCCGGAATCTCGCGTGGAGTATGTGGAGGTGAGCGTTTTCCCGTTCGTAGTCTGTTTCCGCCGTGTTTTTATCGGCGGTGCTCCCGCCCCGGAAAAGGTGGCGGATTGGTGGGTCGTGATAGGGTGGGCGGTACATTGTCTGCCGCCTGGCTGTTGGCGGGGACCGCCGCGCTGTTTGTTTGTTCCGCCGTGGCGGGCGGAGTGTTAATGCGGCGGGCTGTGTTGGCGGTTCCCGCCAGGGTCAGAATTGCATATTTTGGACCGCCGGCCTGTTGGCGGGTTGGCCGCCGCTTTATCACCGACCGCCAGGGTCAGAATGAGGGCCTCTGTCAGATCTAAGAGCAATGTTTAAAAGGCAGCAACCTGGAGTATGCCTATTTCTTACCCTGTGAAGTTGCTAACGTCTCTGACTGTGTTCTTTATGTTAAGGGTCAAATCAGCTTTAGTGAAAATAGAGTACATCTTGACTTCAGACTCTTGTGAATGTAATTTAAACTTGACATCCACCAAATGGGTTCCTAATCCAGCTCCCTCAGGTGTGCAATATATCACACATTTGAGCTTGCATAATAGATCTCTCCCAAGGAGATTTAAGGGGCTTGAGCCACAAATTACAAGTTGATGGTGATCTCTGATAGTGCCTAGTTTTGCTGGAACAGTAGCTGAAACTTGATTTGTGTGTTGCTGATTTGAAATGTCTAGAACTTGGACCTCTTTTTCAAGAGCGGTAGGTTTTTGACCTCAACTGTCCATACAGTGGTTCCGATATTTATTAAAAGGGCACAGGGCGACCATTAACCTTTCCCTCCACATAAGGGTCACTCTGATTCAATACAGAACTGTGCCAAGTACACAACTCTCCTCCCTTCTGAGGCACCACATTGGGTCTGTTTGAGTGCTAAGAAATTCTAAACATGATGGGGACCTGTGTAGCCTGATTTGGTAATTCCACAAATGATTTACACCAAGGATTGAGGCTCCTATCTGTCGCACCTGTCACTGTAGGGTCTTGTTTTCACCTCTCTGGTGCACGGAACTAGAGGACCAGCCCTTGTCACACTTCCTTTGGACAACAAGGTCCAAATGTCAGTTTGGAAATATTGTGTCCCAGTACCAATATGTTTCCCTCAATTAGAATACACTTATTTCTCAATTTCACTCAGTAAGTTTCACATAATACTAATATCCACATCGAAAATCATCAACAAGTGAATAGCATCCAAATTTAGTCACATGAAGAGAAAGCCTTCTCCAAGTGTTCATTCTTTTATTTGTATTCATCTTTTCAAAATAATCCATCCCTTCAAATAGCAAAGCATTTCCTCTTCCTTAGTGACATGTTCAGGGCTTCATTATGTCAAACAAAATCCCCACTCATCAAAATGGAATCACTTTCAAAGCTCATTGTTCATCTTTTTGTTTCTGTTATTCCAAATCATAACTACAGGTCCCGAACGCTACAGTGTCGTCAATAAGGAGTCCTCCTCATGATACATTGTCCATCTTCACCCACTCCTCGATCTCCACAGTATCTACTAATGCCTTTTTGCGGCATAAGTGAATGCTGTGTAGATCAAGGAGTGGGCGATACAGACCCACAGGACACAAAGAGGGCTTTGGATCCATTATAACCATGTGGTTTTATTGGCAACACAATGATAAAGTAAAGGTGGACAAAGTACCATGAGGAGGACTCCTTATTGACGACATTGTAACATATAGGCCCATATTTATACTTTTTGACGCAAAACTGCGCCAACGCAGTTTTGCGTAAAAAAAAATAGCTCCGGCTGACGCCATTCTGAAGCGCCATGCGGGCGCCGTATTTATTGAATGACGTTAGCCGGCGTTAGCCGCCGGCGCTGTCTGGTGTGCGTTAAAAAAAACGACGTACACCAGGCAACGCCGGCGTAGGGGGAAAATGGCGTATGGGCGTCCACAAATGGTGCAAGTCAGGCTGAGGCAAAAAAATCGCCACAACCCAATTTGCGCCATTTTTTTACGACGCCCATCCCCCATTGAAATGACTCCTGTCTTAGCAAAGACAGGAGTCATGCCCCCTTGCCCAATGGCCATGCCCAGGGGACTTCTGACCCCTGGGCATGGTCATTGGGCATAGTGGCATGTAGGGGGGCACAAATCAGGCCCCCCTATGCCACAAAAAAAAAAAAAAAAAATACTTACCTGGACTTACCTTAATGTCCCTGGGGTGGGTCCCTCCATCCTTGGGTGTCCTCCTGGGGTGGGTAAGGGTGGCAGGGGGTGTCCCTGGGGGCAGGGGAGGGCACCTCTGGGCTCATTCTGAGCCCACAGGTCCCTTAACGCCTGCCCTGACCCAGGCGCTAAAATCCGGCGCTAATGCGGGTTTTTTAGACCCACCCACTCCCGGGCGTCATTTTTGCCCGGGAGTATAAATCCGACGCATATGCATCGGAGTCATTTTTTAAAGACGGGAACGCCTACCTTGCATATCATTAACGCAAGGAAGGTGTTCACGCAAAAAAATGACGCTAACTCCATGAACTTTGGCGCTAGACGCGTCTAACGCCAAAGTATAAATATGGAGTTAGTTTTGCGTCGAATTTGCGTCGAAAAAAACGACGCAAATTCGGCGCAAACGGAGTATAAATATGCCCCATAATGTATAATTGTAGGAGGCTGGCCTGGCTTATAGTGGTTACCTTGTGGTACTTACACCCTGTGCCAGTTCCAGTTATCCCTTATTAGTAGAATAGAGGTGTTTCTAGCAGCTTAGGCTGGTGAAGGTAGCTATGGCAAAGCAGCTTAAGTGAACTAGGAGTCATGCAAAGCTCCTACTATACCACTTATATCATATAGCACAATATCATAAGAAAACACAATACTCAGAGTTACTAAAAATAAAGGTACTTTATTTTTATGACAATATGCCAAAAGTATCTCAGAGAATACCCTCACTTAGGAGGTAAGTAATATACACAAGTTATATGTACACAAACCCAAAACAGGTAAGTATCAGTAAGAAAAGTAGTGCAAACAATGTAGAATCACTATAGGATGCAATAGATGAACATAGGTCTAGGGGCAACACAAACCATATACTCCAAAAGTGGAATGCGAATCACAAATGGACCCCAGACCTATGGGAGCTTGTAGAGGGTCGCTGAGACTGTAAGAAAACAGTCAGGGTGTCCAAGACCCTGAAAAGTAGGAGTAAAGTTACCCTACTACCCCAGAAAGACATAATAATTGTGATAGGGGGATTCTGCAAGAACAACAAGCACCAGCAAAACACTGAAGATGGATTCCTGGACATGAGGACCTGCAAGGCAAGGGGACCAAGTCCAAGAGTTGCGATAGTGTCCGGGGGGGTAGGAGCCCAGGAAACCCTGGATGAAGGTGCAAAAGGGCTGCCTCTGGGTGGAAGAAGCCCAAGATTCTGCAACAACGAAAAGGGCTAGGAACTTCCCCTTTGGATGGAAGATGTCCCACGGTGTGCTGGATGTGGCAGAAGTGTTTCCACGCAGAAATACCGCAAACAAGCCTTGCTAACTACAAGAGTCGCTGTGGAGGTTTGTGGGTGCTTTTGGGGACCAGGAAGGACCAGGATGTCGCCCCTTGGAGGAGGAGACAGAGGAGGCACTCAGCAACTCAGAGAGCCCCCGCAGAAGCAGGCAGCACCCTCAGAAGTACCGGAGCAGGCACTTAGAAGATTGGTGTAACCAGAGTCACAAAAGGAGGGTCCCACGATGTTGGAGTCCAACTCAGAGGGTTGAGCACTTGCAGGACGGAGTGCTGGGGACCCAGGCTAGGCTGTGCACAATGGAATCCTTGGAGAAGTGCTGGAGTAGCTGCAAATCACGCAGTACACAGGTTTGCAGTCTAGCGTGGGGAGGCAAGGACTTACCTCCACCAAACTTCGACTGAAGAATCACTGGACTGTGGGGGTCACTTGGATCTAGCTCCTGTGTTCCAGGGACCATGCTCGTCAGGATGAAAGGGGACCCAGAGGACCAGTGATGCAGTCTTTTGGTGCCTGTGTTAGCAGGGGGAAGATTCAGTCGACACACAGGAGATTTCTTCTTGGCTTCCAGAGCAGGGTGAAGGCAGACAGCCCCCAGAGCATGCACCACCAGGAAACAGTCAAGAAAACCAGCAGGATGAGGCTACAATGTTGCTGGTAGTCGTCTTGCTACTTTGTTGCGGTTTTGCAGGCGTCCTGGAGCAGTCAGCGGTCGATCCTTGGCAGAAGTCAAAGAGGGAAGTGCAGAGGAACTCTGGTGAGCTCTTGCATTTGTTATCTGACGAATACCCCATGGGAGAGACCCTAAATAGCCAGAAAAGGAGGTTTGGCTACCAAGAAAGGAGGATTGGCTACCAAGAGAGGTAAGAGCCTATCAGAGGGGGTCTCTGACGTCACCTGCTGGCACTGGCCACTCGGAGCAGTCCAGTGTGCCCCCAACAGCTCTGAATCCAAGATGGCAGAGGTCTGGGGGACACTGGAGGAGCTCTGGGCACCTCCCCTGGGAGGTACTGGTCAGGGGAGTGGTCACTCCCCTTTCCTTTGTCCAGTTTTGTGCCAGAGCAGGGCTGGGAGATCCCTGAACCGGTGTAGACTGGCTTATGCAGAGATGGGCACCATCTGTGCCCATCAAAGCATTTCCAGAGGCTGGGGGAGGCTACTCTTCCCCAGCCCTTCACACCTATTTCCAAAGGGAGAGGGTGTAACACCCTCTCTCAGAGGAAATCCTTTGTTCTGCCTTCCTGGGCCGGGGCTGCCCAGACCCCAGGAGGGCAGAATCCTGTCTGAGGGGTTGGAAACCCCAGAAAGGCAGTTTGGCAGTACCCGGGTTCTGAGCTAGAGACCTGGGGGATCATGGAATTGTCACCCCCAATACCAGAATGGTATTGGGGTGACAATTCCATGATCTTAGACATGTTACATGGCCATGTTCGGAGTTACCATTGTGACGCTATACATAGGTAGTGACCTATGTATAGTGCACGCGTGCAATGGTGTCCCCGCACTCACAAAGTCTGCGGAAAATGCCCTGAACGATGTGGGGGCACTGTGGCTAGTGCCAGGGTGCCCACACACTAAGTAACTTGGCACCCAACCTTCACTAAGTGAGAGTTAGACATATAGGTGACTTATAAGTTACTTATGTGCAGTGAAAAATGGCTGTGAAATAACGTGGTCGTTATTTCACTCAGGCTGCAGTGGCAGGCCTGTGTAAGAATTGTCTGAGCTCCCTATGGGTGGCAAAAGAAATGCTACAGCCCATAGGGATCTCTTGGAACCGCAATACCCTGGGTACCTAAGTACCATATACAAGGGAATTATATGGGTGTACCAGTGTGCCAATGAGAATTGGTAAATTTAGTCACTAGCCTGCAGTGACAATTTTAGAAAGCAGAGAGAGCATAAACACTGAGGTTCTGGTTAGCAGAGCCTCAGTGATACAGTTAGGCACCACACAGGGAACACATATAGGCCACAAACCTATGAGCACTGTGGTCCTGGCTAGCAGGATCTCAGTGACACATATCAAACACACTGACAACATAGGGTTTTCACTATGAGCACTGAGCCCTGGCTAGCAGGATCCCAGTGAGACAGTAAAAACACCCTGACATATACTCACAAACAGGCCAAAAGTGGGAGTAACAAGGCTTGAAAGAGGCTACCTTCTTACAATAACAGAAACAAAAAGATGGACAATCAGCTTTGAAAGTGATCCCATTTTGCCGAGTTGGGATTTTGTTAGACATAATGAAGCCTTGAAGAAGTCCCGGAGCGGGACGTAACGCATTGGCTATTTGGAGAGATGAAATATTTTTATAGGATTAATACAAATAAAGGCTAAATTATAAATGGACACTTGGAGAAGTCTTTCACTTCATGTGACTGATTAGGACTCTATTTACTTGTTGAGGATTTTTGATTTGGCTATTAGTACTATGTTAAACTTACTGGGTGAAATTGAATTGAATTGAGCATCTATAGAGTGCAAACTGTCACTCCCTGAGGAGTATCCTGGCGCTGTAGTTGAAGTATGCCAAAAACTCAACTGAAGTGCAGTAAAAGTTTTATAGTATCAAAGACCAGCAGAGGGTATGGCAAAATCCAAAAATCCGTGTCTTAAGTTGCTTTCTAAAGCTGATTTCCATGTCTATAAGCCTTATTTGTTGGGGGTAGATTGTTCCAGGCCTTGGACCTAAGGCCGTGAAAGATTTTCCCCCTCTATTTTGTTGTCTAAAAACTATGGTAAATTGAGAAATGTGTTTTATAATTGAGGGGTACATGTTGGGGCTGGTACACAATGCTTTAACTTGATTTGGGAATTGCTGTGTTCTGAGATTAGGCTGGAAATGGGAATTTCAATTTTACATCTGCAAGTGTGTAAAAGGAGCTTGGGACAATCCTGGCTTTGGGTTTTTTTGGGGTTTGTCCGGGGCTTTAATATTAGAGGCACTTCCTCCTGAACCATGAGGTTTGATACTTGAGCATCGATCTGCATCCTCTCAGGGTTAAAGCTACACTCACTTTTCTAGATACTAACCTTGTTACTAATCTGACATGGAGTAACCTTTTTCAAAACACCAGTGTTAATACCATCCATGCTCCCTCATCCTCTTCCATGCCCTGGCACACCTCATCTGTAGGGCATGCAAGTTGAGTCCATTGCTTGTATCTAAACCTAATACTGTGTCAGTCACACTGATACCTCTCACTCCACCACTCTGCGCCAGCTTGGTCTGGGCAATCATTAACTTTTCCTTTAATCCCTTTCGCCTGGCCTCTGGAGTGTCACTACAGTACTTGGCATAGTGTAAGATCTTGTCCAGCGGCTTTCACTGCCAGCATAGGACATTTTGTGTTATCTGTGAGCTGATCTCTGGTGTGAGTCCATACACAAATGGCGTGGGAACCATCCCATGTTTTCACCAAGAGTGATCATTTATGCCACTGCATACACTATATACCTGCATAAGTTGCTCAAAATAAGTGTGGACTGATTCGTTGGGTCCCTGTTGGACTCTGAAAATTGTGGACCAATCCATTTTCTTCCAGGGGCACTCTAAGGTGGACAATACTTGCATTGTATATGGCTTTCACAATAGGGAATGGGGTGTTTATGTTTGCTACGTTTGGGGGTTCTTGGGTTGGCCAGTCTATGGGTCTCTCACATTCTGCCCACAAGCGCTTCAGGACTGCCACTTTGACCAACTTATCCAAGTCTTTCCATAACACCTTTGAAATGGTTACAGTTTTGGTCCATTTCTGTATGTAATTTGTTGAGATTTTTCTTTAATTTAGGGAGAGTATTTGTGAAGTGGAACAGATCTGCTTGAGACCATGGAACATGCACATAAGCTCCTCCCTGAACTTCTCTCAATGGGTATTCCTTTCCTGTCTCTTCTGGCTCTTTTTCCTCTATTGTTTCCGTCTCACCTTCAACTTTTCTTTCTTTGACCATTGCTCCCTGACCTTTCCAAATCACTCTGATGCATTCGGTCAACTCCATCACATTTGTCCGTAAGCCATTTAGTTCAGTTCATACTCACACTCTTCCGCTGTCTCCATCTTTGCATAAGCTTCCCATGCCACCCTAGCAGCTTCTTTGCTCAAGTAGGTCAATTCACTCTCGGTGTAGTGTCCCAAAAAGTTGAATTACACATTGCCCTTGGTAATCTCTTTAAGTTTGGCTTTCATTTGCGCAACATTTATCATCTATGGGGTGATCCATTGGGGAATGGGGTTGCCCCCGGTACTGTGACCTGTACTGGTGTTCCAATCATTCCTCCTGTCAGATGTCTGGGGTCAGGGACGCAAAGAGTTCTTGCAGCTAACTGAATGTTTGGGGTTGGGCTGAACTTGGGGAGTACTTGTAGCTATAGAGTTTAACAGAAGGCTCATATTGATTCCGGTTTGGGTTGGGATTTGAGGGGTACTTTAGGCTGGTCTGTAAACTTCCTGCCTTTGTGTAACCCAGGGGTGCACTTGTCTCTGTGGAGCTCAATGCTGTAGATGTGTTCTCCCGAGGGGGCTTTGGATCATGTTTCCTGCTGGTGCTCACACAACAGTAGACACTCGACTTGCTGGAGTTTGTCCTGACAAATGTGCTCACATCTTTGCACTAAGGAATAAACAGTCTGTCTAAATTACTACAACCTCATAGAAGCAAAGTTACATCCTTAACTTGGTGTGACTGATAGCACTTGACAGTACAGCTCACCTTAGCAGACAATAAAACTACCGTAAAATCTCCAACTTATACCTATGGTACCATTTAGCTGTAACAAGCACTTTTTATGCAGCACGGTCCTTAAAAATAAAAAAATTAAATATAGAGAGACAATGACTACCATTCCTATAAACCTGACAATAAAAGCCACATAGTAGTTTGATTCATAGTCCATCCACTGCATCTAAATATTCACACTACAAATCCCCAAATGCCCTGCTTCTATTCCTCAGTCTTCGTTGCACACACAGGGATCCCTTTTGATACTCACATTGTCATCTTTGAGTTACCACATCAGCCACCTCTTCTTCTCAGAACAGCCACTGGTCAGCATCGAGATGCAGTCTAGGTCAATTTTGAATCTCAGGGAACATCGCCTACACCACACAGGTACAGTCTCGGTTCTGGGACCAATTTAACTATACAGGTCCAGTCAGTATTTGATGGACCCAGTCAGAAATATCAGCTTTGCTACTAGATCTGTCAAAGCACTAGCCGTCTCCCTAATTTGTTTTTCTGAGCGCATTGGCATCAGATAAGGCACAGTGTAGTCCCTTTCAGACTTTGGTGCTCCCCGCTGGAACGTCTCCCTTACGCTTTAAAATGTTGAGGTACAGAAGGCAAGATTAAAGCATTTCAGTTCGAGACCAACAGACAAGAATCTTGGTTTAAAGATTTACTCAAATAATTGAAGTACAGAAATGCATAAACTGGGCCATCAAATGATGTGGTCAATAAGCAATACAAATCAATAAAATCTACAGCGAAGAACTCAGACACTTTTATAGTGCTGTAGACAAAAGCCTCATTGTAGGAGACTGGCCCTCTATGTAGTGTACAAAACAAGGTACACTGTGTAGGGGGTCCAGGCAACCACACGTTGGTTTCCAGAGGCAAAAACTAGATCACCCAATGCTCTAATTTTTGAGGTAGCTTGATCAAGCAGTTAGGCTATTCTTGGAAAGGTGCAAAGTATTTGTTGTACTCACAGTATCAATCATGTATCTCACACATTCAAAGGAATAACTCTAGACCAGTTTATAACAATACTTTAGGTTTTTATATACATTTTAAGACCAAGATTATCAAAATTGGTTAAGTAGTTTTTGAGTAATGAATTTTTGAGGTTTTAATAAACGCAGTCTTTCTGTGCGTAATTACGCATCATAGGACTCAATGGGCAGTCACTTTAAAAAGGCATATAAAATCTCACGTTTATGTTACCAGGTTCTGCTTTTGCAGGTTGATCGTCGGTGAGCACACTGTGCCAGCTGGGGAGGCTTGGGTGGCTCTCGGTTCTGACAGGAGCAGCATTGGAAAGTCTCTTGGAGCAGGTACAGGGCCACTCAGGGGGTCCACTTGGAAAAGGGTGGTTCTTGCAATTTTAAAGGTGGTACCTTGGGGGTCCTCTTGTGGCGTCGAGGTCGCAAGGGGTGTGGGACCCTGGGGGAACAGATGGTTCCTTGTTGCAGGGTGCTGGGCGGCCGGATGCAGGGCGAGTTGTTGTTCCAGGAGCTGTGTGCAACGGAGTCCCTTGGAGCTGGAGGTAGGTCTCTTTGAGGGCGGCTTACAGGACTACAAGGGCAATCTGATGGGAGGTCTGGGGTGTTCCTGAAGTCCCTCAAGTGGGGCTTTCTCCCGATCCTTTTTCAGCTCTGTGGGAGCTGGTTTCCTGGGGGTCCAATGTCACCTGACCAATGCCTAGGATATTGGTACGGTATGGCCACCAAAGAGTGCAGTGCCACCAAACTTGGCACACTAGCAGGGTTTATCCCGATGGTTGTTGGTGTGTTGGTGGGTCAGGCTGTGACTTCTGGTTCAGGAGATATTGGCCAGCGGGTGAAGTGACCCTCACTGGGTTGCTGGTTCTTTGTGAGTTGCAGAGTTGTACCTCCACTCAGAAGGGAGATCTTGAGTGATTTGTGAAGCCTGGAGGTCCTGTGGGTTTCTTGAGGTCAGTCCAGTGTCCAGCTCCAGGGCAGCGGCGATTGTCGGGTCCTGGTTGCAGCAGGCAGGGTTTGGTGCCTTTTCTTGATGCAGCAGGTCCACAGTCCTCTTGCTTCAGATCTTCTTTGGTGCTGGTCTTCTTTGTCCTTTCAATTCTAAAATCTTGGTCAAGGGATGCCCAATAAATACTGAATTAAGTGGGTATTGTAGGGGAACCTGCTAGTGTCCAATGGGACACTTACCTTTGGGTGGCTAAGCCCCAAACCTAATTGGCTACTTTCCCTCCATTCAAGATGAAGGAAACTGAAAAAGAGGGTCCACCTCTCAGGCAATACCGTAGGGGTGGTACATGCCAGGTGAGGCCACCCCTCCTACCCTTTGTTAGGTTTCCTGCGTTTGCTTCTGCCAAAAGTGGGGGTTTACAAAGTGGGATGCCAGCTCCTGCTAGCAGCAGGCTTAGGGGTCGACTTTCAAGGGTGGGTAGCCCTTTGAAGCTCACCACTAGGACAGTGCACATTCCTGAGAGAGGGGTGTGTTAGCTCCTCCACCCAGGAAGGGCACTGTCTTACAAAGCGGAGAGGCAGGGCTGTCCCCCAGGGTTTGTATATTGGCTGTCTGGAGATGGCACCTGGATAGAACCAGTCAGCATCCATGCCAGGATAGTTAGCTTTTGCAGGGTGCACCTCTAAGGTGGCCCCTGGGTACATTTAGGGATAAAACCAAGACTGGCACGAGTTTGGATTTTTCATTCTGAGTTGTTTTATACCAAACAACCCAGAGTTCAGAGTGGCCATCATGTAGCTGGGAAATTCGTGTTGCCCAGTGTCCAGCAAATGTATTAAAATTGCTGCTCTGTTCACTCACTATGTCACAGGTTTAGCAAGGACACAGTGGGGGCATATTGCTCATGCAGATATGCCCTCATATATAATATAGAGCACCATGCCTTAGGCCTGTAAGGCCTGTCAGAGGGGTGCCTTACCCATAGTACAAGCAGTGTATGGTGGACAGGCACACAGGCAGTGTGCCATGTCAGATCTGTATTTTAGGTTTTGCACCAGAACACTCAGTCTCAATGGCCGGGCTAGGTGCATCTAGATGCATGGTCCAAGAGGGTGGCACAATCAGAGCTTCTGTCCTCAGGGGTCTATCCATAGTACCCCATGCCCTGGGTACATAGGTACCCACTTATTAGGGACTTATAGTGGTAGTTAAGGGTGTATCCAATTGTGCTAACACATCACAACAGATTTAGGGAAGGAGCTCTGGCCCAGGGAACCTGGTTAGCAGAGGCCCTGGGCACTACAATTTCTAGAACACATCTACACCAGGCAGTAAGTTGGGGGATAACCATATCAAAAAGAGGCCCTCTATCACACTCATATATTTACAAAATCAATACATGATTCACATGCTCTTAAGCAATTGAAATCAAGCATAAAAACAACAGTGGCAATGAAATACATTCGAAGGGTTTCTCACCATTCTACTACATGGAGTTCTGGTGTAAACAACATCTGTTCTGAGCACATGAAATGTTACATGGCATGTTGCTCAGTCTGGTATAGTCGCTCTGTCCTTGGGAAAGTACACTCTGTTTAGTTAGCTCCGAAAAATCAATTTCTCATCAAGTGAAACCTATCCATTCTTTATTATAGCAAATAATTATTCAGTAACTTGAGTCATTTGTTAGAATGCATCTTCACAGAAAAGATAGACGGCAAGGCCTAAGTTCTCTTACATTTAGCTAAAGCCTGAATTATTACACTTAAGCTTTGAGTTTTGAACATCTACTCCCACGGTAGTTTTACTGCAATCAGTGACGTAACATTAGCCCCCACATCCTCATGTGGTGCGGGGGCACCGGAGCTCCAGGGGGCCCTCTCAGCACAATACATTGACTGGGTCTGAGGAAGCAGGGGTTCTCTGTGTACTTTGTAAGGGGGCCCCCTCAAGTTTCATTACGCCATTGGCGGCAATACAAATGCACAAGATGAATGAACTCAGGGTGACATCCCTGCAAGCACTTCCTGACTGTCCCCAGAAGCACTACCCCAAGGCTCCGGTCTTGAATCCTCAAAGAATATCAGTCGTAAATCTGCATACAGTTATATCGAGAGTCATCACATCACAGTCAGTACATTGGGAGAACCTTAACATCATGACTTTGCAAGTTAAGATGGTAAGTTTAATTGTTAACAAATACACAAACACACACAAAAATGTATATATATAGATATGTAAATTAAATGTATTACTTTACTATTTATTATTTCATTTATTTAAATATATGTATAAAAATATGCACACATATCATTTAGTTACCCTTATAAAATGCGCATCCCTGAACCCTAAAACCCCCGAACTAACCCTGTACGTTACCATTCCCTGAACCCTAACAAACCCTTACTATCGTTATACACTACCTTTCCTGAAGCCTACCTACTTATGACCCTAAAAGATTTATACAATTTTAAAAAATGAAAACTAAGCAACCATATGTTAAATTGAAATTGTAACATATTTAAACAGATTGATATACCAATTTGAGATAATCCTACTGTAATACTTACCTTAAATTTGCTTATTTAATATATGCATTATTAAACTAAAATTAATTTTAAATGAATTTATTTTACCTTTGATTTAAGTAAACATTTATATGAAAATATACGCATACACATATATTTATGTATGTGTATACATGCACAGAAATAAATTCATATTCATAATAACGTATATATTCAGACACATACATATATATATATATATATATATATATATATATATATATATATATACGCACATTGTTACTTAAGATAATAAAAAGTAACTTACCTACACAGTAAGGACCTGTGATGTAAAAGACTGAACATTTATTAGCTATGTTAAAGCGTCCAGTTTACTGACTTGTTTAGAACCATCACATAACACTATGCCAGGGATGTGGAATTCCTATTGCCCGACGGGCAACAAGTTTTTATGTTTACTTTGTCCTTGGGACAAGTAGGCCCAACCCCCTGCAGCACAAACCCTTTGGCTGCCTGTTTACAGAAAGTTGAACTCTCTGCAGTTGAGGTAATGTGTTTCCAAAAGATAATGCTGTTCGAACTTGTATTTATGGTTCATTATTTGAAAGCCTTCATTATTAGGGTGCGTGCTGTAAATAAATGTTTTAAGGTCACACTTCACTACTGACGTTGGTTCCAGTACAAAAAAAAAAACGTGTACACACATGTTTGAAAAGTTTAGGCTAAGAGGCTAAGTATAATGCTCCCAGAATGCTCTCTGATTATATGCAAATGAAGTGTCATTTAGTAAAATATGTTGATGCATGCTAGTATTTCCCAAAAATATTTCTAATGGAAAATCAGTGTAACCATTTTCAACACGATTATGGGAAGCATGAAAATAAACAAACACTGACAAAGCCAACTGATCTGACATACTTTTATAAGTCTTTTAGTTTCATCAATGCGTGTCTTGTTTTGACATGACTTTTGTAACACTTTATTGTTGTGGGAGCTACCAGGCCCTCAACATTGTAACAAACATTGGCAAAACCCCCCCAAAAAGTTTTTGAACTCTTAAAGCACACGTTGCCACCAGCGGCATAACAAAGGCCCCGCAGCCGCCCTCCAGGGGGCCCCGTCAGCACAGCACCTGCCCTGAGTGAGTCTGGAGAGGAGGCTCCTCCATGTTCTTTGCAAAGGGGCACCCTCCAGTTTCGTTACGTCACTGATTGCCACTGTAGTTCCGGACACTGAACAAAACTACTTTGTGTGGCAATATGCTCCTTGTGGAAGAGCAGAATGCGATCACTCACAGTAAAGACAGCCGAAAGAGAGAGAAATAGAAGTTTAATAAAAACAACATTTCTTTGTTAACACCGGACCTAATTAGGGACCAAGACCCACATGTAGGTAGCTTTTTGCATGTCGCAAACAGCGACTTTCGCTGTTTGCGACGTGCAAAAAGCACATTGCGAGGCACAAACCCAGTTTTGCGATTCAGTAACCTGGTTACCGAATCACAAAACGGGTTTGCGACTCGCAATTAGTAAGGGGTGTTCCCTTCCTAATTGCAACTCGCAGTGCAATGTAGGATTGTTTTGTGACCGCGAACGCGGGCGCAAACCAATCGCAGTTTGCACCCATTTCAAATGGGTGCTAACACTTTCGCAAAAGGGAAGGGATCCCCATGGGACCCCTTCCCCATTGTGAATGTCACTGTAAACATTTTTTCAGAGCAGGCAGTGGTCCTGCGGACCACTGCCTGCTCTGAAAAAATGAAACGAAAACGTTTCATTTTTCGTTTTTGTTATGCATCTCGTTTTCCTTTAAGGAAAACTGGCTGCATTACAAAAAAAACCCCAAAAAACTGCTTTATTGAAAAGCAGTCACAGACATGGTGGTCTGCTGTCTCCAGCAGGCCACCATTCGTGAGGGGGTCGCAAATTGCGACCCACCTCATGATTATTCATGATGTGGGCATTTGCGAAGCCCTTGCGAATCACAGATGGTGTCAAGGACACCATCCTACATTCGGATTTGCGACTCGCAATTTGCAGGTCACAAATCTGAACCTACCTACTTGTGGCCCCAAATTCTTAAAGAAAGTCACAAAAGTGCACCCATGGTATATGTCGTACCCCTATAAAATATTTGTGAACTGTATTTTAGCGTGGGTAAATACGATGTGTAGATGTGCTCATGTGAAAATCTATTGAGCATTTGCAAGTTCATTTTCCCTCCAGCCACTTTCTTCCCAACCCTGGAAGAAGTTCTAATTCTGCCATTGTCAGAAGTAAATGTCCAACCTTTCTTATTATGGGAAAATATTAGAGAGAAGCTGGTAAAAATCTTTAAAACATGCAGGTTAGTAGGTTTGCAGACTCAAAGGTATTCCAGCCCTGGAACTATTGCTTACTGCTTCCTCCAGCCCCAGTATGCAGATCTGCAGAAAGGTGGCAAAATAAGGAAATTGCTACAGTAGGGATTGAAACTCCAAGTATTCAAGCCCCACTATGGTAGTAGCCCTGGCATAATCAGAGAGGCTATTAATTGCTGCCATAATTTGTCGCCACACCACATGGCACCAAAGGGACAAGTAGATCTTTTTACAGGACAAGTAGATTTGAGAAGCAACCTGTCCCCTGGACAAGTAGATATTTTAATAAATTCCACACCCCTGCACTATGCAATATCAAGGATGTCAAGAAAGAATAATAAATGGAAATGGGAAAGAGGAAGAGGAAGGAGGAAAGATAAATGCAGTGGACAAGTAGAATAAAACGTGCCCCCTTCCAAAAGGAAAAGACAAAAGAAAAGGATACATTTTAAATAACAATCATAACCATAAAAACACAACAAGAAGCCCAGCACAGTAAGCTAAAGATGGCAACAGACCTGGCTAGGCATGTGCATCTCTCCACAAAGGCTTCCTAATATTTGCAAACTATTTCACACATTGTAAACTTCGTACTTGTATAGCACACTACTCACCCGTTAGGGTCTCAAGGTGCTGTACGCATACTGCTGTGGAACCCCTGCTGACTTTTCCCTGTGAGGTGCCCACTCCTGGGCAACCTCCAAGGTGAAGCCAGGCATCCCAGCGCTGTTGGGGCCATTGTGGAGATTAAGCAAGCTATTGCCCAGAGTTACAGAGTGGGACCCATGAATTAGATTAGGCACCGATGCGAGAATTATCGGGTCTGAGGAAATTGAGCTCAAGACCCGCTGAGGAGAGAATTGAACCCTGGTCCCGGGCCAGATACTGCATCAGGGTCTGCCGCTCTAACCACTGAGCCACACTTCTCTCATTCTTCAGCTATAATGTCAACTGTGCTCACTCCTTTATCCTCCATTAGTTTACTCCTGAGTACTGAGAGCAAGAGTTGAGCACACTCATTTTGTGAATACATCAGGATAAACAGCTCCATTGTTCGCAAATATAGTATTGGGTGTAATATCAACTGACACATACTGAGCAAACCAAAAAGTGATGGGCAAAAACCTTGCATTAATCTCAGCCAATGGTAAAACAAGAACCAGCCTTGTGCGAATCAGGCTTAGTCTGGATCCATGATGGAACATCTCATGCATATATCACGCATGCCTTTACAACGCGGTCTCTACAAGGACCGTGTCTTTACCACGCATGCCTTTACCATGCATGCCTTTACAACAAATTTTGTTGTAAAAGCATGTTGGGTAAAGGAACATGTGTGGTAAATTCTCCCCTGCCCCCTACACCTGACACCATACTCCACCAGCCCAAACCCTTAACACTGCCCCTTCCACCCCCAGCCCTGAGCCCTAACCCCTTCCCCACCCTGTCGTAACACATACCCCACCCTGTCCTAAAAACTTCCCCGAACCTCCACCCTAAACCCTACCCTGTGCTAAAAACTACCCTACCCCCTGCCCTAAACCCTAAAACCTACCCTGCCCTGTCCTAAGAACTATCCTGCCCACTCCACCCCATCCTAAACCCTAAAAGCTACCTGCCCTGTTCTAAAACCTACCCCGACCTAAACCGTAAAACCTATCCTGTCCTAAAAACTACTCCTCTCCTAAAAGCTACCCTGACCCACCGCCATGAAACCTAAAACCTACCCCACCCTGTCCTAAAAACTACCCTGACCCCGCGCCCTAAACCCTAAAAGCTACCCTGCCCTGTCCTAAAACCTAACCCGCCCTGTCCTAAAAATGACCCTACCCCACCCTAAAACCTACCCTGTCCTAATACCTACCCTGACATGTCCTAAAAACTACCCAGACCCCCACCTCCGCCTCAACCCTAAAACCTACCCTGTCCTAAAAAGTACCCCAATCCCCCACCCTAAAACAAACCCTGCCCTGTCCCAAAAACTACCCTGACCCCCGTCCCACCCTAAACCCTAAAAGCTACCCTGCTTTGTCCTAAAAACTACCCCAACCTGTCCTAAAAACTATCCCAACCCCCCACCCTGAACACTAAAGCCTATCCACCCTGTCTTAAAAACTCCCCAACTCCCCCTGCCTTCGCCCTAAACCCTAAAAGCTGCCCTGTCCTAAAACCTACCCCGCCCTGTCCTAAAAACTACCTGACCCCTCACTCATGTCCTAAACTAAAAAATCCTACCCTGTCCTAAAACCTACCCTGCCCTGTTCTAAAAACTACCACCACCCCCCCCACCCCGCCCTAAACCATAAAACCTACCCTATCCCAAAAAACGACCCCACCCTGTCCTAAAAACTACCCCACCCTAAAACATACCCTGACCTGTCCTAAAAACTACTCCGACCCCCTGACCTAAAACCTACCCTGTGCTAACAACTAACACACCCTGTCCTAAAAATTACCCCAACCCTTTGCCCCCACCCTGGACACTAAAACGTACCCCACACTGTCCTAAAAACTACCCCAACCCCCCGCATTCGCCCTAACCCCTAAAAGCTATCCTGCCCTAAATCTTACCCTGCCCTATCCTAAGAAATAACCAACCCCCGCCCTTAAACCTAACCTGTCCTAAAACCCTGCCCTGTCCTAAAGACTACCCGACCACTGTCCCTAATCCTAAAACCTACCCTGCCCTATGCTAAAAACGACCCCGCCCTAAATCCTAAAAGCTACCCTACCCTGTCCTAAAACCTACCCCGCTCTGTCCTAAAATCTAACCCAACCCCCACCCCACCCCACCCTAAACCCTAAAAAATGCCCACCCTGTCCTAAGACCTAGCCTGACCCCCCCACCCTAGACCCTAAAACATACCCTTCCCTGTCTTAAAAACTAACCCGCCCACCCTAAACCCTGAAAGCTACCCTGCCCTAAACCCTAAAACCTACCCTGTCCCAAAAACCACCTGGACCGCCTGCCCCCACCCTGAACACTAAAACCTATCCAACCCTGTCCTGAAAACTACACTGACCCTACGCATTCACACTAAACCCTAAAACCTACCCTGCCCTATCCTAAAAACTACCCTGGTCCCCCAGCTCTAAACCCTAAAACCTACCCTGCCCTAAAACCCGCTCTAACCTAAAAACTACCCTCACCCCTCACCCCACCCTAAAACCTACCCTGCCCTATCCTAAAAACGACCCCACCCTAAATCCTGAAAGCTACCCTGCCCTAAATCCTAAAAGCTAACCTGACCTGTCCTAAAACCTATCCCACCCTGTCCTAAAAACTATTCTGACCCCCCACCCTAAAACCTATCCTGTCCTAGAAACTAACTTGACCCCCCACCCTGAACCCTAAAATCCATCCCACCTTGCCCTAAAAACTACCACGACCCCCCGGCCCTATCCTGAAAACTTTCACCCCCAACTCGGCCCCACTTACCTCTCTCCCCTCTGGTCGCTGCTCCTTCCTGTTCTGCCCGGACCGCTCTCTCTGCCGATGAGTGGTAATGGCAGCGGGGTCCATGCGTAGCATTGCATTGACTGCGTTGTTAGTGATGTTTGACCTTAGTCCTACTCCAAGAGAAACAATCCATCTGAGGGAGACCTGGCTTATAGGCATGTCTCCTAGTTATGCCTCTCTTGGGTAGGTACACCATTTTTTGCTACCCAGGTTTACTGCCTTTAGTAAATATGGGTTTGCATCCAGTAGCGGCTCGCGGCGCAGATGGGGCACGGAGGGGGGGAATAAAAGTTAAATTAATTAAGAAAAAAACACTTACCCCCTCTCTATCGTGCTACCCTGCTCTGCTCCTCAGTCTTCTTGCTGCAGGCACAGGCTCCCAGTCTGCCCTGTGGCCACTCCTGACTCTGCTCAAAGCAGAGTCAGGATTGTCTGGGAGCACCCAGCCAGGGCGCTCCCAGGCAGACTGGGAGCCCTTGCAGGCTCTCTACAGCCTGACCACTGTGTTGGTGGGCTGGAGAGAGCCTACTGCGCATGTGTATTTGGCCAGCTGAAGTCAGCCGGCCAATCACACATGCGCTCTGAGGGGGATTGCTGAGCACTCCCCCTCACTGCTCGTCACCCCCGTGACCCCGCCGCTTTCAAAGAAAACCATAATAAACATAGTTTATTATGGTTTTCATAGTTTATTATGGTTTCTTTGAAAGGTTTTGCAGCTGCCACTGCTGGCGGGGGGGGCTACACTCCTCCACCCTAATGGAGGAGCCACCCCTGTTTGCATCTTAATACATGGGTGGGTGCATGGGAACACCCATATTGCACGTATGTCATGCCTATCCAACTCAGGGTAATGCAAGGCAGTAGAAAGTGCCTCGTTGTGATACTCTGCAGCTGAAAAGAGTGACACACAAATCTCAATTTCAGTGGCTTTGTAAATGTCATTTCACCATGTGCATTTCCTTGGGTGACTCCAGGACAGTAAACCTGGGTCCAAATGAACGCATGTAGTAGTAGAATACATGGCTAGACAAGAAATTACACGTGCATCACAGTTGTATAATCCTTGGATGACACACAAAATAACAGAGGACCTTGAATTACAAGGCGCAGGAGAAGATTATGCTCAATTTAGAATTTTTGTCATTACATTTTTGCGGGGTGGTTACTAGTTTAGAACATATGTATGTGTCGCAGAAAAGAGCACTTTCAATATTGCTCGTGTATGGGTGATGCCAAGCTTGCAGTCCTATTGTTTGAATGACACGAAGTTTCACGTACATAGCAGTCGTATAGTTCTTGAAAGTGTTCTGGGGGGGGGGGCATGTGTTACATTCCCCTAACAAATGTATCTTGTGATGAATAGAGTACAGTGGTTTTTAGTCTGGCATTTTGAGGTGTCTGTCGGATTTCACCCTGAATTCTACACACACAAACAAACAAAAAACAAAAAACGCACACACACTCTCTCCCTCACTCCTTTTTGGGAATACTTAAAAAATACTGCTTACTTCACAAAATAACGTGCTTTCTCTCACTTAGTGCCCCTACCAATCTGCATTATCTCTCTTTACGCTGCACCTAAGCCCCTCTTGTTCGCAATGCTTGCCTAATGTATTTCAACATAATGTGCCAGCGTGATTGTTGGGAAATCTGAAGCTCTCACCCTCCCAGTCTTACTGACCAAGTTATGCCCCTGAATATGACTTGGCTTGAATTTAGAGGAAGGTGCTGATGTAACAGAAGCTTATAGTCAACACGAATTTGGTATACAGAAATTATAAGTATTGACGCATAATTGAAAAGAATGCTGATAATAATCCTAAAATAAACTGTAAGGCAGAATGCAACTTTTTTGGCCAGGCACCGAGGACTGAAGGGGTGTCAAGATAGGCTTCTTGATATTTTAGGCTTTTTGACCAGATGTAGCAGAGGAGGCGTATTTGAACAATTCATATTTGGATGTTGACGATTCACATAAATGGGCCCAGAGATCAACGATGCTAATGCGACTCTGTGTTTGGAAAGACATAAGTGTTCTAATGAAACTAGATTCCAAATGTACATAGTTAGCTTGTAAGGGGGGTGGTGCTTCCTGTAAAGAAACGTTGTTTGGGGAATATCTTGTGAGGCTATGTGGGGACTTTTAATTCTATTCAAAAAGTCCAGGAGGACCTGAGGAACGTATTGAGAGCTAGAGCTTTTTGAATGGCCTGAAGAATGTGAGGTCAGTTTTCCGGTTGAGGGTAAGGTATCACACATGCTTTCTTTGTACACGCTTACAGACCCTTTTATGGACAACAGAGATCAATCAGATTTTATTCTCAATGTCAGCAAAATAGTTGTGCCCGAAGAGAGAGAAAAGCAAAAGGAACACCAGGTATGTCTAAATAGAGACCTTTTTTCTGCTCCAATAAAACTGGGTGTCAGCCAAGCCCAATTTGTAGAGAGATGGAACGAGATAACGAGGGATGCATGGGGTTTGGGATCTGTTCACGGATTCAGAACATGGCTTGTAGATCAATCTTTTTATTTCAGAAAACAAAAATTCTGAGATTCGTAGTAGAAGTCGAAAGTATGGTCTACCAGGAAGTAGAGGCCTCATTTCAGAAAGGCACAATTGAGCTGATAAAGGATACATTAGAGTTTTTTTCAGTAATAACTTATTTGTGGAAAAGAAGGACAAGGGTAGGAGACCAGTGTTAAATCTCAGAGCTTTAAACGATGGGGTAGTATACAGTCATATTAAGATGAGAAGAGAATCCATCTATTAAGGTATATTTTGAGGACAGACAACTGGTTAACAAGGTTGGATTTAAAAAATGCTTACTTGAATGTAAAAGTATGTCAGAAACTCAGGGACTGAGGTTTAAGTGTCTCCTTTGTAGTTTAATGTCAGCCCCTTTGTGTTTTATGAAAGTGATGAGGCCATAAGTAGATTGGTTGAGTGCAAAATAAGTTTGTCTGATTGTTTATTTAGATGATATTGATATTATGGCAATATCAAAACAGCAGTCAGAAGAACATGTAGAGTTAGCGGTTAGCCTCATAGAGGATGTAGGGTTTGTTGTAAACATGGACAAGTTGAGCTTTTTTCCAAGACAGGACATGAAACTTTTTGGATATGGACCTTGACTTGTGTGTTGAGCATACCATTGGAGAAAATGAAAAAGATTTGCAGGGAGATCAAGTGAGTAAGGTCAGAAAAGAGTACTAGTTAGCACGACTCGTGGGCATGTCGTCGGCAAATATTTCAGCCATTTTTCAAGTGCCTCTCCACAAGACAGCATTTCAATGGTTAAATGTTTTTATTTGAGAATGGGGTTGAAATAGTCTCAAGAGATAGACCTGAATCAGGAGACTTTAGTGGAGTTGGACTGGTGGTTAGAGAATATGGAGTCTTGAAACTGAAAAGCCATTTTTGGAGACTCACCAGCGATAGTTATAGAATTGGATGCTGGCATGGAGAGCTGGGGAGCAAGATGTGGAACTTGGACAACAGGGAGAAATGGTTGGAGTCAGAAAGAAAGATACCTAAAAGCTGTCTGAAGCTTTTCTAAGAATCATTTGCTATGCAACACTTAGCAAAGGATCAGGTGAATTATTGCATTTGACTAAAGGTGGACACTGCTTCAGCCGTAAGGTTTATGAGCAAGCTGGGGCTGCCACGTTCAAAGATGATGGCAAATCTAACACAGGAATTCTGGGAGTGCTGTTTGGAAAGGAAAATTATGGTTCAAGCACAGCATTTTTCAGGGATAAAGAATGTAGTGGCAGATTGGAATTTAGGATTTTTGAGGGAATCAAACAATTGGATATGGAACCTAGACACATTTCTGATAATAGGCAAGACGTGGAGGCCATTCTGTGTGGACCTGCTTGGGAACAGGCTGACTGCTCAAGTACCAGTATTTTTTCAGTTGGATGCCAGATCCAGAGGCAAAGGGAGTGGACACATTCCTACAGTCTTGGGGAAAAAACAATCCTGTATGCTTTTCTGCCATTATTCTCAGTGTTGTTTAAAGCGTGGAGAAAGAGAGAGAGAGAGAGTATAGGGTTGGTAGCACTGTTTTGGCAAAGTCAGGCTTAGTTTCCAGACCTAATGAGTTTGTTAGTGGAAGATCCAGTGGTGTTTCTGCATGTTCCAGATATTTGTTGGGGCTTAAGAAGTCATTGGCATGAAGTGGTGTTGAACGGTCAGATACAGCTCATGGCATGGAGGATTTCACTGAAGTGTAGCAGATGTCAGGACTACCTGCGTAGGCTTCCGAAATCATCAAGGGTTCACGAGTGCCTAATAAAAGAAAAAGCTTATAGATGGTCCTGGAAATGATTGGTATGTTGGTGTTATGACAGGGATTTGGATCCCATTTCAGCACCTGGGGGTCAGATTATAAACTACTTAACAGAAAATTTTGAAAGAGGGATATTGTACAGCACAGTGAATTTCATCAGATCTGCTATTACAGCAGGTCACCTTTTCCAGGATGTGACACTAACTGAACTAAATGCTCTTGTTAATAGACTTAGTAGAAGTCTATGCTTGGAAAAGGCAGCAGTGGCTAATACTGCTCATTATGCGAATATAGAGAAATGGGGTAGGAATGGGGGTCTGGCTTCCTTAGCATTGTCAGTGCAATTAGGGGTTACTTTGTTTAATTTTATTTAGATGCATCTCAGCGGTTTAAGTATCTTCTAGATGTTACTATCCAGAGTCTGTTTCTACATTCAGAAAAGAACAAAAATAATGTTAGAGATAATTTTGTATCCAATTTTAAATAGGGACCAAAACATGTATGTGGTTAAATGTTTGAAAGAGAATTAGTACAGGACTGGGAACCTGAGAAGTACAGGAGAGTCAACTAATGATTTCTTTAAGATACCCTCATCATGCAGTTTTAACACCCACTTCAGCTAGAAGGTTGAAGAGGATTCATGAGTAGATATTGCTCTGTATGGGGCACATTTTACTGGAGGTGCTATGGCAAGCAAAGCAATTTTGAGTAGTGGAAAATTGAATGACATGTTGAAGTCAGTGGTCTGGGCTGGTTATTCAATATTTAAGATTTTTTTAAACCAATAAAATCTTAAAATAGTGATGTGGAAAATGTTATAGCAAAGCTTTAAAAATTCCTTAATAGTGGCCTCTGTATCTTATCATGAAATGTAGATTTTCCACAGCACAGTACAGCTGCAAAAAAAACATGGTTTTATTAAAGTTCCGAAGGCTAATATTATTCCTCCCAAATCTTTTCTGTCCTGTAATATTTTCTCTTGCCCATTTGTGTCTTGGTCTCTAGGACAAGCATGAGGAACAGATTTTTCGATGTGGAGAACTCTTTGTTCTCAAGTAGCAGAGGATTTTGTGATAAGACAGATGAAATCTGAAAGTTCAGTCGAACATTCGTATATCATAGTAAAAAGGAGGAAAATGGCTGCGGGCTCTGTGATATTTTATTGATTCTAGAAAGGATATGTTAAAGTTCTGAATTGTTTCCTTGTTGCTGTTGTGTGAGTTGCATTAAAAGAGGATCACATAATATTAGCCTCCGCAAGTTGAAAGAAAATCATGATTTTCTTCCCACCTGGGCTGTGGAAAATCAGCAATAATACTGAACGTCAATTGAAGTAAAATGAATGCCAAGGCCCAAAAATACTTGGAGAATCAGACCAGAATATACTGCCTCAAAGCTGGATATTTCCATAACCAAGCCTTCAGAGACATAATGCAGAGGAGTAGTGTGGCACAGATGTAAATGAAGACTTACAGTAAACTAACCTCCTAGCAGCAAATCACTAAAAGGCATTGTACTTACAGCATTTAAAGGACCTCAAGGGCCCCTGCAAATGTGGGTCGACTGCACTGAAATGCAGACAGTTATAGGTGCTGGTAGGTAAATGTTGACCCTAGGCATTATGCAAGCCATCTGTATGTATCGTTAAAGAGTGAGGAGATGCAGTGCATTTTTGGGGACCAGGACGTAGTTTTTATCACCAGACTTCAGTACGCTGTGAAGGGTTGCCTGTGTTTGTACAGTTAGCAGAAGCCACTGTGAGCTTACTGCAGAGGAATGCAGGGATGTGGAATTCCTATCGCCCGACACCCGGGACATCTTGTTTGGGGTCAAGGGCAACAAGTTTTTATGTTTACTTTGTCCTTGGGACAAGGACCCTTTGGCTGCCTGTTTACAGAGAGTTGAACTCTCTACAGTTGAGGTAATGTGTTTCCAAAAGATAATGCTGTTCGAACTTGTATTTATGGTTCATTATTTGAAAGCCTTCATTATTAGGGTGCGTGCTGTAAATAAATGTTTTAAGGTCACACTTCACTACTGACGTTGGTTCCAGTACAAAAAAAAAACGTGTACACACATGTTTGAAAAGTTTAGGCTAAGAGGCTAAGTATAATGCTCCCAGAATGCTCTCTGATTATATGCAAATGAAGTGTCATTTAGTAAAATGTGTTGATGCATGCTAGTATTTCCCAAAAATATTTCTAATGGAAAATCAGTGTAACCATTTTCAACACGATTATGGGAAGCATGAAAATAAACAAACACTGACAAAGCCAACTGATCTGACATACTTTTATAAGTCTTTTAGTTTCATCAATGCGTGTCTTGTTTTGACATGACTTTTGTAACACTTTATTGTTGTGGGAGCTACCAGGCCCTCAACATTGTAACAAACATTGGCAAAACCCCCCCAAAAAGTTTTTGAACTCTTAAAGCACACGTTGCCACCAGCGGCATAACAAAGGCCCCGCAGCCGCCCTCCAGGGGGCCCCGTCAGCACAGCACCTGCCCTGAGTGAGTCTGGAGAGGAGGCTCCTCCATGTTCTTTGCAAAGGGGCACCCTCCAGTTTCGTTACGTCACTGATTGCCACTGTAGTTCCGGACACTGAACAAAACTACTTTGTGTGGCAATATGCTCCTTGTGGAAGAGCAGAATGCGATCACTCACAGTAAAGCCAGCCGAAAGAGAGAGAAATAGAAGTTTGATAAAAACAAAATGTCTTTGTTAACACTGGACCTAATTAGGGACCAAGACCCACATGTAGGTAGCTTTTTGCATGTCGCAAACAGCGACTTTCGCTGTTTGCGACGTGCAAAAAGCACATTGCGATGCACAAACCCAGTTTTGCGATTCAGTAACCTGGTTACCGAATCACAAAACGGGTTTGCGACTCGCAATTAGTAAGGGGTGTTCCCTTCCTAATTGCAACTCGCAGTGCAATGTAGGATTGTTTTGTGACAGCGAATGCGGGCGCAAACCAATCGCAGTTTGCACCCATTTCAAATGGGTGCTAACACTTTCGCAAAAGGGAAGGGATCCCCATGGGACCCCTTCCCCATTGTGAATGTCACTGTAAAAAAAAATTCAGAGCAGGCAGTGGTCCTGCGGACCACTGCCTGCTCTGAAAAAATGAAACGAAAACGTTTAATTTTTCGTTTTTGTTATGCATCTCGTTTTCCTTTAAGGAAAACTGGCTGCATTACAAAAAAAAAACCAAAAACTGCTTTATTGAAAAGCAGTCACAGACATGGTGGTCTGTTGTCTCCAGCAGGCCACCATTCGTGAGGGGGTCGCAAATTGCGACCCACCTCATGATTATTCATGATGTGGGCATTTGCGAAGCCCTTGCGAATCACAGATGGTGTCAAGGACACCATCCTACATTCGGATTTGCGACTCGCAATTTGCAGGTCACAAATCTGAACCTACCTACTTGTGGCCCCAAATTCTTAAAGAAAGTCACAAAAGTGCACCCATGGTATATGTCGTACCCCTATAAAATATTTGTGAACTGTATTTTAGCGTGGGTAAATACGATGTGTAGATGTGCTCATGTGAAAATCTATTGAGCATTTGCAAGTTCATTTTCCCTCCAGCCACTTTCTTCCCAACCCTGGAAGAAGTTCTAATTCTGCCATTGTCAGAAGTAAATGTCCAACCTTTCTTATTATGGGAAAATATTAGAGAGAAGCTGGTAAAAATCTTTAAAACATGCAGGTTAGTAGGTTTGCAGACTCAAAGGTATTCCAGCCCTGGAACTATTGCTTACTGCTTCCTCCAGCCCCAGTATGCAGATCTGCAGAAAGGTGGCAAAATAAGGAAATTGCTACAGTAGGGATTGAAACTCCAAGTATTCAAGCCCTACTATGGTAGTAGCCCTGGCATAATCAGAGAGGCTATTAATTGCTGCCATAATTTGTCGCCACACTACATGGCACCAAAGGGACAAGTAGATCTTTTTACAGGACAAGTAGATTTGAGAAGCAACCTGTCCCCTTGACAAGTAGATATTTTAATAAATTCCACACCCCTGGGGATGGTTGGAAATATGGCTTCAGGGGATTCTCAAGATTTCTAAATGGTTGCTTTAATGTATGTATTTTTCAAGAAACAAATAAAATAGGGAGGGTAAAATGAATGTGGGCAGTCTGAAATACAGCAGCAGCTGCTGCAAATATCGTGGGTAGGAGTTAGGGGGACGACAGGCAGTGGTGGGTAACAAATACATAAAAAAAAAGACTTACAGTTCGCCGCTGCCATCCTCTCCTGCCACCTCGCTCATCCTCCTTTCCTAATTTGGTGTCCCAGCATTCACTGTGACACCAAAACAGGCTCCCAGCAATCCTGGCGCTGCTTTCATGCTAAATCTAGCATGAAAGCAGCATCAGGATTGCTCTGAGCGGCTCGGACCACCACTCAGACTCAACCTTGGGGCCTGTGCAGTTTCTCCAGCCCGGCTGTGGACACAGCTGGGCTAGAGAAACCTAAGTGGCATGTGTGTTGGGCCAGCCGTCTTAGGTCGTCCAAACACAGATGCGCACTTTGTGCACTCAATTCTGCATTCCTCCTCCCATCTCCCGAGGCCCAGCCTGCCCCTCCCTTCACATGCTGGCTGAGCCAGCAGCAGAAAAATAAAACAATATTAAAGTATTGTTTTATTTTTAGTTAGCCAGTGGAGCGGTGCTCCTCCATCATTGCGGAGTAGCTACCCCGGTGAAAAAGTCACAGATATGTCTGAGTACTCTGGTAGTTTGTTAATATACAGACCTTTTTAAGGCAGCTTAATGGGCTCTTCTTTCTCCTATGTTTGTGGGACCAATGTCACCAGCACCCTTGGGGAATGACCATCACACCCAGTTAAGTATATGCACCAAACACAAAATTCTCTTTACTTCACATAGATCCATTTCTTCTATTGCTTGAGTTATCTCCTGCCTTGGTTACACCTTATAGCCCATTCACCCATGTGATTTCATGCAATCAATTGGAGTGATACAAATAGTGTTCATATATCCCAAGTCAAGACTGCATTAGTATTTCATCCTCACTCGCTGTAGTATTCATACATGTCCCCTTTCTTCCCCCCATCATGACAAGGCTCCCTATATGTCAAAAGTGAGGAGTTTTTGTTCCTTTCCCTCTCGTTGTGTTACACCCCTCCTTTTTCCCAACTATGAAGTGACCATCTAGGGAATGGGAACAAAGCTTTCCAATCCGATATCCCCTTCCCTTGCCCTGCTTTCCAGGTCCCAGTCACTCACCTGGTCTGCCACAACTCTCCAGAGTTTTGGTGGGTTTCTTTGCTAATGCCAGTGGCATCCATCAGTCCTCACACCATTCGCGTCCTCTTTGGCTGTCACTTGTTCAGAGTCCCGCACTGCTGTATTTCCGGGTTCTACCTCTACTTGAGGCATCTCTCTCCACACTACACCTCTGCACATTTATCCTCGCAGGCTCTGCCTCCTTCCTGTATAACATAACCCTTTGTTAATGTTGGTGTTCCCTCCTGTTTCCGCTCTCCTTCCCTCTGTTTCACTGTGTCTGTCTTCTCTTTCACTTTCCTCTCTGTCTCCACCCATTTCCTGACTGTCTGTTTTGTTTACCATAGTTTGGATGCTGCCTTGAGCGTTGGGAAACAGCGTTTTCCTACCGTAGGTAATTTTGGTTCTTCCTTGCCCTCACACTGAAAACTTTTTTAGCTAACGCATCAAGAATTTCTCAGTTATATTAAGGACACAGAAGCAAGGATGTTGCTTCTCCTTATTTGCTGTTTAGTGCACAAAAATCACAGCAGTCAATGAAAATAAACTTTTAACTCAGACTACATTTCTCAGAACATTCAATATGACATCGCATTCCTTGCACCAATCGCAGCACATATCAACATATAAAAAATGTCAGCACCATATTTGTTCCTCTTTCTTTGCCTGGAAGGCTGAACAAACTTCAGCCTCCATTTTCTGTCAACTGGGCACCACCACAACTGCATAACCACCACAAAACCAATTGGCAAGAACTCGAAACTGGAGTCATCGAACGACCAACCGATCTTCAGGAGAACTTGAAGACCTGGAGGAAAACTCCTACATCAATTACCCATTCTTCTGATCGGACTCTGAAAGAAAACCGAGAACAGCATCATAACACCCATGACCTCAAGATCAAAGGCCATCATAAAAATTAATATCAATTACAGAAGGGTGGGAGAATCATCAACAACATAAGCATTAATAATATAATTAAATGAAACTGTATTTTGTGACAGATTAGGGTGTGATAATCCTCACCTCTGTGTCCTTAAAAGAATTGAACATTCTTGACACATTAGCTAGAAAGTTTTTTTTCTATGACAGGGCTGGAGGCTTCAGATTATGCGTGCTCAAAGCTGTTATAACACTACTGAAGCTACGTGTAATATTGGTTTGTACTAAAAAGTAGTAAAACTAGAATCAGCAGACCAATCTGCAGTTTTCATGATGTCTTGAAGTTGAGAACCTAAGCTAAAAGATTTTGAAGAGATGTCTTCTGTCACTGAGTGGGCTCCAAACCTGGAAGTATCTATGCCAGCTTCAAAGAGAATCCATTTCACCCAGCGAGCCAAAATGGTGGAAGACACTGGATGGAACAATTTCTGGATGGGGTCAGGAGCTGGCCTCCGTTAGACTGACAATATTCTCCGGTATGATCCTTGAATTCTTTCTGCTGACGAACAATACATAATTTGGGATTGTCTGGAAAGGTTGGCTAAGGAATTTGTCTCAAGAGTTTTAGTCCTTCTCAATATTGAAAAAGTTACCCAATCAGGTGAAAAAACTCTGCCTGAAATATCTAAGGAAGATGTCTCCAACCTTTTCTGTAGTGAGAGCTACTCCTGATCAGTGAAAATCATTGTGAGCTACTGAAGGATAAGCAACTTGCACATTGTTACCAGATGCCCTCACACCCAGCTTAATTGATTTTAAGCTTAATGTCCATAGAGCCAGGTACTATGTTTTATACAGAATACTTTGACTAAGGACACTGACAGTGCTGCCTTTTGTGTCATTGACAGCATGGTCCTTGGGGAATGTATGGATGTGTGCATATGAATGGGATATATGTGTGCAGGTGTTTGAAAGACTGTGGTACATATACTTGTGGTATAGGATATACCTTTCACCATTTGTGGCACCGTTACATGTATAAGACAAACAGACAACCATTTGTTTAAATGGGAAAAATTTAAAGTGCAGAAAAATGTTCTGAAAAAATGTTCAGAATATGATACTTTTTTCTGCACTTTACATTTCTACCACTTAAATGGCTGTATTTTTCACTTATAAATATGGCACTGTGTTAAGAAAATTAAACTGAAGAATTAACTTTGTTTATATGGAAAACTCATCATTACATTCTCCCATTTCCAAGTGTTACATTTACAAACACCAGGCATCTTTCTGCCAGTGGTCTGTAGACATGGTGCCATATTTCTAACAGAAAAATACATTTGTTCAAATGGGAGGAATCTTAAGTGAAGACACATTGTTCATAAAACATTAAGATGAAATTGGCTTAATTAAAATTGGAGAAAGACATTAAGGTGGTCATTATGAAAATAGTGGTAAACACCGCACTGCCGGCGGTGGCGTTAACTACTGCCAACAGGCTGGCAGTCCGGACCGCCAAATAATGAAGCCAATGAGAAACAAGTAGCGGTCCATCCACACAACACCATTTTTGTAGTCTGATGATGATGGAGGAGGCCACCCTCAGGAGGCAGAAAGGCCCTACCTGCCCACCAAATAATTAAACATCACACCGCCATCAGTTCCGGGGCGGGAACCACCCCCAGGCAAAGCGTGGGGGAAACAAACAATATAAAAGGAAACACTCACTAGAGGTACACAGAACACCCCAACAAAGACATGGAGCAAGTATCGGAAATAATGCCAGTGCTTCTCCTTGCCATATTCCTCCAGGACTGTGACCGATGACGACGGTAAGTACCACAGCCAGGTACACATGGGAAGAAAGGGCACAGTTACACACCCATCCACTCCCCAACGCACTCCCAACCCCTTCCACCATCCCAAGCCATACATACCATAACAAAATGTACTTACCAGACAGAAGCCAACAGATACCTGCACCAATGTACACACCTGTACACACCACACCCCACAGTGAAATGCTGCACAACGCCTCTATATCGTCCAACAGCACTGCTGGGCACTTACATTTTATTTGAAGAAACAAAAGTAATGTCCAAATAAGGCATTGGCCAGTCCATGATGTAGATCCTGAAGGGCAAATATAGCCCAAACTTGATCCTCCACGTGTGCAAAGGAAACTCCACTGGTAAGAGGCATCAATTGGGCAGCCAGGCACCTCAGGGAACAGGGGCAAGGGGTGGTGGGGGTGGGGAGTCAGGTCTTGAAGGGGGGGTCTTGGGCTTAGGTTTGGGAGGTGGAGGGGGTTTGGGCTTGCCCTTGGAAGGGGGTAGTGGGCCTGGACTGGGGGTGGCAGAGGGACCTGGGGAAGGGGCATGGGAATGGGAAGGGCAGACTGGGGCGGGCTTAGACGAGGAAGGAGTGGACTGGGCAAGGGCATGGGAACGTTTAGGGACAAGACGGTTTGGGCCAGTGGGTTCAAACAGGTCAACACAGGATAGGAAAAGCTTCTTAGGTGCAGTTGGAGGGGATGTGGAGGCAGGTCTGGGAGTGGAGGTCGAGGGAGTGGTCGTACCAGGTGTAGGTGTGCCAGACGTGGATGCAAGTGCCTGTTTATTATGCTTATGTATAGTGGATGTGTGTGGTATGGATGTGTGTGAACGTTTCAGTGTTTTGGGAGGAGGGGGGTAGACACAGTGGGAGAGGACAGGCTGCCAGTGTAGATGGATGTTGTGTGGGTGTCTGCAGGTCTGGTGAGTGTGCTGCAAGTGTCTGTGAATGTAGTCATGGTGAGTGTAGGTGTGGTGTCTGGGGCGCATGTCTGGATGTTAGCTGTTGTGGTGACTGCATGAATGGGGGCAGCAGCAGTGACTGAGGGTGCAGTGCATGTGGGTGTGCTTGTTGAGGTGACAGACAGGGTGGCGGGGTAGGTTGACACACTGGGGGAGGTGGATGTTGTGTGTGTGCCTGCCTATGGTGGGAAGTGTGGTGCTTGTGTTTGTCTGTGTTCTTCTTGCGTGTTGATCTGTGTGCATGGCTTTCTGTATGTTTGCTTGGGCTGGGTGAAGGTAGTGGGGTGCTGGAAGGGATAGAGGTGGTCGGAGGGAGGACAGGATAATGGCTGCTGTCAAAGAGGAGGCCAGAGCCTGAAAAGATCTCTGTAGGCCAGACATGGCACAGTGAATGCCTTCCAGGTATGCATTGCATTGCTGCATCTGGGATGCTAGCCCTTGGATGGCATTCACGATGGTTGTCTGCCCTACATAGATGGTTCTCAGGAGGTCAATAGCCTCCCCATGAGGGCAGTAGGGCTGACTGGGGCAGGGGATGAGATGCCTAGGGCAAAGGAGATGCCCACCCTCCTGGGTGAGTGGGCACAGGCAACCCGGTGGGGAGCAACTGGGAGGGCGGTGATGGAATGGGGGGTGGTGGAAGATGACAAAGAATGGGTGGACCCAGTAGGGTCCGCCACCACCAGGGAGCTGCCATCGGAGGAGGTATCAGAGTCACTACCTCCAGTGGTCACGGCCTCCCCTGTGGTACTCCCCTCACCCTCCAACCAAGTGGTCCCCTTGGTGTCAGTCAACTCTGCATCCTTGGAACCATGGGCTGCTTCATCCCCACTCGCCGGTGCCTCGGCTCCCTCCCCAGATGATGCTAATGTACACAGGGACACAAGAGCACAGGGGTGGGGAAACAAAACGAGACAAGTGTATGTCAAATCCTTGAAATAGGTACATTTGGGACACATACACCCCCACCCAGGTCAGGCACAAACCCTCAGCAGACACAACATACGTTATGAATGAGCCCCTGACTAGTAGGCATGACCCCAGAATACACCACATTACCTTCCTGAAACACGACTCTGATACACTGTGTGAAGTGAACCCATGAAAGACTATGCCAAGCCAATACATCTACAAGTTCATAGGGCCACAATGAATACCAGATGATTAAAAAGGGGACCCCTCATAGGCCTACAGACCCTGCCAAAACTAGCTATGACACTATCCCAAGGAAGTTGAGGGGCGCAGGACTGCAGGGACACACCTGTCTAAGTGCCTGGCACTACAATGCATGCATCCCACAGCACCCAAATACACCCATTGTAACAGTATCACAACAGTGTTGGTACTCACTCCCTTGTGGCTGCTGTGTTGCCTTCAAGCGCCCATCCAAATCCGGACAGACCACTGCCAGAATGTGGCCCATTAGGGGGGTCAGGGTCCGACAGGCACCCCTTCCTCATTGGGAGGCCTTCCCCAACTGGGCCTCTCCAGTCTTCCTGGCCCAGCGCCT
Organism: Pleurodeles waltl; assembly: GCF_031143425.1. Lineage (NCBI taxonomy): Eukaryota > Metazoa > Chordata > Amphibia > Caudata > Salamandridae > Pleurodeles > Pleurodeles waltl. Next base: position 1,313,027,506 of record NC_090440.1, read on the forward strand.
CAGGTCCTCCCACCGCTTCCTGCAGTAGGTGCACTGCTGGTTGTACTCACCCTGGGTCCACACTTCCTTGGCGCTGGCTTGCCACAGGCCTCTCATTTGATGGGCGCTGACCTGCATGGGATACACAGAGTAAAGAAACACACATCAGTGTGGGTGCCCCATACACAAATGCCATGCCCGTTCATACTGACATGGCCCATGGAGACTTGCAAATGAACAAATACAAGCAGAAAGTGCCAGACAACCTACGGCTGGGCAGTCACACATCAAACACACATTCATATAGGCATCCGCCACAATCACACACATCTAAGGATGAAAGATGCCAGCTCACCTGCTCCTCTGGACGCCCATACATCTTCGCATACTTGGGTAGGACCCCGTCCACCAGCTTCTCAAGTTCCTCCGCGGTGTGAAGGCCGGGGCCGTTCCCCTGTTATACGCGCCATCTCAGGGACCAGAGTCAGGACACAGCAGCACACGCAGGGGAGTACTACCCTTCACGTGGTGCAGGAGTCAAGTATCAAGGGTCTGTCAAAATGGCGGTAGATACCGCGGCGGCCAGCACCGTCACTGCCGGCGTCGTTCATGATTGGCCCAGGTTCCCCATTGACAACCATGTAATCCAATGATCAGGTGCGCGGTGGTGAACACCGCCTACCACCATGACGACTAACGCCAGCAGAATGAAGTCACTTCCACAATACCATACCTGGATGCCAGGAGGCTGCCATTTTGCTTTCACCACGTCTCTATAGCCCTGCCGGGGGCCTCATCCATGACCCCATTCTCTCTCCCCTTTGTCGATTACTGACATGATTCTTTGATCCCCACACGTACTCACAGTTGGAAGTGTGTACACAATGTGATGCCATTATGACAGACAAACCTCAGCACACATTAGCCTGACGGCGTACCTCATTCTTTCTGTGTTTGTGCATTACCTATGTGTCGCATTTTGAAAAGTATTGTGACATCATGTGATGCAAGTGTATGTCGAAACTCAAAATGTGTTCTTTCCTCACCCATCTGTTTACAGACCCCTGGTAGATCTGGCCACTATGGAGGAACATTATTATTACCTACTGACTTAATAGAGCTACAATCCATGACCTCTATGCATTAATGGATCCTGTTCTGAAGCTGGCCAATCAGAATCAGCATGCCATCTCTACAACTGTGCAAGTGCTATCTGTGCTCCATTTTTTGGCCACGGGCTCATTTCAGGTGACAGTGGGCATGGCTGCAGAGGTATCACAGCCAGTGTTCAGCCACATCCTGTCCATTTTCCTGGATGCATTTGTTAAACACTTGCAAAGTTATGTCCAGTTTTCCCAAAGGGCTCAACTCACCGCCATCAAATCTGGATTCTATGCCTTTGCTAATATCCCCCATGTGAATGCTGCCATTGATGGACCCCAAATAGCCCTCATACTCCCAAGAGTAAATGAACAGGTATATAGGAATCGTAAGAACTATCAATCCACAAATGTACAATTGATGTGTACTGCTGATCAGTACATTTCACATGTCAATGCAAGGTTCCCAGGATCTATCCATGATTCATTTGTCCTGAGAAACAGCAGTGTGCCGCACATGATCGGACAACTACAGAGGGACAGAGCTTGGCTCATAGGTGAGAGTATATGACACTGGATAAGTTACATAAATGACAGGCGGGCTGCATGCAAGTAAAATGTGTGTGTTCAAGTTCTCTTTCGCCCACTTTTGAAGATGGTTCTGGCTATCCCAACTTGCAATGGCTCCTGACACCTGTAAGGAACCCCAGAACAGATGCTGAGAGGAATTATAATGAGGCCCATGGTCGTACGAGGAGGGTGATACAGCGCACTATAGGACTACTGAAGGCAAGATTTTGTTGCCTTCAATTCTCTGGAGGATCCTTGCGCTCTGTTCCTGACAAGGTGTGTAAGATAGTGGTGGCCTGCTGCATGCTGCACAACTTGGCTGTGAGGAAAGCTATCCAACATCTGGAAGAGGAGGGTGCTGTTCAACCAGCCCTGCAACCTCAGAGGAGGGATGAGAGTGATGGTGAGAAAGAAGAGGGGGAAGATATCAACTCCAGGACCCAGCTAATCAGGCTGTACTTCCAGTGACTCTCAGTACTGTTCAATGATGCTGATGTCTTCACTGCATTGTTTCAGTCAGACTCATGTTATAAGTACTGTGGTGTCTTTTGTCAGTGACAATGCAAAATCATGACTGAAGTGGCAGATGCCAGAGAACGCAATTTTAAGTACAGTGTGACATACTTCAGACGCTACAGTGTGTTGGATCCCCTCCTGCAATAAAAGTGGGATTATGATGGTAACTGGCTAATACATTCACATTCACAATTGATCTCTCATACTGATTAAGGACATATATTTTGAGCTCACAGCTGTATTTATTCAATGGCAATAGATACATAAGGGACAGTGAAAGGGAGTGGGCACATGGTGAACAACATACTCAGGTACATATGCTCAGCTGTTGGTTGCACAGGGATATAGTCCATGGGGCCATTGGAAGATGGTGAGTGGAACGTCAACAAGGTAGCTCAGTGACACACAAGTGAGGGAGTTCAGGGCAGAGTCACTTCCTGGCACTGGGCTTCGTCTTGGCAGGTGTTTCAGCTGCATATCTGGGTCTGAGGGCATGTTTGCGAAGGTGCAGCTGGGATGCATGGGTAGGGGTGCTGATGTCCTGTGAGTCCTCTGCCAGTGCCATCAGTCCAGTGGATGTTGCAGATGTAGATGGCAGGGCAGTGTCCTGGCTAGTGGTAGGGGCCTGCAGGTGGGTGGATGACTCAGGCTGGCTGTGGTACTGGTGCTGTAGCACCCCTGCAATGGAGGCCATGGTGGCATTGAGCTGTTTCCATTGCTGCATGGCCTCCTGGTGGTGTGCTATCTGCAGCCTCTAATTCTGCTCCAAGGTGGCCAGGATCTGGCCCATCCTGTCCTGCGAACCAGGACCTCAGATATCACCTGGGCTACTGCATCCATACTTTCGTCACCCCCCTGGACCACTGATACCCTCCCACTGGCCTGGCCCCCTGTGTCTGTGTACCCTGCACAGGTCTGGCAGTCCCACTTGCAGTTGGCCCTTCATCATCCTGCCTGTTGGTGGATGGAGACTCTGGCCCATGTACATGTGGGCAGCCAGTCCATGGCCTAATGACACTGGTGTGAGGTCATTTGGCCAGAGCTGATGATGGTGGCTGAGTGGTAGGGGTGTCAGTAGTGTCCTGGGTGGGGCTTCTGGAGGGTGACAGTCAAGGGGTGTGGGATGGGCCAGGGATTTCCTCTGTGTCCGGACTTCCCTCTGCACTCTCCTGAGTGGGGCCTCCATCTTCAGCTGGAGGACTGGCACTCCTTCACGTCTCCGTCCGGGTGGCATGGGTGGTGGTGCCTGTGTGTGCGAGAATAGAGATGTGGGTGTCCTGTACATATTTGTCAATTGCAGCACTGGTCAGCAATAATTGATGATTATATTTCCCTGTAGTGGCATGCAAGGTCTGTTCCTGTACATTTTGGTGCATTTTTTTGTGGGGGTGGAGGGTCATTCTGGGTACTGTAGTGCCACTGGGATTTCATGCAGGGGTAGGTGACTGTGCACAGGGGGTTGGATGTTGATTTGTTTGGGGGATTGTGGGCATGCAGGGGACTTAGATGTGGGTTTGTGGGTGTTGTGGACTGGGTAGGAGATGGGGTCCTGGTGGTAGTGAGGGGATGGGATGATACATGCATTACAGGTGTGGTGACTGTTAAGGTATTGTAGTTGACATACCTGAGTCCAGTCCACCAGTGAGTCCGGTGAGGCCCTCAGGTGCAGGATATCTAGTACCTTCTCCTCCCAGTCTGTGTATTTAGGTGGAGGAGGTGGGGGACCACCACCAGTCTTCTGTACGGTGATGTTGTGCCTGGATGCTATGGACCGAACCTTCCCACGCAGGTCGTTCCATCTGTTCCTGAGGTACTCCCTTGTGCGTGGATGGTTTCTCACTGCGTTGACCTTGTTGACCATCGTCTGCCATAGCTCCATCTTCCTGGCCAAGGGTGTCTGCTGCACCTGTGCCCCGAATAGTTGTGGCTCGACCCTTAGTATATCGTCCACCTTGGTCCTTAACTCTCTGTCGGTGAAGCGGGGGTGCTTAGGGGGTGCCATGGTGTGTGTTGTGGGTGGTGTAGGAGGCTGGACTGGCTTGTAGTGAGTACCAAGGGGTACTTGCACCTTGCACCAGGCCCAGTTATCCCTTATTAGTGTATAGGGTGTCTAGCAGCATAGGCTGATAGATAATGGTAGCTTAGCAGAGCAGCTTAGGCTGAACTAGGAGACGAGTGAAGCTCCTACAGTACCACTTAGTGTCATATGCACAAAATCATAAGAAAACACAATACACAGTTATACTAAAAATAAAGGTACTTTATTTTTATGACAATATGCCAAAGTATCTCAGAGTGTACCCTCAGTGAGAGGATAGGAAATATACACAAGATATATATACACAATACCAAAATATGCAGTAATAGTCTTAGAAAACAGTGCAAACAATGTATAGTTACAATAGGATGCAATGGGGACACATAGGGATACGGGCAACACAAACCATATACTCCAAAAGTGGAATGCGTACCACGAATGGACCCCAAACCTATGTGACCTTGTAGAGGGTCGCTGGGACTATTAGAAAATAGTAAGGGTTAGAAAAATAGCCCACCCCAAAACCCTGAAAAGTGAGTGAAAAGTGCACTAAAGTTCCCCAAAGGACAAAGAAGTCGTGATAGGGGAATTCTGAAGGAAAGACACAAACCAGCAATGCAACAACGATGGATTTCCAGTCGAGGGTACCTGTGGAACAAGGGGATCAAGTCCAAAAGTCACAAGCAAGTTGGAGATGGGCAGATGCCCAGGAAATGCCAGCTGCGGGTGCAAAGAAGCTGCTACTGGACTGTAGAAGCTTAGGTTTCTGCAGGAACAACAAGGGCTAGAGACTTCCCCTTTAGAGGACGGATCTCTCACGCCGTGGAGAGTCGTGCAGAAGTGTTTTCCCGCCGCAAGACCGCCAACAAGCCTTGCTAGCTGCAAATCATGTGGTAAGGGTTTTTGGACGCTGCTGTGGCCCAGGAGGGACCAGGATGTCGCAAATTGCGTCAGGAGACAAAGGGGACGTTAAGCAAGACAAGAAGCCCTCTCAGAAGCAGATAGCACCCAGAGAAGTGCCAGAAACAGGCACTACGAGGATGCATGAAATGGTGCTCACCCGAAGTCGCACAAAGGAGTCCCACGTCGCCGGAGAACAACTTAGGAGGTCGTGCAGAGCAGGTTAGAGTGCCGTGGACCCAGGCTGGACTGTGCACAAAGGATTTCCGCCGGAAGTGCACGGAGGCCGGAGTAGCTGCAAAAGTCGTGGTTCCCAGCAATGCAGTGTGGCGTGGGGAGGCAAGGACTTACCTCCACCAAACTTGGACTGAAGAGTCACTGGACTGTGGGAGTCACTTGGACAGAGTTGCTGGATTCAAGGGACCTCGCTTGTTGTGCTGAGAGGAGACCCAGGGGACCGGTGATGCAGTTCTTTGGTGCCTGCGGTTGCAGGGGGACGATTCCGTCGACCCACGGGAGATTTCTTCGGAGCTTCTAGTGCAGAGAGGAGGCAGACTACCCCCACAGCATGCACCACCAGGAAAACAGTCGAGAAGGCGGCAGGATCAGCGTTACAGAGTTGCAGTAGTCGTCTTTGCTACTATGTTGCAGTTTTGCAGGCTTCCAGCGCGGTCAGCAGTCGATTCCTTGGCAGAAGGTGAAGAGTGAGATGCAGAGGAACTCGGATGAGCTCTTGCATTCGTTATCTAAAGTTTCCCCAGAGACAGAGACCATAAATAGCCAGAAAAGAGGGTTTGGCTACCTAGGAGAGAGGATAGGCTAGGAACACCTGAAGGAGCCTATCAGAAGGAGTCTCTGACGTCACCTGGTGGCACTGGCCACTCAGAGCAGTCCAGTGTGCCAGCAGCACCTCTGTTTCCAAGATGGCAGAGGTCTGGAGCACACTGGAGGAGCTCTGGACACCTCCCAGGGGAGGTGCAGGTCAGGGGAGTGGTCACTCCCCTTTCCTTTGTCCAGTTTCGCGCCAGAGCAGGGCTAAGGGGTCCCTGAACCGGTGTAGACTGGCTTATGCAGAAATGGGCACCAAATGTGCCCATGAAAGCATTTCCAGAGGCTGGGGGAGGCTACTCCTCCCCTGCCTTCACACCATTTGCCAAAGGGAGAGGGTGTAACACCCTCTCTCAGAGGAAGTCCTTTGTTCTGCCATCCTGGGCCAGGCCTGGCTGGACCCCGGGAGGGCAGAAGCCTGTCTGAGGGGTTGGCAGCAGCAGCAGCTGCAGTGAAACCCCAGAAAAGGCAGTTTGGCAGTACCAGGGTCTGTGCTACAGACCACTGGGATCATGGGATTGTGCCAACTATGCCAGGTTGGCATAGAGGGGGCAATTCCATGATCATAGACATGTTACATGGCCATATTCGGAGTTACCATTGTGAAGCTACATATAGGTAGTGACCTATATGTACTGCACGCGTGTAATGGTGTCCCCGCAATCACAAAGTCCGGGGAATTGGCCCTGAACAATGTGGGGGCACCTTGGCTAGTGCCAGGGTGCCCTCACACTAAGTAACTTTGCGCCTAACCTTTACCAGGTAAAGGTTAGACATATAGGTGACTTATAAGTTACTTAAGTGCAGTGTAAAATGGCTGTGAAATAACATGTGCGTTATTTCACTCAAGCTGCAGTGGCAGGCCTGTGTAAGAATTGTCAGAGCTCCCTATGGGTGGCAAAAGAAATGCTGCAGCCCATAGGGATCTCCTGGAACCCCAATACCCTGGGTACCTCAGTACCATATACTAGGGAATTATAAGGGTGTTCCAGTAAGCCAATGTAAATTGGTAAAATTGGTCACTAGCCTGTTAGTGACAATTTGCAAAGAAATGAGAGAGCATAACCACTGAGGTTCTGATTAGCAGAGCCTCAGTGAGATAGTTAGTCACTACACAGGTAACACATTCAGGCACACTTATGAGCACTGGGGCCCTGGATGACAGGGTCCTAGTGACACATACAACTAAAACAACATATATACAGTGAAAAATGGGGGTAACATGCCAGGCAAGATGGTACTTTCCTACAGGTGGTGTGTTGTATGTGTATTGGTGAGGGTGCTGGTGTGTGGCTTGTGTTGGTGTTTGAGCAATGTATGGGTTTAGGTGGTGTTTATGTATGTGTGACTTGTGTGATGGTCAGTTCAGTGTATGTGTGTTGTGTTGTCAATATCTGTCGTGCTATTGGTGTTGCAAAGGATTGTGGGGTGTGTATATGTGTGCGTTTTGTAATGTTGTGGATGTGTTTCAGATGTGTGGCCAATGTGTGCATTTGTTGTTGGTGGGTCCCATTGCTGGCCGTGGCGATCCGTACCGCCAGTGGTCGTTCAAAATTCACTGTCTGCCAAGCTGATTTGTGCATCAATATTTGGTGAGTGGGGGGGTGTACTGCCTTTCCACCGTCGTTGGCCCTGGCAGTGGATGGAGGTTGCAGGATTTTTGGAGGTTTGTCTTTTTGGCATCATTGTTTGGGGGTGTGCAGTGTGCAGAGCCCTGGCGGTCTTTTGTTCACCATCAGCACAACGTTTGGCAGTGATTGCAGCCAACTTCGTAATGAGGGCCTGAGACTTAGGCCCTCATTCTGACCCTGGCGGTCGGCGGAGAGACGGCGGTCGGACCGCGAACAGACCGGCGGTATTAAAAATGGCATTCTGACCGCGGCGGTCCCCGCCGCGACCGACCGCTACTTCTCCACTCCGACCGCCACGGCGGTCATGACCGCGGGGCTGGAGTTTGCGCACTCCGGCCCGGCGGTCGTCCCAAGACCGCCAAGGGTATTATGACCCTGCCTACCGCCGCGGTTTCTTGCGGGCGGGAACCGCCGTGCGAACCATGGCGGTAAGCACTATCGGGGCCAGGGAATTCCTTCCCTGGCACTGATAGGGGTCTCCCCCACCCCCCACTACCCACCCGAGTCCTCCCCCCACACCCTCCACCCCCCTGCCACCCCCCAGAGGTGGTACGAACCCCCTCCCCACCCCCACCCCGACATGCACATACATGTACCCCGACATGCACACACCCCCAACATGCACATATACACACCCCCTACACACACATACACAACGGGGACACATACCCGCACACATACATGCCGACATGCGCACCTGCCGAACAGCACACATTACCCATAGACACAGCAGCACCCCCCGCCCGCATACACGCACTCACACACCCCCTCTACACACTCACACGCACACCCCCATGCACGCCCACATCACACAACACCCCCCACCCCCTCCCCTCACGGACGATCAACTTACCTTGTGCGTTGGTCCTCCGGGAGGCGACGGGAGCCATAGGGACGTGACCGCCAACAGAAGACCGCCAACAGAAGACCGCCACACGGAAATGTGGGTCGTAATTCTGTGGGCGGTGTTCTGCTGGCGTGGCGGTGGAGGTTGACCAGTCTCCACTTTCCCGCCGACCGCCAGTGTGGCTGCTGGCGGTTTTCCGGCGGAACGCTCCCAGCGGTCAGAATGCGCACAGCGGCACACCGCCGCGGTCGGCGGTCTTCACCGCGGCGGTAACTCAGCGGTCTTGCGAAAAGACCGCCAAGGTCAGAATGAGGGCCTTAATGTTTTATAGAAAAAGTTTTCTTGACTTTAAACTTCTCCCATTTAAAAAAATTACTTTTTTCAGTTACTGGCACCTGGGAGCAAATGGTCTGCTGCTTGTAAATGTGACACTTTGAAATGGATGAAAATTAAAATGAAGAGTTAATCATTAAGGTAACTTTTCATTTGAATTTTCTTTAATTGAAAAGCATTCAGAAACATCATTTTGTTCTCACACTCCAGTATTGAGGCGAAAAGAACTTTTATTTAAGAGTTAAATACTTCCGTGCTTCAGTTCTTCACCTCTATCCCCTAGCCTGGCTCATAAATCTGACTCAGCACTGTTCATTATCAGGCTCTGCTATTTCCAGCCTGATGATAATCATGTAAAGTAAACACAGCCTTCACTTAAGCTTAAAATAAAAATGTGACTCTGTGCTTTACTTATTTCAAGATGAACAAGAGGTGAGGACGTCCGAAAGTATGTGGGACCTACTGGTAGCTTCCAATCGACAGCTTGGAGACACCTGGTCTAAGGCGTTGACATCTGACACCCTTCTGCAGGACATTAAGCATAAGAGAATAGTCAGTTTAGCTGACATTTGCTTACTAGACAGATCTGAATTGGCTGGCAATCTTTGAAGAAATTTGAGAAGGACGTTATCATCCCATAGATTAGAATATTTCAGAAGAGGAAGATTAGTTAAACAAATGCCCCTCATGACTCTACTTATCAAAGGTTGTTTGTCAATTGGTTTTCCTTCATAAGGGCATGCCCGGCTGAAATTGCAGACTGATAGTTGTTGATGGAAAAATACCCTAAGCCTTTGGAAGCCATTTTTGCTAAAAATGAATAAAAGAGATAACGCTGTCCCTCGCACCAACCCAGCTATTTCCTTCAAGCTGAGGCATATTGTTTGTAGGCGAAGTCCGAACAGGAGATGGATATGAGAGCAATAGATTGTTCCACAAGTTCTGGCAGGAACCAACGTTGCCTGAAATGCGCCAGGCCTTGAGTTGAAGGTTGCCCTGAAGAAGAAGAAGGTGTGAAAGAACATCTGGATCCATCAGGAGATCCAGAAATGAGGCAATCTGGACTGGAAAGTCTTAATACATCTTCAAGAGCACAGGGAACCCCGGGCTGAGATCTCCACAGGGGAGCAATTAGAATCAATTCCACCCATTGACAGAGTGTCTCGGCTGAGACCCTTGGGAATCATAAGAAAAGAAGGGAAGGTGCAATGAAGGGGACCTCCCCAGTGTTGAAGAAAGGTGTTGGTGGCTAGAGCCATCGGATCCGGTCTCTAAGAGAAAAACCATCTAAGTTGGTTGGAAAAGTGAAATGCAAAGAGGTCCATGTGACACTGACCCCAGGGATCCTGAAGAGCTTGGAAGACTCTGAGGTGAAGCTACTGGAATTCCAAAGATAATTCGAGTTTCAATTGACCACCACATTGCTTTGACCTGGCAGGTATTCTGCTGTTACCGATATGAGTTGTTGGAGACCATAATGCCAGTAGGTCTTTGTGATTTCCACCAGGACTCGGGATCTTGTCCCCCCTAGCTTATTTATGTAGCAGATTGTTGAAATGTTGTCCATTCTCAGCAAGACCAATAGCTGGATCGAGGGTCTAAAGTTTTGATTGCAAATAACCCTGCTAAAATATCTAAACAATTTATGTGTAAATCTGCCTCTTCTCTGGACCACCAACTTCCGGTAGAGACATTGCCACATCTAGCACCTCATCCCCACCAGCTGATGTCTGATTCTAACAGAATGTCCAGCCGACAGCCGAATATGGCTCTGCCGTTCCAGGCTGTCATGTGATCTAGCCACCATTGGAGTTTGTTTCTGGTCTCTGGAGTAAGAGGGATTAATTTTGAGTCTGCTATGCCTCTCTGGAGATGATGGATTTTTAGGTGTTAAAGGTCTCTGTAGTGTAAGGGTGCTGGGAAGATCACTTAGCTAGAGGAAGCCAACAGCCCTACTATCCTGGTGAGGACTCTCAGAGATATTTTTTCTTTGTGAAGAATGGACTTAATCTCTTTCTGGACTGTGCGCGATTTCTGGGAGGGAATGGACAGAAGGGAAGTAGAGGAGTTGATCTGGAATCTGAGAAATTCCAGACGAAGTGAGGAGGAAATAACAGACTTCTTTGCGTTAAGGAAACTCATGTCCTGTAGGAGCTGGATAGTCTGGCCCATGTGCCGAAGAAGGCTGTGTATGTCCTGGGCCATGAGGAGAATTTCATCCAGATATATGATCAGACAAACACCTTGGGATCCCAGATTCTCTTCCATCGGGTGTATGGTCTTGGTGAAGCACCACAGAGCAGAAGAGAGTCCAAAGGGGCGGACCTTAAAGTGGAACCATTGATCCTTTCACACTAACTGAAGGACTTCCCGGTGTGGAGCAAAATTTGGAATGGAGAGATATGCATCCATCCAGCCACCTTCTTGAAGAATATATTGCTAGCACCGGCGAGGGTCTCTGTCCCTCGCATCAGGAAAAAACCCAATCAACCATGGTTCTCTCAAGACCTCAAAATCTTACAGAGAAAATACCGGCAGAAGGAGCGCTGTTGGAAACTTAGCCCCGGGGAAGATGAGAGAGCGGAGCTAAAACTAGCCCTAAACACCTACAAAGAAGCCTGTCTGGTAGCCAAATCAGACTATTTCACACTTAAAATTAGCGAGGCAGCCAACTCTTCTAGAGAGCTTTTCAGAAACATTAATGTTCTCACCACTCCCTTAGGTACTCCTAAAGTAGAAAACTCCCAAGACTTTTGCAACAAAATAGCCAAATTCTTCTAATGTAAAATTCTTAACATCTACTCTAGCTTCATGTCGGACAAGGAACAAGTAAACTCCCCTCCCTGGATAGCTGTGCCACTGCGCCCTATGCCGACACCCAATGGGTTGCCAGATAAGCCATTTTTACTTTCTAGGTTTAAAATGCCATCTCAAGAGGTCGTGTGCAAGCTACTTCTGGAATGTAAATCGGGTTCCCCTATGGATCCCTGCCCCCCTGCCATCCTTCAATTAGTACCAGAGCTAGCGGAATCTATGCTGGCCCCTATCATTCAGGAAGTCCTTATAACTGGTTTGTATCCTAAGGCATGGAAAGAAACCACTATTATTCTCTTAAAAAAGAAGGAAACAGGCAAACCCGATGATCTGACTAATCTACGCCCAATAGCCCTTCTTCCCTATGCGGCCAAAATTCTGGAAAAATACCTTAATAAAGAATTGGTTGATTTCCTGTCAGCCTCAAAGGGCCTAGACAGCTCGCAACATGGTTTTCGGAAATCCCATAGCACTGAATCAGCTCTCATTGCTTCATCCGATACCATACGCAGATTGGTTGATGAGGGGCAGGGGGTCTTTCTGGTCCTACTGGACCTGTCGGCAGCATTTGACACCATTGCCCCTCACATTCTGCTAGACCGTCTACATCAGGTAGGCATTAGAGATAGGCTCTCAAGCTGATGGAATCCTTTCTATCAGATAGGTGGGCCACAGTTAGCAGCGGTGATTTTAGATCCCCGGCCTACCTCTTGCCGTGTGGGGTCCCTCAGGGCTCTTCCCTCAGCCCTACGCTATTCAATGTGTATGTGGCACCGCTGGCAGAGCTAATTCGCTCTTTCGGCTTTATCCCAACTTCTTATGCAGACGACACTCAGATTATCATCCCTATTAACAAAGACATGGAGGAAGTGGCCACCCGCTTCAACGCCTGCATGACAGCAGTGAATAACTGGATGAAGGCCAATTGGCTAAAACTTAATTGCGAAAAAACTGAGATTCTGTGCTTTGGGATTAAGAGGGAACACTGGTCTTCCATCTGGTGGCCTAAGGAGTGTGGCACTCTCCTTGTGCCAGGGTCTACCTTGAGGAATTTAGGTTTACTGTTTGACGATCAATTGTCGTTCAAACCTCAGGTCAATCAGATAATCAAGACCTGCATGTGGACTCTGAAGAAATTAAAGAAAGTATTTCCTTTTATTCCACAATCCTTCAGAACTACTGCTACTCTGGCTCTAGTCATTTCCAGATTGGATTACTGGAATGCGCTTCTGCTCAACTTGGATAAAGAATCGCTGAATAAGCTACAGTTGATGCAGAACACTGCTGCTAGGCTTTTACTGAAACTGCCCCGCGGGGCCTCTGCTAAGAAGTGCCTCAGAAATCTACACTGGCTTCCGGTAGCCCAGCGGATCTCTTTTAAGGCTCTCTGCATTACTCACAAGGCTGTCCATGGGATTGGGCCTAAGGCACTAACCACTAAGCTGCAATGGTATAGACCTAATAGGCTGTTGCGATCTGCCTCTGCCTATCGAATCCAAACTTCCCGCACCATGAAGGCGAAGTGGGGAGATAGAGCGTTCACCATTGCGGCTGCCAAAATTTGGAACTCACTCCCACTGGATCCAAGGCAAGAACACAATTATCTAACATTTAGGGGACTGGTCAAGACTTGGCTCTTCCCGCAATAAGATTTGGAGTCTCCTTGTTAGTAGACCCTGCCTCACCCAGTTAGCGCTTCGATGCCCTCGGGCCGGAATGCGCTTTATAAATACTCAATACATACATACATACATACATATATCTGAGGAGATGAATCCCCTCCATTTTGAAATGACTATAAAGAATCCAGCTGTTTAATTCTTTCAGATTGACCACCAAGCGGGAGCTGCCTCCTCTTTTGATCACCACAAAAATATTGCTGCAGAATCCTGAAGGATTGGGCTGACTTTGCTAGAAGTTGATTTATTTCTTATTGAATAAGGAACGATCTTGTTGGGCAAAACGGATAGGAGAGGGGAAAAAGAGTTTGTTGAGGAACCCCAAAAAACTCCATCTTGAACCCGGCCACTGTCTCTAGTACCCATGGGTCAGGTGTCAAAGCTGGGCCCTGCCCCCTAACACAACAAAGACGGTTGAATCAGGTTTACCTTGCATATTTGCTCCTGTGATGTCATTGCTCTCGGAGCAGAAGAATTCCCTGCTATGACCGGGCCAGCCACCACTTGCTCTGGTGGGATAGAAGGTTTCTGGAGCTTGTGTGGAATAGCCACGACCTCCGGCTGATGAGAAAGATTGGGCGCTGTGGGAAGTAGCTCAGCTTGTTACGACTCGGTCGTCCCATTTCCAGGGGGCGCTGTAAGGGGACTGTCAGAAGCCTGGGAATCACCTTGAACACCTATTTAGAGTCCCTTGCTGACTCCTGTTTGTTTCTCTTTTCTCCATGGTACACTTGTGTAGGACTACATTTGCTTCTTGGGACTGCAAATCCCATAATGCACAGCTTGGTAGTCAGGAAAACCCGGATTCTATTTCCCATTGTTTTCAATGGGAGAAGTCCAGTTGCTCCTTTTCACTGGATCCTCTCCTCCAGGACTTGCAAGTGTCCGAAACCACACACACCTGAAACCTCTCCTGTGCAGCCCAGCTTGGAACTGCTTATAAGCAGCCATTTCCTCAAGCTCCCTGTCGTGCATCGGACTTCAATTCCTTTGTGTTACAGACCCCTTGTCGAATGGTGTTCCAGTTTTGTTCCTGTTCTGTTCCAGCCTGATCCTGTTTCCTGTTTCTCTGCCCTGCTCCTGATTGTTCCAGCCAGAGTCTGCTCCCTACTTCTTAGCCTTGTACCTGTTTGTTTCTTCCAAAGCCTGCTCCCTGTTTCTCTGCCCTGCTCCTGCCTTGTTTCAGCCTGAACCTTCTCTCTGTTTCCCAGTCCTGTTTACTGCTCATTTCCTACTCCCTGTATTCCAGTCCTGTCCTTGCCTGTTCCAGCCAGAGCCGGTTCTCAGTTTCCCAGTCCTGTCTCTGTCTGTCCCAGACAGAAGTTTGCGCCCTGTTTTCAAGTCCTAGACCCGCCTTTGCTTCAGCCTGAGACTGTTCCTAGTTCTTGCCTCTGCCTCTTTGTTTGTTCCCTTCTGTTTCTTCTTGGTTCTTTGTGTCTGGTAAGTGTTCTATCAGTCTTCACCAGTGTATACGTGTCCTCCTGTGTACTGGGGTTGGCTCCTGGTTTCCAGGAGGCAATTCCAGCCCCCATCCTTGTCCAGTGTTATACGTTGTATTTCGTGCCTAACAGTGACAGTGTGCTATTGCTGTTTTCTCAGGAATCGCCACTGTGTTTCCAGCTGGACCCACAAGAGCGTGTCCTGTGTATGTAAGTACTATCCTTGTTTGTGCTCTAGGGTCCAGAGACAGAATCACTTCTGCTGCCTCCTTTCTATGGGGCTGGCAGGGTGACTATCTGTAAGAGCAAACTGCACAGAGGCATTGAGATTCCCTGTCACTGTGGGAGGTTCTGCGCCTTACTCTGTGTACAACCCCAGCGTGTTTGTCCACTGGTAATCCGTTTCCTGTTTGTTCACACAAGGGTTGCTCTGCTTTTACTTTCCTGTTTCCTGTGCCTATCTGTAGCTGTCCATTCCGTGTATGCCTTTAGCTGCTCCTCTGCCCCAGTGTACTACCTCTTTAGGATATTCGGTGACCTCAAGGGGTGTCCCAACCAAAGTCCTGATCAGCCCCGCCCGAAACCGTGACAGAATGCACAACCCAAACATTTCAAGCTCCTCTGGCAGTAAAGGCACACACAAACCTAAAGGGCTTTCCTATCATGTTAAGACACCCCTTTCTATGCCTATACATTCTCTGAAATCCTCTAAAAAAGACCTTAGTTTAAAGGATAGACTTGTTAAAGAAAACCATAACTTGCAAGTTCAGTACTATACTGAGTGGCTTGCTAATCTTTCAATGATAGACTATTATGTTATTTGTGGCTATGACCCCCAGTCCCTGTCTGTAGAAGAATTACAAGGACGTAATGAGTTTTTGCAATATCTATTAGCTGAAGCCAGTAAGAATGTTCGTAACCGTGGAAGTGCTTTTGCTACCTCTGCACAAGACACTCACACTCAAGAAAAACTGGTTAATTCCTTGCCTCATGCTAGCGCATCCCAAATTCACTTCCAGCACTCTGCCAAAACAAAGAACCCTGACACTGTTCAAGAAGCCACACTAGGGATTCCCTTGTTTTCTGTTGAGTGCTTCAGCCCATCTAGGCCAGTTTCTCAGAATTCAAAGTGCAGTGCTGACTCTTATAAAGACCTATCAGTCCCTCAGAGTTTTCAAGTCAGCAGGCTAGACCCTGTATCTAAGGGATCAGTAAAAACTGTGGGATTCCTTAGTTCAACTCAAACGACTTGTGCTCCTCCCAAATTGGATGACAGTACATCAGTCTCAATTCCTAAGTGTTGTGCTGACTCGTGTAAAGATCTACCAGTCCCTCAGTGCTTACAAGTGAGCAGGATAGAACCTGTATCAAAGGGATCAGTAAAGACTGTGGGATTCCTTAGTTCAATTCAAAAAGCTTGTGCTCTTCCCAAACTGGATGATAATATACCAGTCTCAATCCTTAAAAGCTCTGCTAAACCCTTTTCTATTCCGAGTGGGTTAGATAACAATATGGACATACACACACTAAAAGAGCAGTTTTGGCAGATTAAAAGGCAGATATCGGACTTCTATGATGAATATGTTGTAACATACACAAGAAATCTTGCACATGGGCTCTTTTCATCAATACATATTTCACTGTTGCCAGAACCAGACATTCTGTTTATCTGTAAGGTAGAAAAAGTAACAGAGCAGCTGATGGAAACTACTGCAAGGCAATTTGAAAACCTGAAAAAAGAAAATGATCACCAGCTTTGGCTTAAAGAACAGTATGCTACTTTGTGTGCCTCTCCAAAGACTTCTATAGAGCAGATTGTCCCTTTTATTAATGACAGTCAAAAGACAGCTCCAGTTATAAATATATCAGCCTCTTCTTCAGACTCTCTCTCAGCTTGTAGTTTTCCACAGAATATCCCTGTGCAGTTGACTGAATCTCTGACATCTCTGAGAGATTTGACACCTCTTGATTCAAAGGATGGATCAGAGTCTTCAGAAGGAAGTGTCTCAGCCCCTCTATCAGAACAAATAAAGCCAAAGGAAGAAGAGAGTTCTGATGCAGACTCCAATAGCTGCACCTTAAGAAACCAAGATATGACTTTACTGGAGATTAATGGCAAGTTGTGCAACAGTGTTGAAGAATCTGAATCTAGTGATGACAGTGGTTCCTGCCTTACAGTGAACAAACCTGCAGATAGTGTTGTTCAAATGATGCACACACCAGAATTTTCAGATTGTGGAGATACGCCTGCTCTTTCAAACAATATCATAGAATTTTCAGATAATGAAGAGACAGTTCCTGTTTCAAGTGAATTCATGGATTATTCTGACTGTGAAGACATACCCGCAGTTACTAAGATTGTAATGGACTTCTCAGAAAGTTTAAAAATCTCTTCTGTGTCAAAGCAAACCGTGGAGATTTCAGAAAAGGAAGAAAGCCAGCAATCTGAAACTAAACAGCCTGTCATAAGAAATGAGAGCCTAGAACAGGACACAGTTGCAGCCTCAACCACTGATTCTGACTTGCTGTTCCCTGCCACTGCGTTGCCTGTTTCCAACTCAACGGTTAGTGAAGAACAGATCTCTGATCTACCGGTATCTGATTTTGATGTAAAATCAGCCACACCAATGCCACCTGCTGTGTCTCTGAAATTAATGACTCCTGAAAACCAGCAATCTGAAACCGAAGCTCAAGTACTGAAAGATATAATATGTCCCACTAAAACTAAAGACTTGAATTTGAATCTTGTATTCGAAGATCTGATGATAAGTACTGTTCTTAGTGTTTTATTGCAAGAAACCATCATCAATTCAAAGGCTAGAGCTGAAAATGTAGGTAACAGTGTAAAGGTGATTTCTGAAGAGACTCCAGTTCTATTTCTTTCCAAAGAACAACCTTTCAATGTTAACAGAGTTGAAGATCAACTACCTGTAGTACAAACACCTTGCAAAGAAACCATTTATGATACCACAAACACACCACAGAGCACTTGCAATGAAGAAATCCCAGTCTTGTCTGAAGATCACCCTAAAGAATTAGCTTGTGGAACTTCTACATTTTCAGATGTTAATCCAGTTTCTAAAGACATGAAAACTCCTGTTGCTCCTGAATTTGATACTCCGAAGTCATCCAAGACGAAAGAAAATTCTGACTTTTTCATGTTTAGCTTGAGAACACCAGTTACCCATGTCTCCCAAGTCTCTATGCTTTGCAAGCCTCAGACCACAATCAAAGCAAATACTGCTGCAGAAACAGACATATCCTGCTTGTCAGAAGGAGTTACAGACCTGACAGTTACTAATACGCCAATTATCTCCTCCAAAGAAGAGAGTACTGAACAGGAAACTAATGTCCTAAAGAATACCGCCCATGATGCAATTCTAGATCTCCTTGCTCCTGAATCCACTTCACCAGAAACCAACTCCATGCACTCCTCCCGTATCACTCGAACAATAAAGAGGAAAGACATCGGAGCCCATATGGGTATTAATACATGCTTTGCTCATTGGATGATTCATCTGTGGCAGGACTGTAAACTTATCAACCAATGTTGGTGTTGGATTTTCTTGCTGTGGCTTTTCCTCTTCAACTTTTTTCAGCCAAAGGATCACCTTCTCTTCTTGAGCAGACTGGTGGGAGGGGGTATACTGTTACGACTCGGTCGTCCCATTTCCACGGGGCGCTGTAAGGGGACTGTCAGAAGCCTGGGAATGACCTTGAACACCTATCTAGAGTCCCTTGCTGACTCCTGTTTGTTTCTCTTTTCTCCATGGTACACTTGTGTAGGACTACATTTGCTTCTTGGGACTGCAAATCCCATAATGCACAGCTTGGTAGTCAGGAAAACCCGGATTCTGTTTCCCATTGTTTTCAATGGGAGAAGTCCAGTTGCTCCTTTTCACTGGATCCTCTCCTCCAGGACTTGCAAGTGTCCGAAACCACACACACCTGAAACCTCTCCTGTGCAGCCCAGCTTGGAACTGCTTATAAGCAGCCATTTCCTCAAGCTCCCTGTCGTGCATCGGACTTCAATTCCTTTGTGTTACAGACCCCTTGTCGAATGGTGTTCCAGTTTTGTTCCTGTTCTGTTCCAGCCTGATCCTGTTTCCTGTTTCTCTGCCCTGCTCCTGATTGTTCCAGCCAGAGTCTGCTCCCTACTTCTTAGCCTTGTACCTGTTTGTTTCTTCCAAAGCCTGCTCCCTGTTTCTCTGCCCTGCTCCTGCCTTGTTTCAGCCTGAACCTTCTCTCTGTTTCCCAGTCCTGTTTACTGCTCATTTCCTACTCCCTGTATTCCAGTCCTGTCCTTGCCTGTTCCAGCCAGAGCCGGTTCTCAGTTTCCCAGTCCTGTCTCTGTCTGTCCCAGACAGAAGTTTGCGCCCTTTTTTCAAGTCCTAGACCCGCCTTTGCTTCAGCCTGAGCCTGTTCCTAGTTCTTGCCTCTGCCTCTTTGTTTGTTCCCTTCTGTTTCTTCTTGGTTCTTTGTGTCTGGTAAGTGTTCTATCAGTCTTCACCAGTGTATACGTGTCCTCCTGTGTACTGGGGTTGGCTCCTGGTTTCCAGGAGGCAATTCCAGCCCCCATCCTTGTCCAGTGTTATACGTTGTATTTCGTGCCTAACAGTGACAGTGTGCTATTGCTGTTTTCTCAGGAATCGCCACTGTGTTTCCAGCTGGACCCACAAGAGCGTGTCCTGTGTATGTAAGTACTATCCTTGTTTGTGCTCTAGGGTCCAGAGACAGAATCACTTCTGCTGCCTCCTTTCTATGGGGCTGGCAGGGTGACTATCTGTAAGAGCAAACTGCACAGAGGCATTGAGATTCCCTGTCACTGTGGGAGGTTCTGCGCCTTACTCTGTGTACAACCCCAGCGTGTTTGTCCACTGGTAATCCGTTTCCTGTTTGTTCACACAAGGGTTGCTCTGCTTTTACTTTCCTGTTTCCTGTGCCTATCCGTAGCTGTCCATTCCGTGTATGCCTTTAGCTGCTCCTCTGCCCCAGTGTACTACCTCTTTAGGATATTCGGTGACCTCAAGGGGTGTCCCAACCAAAGTCCTGATCAGCCCCGCCCGAAACCGTGACACAGCTAGACTGTTGCCCTCGGGAATAGCCAGCCTTGGCAAAAAGGCTCAGGTGGAAAACCTCGTGGACAGATGTCTGAGCCTTGTCCAGAGCCATGAAGGTGTGGTTAAATTTTCCCAATTCCTTGGCAAATTTGTCCCAAAAAAGCATACATTTGGCCAAAGGACCTGGCTGGGCATTTTCAAGCTCTTTCAGTTTAGGGTCAATGCGTATGAATAATGATCGTAGGCGTTATACCGATAGTGCGCATTTGGCAATACCCAATAGGCATAGTGCGCTTTGAGTCCAGCCTGCCAATGTGTCATGATCAATAGAAGTGGCAGTCTCTATTGTCGAAACATCCATGTCAAGGATTTAGCAAAATGCTCTGGAAAGGTCAAGGGCTTTGTCTTGACATGCCTTCCAGGACCTGTTGATCCCTTTTTTTTTTGTGTGTTTTGAGGATCTCTTGAGGCAACTAGCCAAGCTGGGGTTGAGTTCTGGGGTCAACTCAGAGCGGACCCGGTTACGGACTTCCTTGTCAAAACTTTTACCAAGCTGGTCATGAGCATAGTCAGAAACTGCATGAAGGGGAGTCCAGTCCGATGAGAGGATGGTGGATAAGGGTGTCTGGATCAAAAACTAAAGTAGTACCTGGGTCAGAAGGATTAAAAAGTGGGGAGAAC
Organism: Pleurodeles waltl; assembly: GCF_031143425.1. Lineage (NCBI taxonomy): Eukaryota > Metazoa > Chordata > Amphibia > Caudata > Salamandridae > Pleurodeles > Pleurodeles waltl. The sequence continues at coordinate 1,313,047,921 of NC_090440.1, forward strand.
TGATCACCTTGGCTGTTGTGATGGCATTTGGGGCATTGATAGGAGTTATCGTCTGCATCAGAGGGGGGTGACTTATAGTTGTCTGTGTTGGCATCGGGGCAAGAAAGAAATGGAAGGTCATCTAGTTTAAGGCTGTGGTGAAGAATAGTCATGATCTGTAGACAAAGTCTGGGACATGCAGGCCATGGTAGCTGCATGGGGCAAATCAGTTGACTGTGAAGGACCACTGTCACATCGGGGAGGGTGTGTCGGCGGGGGTTCTGGATGATAAGGTGGAACAGATAAAACATATCTCTTTAGATGGCACGTGATGGGTTGAAGGGCAGCTGACAGGGTCCTACATACTGATTGGGTAACAGATGCATCTAATGCATGGACAATATCTCCTACCAGGAGTAGGTTATCCTCATCTTGTTCATAAGGCAGGTTAGTTGATGAAATGCATTCTGTCATGTTGGTTGTGTGGCTAATAGACAGATCAAAAGAGTAGATCAAAAAAGGGCTGTCTGCTGCTAGGGGCTAGCCCAGGTTGAAGGCCGTGATAGGGAGGCAAGACAAGGGCCACCAGTACAGAAAAAAAAACTGTAGCAGAAGTGCCTTGAGCCCTTCAGGATAACCTATATAGCTCCAGTGCTTCCCCAGGTGACGGGTGTGGGGGAGATGCTCAAGCTCAACCCTGTTTGCTTGCTCAAGAGGGAGCCAGCTTGAACCTGCTGGGCCAAAGCGTGTGTGATGGTGGGGCTGATACAATTCACAAAAGAGCCCGCTGCACTTAAGATGCGCGGGCAAGCGAGCTGAAAAAGAGGACTAGAGAGGTCCTCACGCTAACGCACTTCCTCTTCTTGCTTCCCGGCACTCCTGTTGGGTACTGAATAATACAGCATATATGTGAGGATATACTCACTCACAGTAGGACTTGAAAGAAAAAAACAATACATAAAATACGATGCAACTGTAAGCAATATGTATAAAATGGGAGCTCTTATCTGTTGCGAAAGCAGCAAAGAAAGAGGAAGAAATATGGCGCCAACATGTTTTTATATGTTGATCGGTGGAAGGAATGTGATGTCATATTGAATGTTCTGGGAAACGTAGTCTGAGTTAAGTTTATTTTTCATTGGCTGCTGTGATTTTTGTGTAATAAACAGCAAAGAGGGAGAAACATAATCTAAAGCCTCCAGTCGTGACATAGAATCAGTGGCGGCTCCTTCATTTGGGCGGAGGAGTGTCACCCCCCGCCAGCAGTGGGAGCTGCAAAACCTTTTAAAGAAAACTATAGTAAACTATGTTTATTAATTTCTTTAAAAGGGGCGGGCCATGGGGGTGACATGCACTGAGAGGGAGTCCTCAGCACTCTGCCTTCACAGCACATTTTAATTAATTGTAATGTATATTCCCTTCCACCTCCCCCCCATCCCAGCGCCTCCCCGCCCTGCCCCTTCCGCAGCCCTCGAGCCGCTACCGCATAGAATTACATTACAGCTTTGGAAGAGAGCCATACTGCATCATTCCTTATGAGGAGCTATGGACTCACACTTGCAAATTAAGGTCCAGTAGCTAGTTGCATCCCTCTATACAATGCTGGAATGGGTCCGGAAATAAAAAACAGCATGCTGGCAGAAAGAACATGAACACAGCATGATTGTGTTTTATTTCATCTTATTGTATTCCCACAACCCTAAAGTTATTTGACTAAAGGACACAAACCAGTGATTCATTTAGCAACACAGTATCTGACCTGAGCCTACCCACCCCACTAGTACAACAATTACAAGGGAATGCACTTGTACACTCATGCCTCCTTTTAGCTCCCTATGGCCAAGACAGAAAATAGAAGAACTTTAGGGGCATATTTACAAGCCCTGTGCGCCGCCGGTACGTCACTTTTTTGTGAATCACCGGCAGCACATAATGCAGACACATATCTACAAGGCCAGGCAAAGCCACTTTGTGCGGCATTTCATGCCTTGTAAGTATGGTGTAAGCCAATGAGGCGTAAGTCGCTGCGTTGCGTTACACTGCGTCAGGGAGCCATACTATGGCCCTTCGTTTTTTTATCTTTACTTTTAAGAAATTTCACAGAACCTGGACGGTTTCTCGATATTATTAAGAACATATGCCACAGAAGTGTAAGAACAAGAAAGGTCAATAAAAGCATGAACATTCAAACTTGATTACGTCCTGCTGCTTCAGAAGATATATGTTAGTATTGGCCTTTTTTAAGAAAAGAGATTACATTTTACTCTCGATATGAATGCTGCATGCTCTCCATTTTGGTGCCTGCCATATCTTGAGTCACCTGAATGTTTGTCATTTTTATGCCGCTCCTTAAAATCATCTTAGGGAGGGTTAGAAAGCATTTTGAATCTACTTATTTACAGGGAAAACTGTTTGACAAGCAGAGTTTTAATTGAGAAAAAACATGAGCCCACATTTACCAATATTTGACGCAACTCAACACAGCAACCAATGTTGGGCCCTGCGTTGCACCCAGGGCAAAAGAAAAAGTGCACCATATCTACTAAGATATGCACATTTGTTCTCTTTCACAATGCGGATGCACTTTTGGCTACCATCCACCAACGCACACACCCTTGCATAATAGTGCAAGGGTATGCATGGTTTATGTAAAGTATAGGTTTTGTCCTGTAAGGGGGCCCTTCCAGATAACAATAAGTAAAGTGGTACAGAAACTGTTTACATCAAATGTACAAAATGGTATGGGACAATATCTGAAATCACAAAAGTAATGTATTACATATAGTCACATTGCATATACATTCTGACACATTTCATTTCCACAACATCCTACAATTTAAAACACACATCCTTTAATTTATCCATCCTAACTCATTTGTATATTGGGGGTGCCAATCAGGGCCTAGTAATGTCTCCTCCATCTGTAGATACTATATAATTGATCTTCAATAAGTCTCACAGCCATCTTCCATATATATATATCTATCGATTATGATGTCATACTTTCGCTATATGGCCATATGCGTCATCATATGCCCTGTCTCCTCAGCCCATCTATTTTGTTTGCTGCGACTGAACAAGAATGTGAATGCTTGTCCCTTAATTTTAAATTTATACAATATGAGACTCTAATCGCAAGCAACTATCTCAAGATTGTGCTTGACACAGCAATAATAACATGAGCAATCCTTCTGCCACAAACACACATTCACACAAAACACTCAACAGGCAAGTGTAAACAGTAGACATACACACAGTAAAATAAACATGCACAATAAACGCACAAATCCATTTACAAATGCTCACTCATAAGTGTGAATAGGTGCACACCGACACACTCTCAAATGCACACAGGGATCCACAAGGAAAATGATACAAACACACAGACAAAGACATGGACAAACACACATATACATCAGAGCTGTGCTTAATTTGTAAAAAAAAAAATAAGTGCCAAGGGCCTCTTCAGGAGGCCACCGCAGCTTCCACCACATATTGTCAATGTTTGGGCTGCCAATGGCAACTTCTAACCAGCACAGTGCTATAATTAAGACAATTCATACGGTTCGAGGCCCCCAAAGGTGTAAGAATTGCTTGTTTACAATGTATACTGAATTAGTAAACAACAGTTATTCTGTTCATCTTTAAGTTACAAAAAGCAGTGGCATCATGTAGCAGCTGTCAAGTGCTGGTGTTGACAATTAAGTGCCGGTGCCTAGCACCTTGAAATCACCAGCCCAAATTAAGCACTGCATCAAAGAGGATGGGATAGATTTAAGAATGATATTATGCATGACTTACATAGGAAGCCTCTATCGTTTACACCAGATTTTAAATCTAGTAATTCATTACTATGATTAGCAACAAGTGATAATAAAAAAGCATTAGCATTGGCTTTTATCCAGTATTTCGGAGCAATGGAGTGTAACAGAACTTTTTATCCACATTTGAAAATTCATAAAGGAATTTCAGGCTGCTTGGGCAGGGCTCTCTGAGATCATGTAAGAACAGCTCTGGAAACCAAGGACTACAGCTTTTGGAGGAGAAGGCACAGACAGTGGTGAGTATGGTTGTTTTTTTGTTTTACATTTTGGGCATGGAAGAACGGCCATGTTATGTATGGCTCCTCCATTACTGCACTGCCCTGCATAGTAGTTGAAAGCAGGGGCAGAATATTCTGTGGGCTTTACATAACATATAATTATATATAGGTAAATAGAGAATTACGGCTGTTTTTTACCTTGGGGTTTCTGAGTGACATTATAGACAACACGACCTTCGCTCTTGTTGTCAATTTAATGTCACTTAAAACCCACCAGTGAAAAATATCCCTGTAATTCATTGTTACCCATCTATAATTTTATATATGATACATGGGAGTCTGCAAAGCCTTTGTAAAATCCTATCCCTCATTTTCTTATTAAAGGTGACGCCTGACATATATCAGAGTGAATTCGATAGTTTTATAAATTATATCATTCAAGGAAAGCCTTCAAAATGTTTCCTAGGTGTGTGACGGGAGAAGGCAAGATAGTACTTAAAGAGTACTGTTCAATAGCTTATCAGGATTTTAATTTTGTGCACACACCACATGTCAGCAGTGATTATCTCTTTCACTGATGTGCAGTGAGGCAAACTGACTTACAAGCAGATGCTTTATGAGCAGCAGTTCAAAATTAGAAGTGGCTCATGAGGGAATGGACACAATTGCCGTGAAAACGGCTGATGGTCTTCCAAGCCCTCCTGCCTGGAGCCCGCATTGCTCGACAAGGTCAGGTTCAATTGATCAACCAGGAATCTAACACTGACTTTTTAGTTCTGCTAGAAAATGTATTTTGTATTGGACTTTTTAAAAGAAAATGTTGTGTTGGAGAATTCAATGAACTCTTCTTGGGGGAGGGGGGCATTGCGGGAATAGAGCAAGGGCGTAACAAAACTTGAGGTGGCCCCCTGCATATTACATGGAGGGGCCCCTCTCCGCACTCACGCGGCAGATCTCAGACCAGTGTACTGTGCTGAGGGGGCCCCAGGAGCTCAGGACACCCCGCAACACAGGGGCTGCGGGGGACTTTGTTTCTCCACCAGAATAGGGCTTCTTTGTTTTGCCCACTCACAAAGTGCAATTAAGTGTACAGACTAATACTCCAACATATTTAGAGATCACCAACTGCCATTGTTGGTGTTCAAGTAACTCATTTGGGGCAGTTTATATTCGTTAAAGAACAATTTATTACTTTTGGCAATGTTATTTCTGTTGGCTGTGACTTTCTCAAAGATTCCTTATGCCCTACCACCACTCCCATTTGAGGATATGTATGGAAATGCTCATGGTGCCTTATATGTTGATCAGCAGGTCCTCTTCGGCAGAGCCTCAAGATGCCAATGTCGACACCAAGTATCTACACCAGTGTCTGGTAAAATTGAATGGATAACAAAATCGTGACAGATCCAGTCTGGCACCTGGCAGGGACTTTAAGTGTGGAATCTGTGGTTGTCATAATTTCCATCACAAGAACAGAACCAAAGGTGAGTAACTTGTTCTTCTGAGGGTTTGTCTGGAATCATTCTCATTTAGTAACCTTACGTCTAAATACAAGAAGACTCTGTGTCTGTATTTCAGTTGACTCCACACCCATCAGCTTTCCTGAGGTGGTTAGTTGCTCCTCAGCTTCCTGTTGTTCACCACTTATAGGGACCATGGTCAGTTCTCACACTTGGCAAATGATGGCTGCAGTACCTTATGTTGCAGTCTGCAGCTGGATCTGGCCCATGTTGTCCCGCTCGCTCTCACAACCCTCCATTGGAGATATGGTGAACCTTGGAAAACATCTCTGTCCCTTGAGAACTAAGACATGCTGAGGCCCTCCCAGGGGTTGATACTGGTCTCATGACCCACAGGCTTTCATGTAATGGGATTGTCGGGGCTGTTATAGCATCCGGAGCCAACCTGTGCAATGATGTTGGTGATTGATACGCCTACTTACCTTGTATTTGTATATCTGATGCTGGACCTGTTCTTTATTTTGGTTAAAACTTAATACAAAATTAAATATATATTAAAAAATAACATTTCTGTCCTCCACTCAGGATCACTTATTTCACCTCATCTAGGCTCCACCAATCCAGCTTACTTCTAAAATAAAGCCATTAGCCTAAAATACAATAAATAAAATACACCTATGGATCAGAACAATGTTCTCTCTCTTTTTTTTTATTAGAAGAGGTCATACACCATACAATGAATTAAAATAAATATAAATATAAAAAGGCCATAGAAAAACGTATTTAAACAACATGCATCTATCGTAACACCAATATTGCACACAGCCTATAGTCTCAGATAGCACTACCCAATACTATATAATTCTGTCACCTTGGAGCAAAAATACTTTACCACCCTAGTTCAGAGTTTCCCATAAACCATGGAATTTCTTTAGGGTTCCTGATCTGAGTACAAAACAATGCTCTAATTCTTTAATCTTTAACATTTTAGACCACCATTGTTATATGTTGAAAACAGCGTCAATCACCAGTTTTTGGAGAATTATTGATCTGGCTACAAGTGTGCACACAAATTATTTTTTGCAACAAAGATGGAACAACTATATCGAGGGAGCACCCCAAAACTGTTATATAGGTATCTTTTGGCTGGTCTAACCCCAAAGTCTGCGTACAGTGCATCTGGATCTCTGCCCAGATGGAGGTTATTTGGGGGCACTCCCAGATAATATGGGCCCAATTGGCTCCGCTCTCAGCTGAGCATAAGCACCTGTTGGGAACCTGAGGACTGATTTGGTGCAAAAAGTTGGTTCTGTAAAGTAACCACTTTGCAGAAAACTGCATTCTGCGAAAATGTGCTCCTTTTATTAAATAAAAATTGAGTGTATTTACCTGTTCCAGATCTCTTCCGTAATCTGGAGATCTTCCTCAGACTGCCACTTATCTCGAGCCTTCGAGTATAACGAATTAGCCTTCTGCTGTATAAAGATACCTACCCAATAACTGAGGGATCTTCAAGTGACGGAACCTATCAAACCATTGACCAGGTCTAAACTAGCCCTAATTCTACTAACATCTACGTTGCTTAAAAACTGCCTAATACAAAAAACGGACCCTTGCACCATTACCTTAAACACCTGTTAAAAATCTCTATTTCTGCCCAGGTCTTCTAATTGGCTAAATATAATCAGAGACCTGACTATATCAATTAGACGCATAACTGGCACTGATGCTCTTGTCCAATAGGGGGCGATTATCAACGTAAATATCTCTCAGGTGGGTTACATCATTGATGAATAGGATATTATAATGTTTGCACAGTTGTTGTTTGCATTTAAAAAGCTATCCTGGAGCCTTATATCTGAATTTTTTGGGGGGATTTTGTGAGGCGCTGAAAATCAACAATTTCTTATTTGTGGAAAATCAGATTGATAAAAAAGTTATCTATACTTATTTGACCTGAAACTTTTCTGGAAAACCTTTGTGAGCTGTGTGCAAAGGTTGCAAAATAATATAATTTTAAATCTGACAGAGAGAGACCGCCTTCTTTTACTGGCCTAGAAAGTGCATCTATAGCCAACCTGGGTGTTTTATTTGCCCAAATAAAAGCAGAAAAATGCCCTTCAATTCCTTAAAAAACTGCATTTGAAGAGCACATGGAATAGCGGAAAACAAGAAAGTGCATAAAGGTAGGACTGAAATTTTTATCTGAACCACACGGCCCATCATCGACAATGGCAAGTCAGTCCACTTAGTGACAAGACCCTTAATCTTATGGAACAGAGGGGAGTAACTCAATGTTAATAGGTCGGCCACATTTTCCATTACATATATCCCTAAATATCGTTTAGGCTTGGAATAGTCTAAGGGATGATATTAAATGGGTAAAGTGTCCATTGATCTTATATCCACCCACTACTTGCAATTCATGGAAGATTTTAAAAACCTGATGATGATGATGTAAGTTTGCACAGCCTGGTTTTAACCCTATAAATAACCCTATATCATCAACATATAGTTTAATACAATAAACACAAAAAGTTTAATACAAGACATATTGCTTATGGGGGGCTCTACATTTAATCTTTATGTATTGCTATTGCTAAGGGCTCATAAATAACGCAAAAAGAATAGGTGACAAGGGGGCATCCTTACTGCGTGCCTCTGACAATCGGACAAGTCCCAATAGTATGAGAATTAATGATTGTTTGAGCTTTGGCCCCTGCATACTAATGCATACGCATACGCTGAATTAAGCTCTCTGAGAACCTGAACTCTCTCAAAATGGCAAAAAGGCTAGCCCAGGTTACAAGGTCAAATGCCTTCTCAGCGTCTAAAAAAAATCTGTGGAGGGATACAGTTTTGCAAGAAATAACCTAATGCTTCAATTAAAAAAAGCATAGTCTCCTAGTAATAAAATCAGGATAAACAATGGAGCCAAATGTTTTATTCATACATTAGCCAACACGCTGGCAATTGTTTTATAATTCACATTTAACAGAAAAATGGGCCTGTATGAGTTAACATTTTCTTTAACTTTTTTCAGGAAGCTTACCATCATAACAGTGCGGAATAATGCCGGGACCTCACCTCCTGCTAAAATATAATTAGCCAACTTTAAGGGTTGGGGACTTAAGGCTGATGCAAGTTTCTTTAAAAAAACTCTGCATGTAATCCATCTTCGCTGCAAGCCTTCCGACTGACCCCACCACCTTTTTAATTTTCTCAAGGGAGACTCCAGCTAGTAGGGCCTGTTATGGCTGGCACTGAGCTTTGGAAGGGGAAACTGAAATGTGAAATGTTTAAGAGCCATATTGGCTTGTTGTTGTACACTGTATAGTGCTTTATAGAGCATTAAAAAACTTTTCAAAAATCTTAGCGGGTTCTCTAATATGGAATTTGGTTTGATCATCAAAAAGAGGTGTGACCATATCCTGAGCTTGACGTTCTCACACCAGTCACACTAAGAGTTTACCTGCATACTCATTATCTTCATAAACCCTCTGAGGTAGATAAGATTGGCAGTATATCGGTGGGCATAGTAAAAGTCTTGTCTACTCTTTCTCCCTTGATGGAGCGCTAATTTATTATGAGTATTCCTGTTGTAAGAGAATGCCACACTTGCTCGAAGAAGAGCAGATTCTAGATCTGCCTGAGGGGGGGCAGAGAGCGGCTTTCACTGTGTAGTACTGCAAGAGGTTATTCGACCTCGACTCGTTGCCTTGAATGTGTCCCAGACAACAATTAGTGTCATCATAGCACTTGAACTCTGTTTATGAAAGGGACAAAATGGACAATTACTAATGGCTTGGGATAGGTCAGAGCAGAGAAAATGCTGATGTACGAATACAATACCAGAAAAGTCCCCCTCATAGATAAAAAAATATTTCTACTGGCCACCATAAAAGTAATCCAGAACAAGTGTGCACTAATGAGCAACAAAAACCGTACTATACAAGCATCGAAAACATCTTCCACGTTATGTCTATGAATATTAAAGTGTATTGTGCTGTCAAAGTATGATGTATGCTATTTACTGCAGGGGGACCTGAGCAACACAAGTGAAAACATCCTAGACCTGAAGGACTGCATATAGTCCCACCTGCTGTTGACTCAAACTTTACCTAAATTGAATTCTAGCTGGGCATCCCCTTTTCACCACCTTGGCCTTGATGGATCTCTACCCCTAAGATACAGTACCAGTTGCGCCTAGCTCACCCTTTTTCTTAGGCCATATCCTGTAATGACCACATCAGATACTACATAGAAATTCAAAAACTCTTCCTTTTTTCCCCAATTTCAGAGAACCCAAGTCACTGTCACCACCCACTACCCCATCAGTGACCCATCCATGCACCCTTGAGGGAGAGTGAATTGACTTGCTCCTCCCCATCTGTGCCTAAATTCCCCGGGGTACCATGACACTGCACCCCATTGCGATCGGGAGGTCCCCGACGTGCACTGGTGTCCTCCACCATCCCCCAGAAACACAAATACAGGCACATCTCGGCTAGTGTGCGTATTTCGACCCCCAAACCAGACTTAAACCCAGAGACATCACAGATTATATCAAAGAGCCCTGCAGTAAAAGTAAATTCCAGTCAACTAACGAAAGGGGTTCTTATCTAGGCAAACTCTGCAAAACGGCCTTGGCCTCTTAAATATCTGAGAAAAGATTAAATTGTCCCAGCACCAAGACTCTGAGCTTAGCTTGCTGAAAAATAAATGATTGGGCATGTTTGGCTTTATATGAATTGATCATTTTGATAAATTCTCTCCGTCTCTGTGCTGCAAGTGCATACATGTTGGAAAAGATCTTGAACTGGGACACCTCAGGGGTGAAAAGTATTTTCTTATCTTTAGCATGGGTCAGGATGCGCTCTTTGATCCGAAAGTTAGCAAAGTTTACCAATATTGTGTGCGGGTTCTTGGAGTTAGGCGGCCATTGAGCGGGAACCCTATGAGCACGAGTAATTGTCAATTCGTCCGCTAACTCTGGTATTGCCTTTTTCAATTAGGAGTTCACCCATTCAGGCACCTCTTGACCTTTGACTCCTTCCGGTACCCCTATATTTTCGAGATTTGATCACCTATTATAGTTCTCTAAATCTTGCAGCTTGCCTTCCAAGGAATGTCCACTCTTTCTCAGTTAGGTAACTGATTATTGAATAGAGACCACCTTATCCCCCAGGTCTGAGATTCTGGTCTTCCTTAAGCCTGCCTGGGACCTGGACCATGGCTTCCTCAATCTTTGCCATACGTTCATGGAGAGCTGCAATTTCCTGTGCCTGCATGAGTTTCAGCTCTCTAATTTCAGCTAGGATAGTCTCAAACATTTTTCTTATAGATTGCTCCACATCGTCACTGATATTCCCCCATACTTACTGTTGATGAGTATCTTTTGGAGCAATCCCTAACTCTGGTTCCTGCTGTGTTCTTACTGTGTTGGAGGTCATACTTTGAGATGCTGTCTGAAATAATGCTGCCTCTGGGGACACTTAGAGAAAAAGGAGGTGACTGACCATTGCTTCCAAGGGCTGGGACCAAAGAGGGGTCCTTCATCTGTAAAGACTCACTTATTTGTTTGGAGAATAAGGGGTATTGCTTGGATTGAGCTGCTGTAACAGAACCACTCCCAGCTGTGGTAACCCTAGGACCCTCTCCCCATGCCTCAATATCTCTTGTCTGAACCGGAGAGTGAGTTTGTTAAGTGGGAGTCCGAAATATTCTCCCCACCTTCACTGCATAGCCCTCTTTAGTTCCTTACTTGGTTGCTGACTGCTCCACTCGTCTCCACTACAAGGAGCTCTCTAACGCCAAGCTCCATACTGTATTGCATGTTACAACTTTCCTGAGTGTTAGCAGTTTTTATTTGACCACCCTTGCGTTTGAGTTTCTGAGATGGGGAGGGCTGATTTGCTGCTGGATATTGTAGCTTTGGGCTTTCCGCTGAAATGTTTGCATGATCCATAAAACTTGTTCATACACTTAAGTGCAGATAGGTCAGAGCCCAGAGTAGTGCCACCGTTCAACCAAGTGTTTACTAGTCTACGTGGAAAAAGAAAAGCCCCTTACAGTTGATCATGACCTCGTGGAGGCACCTCGGACTACTGTCATCTCTAGTAACTGCCAGGGAGACGAATATGAAATTCCAGGTCACAGCGGAAAACAGTCTTGTTCCATGAAGAAGTTTATCCCATGAAGCAGCGCATTACCAGGAATATTGCACAGCAAAAAGTGATGCCTCTACTGAGCTGTGTTCCTTGCTCTTCAGTTCAAAAGGGCAAATCCTGAGGGAGTCCTGGCCCACGTCGAGGCCTTGCGGTGACCCATACTCACCTCGGTTGTGTTGCAGTCCCACTGGAAAGGACTGAGGCGGACGAACTCCATGCATCAAATCTGACAATTCTGGCCCAGCTACAGTTGCTCCCTGGCTGGGCCAAGTTCTCCGATATCTGCCGCGGTCTCGGCTGCAGCAGCCTCCATCAGCATGTCACAGACCGATGCGCTGCTTGTGCTTCCGCCGGAGGGGCAGGTGAGCACAGTAGCGACAAGACATGCAGGCTGTGATGACGCCACATTCTCTTTCTTGTTTTCTTTTGCTTCCTTATTCTACATTTTGAAGCGAATAAAAATGTCATAATTTTGAGCTTGTTTAAGTAGTGTTACTCCTAGAAAAAATACTGTAAAACGTGATTCATAGATTCATAGATACACTTTTACTATCAGTCTATCTAGCTGGACTAACTTGAATAGTAAGTTCGAACAACCCCGGGATCACCAGCGTCTGTGTAGCATCTTCCAGCCCATGAACATTCAGAACACTGTCCTTCATCATCTTCAGTTGATAGCTAGGTGACATCAGCCAACCCAACATTTGGGTGTACAGCAGTATCTCCCTTCTCATTAATTCTTTCTGGTGCTTGAGGTTTGACTCTTAGCTTCCTGTGGTATTTCCCCCAAATGTCAGCAATAGACACTGCTCAGGAAGTGGACATCGGTCTGTCTGGAGAGGATTTTTTGGCACTCCTGGAGGCTCTTGTAATGCTTCACTTTTTTGCATTTTTAATATTAAATGCCTTTACCTTGAACAGAAAACCTGTAATGTACAACAACAAAAAATAATAACCCATCAACTCCAGTGCCAGAACCACAGTCAAGCTTCACAACTGTTGATATATTTCACCGTTTCCTGATAGAAATATCGACAATCAGCTGCAGCAGATCCTCTTTCTTGTTGCTTGTGATCCAAAGGTAAGTGTTGTTTCATTTCCTTTCACTTTTCTTTTATCAATGTGGTATTTTACAATTTATTTATTCATGGCTCTGTTCAGAAATAGTGTTGGAACCTTTGTGCCCCATTTTTTTTTTAGGTCTTGTCTACCAGACAGCACAAACCAAGAACTTACAGAGGAGGCTTAATGCCTGCTCATTGCCTACCATTGATTGTTTTATTGTGATATTCAGTGGCTTTCCGTCTCCCGGTTTGACTACTCAACTTGTCCCTACCCTGGATCATAGCCTTTTTTACTGTCCAATCTTGCCATCTAGAGCAATTGTCTCGGTTCTATCTTACCACTGCTCACTACTAGGGATTTTTTTTTTTAAGTTAAGCACTCCAAGAGAGTTTGGAGTGGGTGGCCAAGCACTTGAGATGGCAGATCCATAACTCCGAAGCTCCAGACTCACGGTTTATATGTCTATCGGCCACAATCAGCCCCAGCGATCTCCCCCATTGATGGCTACAACCCGAGTTCTCAGGCTGAGTAGACGGAAGCATTGTTGTTGACCAGACGTGCCCCTGCCGGGTGCGCTGTGGCCGTTTAGGAGGAGGGCTGCTGTGGCGCATATCGTTACCTAGCCATCATGCCTTCCGATTGCCCATTCTGCTAATTGGAAGTGTCCCTTGGACTTGGCGCACTCGTTTTGAGGCTGTGACTGCCAAAGAGGGTGACACAGCTGAGGAGTGAAGAGTGGGTCGGGCTGCGGCTTGGCACCGCTGGACATGTGGCGCCTGGTGCAGCCTAGCCGCTGCCGCAGCACAGAGCCCATGAGGCCTGCTTGCTGTGCCGCGGCACGCCTGGCTGCACTGTCTGGAGACTGAAGAAGCTGCTCTGTTCGGCCCAACATGACTGCCCGGTTGGGCAGTTGGGTGACGTCCATGCGGCCCGCTGAAGAAGGAACCCACGAGGAGTGAATTAATGCGCTGCCTGAACCAGGAATCAGCAGTCAGTGCCGGACTGACCTCATGTGGATTGATAGATGGAGGTTCTGGCACATAGAGGCCCTGATTTCCTGCATGCAGCCTTGATAACCGGCTGGACTGAGGCCCGATTGCCCAGGTCCCCGGGCACCTGTGAGAGCCAGCTAGGTCCGGGAAGCAAGCTGAGTTGGCCATGCATCTTGTTCCATGACACTGCATTGTACCACTGTGCTAGGCCAGTAGGCAACGACTGGGGGAAACTGGCACTTTGTTTCAGTGCCCACCCCCCCCAAATACACACTTTTTGCCTGTCTTCTGGATGCAACTTGGACTGGAGTGCACTGGGATCCTGCTAACAAGGTTCCCAGTGCTAATGAGCTATTCCTTAAACATTGTAAAGGTAATTGGAAACTCCTTTAGCTACCACTATAAGTTCCTAGCAAATGGTACTTAGGTACACAGGGCATGGGGGACTAAGGGTAGGCCCTTGAGGGCAACAGCACTGATTGTGCCACCCTCTAGGGCCATGAAACCAGATGCACCCAGCACTGCCATTGCAGGCTGAGCATCCCGGTGCAAACCTAAAACACAAACTCAACATGGCATTCTTCCTGTGTGTCCTGTCCGCCATACACTGCAAACCCTTTGGATAAGACACCCCTCTGGCAGGCCTTCCAGCCCTAAGGCAGGATGCCCCATATTATATGTGAGGGCATAGCTGCATGAGCAATACGCCCCCACTGTTTCCTTGCCAAACCTGGGACATAGTGAGTGAACAGAGCAGCAATTTTAATGTATATGCTGGACACTGGTCAACACTAGTTTACCAGCTACATGATGGCTACTCTGAATTCTATGTTGTTTGGTATCAATCAACTCAGAATGATAAGTCCAAACTGGTACCAGTACTGGATGTATTATAAAATGTACCTAGGAGTCACCTTAGAGGTGTCCCTGCAAAGGCTAACTACCCTGGCATGGTTGCTGACTGGTTCTATCCAGTCTGCCAGCTCTAGACACCCAATCTACAAACCTTGGGGAAGAACCCTGTCTCTGGTTTGTAAAACAATGCCCTTCCTGGGTGGAGGTGCTAACACCACCCCCCCCCCCCCCCCATGAATGTGCACTGCCCTGCTGGTGAGCTTCAAAGGGCTTTCCACCCTTGAAACGTGACCCCCAGGGCTGTTGCTAGCAGCAGATGGTCTTCTTCTTTGCAAATCCCCACTTTTGGCAGAAGCAAAGGCGGAAAACCACACAGAGTAGGGGGAGTGGCCCCACCTAGCATGCACCAACCATAAGGTGTTGCCTGCAAGGTGGTCACTCCATTTAATTTTTCTCCATCTTAGATGGAAGGAAAATAGCCATTCAGGGATAGGTAAATGACCCTTCCCACAGGAAGTGGTAACTGTAGTAGGTGGTGCCACCCTAAGGTAAGTGTTCCATTGGACACCACCAGGTACTCCCTAAAACACCTAGTAAATTCAGCATTTAGTTGGCATCCCTAGACCAACAAATCAGATTTGAAGGACACAAGGAAGTCCAGCACAAAGAGGAAACAAGAACTGTGGACCTGCTGCACAAAGAAAAGGTGGCAAATCCTGCCTGCTGCACCCAGGACCTGACAATCGCTGCTGAGGAGCTGCGAGCTGGGCTCCAGAAACCCAGAGGACCTCCAGGCTTCATCAATCAAACAAGAACTCCCTCCAGAGTGGAGGTACCACTCTGCAACAGCCAAGGAACCAACAACCCAGTGAGGGTCACTTCACTGACTGGCCTCTAACTCCTGAACCGGAAGTTGCAGCTGACCTGACAATACATTGACAACCACAAGGACAAGCCCAGCAAGTGTGCCAAGTTTGGTGACACAGCGCCCTCCAGTGGCCGGACTGTACCAATACCCTAGGTACTGGTCTGCTGACGTCGGACACCAAAAAAACAGCTCACCTGAAGCTGAAAAAGGACCAGGAGGAAGCCCCAGTCAAGGTACTTCAGCAACACCCTGGACCTCCCGCCAGAGTTCCTCCATTGTCTTGCAAGTGACCCTAAAAGAGACTTACCTCTGGATTTAAAGGGCATCTTTGCGCACAGCTCCTGGATCACCAATTTGTTCTGCACCTCGTCCACCCTGCGCCCCGCAACGAAGAACCTGCTGTGTCTCAAGGGTCCTTCACCCCTTGCCGCCGCCACATTCCAACAGGACCCCAAGGAACCACCTCTAAACTTTCCTGTGCAGTGCTTTTCCAAGTGGCACCCTTGCATTGGCCCTGCACCAGCTCCAGAGACTTTTCCCAGCCGCTCCCACCGGAACCGAGAGATGCCTTAACTTCTCCAGCTGGCTCAGTGTATCCACCGATGACCTCAACCAACCTGCAAAAGGAGAACTTGGTAACACAACTGTACGATTTTATTTGACATTTTAAATGTGACTTTCCATTGATTCCTATGGTGCGTAATTACGCACAGACTATTTTCTTTAAACTTCAAAAATTCATATCTCCAAAAGTACTTAACAAATTTTGATAATCTTGGTCTTAAAATTTATATAAAAATCTAAAGTATGTTTATAAATTGGTCTTGAGTTATTCCTTTAAATGTGTGAGTTGCATGATTGATACTGTGTGTACAACAAATGTTTTGCTCTTCTCCAAGATTGGCCTAACTGCTTGACCAAGCTACCATAATAATTAGAGCATTAGATGATCTAGTTTTTACATCTGTAAACCAACGTGTGGTTGCCTGGAACCCCTGCACAGTGTGCCTAGCTTTGCACACTAAATAGAGGGCCATCGTCCTAGAGCAACGGCACAGCCAGGTAGCACCACAATGCACATACAGGTGACCAGGTGTTGCAGACCGGTCGATCGGCAGCTACCAGTATCTCCCACATATGCTCAGAGTAGCTCAACTCAAGTTCATCATTAAATAAGCAAAGCGCGGGATCACACTTTTCTTTAAGCATAAATGAAGGCTGTGTTTACATGATTTTCATCAGGCTGCAAATAGCAGAGCCTGATATAGAACAGTGCTCAGTCAGATTTATGGGCCAGGCCGGGCCCAGAGCTAAAGAACTCAAGCACTGAAGTATTTAACTCTTAAATAAAAGTCATTTTTGGCTCAATATTGGAGTGTAAGAACAAAATGGTGTTTCTTGATGCTTTTCAATTAGAGAAAATTAAAATGAAAAGTTACCTTAATGATTAATTCTTCAGTTTAATTTTCTCCCATTTTAAAGTGCCACATTTACAAGCAGCAGACCTTTTGCTCCCAGCTGCCAGTAAACATTGTGTGTTATTTATAACAATTTTATTTTATTTTTTAAATGGGAGAAATTTAAAGTGAAGGAAAATTCCATGAAACATTAAGTCTTAGACCCTCATCACGAGTTTGGTGGTCTCTTGCAAGACCGCCGCGCTGGCGGCCACCAAAAGACCACCAGTGATGGAGATATGCTGACTGCTGTATTAAGTCACAAACTGAGGACCGCCCAAATACAGCCACAAATCCAACACCACCAGGCCAACCGAGGGAGGGAGAGGGACGGTTCCACCACCCGCCACTCCATGCCAACAACATCCAGCCCGCTATATTACTACCCACAAATCAGCACAACGATTATTGTACGGTGGAAAACCATTGATGCAAAGCAATGCGCTCAAAAGTTCACCTTCACCAGAACCAACACCACATTGGACAGTATGAATACCCCACACCTGACACACATACCCACACTACACACACCCACACCCACCACTATAAAACATCCCACCCACACAACCCACAGTCCTTTGCAACTACTACCACAGACAGATCCCAACAGGACACAAATACACATATTTAGCACTTATACACTATAGGCACACATACACATCTCACACAGAACACACACATCACAACTGCACACAAACACCACAACACACCTGCTCAACTAAATAAGCATCCTACACACACCATCAAACTCAAAACGACACCCTTGTACACATAACCCCCCAAACCACCACACCACCACCATGTCCCCGCAAAAGCAGCAACACTTCACCGATGAAGAGTTGAGGGTTATGGTTCATGAAATCATCAGGGGTAGAGCCACAACTGTTCGGAGCACAGGTCTAGCAAACATCCATTGCCAGGAAAATAGAGTTATGGCAGAGGATCGTTGACAGGGTCAACTCAGTGGGCACCCATCCACACATAAGGGAGGACATAAGGAAGAGGTGGAACAACCTTAGGGGGAATGTGCATTCCATGGCATCACATCATCAGATTGCCTTCAACAAGGCTGGTGGTAGGTCCCCACCTCCTCCCCCTGAGTTCACATTGTGGGAGGAGAAGGACTTAGACACATTGCAACCTGAGGGCCTGACTGGTATCATGGGATTACTCGACTCTGGTAAGTTAACAACACCCCCCCAGCCACCAACCACTCTTGGACAGCATGTGTCCTCGCCACCCTAACACTCCACAATTCGCCCCAACTTACACTTCTGCACCCCCATCACCACACGCCCCTCCACTGCATGCCACACCACCTGACTCCCAGTATCCCAAACAGTCCCCCCCTTGTGCACAGACACCAATCACAATGCCAAGCACCACAACTCCTACAATACATCACTCCCTACACATCAGAAATGACAGTCCACTTCACAGTGGAACACCTGCACAGAAAATCATAGTACATGTAACACCAACTGGATGTTTCAACTGCGTTCTACTACATGGCAATGACAGTAATATCATCCACTATCCTCAATCTTCAATGGAACATGGAAAATATGTCACAATCTGTCACCCGCAAACAATGTCTGCAGTGCTGCATTTGTCATTGCCATCTCTGGGATGCAAGTCAAGCTACTCCATGCATCAGACGATGATACGAACACGTGCATCTCCACAATGTAACTCTCTCCCTTTCTATCCACAGGTGCCACTGCCACCCTGCAGAGGATGCCAGAGACAGACAGCCCTCCCAGGATGAAGGCCCCAGTGGATGTCTGGATATTGACGACTTGCCTGGCCCAATTGGGACAACTGGTCAGTCCACCACCACCAGTCGTACCCTGAACACATCAGAGTCTTCCACTGCAATGGCTACGACACCGCAGCCAACCCTTCATCCCTAAACCTGTGTCCCAAAGACTGTTCAATCAGCAGTGTGCCCCACAGTACAGGGACCAGAGTCAAGGCCACACGTCGATGAAGGTCCTGGTACAACTGGGAGTGAGCATACTGTGCCAGGGACACAGACGGCCAGGGGCAGTGGGAGGGCGCCTGTGGCCCAAGGGATGGGGAACCCAAGGCAAACTACTGGCCAGGAGACCATCTCCCAAGTCCTAGGAGCATACAGCAATCCCAGGAAAAGATAGGCCAGATCCTCGCTACCTTGCAGGAGAACCAGAGGCTGCAGAGGGAATACCATCAGGAGACCAAGCATCAGTGGCATACCCTCAATTTCACCATGTCCTCCATTGCAGGGGTGATCAAGGAACTCACTACCATCCAGCTTGAGTTCTCCACCCACCAGCAGACTCCTTCCACTAGCCACATCACAACCAAGCCCTCTACACCTCTGAGGCAGCTAGTGGAATGGAGGCCTTGTCAGTGGACCCGCAGACCACCAACTCCCCTCCCTCTGTAGCTGAGGAACCCACATGCAAGCGAAGTCGACCATCAAGGCATCCAGCAGGACCAGATGCCAAAACCACAACCACTGCCAGGAAGTGACCTTTTCTGAATATTCTCCCTTGTGTGCCACTGACACACCTGTTGACTGTCCACTGACATATCTCCATTTTTCCATGGCCCTTTGGATACTGGAGCTGGACTACCTACAGCTGGGACGACTACTCTGATGACTTCACCCACCATGAGCCTACTCTTCACCCATTACACTTGTGAATCACATTAAACATCTTTGAGCACAGCTACTGCCTACGTGTCTTTATTTTAACAAGTATGATTTTCTGTTGTGCAACATGTCATAACAATCAACCCATTGTCCTGCAAAAGCAATATGCAGCAGGGATGATGTGGAGCAGACATAGGGGGTGATTCTCACCCTGGCGGGCGGCGGAGGCCGCCCGCCAGAGTTCCCCCCTCCAAAATACCGCTCCACGGTCGAAAGACCGCTGAGGGTATTCTGGCTTTTGCACTGGGCTGGCGGGCGGCCGCCAAAAGGCCGCCCGCCAGCCCAGTGCAAAAGAGCCTTCCCACGAGGACGCCGGCTCAGAATTGAGCCGGCGGAGTGGGAAGGTGCGACGGGTGCAGTGGCACCTGTTGCGTATTTCAGTGTCTGCAAAGCAGACACTGAAATACAAAGTGGGGCCCTCTTACGGGGGCCCCTGCAGTGCCCATGCCATTGGCATGGGCACTGCAGGGGCCCCCAGGGGCCCCACGACAACCCATACCGCCATCCTGTTCCTGGCGGGAGAACCGCCAGGAACAGGATGGCGGTATGGGCTGTCAGAATCCCCATGGCAGCGCAGCGAGCTGTGCCGCCATGGAGGATTCTAAAGGGCAGCGGGAAACCGGCGGGAGACTGCCGGTTTTCCGCATCTGACCGCGGCCAAACCGCCGCGGTCAGAATGCCCTGCGGGGCACCGCCAGCCTGTTGGCGGTGCTCCCGCCGACCCTGGCCCCGGCGGTCAAGGACCGCCGGGGTCAGAATGACCCCCATATTCTGGATACCAGGCAGGGCAGCAACAAGAGTTGTCACACACAAATGACCTGTCAATAGACCAACACCTCTGTGCACAAAGGTTGGGCCCATCTCAATAGCAGTAGAGAAACAGGGTAGATTGTAAAGAGAGGTCAGATTACGGGGGACCAAATACTATTGGATACATACGGATGAGCCAGGCCCTGTCCCTCTGTTGTTGTACCATCATGAATGGGACGATGCAGGGGGTTTGTGGCCGGAGAGCCAAGATGGTGGGTGCTAACTAATCGAGCTCTGTGGCTAACCCCAGATTATCCGCATAAAACGTGGCAATGGGGGGCCGATGACCAGCAGCCGACTCGCGCACTGTCGGGCGGAGCTCCCTGAGAGTGGGTTGTTCTGCTTGAGGAGACTGGGGGAGTACTGAAGACCCCGCCGGGACCACTGACCTGAGGGATGAGCTGCTGGGAGTGGCCTGCACGGTGGCACTTGGAGGAGCAGGCCCTGTTGAGGAGATCTGTGGCCGTGCACGGACCGGGTAGGATGACCGAAGCTGGCCAAGCAGCAACAACAACATTTGGACGCTGAGCCAGGTGGGGGGTACCGCTGCACCTCTGCCCACCGCTGATCTGCAGTGGATGGCGAGCCTGGAACTATGCACGGTGACCTATGGGGTGCCGGGAATGAGCAGTGACGCCTCCTGATTCAGCTGAGCCCACCGGGGTGATTAAGGGTGCTGGCGCGATCAAGCGCTGTGATTATTTGCTCCTAGAGTACCCACCAAGAGTCTCACCTGTAGCGGTGCTGTGATGGGGGGAGAGGCTGCTCATGCTGCTGCGCTCCACTGACTTTGATGCTCATGCAAGTGGGCCTGTCCCGCTTCTGCTCTGGTCGTTACACAGACTTGAGCCCAGTTTCAGGTGACAGCTGCAATTGTTGCGGAAGAAACCCATCTCGGAACCAGTGACTGCCTGCTGTCGTTTGTTAGTCCAGAGAAAAGGGAGGTACCTTTTCTTTACCTGATTGCTCCCCTCTGGAGCACGCCCAAGTGTGCTGACTCACCTGATTATCCTAGCCACCTACTACAAGATCACATACAATTTGTCCTTCTTGGCGGTGTGGGTGCAGCAGAGGAGGGGGCTGCTCTTGCTGCTGCCTTTCCTTTCCCCGACGATGCATGCAAGCAGGCCCCCCCTGCCCATGCAATCTGGGGCCTGACTGGCATCTGAGGTGACGCCCTGCGCCACTCTACACAGACTTCCTTGGCGTAGGCATGGCGGGCGCAGACCGCCTCCCCTCCAGTACTGGACCTAGGCCCTTATCGGAGGTGCTGCAATCCAGACAGTCACAAGTTGGACACTGAACTTGCAGCAGTGGAACGCATAGGTACCTCTCTGGAACAAACCTTGTCCGTCACTGGAGGGCAAAATCGACAAGGTGGCCAGTGACCTTACCTTGCTCCATGCGGACCACCGCAAGCTGGCAGACAAAACACGCACACTGGAAGACCAGCTCAATGAACTGACACCTACGATGTCTCAACTGAAGTCTTCACTACAGGATGCACTGGCCCGGATAGGTAAACTGGAGCATCGCGTTGAGGATGCCGAGAGTCGCGCCAGGGGAAGTTATAGGCCTCACAGAGGGCATGGAGGGCCTGGACGCAGTCGCCCACTCTGAATCCTGGCTTCGTGAACTGGTGCCGGAAGGCTCGCTGACACCTTTCTTTTCAGTGGAACGAGCCCATAGGGTCCCTACCAGGGCGCTACCTCCGGGAGCCGGCCCGTGTCCCTTCCTGCTCCGTCTATTTCTTTAGGAGGACAGAGACATTATCCTCAGATTGGTCAGGTCACTACCTTCAATCCGAGTAGGTAATGCCCAGGCCATGCTGTTCCCAGATTATATGATTGCTGTACAGAAGGAACGTGCCTCATATCTGCCCTTAAAATGCAAACTCCGCACTCTTAACCTATCATACTCCCTCTTATTTCCAGCCAGGCTTCGAATAGCAGCTGAGAACAAAAGACTTTTTTACCACACCAGGGGCAGCCTATCTGAAGTCCACGGACCGCATCAGCAGACAGGACACAGAAACGGAATCTCCAACAATGCAGGGCTCCCACTCCCGCAAAAGAAAAGGTCGCAGACATCGAGCGGCTGCCCTGAGGGAGGGGAAGCGTGTTCTCTATCTGGAACAAATCATACAGGAGCGTCGCTGTGCGCTGCAATCTGCGGCAGTCATTAATGCATCCCCAGTGGTCTTGGAGGTGGAGGCGGAACTCTCACAGTCTAATGGTGAGGATCTTTCCTCTCTTGAGACTTCATCCGAGGTAGGATCCTCTGCTCACCTGGAGGTGACACCTCAGACAGCAGATGATTTACTCTAACATTAATACACTGGCCTATGTCTGCTGCCTTTCGCCGTATAGAGGTGCCATGGGGGAGACTTGGGAACTCCCCAACTGTCGCAGTCTTTGTATGCAGAAGCAGTGTCCATGTTGTCTCTCCCACAGCCTGGTGGGGGACCTGATTACAGCGGAACTGACTTTGGCATCCCCGAACACTGGAAGCGGCTCCTTGCGTGGTGCCTCACCCCCCTGCTCTTTTCCAGCACTCTTCCACTCCGCTGCCATTGGCCCCCTGCGTTTATGTTGACTGGGGGAACTGCCCTACTCTACAATCGCACTCACCTCGACTTGCCTACCCCATTCTCCTATTAGTGGAGACCTCTTGTTCACACCTGTTCTGTTGACTCTACGGGTTACTTATTTTGGGCAGTTACCAGTTGTCCCTCTTCTCTAATGGTATTCTATTTGTTTGTTTCGGAATGGAGTGTGGAGCCTCTCAGCCTACCAGTCCACCGGAGCTCCGCCGCAGGCAGCACAATCTCTCCCATTAATGGTGATCAGCCAGTTAGACGTTATCGTTACAATGACCCACCATGAACCCCTTTACCGTCCTTACATGGAATGTGCGAGGAATACATACGCCTGCACGCATCCATATACTCATATCTTAAGACACTCAGTACACATAGCCCTTTTGCAGGAAATGCATCTCGAGCAATCTGAAGTGACTAGATTGCAGAGACGATGGAGGGGACAGGGCTATGCGACAGGTTATTCTTCCTACGCCAGAGGAGCCCTTGTTTGGATCAGAACGGGCACCCCCTTTGTGGCAGAAGAACAAATTATTGACGAACAGGGGTGCTATGCTCTGGTGCTGGGACGACTTGCAGGCCGAGTCTTGGTGATGGGCTTCATATATGCACTGAACACGGATCAGGCCTCCTTCCTCCACTCGTTATCTAGCCAACTTTTACCTTGGAGTGAATATCCTTGGTTATTAGGGGGTGACTTTAATAGCGTACTTGATCCTCACTTGGGCCGATCCTTCCCCCCCCATTACCTATTGTGCCTACTATGGTTGCTGCAGGTGCGTTGAACAACTGGATACAGAATTGGCACCTCTTAGACATTTGGCGCCACCGTAACACTAATGCCAGAGTCTATTCATATTACTGTGCCCCGCATCAATTGCATGTTCGCCTTGCTAGACTGTTATGCACAACTAATCTATATCCTGCGGTGCTGGATACCGACTACTTGGGGCGCACTCACTCAGACCACAACCCACAATTTCTGTGATTGGGATGGGACATCTCTTCCTCACGTGTTCCTACATGGAGGCTGCAACCTGAAATGCTGGAGGATGGGTAATTTAGAACGTCACTGGAAGGAGCGATCCCTGAATATTTTGAACATATCACAGGCCCAGCACCCTCTGGTTTGATTGAATGGGACACATTTAAGGTCTTTATTCGAAGCCACTGTATGGGTACGTAATGGAATTTGCGTAACACTATTGAGAGTGATTTCACAAGGGTGGAAAGAACTCTGATGCAACACGAACAGAACACTACTCAGCACCCTAAAGAAACAACACAATTATCGTCAGCCTGGGCAGAACATATATCCCTTTTAGAGAAACCACACTGCCTAAATTATGCAGCCCCCTCAGCACGCACACATGCCTCTGCTGATAAGTGGGTCAAACTGTTAGCCTGGCTGACCCGACAATAACATGACCATAGCCCTATCACAGAACTCCACTCAGCGACTGGGAATGTGCTTCATACTCCCTCGGAAATCCACTCCAAACTTACAAAATACTACGGAGCAATATACAGCTCCACTGCAGTGGGAGGCCAGCTGAACTATGACAACTTTTTGTCCTCAATTACCTTGCCCTGCCTGCCAACCAGCGGGAGGAACTGGAGGAACCACTGACGCTGTCCAAGGTTCAGGACAGTATCCATGCCCTATCTGCGGGTAGAACTCCGTGACCAGATGGCTTGCCAGCTGACTTTTACAAGACCTTCTGTGCAACCCTTGTGCCTCACCTCCTCCACCTCTACGAGGAATCCATACAGGGGGTATCCCTGTCAGCATCGCAAAGAGAGGCACTGTTGGTGTTGCTTCCTAAGCCTGGCAGAGACCCATCGGAGCTCGGCTCTTACAGACCGCTGGCGATGCTTAATGTTGTTTACAAAATCCTGGCAAAAGCCCTGGCGACACGGTTGGCGCTCATGGTTCCACAGCTGGTTCACCCTGACCAGAATGGATTTGTACCCGCACGAGACACCTCTCATAACATCAGACGTCTATTTTGGATCATGAGATATTCAACGCGAGACTGGCTTCGAGCGGGGTGCCTGGTACTTGATTTGGAGAAAGCTTTTGACTCCCTGGAATGGCCTTATCTATTTGAATCTTTGCAGTGATTTGGCCTTGGCCCCTATTTCTTGCGAGTGGTGAAACTGCTATACACCTTCCCTAAGATTTGGGTCAAGGTGGGGCGAACATTTCTGATCCAGTTGAAGTGAACAGGGGCACACAACAGGGCTGCCCTCTTTCTCCATCGCTGTTCCCCCTAGCGATGGAACCGCTGGCCGCGGATCTTCGCAGAAGAGGGGCAGACTGGAGCTTTGTGCTAGGCGACGGCCCGCATACCGTATAACTGTATGCTGATGACCTCCTGTTGTATTTCAGAGACATTGGTAACCTCCCTTCGGTGGTCGGGACCATCCTACAACACTTTGCCACGCTCTCAGGTCTATGAGTCAAATGGACAAAATCATGCCTTTTCCCCTTCGACCTGGCATTACTGAACCCAGATCTGTGCCTTTCGGGTGTTAATGTCCCATGGCAGCCAAGGATATTCCACTATCATGTTATATAAATATATCACCAAAGTGAGGACCTACATGACGGGAATCTTAGAAAGGCAGTGACATTCATCTGCTCCCAAATGACCTTCTGGCAATCACTGCCACTCTCAGTTGCAGGAAGAATCACCCTCTTGAAGATAATAGTGCTCCCGCACTTACTGTACTACTTCTCTAACCTTCCATACTATGTCCCAACCAGCTTTTTTTTAGAGAGACAGAGTCCAGAATAAGAGAATTTATCTGGAATAAGGGTCGTTGCAGAGTGGCATTGAAAAAACTTTATTTGCCTTTAGATCACGGTGGCCTCTCGGTACCAAACTTGGAACATTACTTTTTGGCCTCGCAACTTCAGTTGGTGGTCCGATGGCTGGCAGAACTTCAGCTTTCTGATACAGCGACCACCTCCAAGTCCTGGACACCTGCACAACTAACACACCTTTTCCATCCACTCACGATCTCAGCGCCACCTGAAGTACTCTTGCTAAATGTGGCCTGTCGCTGGTACAGCAGATGCTTGTCTCTTACGAAGGGAACCATCGCTTTTGCTCCGGCATTAGTGCTGCTGGGTACGCCACACAGTCCGGGAGTCACGTCTGCTTCCGAACTCAGACCCTAGCATGCAGTGGACTTATACACGCTAGGCGATCTCTATAGCAATAACAAACTGACCCCATTTCATGTACTGATGGCTGAAACAGGCCTCCCGGCATGGCAGTTCCTGCTACACAAATCATTGTTGAGGGCATTGTCGAGTAAATGGGGAGACTTGACAACTGAACCTCCAACCCATTTACTAATACAATATATACAGGTTATCGGACAGGGCAGACACCTGATCAGATGGTTCACGGACGTGCTCAGAACCCATACACAACGTGCTGCGTACTGCTTGGGAGGGCGATTCCAGCGTTCCTTTTACAGATACACTGTGGAAATCAGCCCTGTCCAGCCATACAATTATCCCCCCAATTCTAGATTCCACTGCATTCAATTTTATATTATCCATAGAGCATACCTTACTCTGGCCCACATTAATAGATATTTTAACCGTGTCGATGCTGCCTGCCCCACCTGTGAGCAAATAGACGCAAACATTCTTCACATGTTGTGGTCCTTTCCCTCCTTTCATACCTACTGGAGCACAGTCACAGCATGTCTATTGACATACACATCACATCCGCTGCCACACAGGTGGGAAACCTGTATCCTTGGCCTGTTTCTCAGGAACAAAAACTATAAACGGCCAAACGTTTGATCACCTGGAGATGGAAAACTACTGATCCACCATCCGTGTTGGCTTGGAGGCACTAGTTTCTGACATGGGCGGAGGCTGAGGGGGTAGCGCTGAGGTGGGAGGATGCACTAGGCCTATGTAAATATCCCCTCTCTATTGGCTGGGATGCAATGCTGGTACTTTTGCATGGTCCGGACATAGATTCTAATATAACAGGTCAAACAAGTACAGCAACACCACAGGAATAGGCTCTTAACATGTTGAAAACATCATTGGTATTTTATCTATCTTATAGACCTCTATACACTCTTCTGGGTCAATTTGTCAGAGGCAGTTTATATCTGGACACAAGCTAAATCTTAAATGTCATATGTGTCTTTACAGTGGGGAGATCCTTATCCTCAGGGGTTGGGGGGGGGCGGTTGATCTGAGCTCCATGTTCAGTTGTATTACTCTTTCTTTGTATTACATTATTCTGTTTATTATTAATCTTGAATCCACATTTATAGATGAGTCAATAGCCATACCGCCTACAAAGTCAACAAATTGCCTACACACCTTTCATGGGTTGTATGTATGCCTTGTAAGAAAAAAAGATAACACAGCAGTTGGTCAGCATAAAATATGGTAGATTGTCTTCACTGAGTCAAGATAAGTCTCTTGAGCTTCCTATGTAGAGTAATCGCCAGTGGATGGAGGTTACAACGACAGTAGTAGTACCATAAATAAGAAAGGTAAATATTAACTATGCAAGTATATGTTACTGAGCCGAAGTAGATGGCTATTTAACGTATCTGTTCCCAATGACTGAGGCCCACTCAGGCACCTCCAGTTATGATATGACGCTCGTAACTCTTACCACTTTTGTTGTTTTTTTACTACAGACAATGTTTTATAAACTGTTGGAAGCGAGTTTCAAGAGGCATGCAACGTATATGGATAGTGCGTGGGTGTGGCATTATACATAATACAATTGTATTGTACTACTTTGTTGGTGATGACAAAATTTAACAATAAAAAGATTCAAGCAAAAAAAAAAAAATTAATGGGACGATGCTGTTCCTTGGAATGGAGTCATGCACAGAACCAGGGTACTTGGAGATATACTGGTCAGAGAGACACTCCACCTGGACATTCATGGAGTAAAAGGTTTTCCGGTCCCTGTACACTTGTTCATTTCTCCTGGGAGGAATCAATGCAATGTGGGTGCCATCTATGGCCCCTATCACATGAGGGATATGTGCCATGTCATAGAAGTCAGCTTTGACAGTGGCCAAATCTACACGTTGGGGGAACCTGATGTAGCTGGGCAGCTGTTTGAGTAAAGCACACAGTACATCCTTCAACACAAAACTGAACATAGACTGTGACATCCCTGCTGCCAAGCACATTGTCATCTGGAATGACCCTGATACAAGGAAGTGGAACACTGACAACACCTGTACTGTGGGAGGGATGGCATAGGGATGACGTATGGCAGGCAACAGATCCGGCTCCAGCTGGGTACACAGCTCCTTGATGGTCTGCAGTTCAGACAATACGTCTGTATGGCGTGTCTTTCTTCCAAGGTAGCAAGGTCGACTAGGGACCCGGTACACAGGGGCATGTCTCATTCTCACCATTGCACAGCATCTGGGAATTGGAAAGAGTATAAGTCAAAAGTTGATGTCATGAATGTGTGGACATAGTCAATCTATGCAGTAGTCACTACATTTCATCCAGGATGCCCCTAAAATTCACCTACAAGTAACTGAATACATGTAAAATGGCAGCTGCCTTCCCTGCATGCACAGGACAGATGGAAGTGAGCTCATTACACTGGCATTAGTCGTCATGGTGGTAGGCGGTCTCAGCCACTGTGCAACTCCCCATTGGATAACATTGTTGCCTATGGGAGACTGGGGCCAATGGTGATCACCACCAGTGGTGACGGTCATGTACGCGGCGGCCGTGACTGCCATTTTCTGTAGCATCGCTCACTTGACACCTGAAACACATGCAAGCAAGACCTCCACTGCGTACACTGCTATGTACTCTCTCTTTGAGCCAGAATGCCACATCCTGCAATGCATAAGGCCCCAGCATTCACCCAGAAGGAGCTGGAGAAGCTTGTGGATGGGGTCCTGCCCATGTATTGACAGTTGTATGGGGCACCGGAGCAGCAGGAGAGTCTGATGTTACTGTTCTGCCTGATAGTGATGTGTGTGAGGTTGGAAGGCGTTGGGACGAGGCAGACGGAACAGATGCATGGTGATTGGTGAGGAGTCGGAGTATTAGTGGGGTGAAGACATGTTAGTGTGGATATGAGATGTGCGTGATGTGTGATGTCCACTGCTGTCCCTGTGATGCCACTCTACATGACTTTGTCCTTCTGTCTGTGTCACCCATGCAGGTTGGTGCCCCTTAGAAGGAGGAGATTTGCCGTGCCATAGCCAAGCAAGTGCGGACCCTGGGGGTCCATAGCCGGCGGAGCACCCACTGCAGAAAGCAGTGGGGGACCTGAGAAGCTGTCATGCAAGACCGCAGAGGCCCAGCTGGTGGCATTCTTCCAATGAGGGAGGGATTCCCATTGGACCCTGACCCCCCTAATGGCCACCATTTTGGCGGTGGCCTACCTTGAGGTGGATGGGTACTTAAGGGCAGCACAGCAGCCACAAGGGGGTAAGTAAACACTCACACCTCAATGATATAATGCTTGTATGGCTTAGGGTTACCTACCAGTGGCGGTGGCGGACCCATCTGAGACCATCCCAGCACTATCCTTGTCCACCACCACCTCACCAACACTGCCTTCCCTGTAACTCCCACCTAGTTTCCCGTACCCGCTCACCCAGGAGGGTGGGCATCTTATTCGCCGCAGGCACCTCTGCCCCTACCACAGTCACCCTTGCTGCCCTCAGTGAGGAGGCTATTGTCCTCCTGAGGTCTATCTCTGTGGGGCAATCAACCATTGTGAATGCCATTCAGGGACTGGCATCACAGATGCAGCAATCCAGTGTCTACCTGGAAGGCATTCACGGTGCCCTGGCTGCCCTGCAGAGATCCTTTCAGGCTCTGGCCTCCTCAATAATGGCAGTCAATGTCCCTTATTCTTCCGTCCCCCCCAGCTACCTCTTCCCAATCCACACCCCTCTCCCCATACCCATCCAAGGCACACATATCAACAAGCATCCACATCAACAGACACCGTTCACAAGGACAAACATAAGCACCACAAAAGCCACCATGCACACACACAACAGACACATGCAGACACAACAACATCCACTCCCTACACGGACTCCCCCCCCATCTCCCCCCTCACAGACACTACACCACTCAAACCTGCAGTCGCCACATCATCACTCCCAGATCTTGTCACATGCCCACATTCCCACATCACCACAATAGCAGACCCCCATACATGCACCCCATACACCACATGCACATTCAGCACAACTGTCAACACCCCCACGTGTAGCACATCCACCCTACCTGTAGACACCACCGCAACATACATTTGCACATCCACCCTGCATCTCTTCCCCCTTCCTCCCACTACAACTAAACGCCCACACTCACCCACCCAACAGTCACACAGCACACACATAGCATCCACGTTCGCACCTGCACCCAAGGCACCTCCATGTACACACCTCTTAATCACCCCCCCTCCCTCCACTCCCAAACATTTTTCCCATGACAACCCATGTGTCCCTAAAAACAATTTCTGCAGGAATTCTACCTGTTCTCTCCCACTGTCCCAGTCCCTGTACCCTCCCAATTCCCCTGCCGTCCACCTCTCAGTCCTCTCATGGTCCCCCTGGTACAAGCCAAAGGTTTTTGGGGGTGGGGCGGTCAGGGAAGTTTGGTTTTTGGGGGTGGGGTGTCAGGGTAGTTTGGTTTTTGGAGGTCGTTGTTTTTTTGGGAGTGGGGTAATTTTGTTTTTAGGGGCGGAGTAATTTTATTTTTGGGGGTGGGGTCAGTTGTTTTTAGACAGGTGGAGGGTTAGGGTAGGTTTTAGGGTTCAGGGAGGGCGGGGGTATTCGGGTCATTGTATTTTTATGGGGGCAGAGGGATGGCATGCAAAAACCATGCATGCCGTTCCACACATGCCTAAAAAAAATCGTTGTAACGGCATGTGTGGTAAATGCATTTGTGGAAACAATGTGGTTGTTGTTCCGACAATGTCCAAACCTAATCCCCCAACCCAAACCAAAGGACCCCCCTCCAAATGCAAACCTGGGGACCCCTACCAAACCCTGACCTTCCCCCCCCCACCCCTGAGGTGCCTGCATGCTCCAATGATGCCCTTGCCATGTGGAGGTAACTTTGCAGTCAGGAGTTAAGTTGGGGCCATGAACAGTGCCCTGTGTGCCTGGTGCACCTCATGCATTTAGACTGGCCTGGCTGGACTGGCTTAGTGTATTACAATTCCTACTTAATATATCTGCACCTGATATTCTTGGTGTCAAGGGTAACAATCTTGTCCTGACTTTCATTCCACATGTATGTGTTGAATCTGTGTGATTTGTTGTGTGTGTGTATTGGTACGGGTATTTGTTTGGGTGTGTGTGTGGGCATGGCTAGCCGTGGTGGGGTTGTGTGTTGTGTGTGCACTAATGTCCTTCCCTCCAGTGTGTGCTAGGTGGGTGTACTTAAGGTTGTTGTATTCGCTGGCATCGCTGGTTCTGGAGTTGTATGGCCAGCTGGAGCAGTGGGATGACTTCTAGTTCAGGTTCCATGGTGGCTGCAGACATGCCTCTGTTCCTAAAGTGGGTATCCCCTTTTATGAAGTTCATTTCCGGCAGGCTTTTCGTGGCGGGGCAACCGCAGCAGAAATCCTGGCAGTGTGCAACCTCGTAATATGGTCAGCGGAAACATGGTTCCCGCTGGCCTAGAGATGGCTACAGGCTGCGGCGGAAGACCATCCGCACTGGCAGTACTGGCGGTGACTTGGCTGTGTTCTGTTGGGAACACCGCCACAGTGGAGATGGCAGTCGCACCGCCGTGGGCCCGGCGGAGCAGACCGCCATATTATGACTGTGTCTCAGACCGCCAAACTCGTAATGAGGGCCTTAATGTCTTTCTCCAATTTTAATCAAGCTAATTATGTCTTAATGTTTTATGAACAATGTGTCTTCTCTTAAAATTCCTCCCATTAAAACAAATGTATTTTTCTGTTGTAAATATGTCACCATGTCTACAGTCCGCTGGCAGCAAGATGCCTGGGGTTTGTAAATGTGATACTTGGAAATGGGAGAATCTAAAGATGAGTTTTATGGAATCCATATATAACAAAGCTAACTCTTCATTTTAATTTTCTTGACACAGTGGCATATTTATAAGTGAAAAATACAGCCATTTAAGTGGTAGAAATTTAAAGTGCAGAAATTTTTTCCAAATTCTGAACATTTTTCTCAGAACATTTTTCTGCACTTTAAATTTCTCCCATTTAAACAAATGGTTGTATGTTTGTCTTATACATATAACTGTGCCACCTATGGTGAAAGGTATGTCCGGTACCATAAGTACATACACCACAGTCTCTCAATCACCTGCACACATATAATCCATTCATACATACAGGTTCATACATCCCCCAAGGACCATACTCTCAATGAAATAAATGGCAGTCCCGTCATAGTGCCCCTAGTCAAAATATTTTGTTTAAAACATAGTATCTGGCTCTTTGGACATTAGGTTTAAAGTCAATAAAGGTGGGTGTGGGGGCATCTGGTAACAATCTGCAAATTGCTCATCCTTCAGTAGCTTACTAAGATTTTCACCGATCAGAAGTAGCTCTCACTACAGTAAAGGTTGGAGACCCCTGGGCTAGACCATCATTTTCCAGAGACTCAGACCATCGTTCAAAGGAATCTCTGCCCCGGTCGGCCCGCTGGCCACCCCCAGGTTGGCGCCCAAAGCTGCCACTGGATCAGAGACAAGAACAACACCATCTCCACAGCAAGTCCAAAAGAGCCAGCTTGAGGCTGTTTACCTGGCGACAGCCCTGTATGATCCAGAATGCCATTTCAGCACTGACTCATCCACGAGCAGTGCCTCGGACACAGACACTGAGGGCAGCAAAGCCTTGTTTCCAGCGATAATGCCACAGATGGCTAATGACTTTTGAGGGTCCAAACTGTAAGTAAACTGTGATTCATGCTCCCCACGGAGACTTGATGCCTGCGAACTCTGTTGGGACGATGTGTTACCCCACTATCATGGCCTTATACTTTTGAATTGAGTGAAGAGCAACAATTTGTATGTTTCCTACTAGACTAATGATATGCTTCCCAATAGAAACATGGGAAACCCATATGTCTCCTACTTCAGTATACGAAAACAATAAGTGGCCATTCTAGATATCGGGCCCGGGTCTGAAAGTAAAGTAGTGAGGTAGCATATCTACCACTCTGGTATTGTACGCTACAGCACAGTGGTCACTGTACCCCTTAAGCGTAGGCCGCATTCTAACTTTGATTGTTGAATTTTGGTATACGTGGTTAACTGGTTGAGCAAAGTTTCCCCGCTGGACCAAGTATTAAGGAAAATTGTTTGTTGCTATGCTTCTGTCATCAATAGGATCTATATGGAATACACATAGATCCTACTGATGAGGATGTGTCGCCAAATGCACATTCACCATGATGGCTACAATACCAAACTCTTACAATATACTCACCTGTACTGTTAGGGGGCTGGGATCGGTACATAAGCACCATAGGGTACTAGCACAGTTACAAAGATCTCGCACACACATAAAATTCTTACAGGAAATACATCTCGCCACACCGGAAGCCCTGAAACTGCCAAGAAAATGGAGAGGGCAACTCTTTTACACCTCCTACTCTGCCTTTGCCCGAGAAGCAGCCTTCTGGATGTGGGCAGGAATTTCTTTTCTGGCTCAAGACACTAAAATTGACATGCAGGGGCGATATGTGCTGCTGCGGGGCCTACTTAATGGTGAGCAGATTGTGTTAGACTGTCTATATGTGCCGAACCAAGAACAAGATATGTTCCTCTCTCACCTTTCCACAGTTTTGTCAGACTGGGCAAATGGGTATTGTAACACAGATCTTGATACTTATACAGATCGCTCACATCCCATCTTACCAAATGCTGCTCCAATCTGCCAGGCCAAGGCGCTACGGCAATGGCCTGAGGGATGGGACATTTTAGACGTATGGTGCAAATGTAACACAGGCTCCAGAGAATAGTCATTTTACTCCCCCACACACACACTTCATTCCCGTTTAGACCGGTTTCTGTGCACCTCTAGGTTACAACCCCAAATCACTCATGCAACATACTTAGGCAAAACATTGTCGGACCACAATCCACTAGAAATTATACTCTCATGGGGTTGGGTACCCACCCAGATCCCCATATGGCTCCTCCAACCTATGTTATTAGATGACACGGTGTTTCAGAAGACACTAGCCACTACTATTGATACTTATTTCTCCCCGAAAACACAGGCACTGCCTCCTCTCCAGTGGTCAAGTGGGAGGCTGTCAGGGTAGTGAAATTGGGGGAATGTATGATTGAACAACGCATGCGCAAACCATACATGCCTAAACAACATTGTCGGAACAACAACCACATTGTTTCCACAAATGCCTTTACCACACATGCCGTTACAACGATTTTTTTTAGGCATGTGTGGAACGGCATGCATGGTTTTTGCATGCCATCCCTCTGCCCCCAATAAAAATACAATGACCCGAATACCCCCGCCCTCCCTGAACCCTAAAACCTACCCTAACCCTCCACCTGTCTAAAAACAACTGACCCCACCCCCAAAAATAAAATTACTCCGCCCCTAAAAACAAAATTACCCCACTCCCAAAAAACAACGACCCCCAAAAACCAAACTACCCTGACACCCCACCCCCAAAAACCAAACTTCCCTGACCGCCCCACCCCCAAAAACCAAACTACCCCGATCCCCCCACCCCTACCCCCCAAAAAACAAACTACCCCGACACTCCCACCCCCAAAAACCAAACTACCTTGACCCCCCCAAAAACACTAACTACCCGACCACCACCCCCAAAAATGAAACTACCCCAATCCCCCCACACCACCCCAAAAACCTAACTACCCTGCTCCCCCACCCCCAAAAAACAAACTACTCTAACCCCCAACCCAAAAAACAAACTACCCTGACCCTCATCTCCAAAAAAGCAAACTATACCGACCCCTAAAAACCAACAACCATCCCCACCCCCAAAAACAAAACTACCCGGCCCCCTAACCTAAAACAAAACTACCGACCCCCCCACCTCACCCGTAAAAACACAACTGCCCCGATCCCCAGGTCCCCTACCAACATGTTCTCCTGAAGACCTCTGTCTATATTAAACACAGAATATAAAATCCTCAGTAAAGTACTAGTGCACCGCCTCCTTCCATTCCTTTCACAACTATTGCACGTAGACCAAAGTGAATAATGTAACAGAAAAATGTTTTGGTCCCTCTGGGGGAAGAACATGAATTAACCTCCATGACAGTGGTTGTTCCATAAAGAACTTTGGGGCATATTTATACTCTGTTTGGCCGGATTTGCGTCATTTTTTTTGACGCACATTCGGCACAAACACTGCCCCATATTTATACTTTGACGTCCGACGCAGCGGGCGTCAAAGTTCCACCATGTGCGCCATTTTTTAGAAGGGTGAACCAGCCTTGCGTCAATGATATGCAAGGTAGGCGTTCCCTTCTAAAAAATGACTCCCAGGCCTGTGCGCCATATTTAAACTCCCGTGCAAAAATGACGCACGGGAGTGGGCGGTCAAAAAAAAAATGACGTCCAGCCGCGTTTGCGTCATTTTTTAACGCCTGCTCAGGGCGGGCGTTAAGGGACCTGTGGGCTCGGAAGGAGCCCAGAGGTGCCCTCCCATGCCCCCAGGGACACCCCCCTCTCATCCTTGCCCACCCCAGGAGGACGCCCAAGGATGGAGGGACCCACCCCAGGGACATTAAGGTAAGTGCGGGTAAGTATATTTTTCCGTAATTTTTTTGTGGCATAGGGGGGCCTGATTTGTGCCCCCCTACATGCCACTATGCCCAATGACCATGCCCAGGGGACAGAAGTCCCCTGGGCATGGCCATTGGGCAAGGGGGCATGACTCCTGTCTGTGCTAAGACAGGAGTCATTTCAATGGGGGTTGGGAGTCAAAAAAAATGGCGCAAAACAGGTTGAGGCAGATTTTTTGCCTCAGACCGACTTGCCCCATTTTTTGACGCCCAAGCTCCATTTTCCCCTACGCCGGCGCTGCCTGGTGTGAGTCATTTTTTTTTACGCACACCACTCCGCAGCGCCGGCTAACGTCATTCAATAAATACGGCGCCCGCATGGCGCTTTGGAATGGCGTTAGCCGGCGTTAAAAATTTTGACGCACAACTGCGTTGGCGCAGTTGTGCGTCAAAAAGTATAAATATGGCCCTTTATGTACCGATGAGGTTTGTAAGTAATATATCATATTTATTAGAAACTTAAATTCAACAATTTAAAGTAGAGTAATGGAGGTGCTCCTGTATAACAGCGCAGTGTGAGTGAATTATGTGTCAGTATAACTGTTGCAGTGCTATTTACATATAAACTAAAACCAAACTGTGGTTAAAAGCATGAGGTCTCAAATAAGCACTTACAACCATAGGCACTGTGAGCCTGCTGAATTTTTCAAAAGTCAATCCACAATTTCTAATACATTGTTGACATTTCGACCCCAATCAAATAAATTAGTTCAGGTGGGTCATCATCAGGACAGAATATTGAAATAGGAAGCACCCCTATTTGATTGTCTCAGACACATCCTAGTCGTGTTAACAATAAAACCATACCAATTCGCCTTCCATCTCATGTAGCCCTGGTGTGTTGTTAATAATAACCCTTTTTTACTTTGCCATCTAATGGCTTCAAGAAGGTCTTAGATCGTTCCATGAAAATTAGCAGATTGTTTAAAGTCCTTTTTAAAAACTTGTTGGCGTGGTCCTATGTTAAAGTTAAGGATCTACAGCCCAGGTTAAATGCTTTAGCTGGTAGTTTGGCAGCATGGTGCATCCAAAGTGGTTCTGTTCCACACCATAGTACATCGTTGAACATAAGTCGGCTATTTCAACTAATGGATGAGGATAAACGTTACCCATATGCAGGATGCTTGACACTAGATATATGACAAGCATTCAATATCCTTAGTTGAGATTATATGCTAGCAGTGCAGGAGGCTTTTGGGATATTGCCAGAATATATTCAATGGGTGAAACTGTTGTATTCTGAGCACACTGCCATGGCCAAAACTGGCCCACACATATTAGCCTTTTACCGAATATTCAGTAGGACCCAACAGATCCCTCTCTCCTCTTTTATTCGTACTAGCTATGGAGCAGCTTGCCAG
The DNA here is from genome assembly GCF_031143425.1 of Pleurodeles waltl. NCBI lineage: Eukaryota > Metazoa > Chordata > Amphibia > Caudata > Salamandridae > Pleurodeles > Pleurodeles waltl. Next base: position 1,313,085,106 of record NC_090440.1, read on the forward strand.
CTTATCCGTTATGGTGTAGAGACATGGGGAATCACAGTGGGCTGCACTACCCACTCAATTTCATTATAAGTGGATGATATGCTCCTAAACTAGAAGGATTTATGGGAGGATTTGGGATGCGTGGCACAGATACTATCTACATTTGCGGATATCTCTGGTCTCCACATTAAAGTTGATAAATCATATGCATATTCATTTAGCAACACTTACCCAGAACCATCTATCTAATTTGGATCCATGACCATTGCAACAGCACCCGTCTCATTCCTTTAACTTGGCATTTGATTACATACGTGTGATCACAGCACTCCAATCTCAAGGGGGCTTTTGAACCACTCTGCCACTTTCCGTATTGAGTAGATTGCCCTTAGCAAAAATGGTGGTATTACCAAATGTTTTATAATACTTTGTCAATCTGCCACTCCTAGTACCACCCTGTGTATTTCACATGTTAAACTTCATGTTGATCGACCTAATCTGGGGGTCAGTCGGTCACCCCAGAATTAGTGTGTCAAAGCTACAACTGCCACCTGACAAAGGCAGGGTGGGTGCCCTTGATTTTAAGGCCGATTTGATAGCGGGACAACTGCAATGGCTGCCATATTGGCTGGCCAGTCATAATTTGGGAGAAATCAATAAAACTGCTACAATGTTGCAGAAAGGCCTGCTCCACCGCTTGCTGTGCCTGGAACCCCCACTAAACCAACTATAGGTACTACACTGCTGCTACGTATAGCCCTGGCATATTGGAAATTTGTGATGAGAAATGCGGCCTCCCCAACTCAATACACACTGAACGTGCAACTCTGTGGGCTTCCCACTCCCTCGGGTACTATAACAGCTGCTATGCTCCGGGTCTGGGAACAAGGTGGAGTCTGCTCACTTGGTGACTTGTCGGAGGATGAAATATTAATGCCACACTTGGACTTCGTGTAAGCACATCGGTTGCCTGAGACTCTATTCTTAACCCATGCCAAAAACCCAGGCTAGGTTTACAAACACTGGGCACCTGCAGGCATAGAACCGACAACATATGAACTCCTACAGGCCCTTCATAACATGGGACATGGTAGACACTCTACTCGATGGTTGTACCGAGGACTTCTTGCACACCTCAAAATATTGTTGTATTTTCTTTTTTTTTTAAAGTGGGCCGAAGATCTTGATCGGGACATTATGCCTAAGGAGTAGAACTTTCTTCTGCAATACTCTGCAATTCCAGATTCAAACTGATACAATTCTTGATCTTCCATTGAGCATACCTTACACCACATAGGCTCAACACGATGTTCCCACCAGATTCGGCCCACTGCCCTCAGTGTCACACCTATGATCTCAACCTCATGCGTATGTTCTGGTCATGCCCCACAGTTTCAAAATACTGGTCTGAAATAGGGATGTTATTAATGGACCTCACAAGCACAAATAAGGGGCAAACACCAGAACAATATATACTAGGATTATACCCTAGACCCTGAGGTTCTAAAGTGACTTCATGCTTTGTATAACTAGCTTTACTCTTAGTGAAGCAACAACTAACTAGGCATTGGAAGTCACCCTGGGTTCCCCCAATCACTTTCTGGCGGAAAAATGTGCTGCATTGGGGCCAAGCAGACAGCATGGCACTCCACCGCGAGGCATACAGTGGGCTATTATGAAAGCCAATATTACTGGAATGGGAGGCCCTGCTAGAAACATTTCAGGACAATATGATGTAGGGGAGGTAGAACACTGAAGACCACAAAGTCCATTGGGGCTAATACCTGCCATTACTAATGACTGGACTCTTAACCTTTCAGCCTCCTAGCTAAGGAAACTACCCGCCCCTACCCTTTCCCCTCTCCCCACACCAGTGACATTTCCCCAGAGTTAGCCTCAATCAGACTTTTACATCTGTGACGCTACTGGTCCCAGCATTGATTACTCATCACTTACGCTTTATTAGGATTAACAACCCACACTTTTCACAGTTACTAATTAGGCAGACAGATGTTCGTTCGGAGGGGAGGGAGGGAATGGGGCAGTTTACTCTTAACAGCATTGTTGCGATGAAACAATAACCATAACAAATTACTGTATGGACCTGTTTCACAAATTAGTACTTGCTTCACAAATTGCACTACCTGTGTGCTGTAATGTTCACCAGTACATCCAAATATTTAACACCAGTTGTATGCATCTATCAAAATGCTAATTTGTGTTAAAAAAAAAACCTATGTAGGCTTCAGCTGTGTTGGAACGGGCACAATGTCAAAATTATAGACTCTATGGAGAAGTAGTCAGCAGGGTTTGGATCTTTCCATGGACAATGTACAATTGTGTAGTTGTACTGTTGTAAAAGTAGACCCCCACGTTCAATGTGAGGAGGTATCTTGGCTTTTGAATTTCCAAAGATGGTCAACAATGCTTGATGATCTGTCATAAGCGTAAAAAGCTTTCTGTACAAGAACACATGGAAATGCTCACAGGCACACACCACTGCTAAACCTTCCTTTTCATGTTGTGAATAAGCACGTTCAGTTTGGGACAAACATTTGTTCGCATAAGCCCAAAAATGTCTTCAAGCATTTGCTTGTCCACTGTGCTATGTAAGGATTGCACCTAACCTGGTTGGGCATCAACAAAAACTTCAGTGTGGAGCTTTAATTCAAAATGTGCCATGTCAGTAGCACTCTCAGTATCGTGTTTGTTTCTCTGAAAGCTTTACTAGCATTCATGTGACCAATGAAATAAAATGTGTCTGGAACAGTAACTGGCCATGACAAGGAATGAGTATAACATGAAAACATCTTGTGGGGGATTTGCAGTTGACAATGCTTGCGCCTTGCACCTTAGCGGGATCAGGTGTCATACCCCCATTAGAAAATATATGGTCAAAGAACTTTAGCTTTGTATCATTGAATTCACATTTCTCAGCATTTAAAGTTAAACCAGCATCAACCAGTAAACAACACACTTGCTTGAAAGCTTTATCTTGCTCCTTCTGTGTAGCTCCAAAACCTGTCATCACTATACTTGAAAGCATTCATGACAGGCTGTATGATACGTCGAATGACATCCTGAAAAATCTCTGCAGCTGATGACACACCAAAACGTAGTCTTTTATATCAGAATAGACCAATATGTGCAGAAACGGTTGTAATGTACCTGCAATTCTTGAGTTCCAAGTGATGAGATCCTTTATTTAAATCAAGGTGAATGAAGACTTTCGAACAATTCAATTGTGTTATGTCAGCAATGTGTGGACCTGGATGACCTTCTCTTTCAATTGCCTTGTTCGCTTGATGCATGTACACAGATGCGCACATCTTCTTCACTGCCCTTTTTGGGTATTACCACAATGGGAGAAACCCAGGGCAGTGGATCAGTAGATCGCTCAATGATATCATGTTTAAGTAATGATTTGAGTTCCTTTTCAACAGCCCCTTCTAACTGAAATGCAATTCTCTGTGCAACAGGATGTACAAACGTGTTAACTTGCATGAAACAAATATGTGAACTGACTTACTATTTCATGATGAGCATTCATGTTGTTGCTCACTGAGATCAGTCCCATATCAGTAGCTGTGGTGAAACTGGATTAACAGGTACTTTATCCGTACCTTGAAGCACATGAATGGGCGTTTGTACTTTTGCCTTCTTGTGATTCATCATCGCTACAAATCAGCCTCGACTTTTTACTGCCGTCGATGTAGCTCAGGTGCATGCTTTCGTTTTGGATGGTGTTATTTGCGGTAATGGAGATAATTCATTATATTTCTCTTCAGGCATAATGTTTACAGAAGTACCACTGTTGGTAATGAAAGGTATTGAACAACTGTTTACTTTTGTCACACACTCACTCGGTTCCAACCACAAGGACAACAATGGAGCTGATGCAAAGTCCCCACTCCTAATCAGAAAGAAGCTAGACCTGGCGACAGTACTCCTAGTTCCAAGCAACTTCGAAAGGGGGAAGGGACAAAATAATAAAACACTTGTGGTACCAGTTCTGCTCAGTGATGGTGCTACTCTGCTTAACAAGATCATCACTTCTGGAACCTTCTGGTTTAGGTGAAGGTGGATGTTGGCAAGAGAGCTCTCCCGGTTATTGTGAAAATGCAATACACTGGAAACAAGAGGTAATTACCATCAATGCATGAAATCCTCTACACAGGTTATAGTAAAATGCTTCAAAATTTCACACTTACAGATTTCTCACTAAACATACCATGAGAGCAGATCAGCCAGATATTTTAATGGAATCTTCTGGAACTTTTGAAGAAGAACTTGAAGTATTAGGGATCCTGCTGCCTTGGCTGAACATCCTGTGATACTGAGCATCTCCCTCTGCTTAAAACAAATGTGTATCATTTGGTTATGTTGTAAAGTGCTCTACTGCCCTCAGGAGTGGGGCGATTTGTGCTATAAAAATACTGCAAAACACAATGCCAGTACAGATTTCACAACCTGACTATTCTTTCAACCACCCTATACTTCATGATCTTTATTGCACTGTTTTGGTTCTTTTTCACCCCCTCATTTGCATTTTATCATTGTTTGTTTCTACTTTTCTTGCTCTGGGTCATTGTCTTCTGATGACAAATTAGTCCCAGTTCCAAAAAGATAGTGACGGTGCCCACAAACTGTAAGCATCAGCACAAATTAGGCACTTATTATCACTTGCTTAAGGGACAAGAAAGCACACCATTGTCAGATCTTGTTGCCAAGTACATGATGCTTTTAATGTGTCTACTTGTATAACATAACAAGACTTATCTTTATTGGAAAGTGCTTCTATAAAGTTTGTATAGTTGGTATTCAGGACTCATTGAATACCACATCAACCCTCTAATTGGAATACTTTCCAATTGACGAAAGTGCAATTAAACTAATTAAGGGAACACATTAAAATGAGCCGCTTTATTGAAAAAGCGATCACAAAAACCCAACCTTTAACATTTTATTTTGAAATTAGAAGTGCATTACGGCCATTCAGTAATAGGTAATGTTAGTAAATGTCCTTTAATTTTACCTTAAACTACCTAAGAGTATGTTTTGTGGAAAAACAAACATTCTAAATGCAAAGAAAAAAAATCAATGTTTTGTTTGAATGACTAGTCAACTGAAAGTAGATTATAAAATAATCACACTTTGACCTGTCTTAGATATGTAGCATTGTTTATCAATTTGGATCTTTTTCCCTCGAAAACAAATACAAGTATGTAAGTATAGTATATAGCCAGGAAGTAATGAGGTACTGAACAGAAATGCAAAATCCTAAAGTCTGTATGTATCATTGTTAACTGTGAGGTAATAGGATGAATTACCGACAGCTTCATTTGAAATGCAGGTGGGTGGGAGTAGTTCCAATGTCAATGGAGGTGTTGCTTCAGATCCTGGGTGTGCAAGCTGACAAGGATTAGCTCTGGGACATTTCTTTCTTGCATGTCCTCTTTTCCAGTCTGCAACAGGTGTGGTTCCTGATGTGGTACGTTCTGTCTGAGGTTACCTGTTTCTCAGCCAGGTATGCAGGGGTCTTATTTTTGAGGGGCTCATATGTGATGCAGTTGCATTTAGTAGTCTCATTGAGGGGAAACATTGGATAGGTATATGTGGGATCTGGGGTTGGGGGGTCCTGCAGTAGATAGATGATGAAGCCATCATGGCGATTTCATGGATGGTTTCTTTGGTGAGGGTGGGTTTATTCATGTGTTGTTTACTATACTTTTGTGAGGAATGTGTTGAGTGATTCTTTCATAGACCTGGAGATTGGATCATTGAGGAGGTTAAAGTATCTGAGCAAAAGAATGAAAATGCTAAGTGAAGTTATGGTTGGTTCCAGGGGTCTGTATATCTAATAAAATAAACTTTATGTGAAGCTGCAAGATGGAGGACTCAAGTGATGTGCTCAAAAAACTTTGGAGTAGTTTGATTAGTGAAAGTTAAGGCTCAGACAGATTTCTTGAAAATGACAAGTCCTCCTCCTGTTTAATGTGTCTGGTCTATATGTTGGATGTAACCTGCAGGGATGGGGATTTTAAGGATATGTGTAGAGATGGGTGTGAACAATGCTTCTGTGCTGTGAAGAAGAGTGTACTGTGTTGTGTGATCGTATCAGACGCTTAGAGAACATCAGAGTTGGGGGCCACACACTCCTTCCTATAAAATATGAGTCACGCAGTATTCCTTGCCCCCTACTCTTCACATAAAACCCTTAAATTCGGGGTACTACAGAACTTTGTCTTGAGTCCCACCTTACTTCATGTCTACATGTCTCCACTATTTTTTTTTTTTTTGGTGGGGTCTTCCGGTGTGAAGTTAATTCTTATTTTGGTGACACACAGTTGTTTTTATCTTTTGAGAATAATGTCCCCAAGTGCACATGAAGGCTTTAATGGTCATTTGTAAGATGTTTTAGTGGATGTGGACCAGCAATCTATAGTGCAACTGAGATAGGACTGAGAGTTTGCTTTTTGGACTCCCACTCCCATGGGGTGGATTGTTGGCCGAACACTTTGTTGCCTCCTCGTCCAGTAACTGTAGTTCAACATTTGGGAGTTCAGCTCGACCAGCACTTGTCCTTTGAGCCGTAAGTAGCAGCAGTGGTGGGCTCATGTTTCACCTAAATGCTCTCATTCAAGACGTTTATGTTCTTGCTGCCTCTTCAGTCATGTAAAACAGACATTCATGTGTAGATTACATCTCGTCTCGATCATACTAATGTCCTGTACTTTGGCCTACCCATCCATCTGCTCAAGAGACTCCAGGCGATTCTGAGTACTCCGGCTTTTCTACTATTATTGGTCCTATGTCGTGCTTTGATTTCTCCCTTTCTGAAGGAGCTTCACTGGATGCCAATTAAAGAAAGAATCATGTTCAGATCTTTGGTTCTGGCACACAGATCCTTTTATGACTTTGTCCTTAGGTATCTCTCTAAGAGACTCATACACAACTGTCCCTCCAGGGCTTTGCATTCTGCTGATGCAGGGTTGCTACTAATTGCACAAATGAAGAGCAAGAAGGGAGGTCCTCCTTCTCTTTTCTTGCAGCCTAAGCTTTGCAGCTTCATAAAACCAAAAACAAATCTCAGTTTGGTAAGCTTCCTAAAACCTGTTTTTTTTGGGATGGCTTATTGAGTAGGCTTTCAATCGTCTTTCTGTAGCTCGCAAGCATCGGGACACTTTCGGCCGTAGCTATGCACTTTAGAAATATGTAAACAAGTAAATAGCAGAAGCATTGGTGGTTGCAGATTCTTTGTTAACTGGAAGGAATTTGAAGGTCTGTAAACTAAGTACTCTGTATGTGTAAGTGGGTGTGTGCAATATGTATAAGGTTTTAGTTTGCTGAGTGTTAATGATGTGTGTATTTGCATGGCCTGTGTGATGATATGGCTTTAGGGAATGTTGTGGTATTTATTAGTCACTTCGTGCAGGTGGTTGACTTTAGACTCACTAGTTCTGACTCTAGGTCCTACCTATCTCAAATAGACCGAACAGCCTCTAGTCATGTAGATATCCATATTATTTTAGGCTGCATAGACACCTAATGAGGCAGTTGGATGTAGAGGCTGGAATGTTGGAATTGGCTAACAGATGTACAGCACTGAGATGGTACACAGTAGTGGTTGTGGGGGCAAGACTGAGGTCTGGGTTCCTTTGATAGGGCAACTTTGCACGGTCTTGATGATAGGAAGCAGCCTGTTGTGCTGTGATTGGCAGTCAGTTATGCTGCTGGCAGGCTGTTACGTAGTTCCTTTACAAATTAAGATTTCCACACCAATGTAAATGTAAGTGAACTTTATTTTGAGAGACCATTTCAATCTCTCTTTTGAGCAGCAAGCCTGGGCCAAGTGACATTGTGTGGAATCTAGTCTTCAGAGTTCCCTGTATTACAGATTTCACTCAACATTACTGGTCAGGATATAACACATTCCCCTTCATCAAATAATATTAAAGAAATTGCAATTGAAATTACATAAGAACAAAGATTCTTTGCTTACATACAATAACTAAAAAAACTATTTCTATATTTGTAGTATGAGATACCTACACAAAGTAATACCATAATGAAATTTAGGTAACTCAGTATATTATTAAAGTTATACATAGTAATCTTTTCAGTACCACACTAGGTTGTATCCACAATTCACTTCTGCATTACATGTGATAATCATTGTCTATGGCGTTTTTGATATGCACATCTTCGTAATTCATCATTGCTACTTTTCCCCGCTATTACCATATGCCCAGTTTTGTTTTCCTTACTTCCTTTTTCATCATCATGTGGCCATAAACTCTTGGGCACTTTTACTATTTTACTTGTATTCCAAACGTTACCACCCAATAGTTCTACTACCTGATTTCCTACTATAATGGTTTTCATAAGAGTTAAACATTTTGATTCATCTGACTTCACTATTCTACCTTTTCTCACTCGCACCCATTCTGTTATCCTAAACCACTGTTCATTTTTATTATGACATTCTTTTGTTCTGTTTTGTTTATCATTTTCAAACCACCTACTTCTGACTTGTTTCCTTACACTTCCTCATTATCCACATTTGATTTAAATTACAAGTAGCTTTTCTACCGCTCGTTTTTTTCAAAAGGAGACATATCTGCCTCAGCTCTAGGTGTAACTCTGCCTCTCCATAACAAATCTTTAAGGGCTTGATGACAATTTCATCCATTAACTATTGCAAGTTTTAAACCTTCTTTCAGTACTGTAATCCATCTTTCAACAAGTCCACCTCTTTTGGGGTAATAAACTGACGTGTGTACTTGTCTGATGCAATGACTTTCCAAAGATGTTTTATTTTCTTTAGAAATTAACTGTACCTCATTATCTGTTACAATACAATCAGAAGATCCTTTATTTTCAAAGACTTCACTCATTATGTACTAATTTGACTTCTGGCTATTGAGATAACTGAACAATTAACACAATAGCAAAAACTTGACACTTTGAAATGCACGTGGGTCCAGCTTGATATTGGTGCCTTTTCATATTTTAAAATGTTCTGTAATTTATCACTGATGGCACATTTAATGCAAGATCTAACTTTGTTCTCAGTGCTTCTATCAATGGCTGGCCACCAAAAATCACTTCTGATTCTTCTCTTCATAGTGAGTCATACCTGAATGACCCTCATGTGCCATATTTAAACAACTTATCTTAAACCTTTTGGCACTGCCAATTGTTCTCCTCCAATTAGGTTGTTATTTTGTTCAGATAACTCATTTTCTACATATAGATAAGATAAATATGTTTTGCTCAAAAGCTTTTTTTGCTGGGCCATTTTGATCTTGTGCATTCTAACAGTTTTTGAATCTCTTCGTCATTTTCACAGGCTGCTTTCCATTTGTTTTCTCAAATACAATCTTTGGATACAATTTGACACCACTTTTTCCATATCATTATCTAAGATACTCATTTCCTTGTCTTATACAGGTAATCTCCATAAGCAATCCGCTAGTATATTCTTTGCTCCAGGAATGTATTCAACCATAAAATGAAATTCTTGCAATTTGTATTGCCATCTGGCAATTCTAGGTGTTGCCTTACCACAACCCTTTGTCGTAAAAAAATCTATCAGTGGTCAATGATCAGATCTTACTTTGAACTTTGTACCATACACATATTTAATATTTCCAAAAATATTAAATTCTCCACCAGCATGCTAAGGGTTCCTTTTCTATGGTTGAATATTTAAACTCTGCACCCATTAATGGTCTGGATGCAAACACAATTGGAACTAGCTTGCCTCTGTGGTTCTGCATCAACACTTCTGTGATTCCAACATTACAGGCATCTGACACAATGATTGAATCATAGCTAGTATCAAATGTTGATACTGCTAGGGAAGAAGGTATTTCAGCTTTTAATTTTTTTAATTCATCTGTACAACTCTCTTTTGTTTCTTTTTTCATTAAACTTCTCAAATTCACAGTTTTATTTGAAAATGTTGGGATAAATTTAGAATACTATTCTTCCAACTCGAGAAATGATCTGAGTTGAGCCTTATTCAGTGGTTCAGAGGCATCTTCAATTGCTTTAATCAAACTACATTTATATGAAACACCATGTTTACTGTTGTTATGCCCCAAATAGCCAGCCATCTCTACTTCAAATTTGCATTTCTCCTTGGTCAAGGTCAGGCCGCTATCTTGTAATGTGTTTAGAACTTTACATATACGCTGCATGTTCTTCCTTTGTATTCCCATAGGCCAACATTTTGTTCTGGAATTACAAAACATTTTTTAGATTTTTAAACTATTTATGCAGAATTCATTGGAAGACTGCAGATGCAGAAACTAGACCAATGGGCATTCCTTTGTATCTATATGCCCATTCTGATGTTATAAATGACGTGTACTGTTTGCTGTCATCATGTAGTGCTATTCAATGGTACGCACTAGATAGATCCAATGTTGAAAATATAGTTGCTTCTTTCAACTTTGAGACCATGTCCCCAATGTTAGGTAAAGGATGGCAATCCACGCATACATAATCATTTAAATCTCTCAAATTGACACGTAGCCCTGACCTTTCCATTCACTTTGTGTGGTACTACCATTGGTGATAACCATTCTGAGGATTACATTTCCTCTATCACATCTTGTTTACACAATGTTTCTAATTCTTCTTTTAGAGCTTCTCTCTTGGCTTATCATATATTTCTGACCTTGTGCACATAAGTGTAGCATTTCATTTAGGTATGATTTTATGCATAAAATTATTCAAGAGTCCCAATTGTGGTGCAAAATTTTTTTTTAAACAATATCTTCCAATTGGTCACCTTATCCTCATTAACTTGTAGTATTAAGTTATTGTATTGCAACACTTGATCAGTATAGTTCAGACCAAGAGTGATCATCAACTCCTTTCATCAAGATCTTTCCTTGGTCACATATTTTTTTGGTTCAATGGTTTTCCTTTAAAACTCAAATTTTAATTGAAATATCGTAAAACTTGAATTTGTTTGTTGCCATAACCTACTAGTTTAATATCTGGAGGTAACAACTGTACACCTTGGAATTTGTTCATCCATTCATTACCAATCAAGGTATGCCAAGCACTTGAGTCTGCCATTACCTTTATTTCTTTACCTTCTATATTAGCAACACAAAAAGGAGAAACATTTACATTTTAATTGATTTCATATGTACTTAATATATACTCTTCTGACTCATCACCTAGGTCATGGCTTATCTCCTTTATATAATTTGTCTTTTGCTTGTTGACCATGATTCCAGTACACTTGTTTTTATTTGTACACATCCTAGCCTACTGCCCTTTTGATTTGCAATACCTACAAATCTGGCCTATTGCTGGGCACGTCTTATCAAGGGCCAAATGGCCAGACAATCCACATGTATAGCATATATACTCCTTCTTTTTAGCTGCATGTATTTGAGTTTTGAATATTCCCTTTCCACCAACCACTTTTTCTTCAATATTTGTTTTTAACTAATTGCACTTCAGCAGTGTTTTTGCTGCTAATTCGTTCATACCTAATTTCATTTCTTTCAAAGCGATGAGCAATATCTATAGCTTTATCCAACGTTAAATCATCTATGGTTAATATATTCTCTCGTAATTTTGCGTCGCCTATGTTATGTACTAATTGGTCATGTATTTGATCGTGAAAAGAGGCTTAGTTACATTTAGCTGCTAACATTCCCAAATCATTTATAAAAGCATAAATTGATTCATCAGGCATTTCACCCATATTTAAGAATGTGGGCCTGATTCTAACTTTGGAGGACGGTGTTAAACCGTCCCAAAAGTGGCGGATATACCACCTACCGTATTACGAGTTCCATAGGATATAATGGACTCGTAATACGGTAGGTGGTATATCCGCCACTTTTGGGACGGTTTAACACCGTCCTCCAAAGTTAGAATCAGGCCCTGTGTGTCTTGTTACCACCTCTTTTATTTATTTTTTGTTCATGGACTGTCCAATTGTTTTGTCACCAGCTCATACACATCTACATCCTCTTTATCAACAGTTATTGGTGGTATATTTTATGGCACCCGTCTTCCTTCCTCATCTAAGCAATGCTTTAAAAAGGCCAATTTTTGTTTATCAGTGTATATATCACCTCCAATTGCTTCAATATAGGCTCAAACCCACCTTTTCATTGTTTTTATTCTAACATAGGGTCTCCAGGTGTAGGTAGGAAAGGTATTGGTGCAGGCATACCTTTCATGTTTAATGAGTTCTATAAAGTTGGACAATATTTCAATAGATGGCTTTTTTGATAGTTATAATAGTGTGTGAATCACCGAAATAATTAACATCCCTATATAGGTGTTCACATAGGTGTGCAAATCACCAATGTTTGGTGTTGCTGAAGACTATGTTCACAATTGTGTGTGAGTCACTAGTATACTTTTTGTTTATTTCAATTGTTTTCTTCAGCACAGGTGTGCGAAGTGCTATGTGTTAGTTGTAGTCTAGAAACTACCTTTTGGTGCATACAATGGTGTGCAGATCACGGTTTCCTCTTTTGTTGTTTTACTAAATTGGCTGCCAAGCCAAGATGGGAGGTATGTGAATCACCACGCTTTTATTTGTGGAATTAAAACTGCTTTTCTGTTCCCACAATGGTGTGCAGATCACTGTTTTCCATATCATAGTTCAGTCAAAATGGCAGCTTGTCTAGGGCGTGACTTTGGTTATGTATGTTCTAGTTTTTGAATGATGGGCGTTGTGCGTGGCAGACACTTCCGTGATTCTTCGCGCCCATGTCTGCACGCTGAGTTCATGCCACCTCACTGAAATTGCTCACCTTTGCGCAGTTGAATAAAATAAAATTAATTCATCTTATGTGATGGGGCACACCATTTAATTCCACCTCTTGATGTCTGTGACGGATGCCGGACCGTTGACAGCTGATCTCCGACTGAACTGCAATTTTGGCTGCTGCAGGACTCCAGGATTCCTTCAGTTATTCGCCGCTTGTTGCCAATGTGTGGTTCCTGTATGAAATAAGATCTCCACACCAATGTATAAGTAAATTAACTTTATTTCATGAAATACTTTCAATCTCTCGCTCTCTTGAACAAGAAGCCTGGGTCAACTGACGTGTGGAATCTATTCTTCAAGTTCCCTGTATCCTAGATTCCACTCAATATGATTAGTCAGGATATAACACAGACCATGTTACCAGGCTGGCATGTGGAAATTGTGGCGCTAGTCTGAGCCCTATACCTTGACACGTGTTCCAGCCTAGTTAGCACATGTCCACTGGAAATGAACTCACATCGTGCATTACAAATGGAGGTTAACTGAACAGTTTATAAGAGGAGAATATATATATTTCCCCCTTTTCAGTAGTTTTAAACAAATAAAAATATGTGATGTGAATTCAGAAAGAGTTCACAAGTAAGCATTAGCTAGCAATAGAAAACGTATTCTTTGTGTTAATGATGGTTACCTATATTTTATTGCTTCTTTCCTTGTGTACTGTAAAAAGAAAATGTAAAATCTCCACCAACATACCTCAGAAAAAGAACCCTTGGATATATTCGTCAGATGGGTTTGAACAGTACTGAAACCCCTTTGCAAGCTATTTAACATGCTGAATAGAACAAGCTAGAAGTGGCAGAGTAGAAAAAGCTAAGCAGAAGTTTCAGGTACAAGTGAGTCCATAGGCAATTTTGGAAATGGGCTTAGCTTCCTTTCCTTTGGAACTTCAAGAAGTCATGGTCAAATCTGAAGTCTAGGGGTAAAGATCTGTAGAGTTGAGATGTGCATTGATGGATCTTTCACCAAGCCTTTTTGTACTTAGTTGACTAGTTAGCTAAAGACACTAGAGGTGTCAAACAATTCCAACACGCATCCTGGAGGGTTTCATGTTGGCTTCTATTAAAAACATGGCTGGATTATAAGACCTTGTATCTAGTCCTCAAAGCATTACATAGAAGCCCCCCTGGTTACCTCTCCAGAATTACCCATTTATTGATCTAGACACTGTAGGAGGCTGGACTGGCTTGTAGTGAGTACCAAGGGGTACTTGCACCTTGCACCAGGCCCAGTTATCCCTTATTAGTGTATAGGGTGTCTAGCAGCTTAGGCTGATAGATAATGGTAGCTTAGCAAAGCAGCTCAGGCTGAACTAGGAGACGTGTGAAGCTACTACAGTACCACTTAGTGTCATATGCACAATATCATAAGAAAACACAATACACAGTTATACTAAAAATAAAGGTACTTTATTTTTATGACAATATGCCAAAGTATCTTAGAGTGTACCCTCAGTGAGAGGATAGGAAATATACACAAGATATATATACACAATAGCAAAAATATGCAGTATAGTCTTAGAAAACAGTGCAAACAATGTATAGTTACAATAGGATGCAATGGGGAAACATAGGGATAGGGGCAACACAAACCATATACTCCAGAAGTGGAATGCGAACCACGAATGGACCCCAAACCTATGTGACCTTGTAGAGGGTCGCTGGGACTATTAGAAAATAGTGAGAGTTAGCAAAATAACCCTCCCCAAGACCCTGAAAAGTGAGTGCAAAGTGCACCAAAGTTCCCCTAAGGACAAAATAGTCGTGTTAGAGGGAAAATGCAAGGAAAACACAAATCAGCAATGCGACAACGATGGATTCCTGACTGAGGGTACCTGTGGAACAAGGGGACCAAGTCCAAAAGTCACAAGCAGCTCGGAGATGGGCAGATGCCCAAGAAATGCCAGCGGTTGGTGCAAAGAAGCTCTTACTAGGCTGAAGAACTGTGAATACTGCAGGAACGACAAGGGCTAGAGACTTCCCCTTTGGAGGATGGATCCCCCACGCCTTGGAGAGTCGTGCAGAAGTGTTTTCCCGCCGGATGGACGCCAACAAGCCTTGCTACACGCAAATCGTGCGTTTGGCGTTTTTGGACGCTGCTGGGGCCCAGGAGGGACCAGGAGGTCGCAAATTGGACCTGCAGAGAGAGGGGACGTCGAGCAAGACAAAGAGCCCTCACTGAAGCAGGTAGCACCCGGAGAAGTGCCAGAAACAGGCACTACGAGGATGCGTGAAACGGTGCTCGCCGAAGTTGCACAAAGGAGTCCCACGTCGCCGGAGACCAACTTAGAAAGTCGTGCAATGCAGGTTAGAGTGCCGTGGACCCAGGCTTGGCTGTGCACACAGGATTTCCGCCGGAAGTGCACAGGGGCCGGAGAAGCTTGCAAAGTCGCGGTTCCCAGCAATGCAGCCCAGCGAGGTGAGGCAAGGACTTACCTCCACCAAACTTGGGCTGAAGAGTCACTGGACTGTGGGAGTCACTTGGACGGTGTCGCTGGATTCGAGGGACCTCGCTCGTCGTGCTGAGAGGAGACCCAAGGGACCGCAGATGCAGCTTTTTGGTGCCTGCGGTTGCAGGGGGAAGATTCCGTCGACCCACGGGAGATTTCTTCGGAGCTTCTGGTGCAGAGAGGAGGCAGACTACCCCCACAGCATGCACAAGCAGGAAAACAGTCGAGAAGGCGGCAGGATCAGCGTTACAGAGTTGCAGTAGTCGTCTTTGCTACTATGTTGCAGGTTTGCAGGCTTCCAGCGCGGTCAGCGGTCGATTCCTTATCAGAAGGTGAAGAGGGAGATGCAGAGGAACTCGGCTGAGCTCGTGCATTCGTTATCTGAAGTTTCCCCAGAGACAGAGACCCTAAATAGCCAGAAAAGAGGGTTTGGCTACCTAGGAGAGAGGAAAGGCTACTAACACCTGAAGGAGCCTATCAGCAGGAGTCTCTGACGTCACCTGGTGGCACTGGCCACTCAGAGCAGTCCAGTGTGCCAGCAGCACCTCTGTTTCCAAGATGGCAGAGGTCTGGAGCACACTGGAGGAGCTCTGGACACCTCCCAGGGGAGGTGCAGGTCAGGGGAGTGGTCACTCCCCTTTCCTTTGTCCAGTTTCGCGCCAGAGCAGGGGCTAAGGGGTCCCTGAACCGGTGTAGACTGGCTTATGCAGAATTGGGCACATCTGTGCCCAACAAAGCATTTCCAGAGGCTGGGGGAGGCTACTCCTCCCCTGCCTTCACACCATTTTCCAAAGGGAGAGGGTGTCACACCCTCTCTCAGAGGAAGTTCTTTGTTCTGCCATCCTGGGCCAGGCCTGGCTGGACCCCAGGAGGGCAGCTGCCTGTCTGAGGGGTTGGCAGCAGCAGCAGCTGCAGAGAAACCCCAGGAAGGGCAGTCTGGCAGTACCAGGGTCTGTGCTACAGACCACTGGGATCATGGAATTGTACCAACAATGCCAGGATGGCATAGAGGGGGCAATTCCATGATCATAGACATGTTACATGGCCATATTCGGAGTTACCATGGTGAAGCTACATATAGGTAGTGACCTATATGTAGTGCACGCGTGTAATGGTGTCCCCGCACTCACAAAGTTCAGTGAATTGGCTCTGAACAATGTGGGGGCACCTTGGCTAGTGCCAGGGTGCCCTCACACTAAGTAACTTTGCACCTAACCTTTACCAGGTAAAGGTTAGACATATAGGTGACTTATAAGTTACTTAAGTGCAGTGTAAAATGGCTGTGAAATAACGTGGACGTTATTTCACTCAGGCTGCAGTGGCAGGCCTGTGTAAGAATTGTCAGAGCTCCCTATGGGTGGCAAAAGAAATGCTGCAGCCCATAGAGATCTCCTGGAACCCCAATACCCTGGGTACCTCAGTACCATATACTAGGGAATTATAAGGGTGTTCCAGTAAGCCAATGTAAATTGGTAAAAATGGTCACTAGCCTGTCAGTGACAATTTGGAAAGAAATGAGAGAGCATAACCACTGAGGTTCTGATTAGCAGAGCCTCAGTGAGACAGTTAGTCACTACACAGGTAACACATTCAGGCACACTTATGAGCACTGGGGCCCTGGGTTACCAGGGTCCCAGTGACACATACAACTAAAACAACATATATACAGTGAAAAATGGGGGTAACATGCCAGGCAAGATGGTACTTTCCTACACAACCCCCCCCCCCAAACGAAGGACAATAAGACTAGCCATTACCTGATGAGTCTTCATTGTCTAAGTGGAAATATCTGGAGAGTCCATCTGCATTGGAGTGGCTACTCCCAGGTCTATGTTCCACTGTATAGTCCATTCCCTGTAGGGATATGGACCACCTCAACAATTTAGGATTTTCACCTTTCATTTGTTTTAGCCAAAGTAGAGGTTTGTGGTCTGTCTGAACAATGAAGTGAGTGCCAAACAGGTATGGCCTCAACTTCTTCAGAGCCCAGACCACAGCAAAGGCCTCCCTCTCAATGGCAGACCAACGCTTTTCTCTAGGGGTCAACCTTCTACTAATAAAAGCAACAGGTTGATCCTGGCCCTCAGAATTAAGTTGTGATAGGACTGCCCCTACTCCTAATTCAGATGCATCAGTTTGGACATAGAATTTTTTAGAGTAACAAGGGCTTTTCAGGACAGGTGCAGAGCACATGGCCTGCTTCAGCTCCTCAAAAGCTTTCTGACAGTTTGCTGTCCATAATACCTTTTTAGGCATTTTCTTGGATGTGAGGTCATTAAGAGGGGCTGCAATGGATCCATAGTTCTTAATGAACCTCCTGTAATACCCAGTGAGGCCTAGGAAGGCTCTCACCTGAGTTTGAGTGGTAGGGGGAACCCAATCAATAATAGTTTGGATTTTCCCCTGTAGTGGTGCAATCTGTTCCCCACCAACAAGGTGTCCCAGATAAACCACCTTACCCTGCCCTATCTGGCACTTTGAAGCCTTGATAGTGAGGCCTGCCTTTTGCAGGGCCTCCAAAACTTTCCAAAGGTGGACCAGGTGATCATCCCAGCTGGAGCTAAAGACAGCTATATCATCCAAATATGCTGCACTGAAAGCTTCCAGCCCTTGCAGGACTGTGTTCACCAACCTCTGAAAAGTGGCAGGTGCATTTTTCAAACCAAAAGGCATTACAGTAAACTGGTAATGTCCTCCAATGGTAGAAAATGCAGTCTTAGGTTTAGCATCTTCTGACATTTTGATCTGCCAATACCCTGCAGTCAAATCAAAAGTGCTTAGATACTTGGCAGATGCCAGTGTATCTATTAGCTCATCTGCCCTGGGTATAGGGTGAGCATCAGTTTTGGTTACCAAGTTGAGACCTCTATAGTCTACACAAAACCTCATTTCCTTCTTTCCATCTTTAGAATTGGGTTTTGGTACCAGTACCACAGGAGAAGCCCATGGACTGTCAGAGTGCTCAACCACTCCTAGTTCCAACATCTTCTGAACTTCTTGCTTTATGCAGTCCCTGACATGGTCAGGCTGCCTATAGATCTTACTTTTGACAGGTAAACTGTCTCCAGTATCTATAGTGTGCTCACACCAAGAAGTGGTGCCTGGCACAATGGAGAAGAGTTCTGAAAATTGTCCTAGGAGATTTATGCAATTATCTTTCTGCTCAGCAGTAAGACAATCAGCCAAAACTACACCTTCCACAAGAGCATCTTGTTCTGTGGAAGAGAAGAGATCAGGTAGAGGATCACTGTCTTCTTCCTGTCCCTCATCTGTTGCCATGAGCAGGGTGAGATCAGCCCTGTCATAGTAGGGTTTCAGGCGGTTGACATGGAGCACCCTAAGGGGACTCCTGGCAGTGCCTAAGTCAACCAAGTAGGTGACTTCACCCTTCTTTTCAACAATTGTGTGGGGTCCACTCCATTTATCTTGGAGTGCTCTTGGGGCCACAGGCTCCAAGACCCACACTTTCTGCCCTGGTTGGTACTGAACCAAAACAGCCTTCTGATCATGCCATTGCTTCTGGAGCTCTTGGCTGGCCTGAAGGTTTTTACTGGCCTTTTTCATGTACTCAGCCATCCTTGATCTGAGGCCAAGTACATAATCCACAATATCCTGCTTAGGAGCTTTTAAAGGTTGTTCCCAACCCTCCTTTACAAGTGTGAGTGGACCCCTAACAGGGTGTCCAAAAAGAAGTTCAAAGGGGCTGAAGCCCACTCCTTTCTGGGGTACCTCCCTGTAGGCAAAAAGGAGGCATGGTAGAAGGATATCCCATCTCCTGCGGAGTTTTTCAGGGAGTCCCATAATCATGCCTTTGAGAGTTTTATTAAATCTCTCCACCAGTCCATTTGTTTGTGGATGATAGGGTGTTGTGAACTTGTAAGTTACACCACACTCCTTCCACATGGCCTTTAAGTATGCAGACATGAAATTGCTTCCTCTGTCTGATACTACTTCCTTTGGGAAGCCCACCCTGGAAAATATTCCCAGGAGGGCCTTTGCCACTGCAGGAGCTGTAGTGGTCCTTAAAGGAATTGCTTCAGGATATCTTGTGGCATGGTCCACTACCACCAAGATAAACCTATTGCCTGAAGCAGTAGGAGGGTCAAGGGGCCAACTATGTCAACCCCTACCCTTTCAAAGGGAACCCCAACCACAGGCAGTGGGATAAGGGGTGCCTTTGGAGTGCCACCTGTCTTGCCACTGGCTTGACAGGTTTCACAGGACTTACAAAATTCTTTTGTGTCCTCAGACATCCTAGGCCAATGAAACAGTGGTACCAATCTGTCCCAAGTTTTCATTTGACCCAGGTGCCCAGCTAAGGGAATGTCATGTGCCAGTGTTAGGAGGAACTTTCTGTACTCCTGAGGAATCACTAATCTCCTGGCAGCTCCAGGTTTAGGATCCCTATGCTCAGTGTACAAGAGGTTGTCCTCCCAGTAAACTCTGTGTGAGTCACTGACATCCCCATTAGCCTGTTTGACAGCTTGCTGTCTGAGACCCTCTAATGTGGGACAGGTTTGCTGTGCCACACTCAGCTCCTCTCTGGCAGGCCCCCCTTCACCCAAAAGCTCAGCAGTGTCTGCTTCCAGCTCCTCTGGTGTAGGTTCTGCACAGGGAGGGAATTCTTCTTCCTCAGAAGTAGAATCCACTGTAGAGGGAGGGATAGTAGGAAGTGGTTTGCTTCTACTAGCCCTAGCTTTAGGGAGCACTTGGTCCATTCTTCCAGGATCCAAGCTTCCCTGTCCTTTTTGCTTTTTGGCCTGAGCCCTTGTCAAAGCAAAAATATGCCCTGGGATGCCCAGCATTGCTGCATGGGCCTCCAACTCCACATCTGACCAAGCTGATGTCTCCAAATCATTCCCTAATAGACAGTCTACAGGTAAATCTGAAGCTACCACAACTTTCTTTGGACCAGATACCCCCCCCCAGTTGAGATTTACAACAGCCATGGGGTGGCTTTGTGTTATGTTGTGAGCATCGGTTACTTGGTACTGGTGTCCAAGTATGTGTTGTTCAGGGTGCACCAGTTTCTCAATCACCATTGTGACACTGGCACCTGTGTCCCTGTAGGCCTGGACCTCAACACCATTTATTAGGGTTAGTTGCTTGTACTTCTCCAAGTTATGGGGGCAAGCAACCAAAGTGGCTAAGTCAATAGCCCCTTCAGAGACTAAAGTAGCCTCTGTGGTCTCCCTAATTAGACCAACCCCAACTAAATTACCAAAAGTGAGCCCAGCTACTCCCTTGGATTGGCTATTAGTAGGTTTGCTCCCACCACCACTGCTATTAGTAGGGACACTAGGTGTAGCAGTAGGGGTTGTAGTGGTAGGAGCTGTGGTGCCTTTCTTTGGACAACTGGGATCTGTTGTCCAATGGCCTTTTATCTTACATAAATAGCACCATGGTTTCTTTTCCTTGTTCTGATTAAAGGAGGATTTGGGCCCACCACCCCCACCAGAGTGTTTTTGTGGGCCTGATGAAGACTCATTTTTAGATTTGTCCCCACCCTTGTCAGAAGACTTACCATCCTTCTTTTTGTTGCCATCTTTGTCACCCCCTGTATGAACTTTTCTGTTCACTCTTGTTCTGACCCATTTGTCTGCCTTCTTTCCCAATTCTTGGGGAGAGGTCAGATCAGAGTCCACCAAGTACTGGTGCAACAAATCAGACACACAATTATTAAGAATATGCTCTCTCAGGATCAAGTTATACAGGCTGTCATAATCAGTAACTTTACTGCCATGTAACCACCCCTCCAAGGCCTTCACTGCCTGGTCAATGAAATCAACCCAGTCTTGTGAAGACTCCTTTTTGGTATCTCTGAACTTTATCCTGTACTGTTCAGTGGTTAAGCCATAACCATCCAGGAGTGCATTCTTAAGAACTTGGAAATTGTTAGCATCATTTTCTTTTACAGTAAGGAGCCTATCCCTACCTTTTCCAGTAAATGATAGCCATAGGATAGCAGCCCACTGCTTTTGAGGGACATCCTGTACAGCACAGGCCCTCTCAAGTGCAGCAAACCACTTGTTAATGTCATCCCCCTCCTTGTAAGGGGGAACTATCTTATGCAGATTCCTGGAATCATGCTCTTTTGCAGGATGACTATGGGGAATACTGCTGCTGCCACCATGGGTATCTAAACCCATCTTCTGTCTTTCCCTCTCTATTTCTAAAGACTGTCTATCCAAATCCAGCTGTTGCTTCTTGAGCTTCAGTCTGGTTTGCTCCACTCTCAATCTATTGAGCTCCCTTTCTAACAATCTGTCATCAGGGTGGGTGGGAGGGACATTTCTAGATACAGAGGTATGATGGGAATGAACAGAAGGAGACCTGTCCCTTACAGAGGGCACCCTAACAGCTTGGCTACCAGTATAATGTGAGAGCACATCATCAGTATGATGTGATTCAACCTCTGTACCAACTATGCTAGACTGTCTAGTAATGGGCAGGCTGAGAAGTTTCTTTCCTGAACCTTTTCCTGGGGGAGTCCCTGGATCAGATTGAGAACCATTAGCTACTTTTTCTACAGATTGGGCACTTATGGCCTTATCCTGTACTCTAAGCATATTAATTAACAGTTCTAAGGAAGGATTCTTCCCTACACTCAAACCTCTCTCTATGCAGAGACTCCTTGCTCCTTTCCAGCTAAGGTGATCATATGCAAGTTTGGACAGTTCAACTTTTTGGCCTGTGCCAGACATTTTTAGAGAGAGTTAAAGTGATAGACAAAGAGAAAAAAGTTTTCAGAACTTTTGGAAAGTTTAGAAGTACTTTTCAGCACTTAGAAAAGAGTGAAAAGAGGAAATGCAAAACTTTTTGGCTATGTGTATATACACTGACCTTGTTTTGTATATTTTTCTCTTATGAAAAGTACAATGACAAGAGTGGTAAGTAGTCTCAAAGCACTTATCCCACCGCTGCACAACCAATGTAGGAGGCTGGACTGGCTTGTAGTGAGTACCAAGGGGTACTTGCACCTTGCACCAGGCCCAGTTATCCCTTATTAGTGTATAGGGTGTCTAGCAGCTTAGGCTGATAGATAATGGTAGCTTAGCAAAGCAGCTCAGGCTGAACTAGGAGACGTGTGAAGCTACTACAGTACCACTTAGTGTCATATGCACAATATCATAAGAAAACACAATACACAGTTATACTAAAAATAAAGGTACTTTATTTTTATGACAATATGCCAAAGTATCTTAGAGTGTACCCTCAGTGAGAGGATAGGAAATATACACAAGATATATATACACAATAGCAAAAATATGCAGTATAGTCTTAGAAAACAGTGCAAACAATGTATAGTTACAATAGGATGCAATGGGGAAACATAGGGATAGGGGCAACACAAACCATATACTCCAGAAGTGGAATGCGAACCACGAATGGACCCCAAACCTATGTGACCTTGTAGAGGGTCGCTGGGACTATTAGAAAATAGTGAGAGTTAGCAAAATAACCCTCCCCAAGACCCTGAAAAGTGAGTGCAAAGTGCACCAAAGTTCCCCTAAGGACAAAATAGTCGTGTTACAGGGAAAATGCAAGGAAAACACAAATCAGCAATGCAACAACGATGGATTCCTGACTGAGGGTACCTGTGGAACAAGGGGACCAAGTCCAAAAGTCACAAGCAGCTCGGAGATGGGCAGATGCCCAAGAAATGCCAGCGGTTGGTGCAAAGAAGCTCTTACTAGGCTGAAGAACTGTGAATACTGCAGGAACGACAAGGGCTAGAGACTTCCCCTTTGGAGGATGGATCCCCCACGCCTTGGAGAGTCGTGCAGAAGTGTTTTCCCGCCGGATGGACGCCAACAAGCCTTGCTACATGCAAATCGTGCGTTTGGCGTTTTTGGACGCTGCTGGGGCCCAGGAGGGACCAGGAGGTCGCAAATTGGACCTGCAGAGAGAGGGGACGTCGAGCAAGACAAAGAGCCCTCACTGAAGCAGGTAGCACCCGGAGAAGTGCCAGAAACAGGCACTACGAGGATGCGTGAAACGGTGCTCGCCGAAGTTGCACAAAGGAGTCCCACGTCGCCGGAGACCAACTTAGAAAGTCGTGCAATGCAGGTTAGAGTGCCGTGGACCCAGGCTTGGCTGTGCACACAGGATTTCCGCCGGAAGTGCACAGGGGCCGGAGAAGCTTGCAAAGTCGCGGTTCCCAGCAATGCAGCCCAGCGAGGTGAGGCAAGGACTTACCTCCACCAAACTTGGGCTGAAGAGTCACTGGACTGTGGGAGTCACTTGGACGGTGTCGCTGGATTCGAGGGACCTCGCTCGTCGTGCTGAGAGGAGACCCAAGGGACCGGAGATGCAGCTTTTTGGTGCCTGCGGTTGCAGGGGGAAGATTCCGTCGACCCACGGGAGATTTCTTCGGAGCTTCTGGTGCAGAGAGGAGGCAGACTACCCCCACAGCATGCACAAGCAGGAAAACAGTCGAGAAGGCGGCAGGATCAGCGTTACAGAGTTGCAGTAGTCGTCTTTGCTACTATGTTGCAGGTTTGCAGGCTTCCAGCGCGGTCAGCGGTCGATTCCTTATCAGAAGGTGAAGAGGGAGATGCAGAGGAACTCGGCTGAGCTCGTGCATTCGTTATCTGAAGTTTCCCCAGAGACAGAGACCCTAAATAGCCAGAAAAGAGGGTTTGGCTACCTAGGAGAGAGGAAAGGCTACTAACACCTGAAGGAGCCTATCAGCAGGAGTCTCTGACGTCACCTGGTGGCACTGGCCACTCAGAGCAGTCCAGTGTGCCAGCAGCACCTCTGTTTCCAAGATGGCAGAGGTCTGGAGCACACTGGAGGAGCTCTGGACACCTCCCAGGGGAGGTGCAGGTCAGGGGAGTGGTCACTCCCCTTTCCTTTGTCCAGTTTCGCGCCAGAGCAGGGGCTAAGGGGTCCCTGAACCGGTGTAGACTGGCTTATGCAGAATTGGGCACATCTGTGCCCAACAAAGCATTTCCAGAGGCTGGGGGAGGCTACTCCTCCCCTGCCTTCACACCATTTTCCAAAGGGAGAGGGTGTCACACCCTCTCTCAGAGGAAGTTCTTTGTTCTGCCATCCTGGGCCAGGCCTGGCTGGACCCCAGGAGGGCAGCTGCCTGTCTGAGGGGTTGGCAGCAGCAGCAGCTGCAGAGAAACCCCAGGAAGGGCAGTCTGGCAGTACCAGGGTCTGTGCTACAGACCACTGGGATCATGGAATTGTACCAACAATGCCAGGATGGCATAGAGGGGGCAATTCCATGATCATAGACATGTTACATGGCCATATTCGGAGTTACCATGGTGAAGCTACATATAGGTAGTGACCTATATGTAGTGCACGCGTGTAATGGTGTCCCCGCACTCACAAAGTTCAGTGAATTGGCTCTGAACAATGTGGGGGCACCTTGGCTAGTGCCAGGGTGCCCTCACACTAAGTAACTTTGCACCTAACCTTTACCAGGTAAAGGTTAGACATATAGGTGACTTATAAGTTACTTAAGTGCAGTGTAAAATGGCTGTGAAATAACGTGGACGTTATTTCACTCAGGCTGCAGTGGCAGGCCTGTGTAAGAATTGTCAGAGCTCCCTATGGGTGGCAAAAGAAATGCTGCAGCCCATAGAGATCTCCTGGAACCCCAATACCCTGGGTACCTCAGTACCATATACTAGGGAATTATAAGGGTGTTCCAGTAAGCCAATGTAAATTGGTAAAAATGGTCACTAGCCTGTCAGTGACAATTTGGAAAGAAATGAGAGAGCATAACCACTGAGGTTCTGATTAGCAGAGCCTCAGTGAGACAGTTAGTCACTACACAGGTAACACATTCAGGCACACTTATGAGCACTGGGGCCCTGGGTTACCAGGGTCCCAGTGACACATACAACTAAAACAACATATATACAGTGAAAAATGGGGGTAACATGCCAGGCAAGATGGTACTTTCCTACAGACACCGAAGGTCCTCCTCCTTAAAATACTTGCCACCACACAGCAAGATACACGTCTGGCCAATCCAAATATCTCAGAGATCAGGGATATCTTCTAAAATCCCAAAGAGAATCTGTGGCTTACCACTGCTTTTCTGCTTACGAGAAGCAAATACATCAGTCCTTTGGATCATTCCCCCACTAGTCTAAGCAACACAACCAATCATCCATTGTACATTAGGCTTTGCATCAACTGTACATTTTCAATCTCTTACCAAGCAGATGTGTAAAACTGGACTTGACACCTGCTATCCACAAGGTGGTTGTAAAAGCTCAGATGGCTCCTCATATACAAACCCTTGGATATATTCGTCAGATGGGTTTGAACAGTACTGAAACCCCTTTGCAAGCTATTTAACATGCTGAATAGAACAAGCTAGAAGTGGCAGAGTAGAAAAAGCTAAGCAGAAGTTTCAGGTACAAGTGAGTCCATAGGCAATTTTGGAAATGGGCTTAGCTTCCTTTCCTTTGGAACTTCAAGAAGTCATGGTCAAATCTGAAGTCTAGGGGTAAAGATCTGTAGAGTTGAGATGTGCATTGATGGATCTTTCACCAAGCCTTTTTGTACATTAGTTGACTAGTTAGCTAAAGACACTAGAGGTGTCAAACAATTCCAACACGCATCCTGGAGGGTTTCATGTTGGCTTCTATTAAAAACATGGCTGGATTATAAGACCTTGTATCTAGTCCTCAAAGCATTACATAGAAGCCCCCCTGGTTACCTCTCCAGAATTACCCATTTATTGATCTAGACACCGAAGGTCCTCCTCCTTAAAATACTTGCCACCACACAGCAAGATACACGTCTGGCCAATCCAAATATCTCAGAGATCACGGATATCTTCTAAAATCCCAGAGAGAATCTGTGGCTTACCACTGCTTTTCTGTTTACGAGAAGCAAATACATCAGTCCTTTGGATCATTCCCCCACTAGTCTAAGCAACACAACCAATCATCCATTGTACATTAGGCTTTGCATCAACTGTACATTTTCAATCTCTTACCAAGCAGATGTGTAAAACTGGACTTGACACCTGCTATCCACAAGGTGGTTGTAAAAGCTCAGATGGCTCCTCATATACAAAAATATTCCCAGGATGCCCAATAGGAATATAATATAGTCATGCCCAAATGAGCATTTACTCCTATTGAAAGCAACTGTGATCCTTTTTGAGTTTGGACAATCTTCTGTGGATTATGTCTCCAATAAATCTCATTTGATTATGCGGTTGCTGCATAGATGTATATCATTTTCAATTCAAAATGTCCGGTAACAGACAGATATTTCTTTGGGATGGTGAACTACAGCAAGGAGCAGTGTCTCAGATTTACAACCCTGGCGGACAGTGATAAAGCGGCTGTACCACCGCCAACAGGCCGGCAGTAGAAAAAAGGAATTATGACCACGGCGGAAACCGCCAACACAGACAGCCACTTTAACACTCCGACTGCCACGGCGGTAGCAACAAGCACCGCGGCGGTAACCGCCAACACCCAGGCGGGAGACAATGTACCGCCCACACTATTACACACTATTACAAGAGGCCAATCCGCCACCTTTTCCGGGGCGGTACCAACAACATCAAAAGCACGGCGGAAACAGTACACTGAAGGTAAACGACTCACCTCTCGACACTCAAGGAAGAACCACAACGCCATGGAACCCGAACTGCACATTTTTCCAATGCTGGTGTACCTCCTCATACACCAGGAACAGAAACGCCGGCGAAGACGACCAGGGTGAGTACTGCACCTAGCACACAAGGGGGGGAGGAAAAAGAGAGTGACACACACACGCAACACCCCCACCCTCACCCCCATCACCATACACACAAACAGATGCAACAACATTACATATAGACCCCGTAACCCTCAGGAATAATGCAAGGACAAAAGGAATGGAGTAAAATGAGTGTAATAGTACAATTTAAGATAAATATGTCCTTAAATCAATTAACAGAATGTATAATATATACAAAAGGAGGGACAATGCCCACTCCAAAATGTCCGTGGCCCACAGGGCCATAACACATAGGCCAAGGCTACACTTGACTCCTGCCTCAATACAGAGAGAACACTGCAGGGGCATCAGGTCGAAAACACACAGGCACCTCAGGGATAGGGGATGGGGGGCACCTCAGCCAGAAGATGGTACAACGTCACTGCTCCTGGAGGGGGCCAGATGCCCTCTGTGATGTCCGGGGAGTGCAAGGCCACAGTCTCTCTAATGGGTGGTTTGCTCACTGCTTGGTCCTGGGGAGTGCAAAGCCACAGTCTCTCTAGTGGGTGGTTTGCCCTCTGCTTGGTCCTGGGGAGTGGATGGCTTCTCCACTGGTTCTGGAGGGGGCTGTGTGCCCAGTGTGCTTCATCCTGCCAAGGAGGGGGTGAGTGAGTGGATGCCTTCTTCCACTGGTTCTGGAGGGGGCCTTGTACCCAGTGTGCTTCATCCTGCCAAGGAGGGGGTGAGTGGATGCCTTCTTCCACTGGTTCTGGAGGAGGCATTGTGCCTAGTGTGCTTCATCCTGCCAAAGAAGGGGTGAGTGGATGCCTTCTTCCACTGGTTCTGGAGGGGGCTGTGTGCCCACTGTGCTTCATCCTGCCAAGGAGGGGGTGAGTGGATGCCTTCTTACACTGGTTCTGGAGGGGGCTTTGTGCACAGTATGCTTCATCCTGCCAAGGAGGGGGTGAGTGGATGCCTTCTTCCACTGGTTCTGAAGGGCGCCTTGTGCCCAGTGTGCTTCATCCTGGATGGTGCAAGGTCACAGTCTCTCACCTGGGTGTCACACATACAGGTGTTGCAGGGGCCAGGATGCACTGCAGCCCATGTAGTCATGACTACACACAGCATGCTGGCGGTGACTGCTGGTCAGTGGATGTCAGTTGCGGTGCAGGTGGTGGTGCTGTCAGTGGTGGTGGAAGGCTCCAGCCCTTCCCCTGCAGCCTCAGAGGGCTGTCCACTGGGGCTGCTGGCGGTGCAGTAGGCGGTGTTGGTGGCAGGGCAGGTGGCAATGCTGTCAGAGGTGGGGGGAGGCTCCAGCCCTTCCCCTGCAGCCTCAGATGGCTGCCCACTGGGGCTGCTGCTGCTGGCAGTGGTGCTGCTGGCGGGGCAGGTGGCTGTGCTGGCCGCGGTGCAGGTGGCGGTGCTGTCAGTGGTGGGGGGAGGCTCCAGCCCTTCCCCTGCAGCCTCGGACAGCTGCAGTGCCATGGATGGTGTTGTGTGCCCCTTTCTGCCCTTGGCAGATGGTGGTGCCTCCTTGCTTCTGCCAGCTGGTGTTCTCTTCCTGCCCTTGCTGGCTGGTGGTACCCCCTTCCCCTTGCTGGCTGGTGGTGCCTCCTTCCCCTTGCTAGGTGGCAGCCCCTTCTTGCCCTAGGCAGTTGGTGCAGGCACACTGACTGTTCTGATGGGTGCCTCCTTGGAGCCTCTCACACCTGCAGTAGCTGCAGAAACTACAGTGGCTGTGGACTGGGTGGCTGAGGTGCTGGTCTGCGTTCTGGCCACCCTGGCCCGAAGTGAAGGATGGGGGCGTGGGGAGGGGCAGGGAATAGGTCAGTGGTGGCAAGGAAAAGCTTCTTAGGGACACTGGGGCGGGAAGAGGGTGAAGGTTTGGGAGTGCAGGAAGAGGGAGTGGTTTTAGGAGGTGTCTGTCTGCTGTGTTTGGGTGCAGGTGCATGGGCTGGATGCTGTTGTGAGGTGGATGGCTGCTGGGTGTCTGCCTGCGTTTGTGTGTACTTTGGGAGGAGGGGTCACAGACACAGTGGGAGAGGACACAGGGGACGTGTGCATGGATGTGGGGTGGTGACTGCCAGTGAGGGGCATGTTGTGATAGGTGGGCTGGAGGTAAAGGATGAGGATGTAGTGCATGCAGGTGTGAGTGGAGACGCTACTGAGAGGGAGGTGGACGAGGAGGAGGAGGGGGGCACATTGCAGTCAGTGGATGTTGGTGTGTCTGCATCTGGATGGTGCTTGTTTGAGTGGCTGTGGGATGAAGTGTGGTGCTTGTGTTTGCCTGAGACACTTCTGTGTGTTGATTTGGGTGCATGCAGGTCTAAAGGTGTGCTTGGGATAGACTGGAGTTGAAGTGATTGGGACTGGGTAGAGGAAGTTGGAGGGGGAGGCTGGAGACTGGGACAATGGCTGCCATCAGTGAGTTAGCCAGAGCCTGGAATGCTCTCTGTTGGGCCGCCATGCCAGAGTGAATGCCCTCCAGGTATGCATTTGTCTGTTGCAAATGCCCTGCTAGACCCTGGATGGCATTCAGTATGGTTGACTGCCCAACAGAGAGGGATCTCAGGAGGTCAATTGCCTCCTCACTGAGGGCAGCATGGCTAGCTGGGGCAGGGCCTGAGGTGCTTGGGGCGAAGGAGATGCTCACCCTCCTGGGTGAGCGGGCACAGGAAACATGCTGAGGGGCTGCTGGGAGGGCAGTGCTGGTACGGGGGTGGCAGCCGTACCAGTAGTTGGGGTAGGCACAGAGGTGTCTGCCACCGTCAGGGAGCTTCCATCAGAGGTACTGACCTCTCCTGTCTCCGTCGTAGTGCTCCCCTCGCCCTCCGTCCCACTGATGCCCTCACCGCCAGTGGATTCGGCCACCTGGCCCATGTGGGATGCAGCTCCCTCCGTTGCCAGTGCCTCTGCTCCTCCACCAGATGATGCTGATGCACACAAGGCCAGGGTGACAAAACAAAAAGGGGGGGGAAGAGACAGAGGATACACTTGGTCAATGCCAGCAACAACACTACCGTTGGTGTACACGACTCACAGGGAACAGCCCTATGCACTAGGCCATGCACTACCAGTTACAATGCTATTCACCAGGCCATGGGGTACAATGCCTAACACCATTAGCTGCACACCTGAAACCCACAGGACCCTGCCCAGTAGTAGATGCCCACTAACATTATTGGGTTTGGAGTGCATTGTCATGTTTTCCCTGGCCTAGGGGGCACCCACAGGCCACATCCCCCACATAGATAACACCTTAACGCGTGCAAAGTCATGATTCTGAATCTGTACTCACCCCCTTGTGGCTGCTTTGATGCTTTCAAGCACCCATCCAACTCCGGATTGGCCACCGCCAGGATGCGCAACATCAGGAGGGGCAGGGTACGACGGCCACCCCTTCCTCGTTGGGAGGCCAGCTCCAGCTGGACCTCCGCCATCTTCCCTGCCCAGCGGTGCAGGTCCTCCCACCGTTTGCGGCAGTGGGTGCTCCGCCTGTCAAAGACCCCCAGGGTCTGCACCTCCTTGCCGATGACACGCCAAATACCCTTTTTCTGATGGGCACTGACCTGCATAAAAAAATACAGCAGAAAAGGTATTATTCATACCGTCCGGACCGTCATACTTATGGCCCAACATATCCCTCCCATCCCCTTACATACATACATTGACCACCATACATGCAGCACTCTACCCAGGATCCCTCTTCCCCCCCACACGATGCTTACACACACAGCACTCCATGCATTCATGCCCCATGCATCGTGCCCACAGTGTACTCACCTGTTGGTCTGGAGGACCATAAAGTAAACGGTACTGGGGTACGACACCATCCACCAGTCTCTCCAACTCCTCGGAAGTGAAGGCAGGGGCACTTTCCCCAGACACTCAAGCCATGGTCGCTTCCAGACACAGGTCAGAGCAGCACTTGCAGTGTAGGTCCTCTCCTGTTGAAGGTCAGGTAGCAAGTGAGTGAACAGATAGAAAATGGCGATCACGTCTGCAGCGGTACGTACCGTCACTGCCGGCGTACATCACCATTGGCTCCTGGAACCCGTAGGCCCCAATGACAACCAATGCGGTGTTGCGACGCGGTCACTGATCGCCGCACGCAACGGCGCACAACGCCAGCGGAATTACCTCATTTCCACTTGTCCCTCCTCATAGGTCAGGCGACCGCCATTTCAGGGGGGCACAGGCCATGGCACCTAATTGCGTCACAACAGACATAGGCACATCAACTGACTTACAAGTTCACATACTGTGTCTGTAAAACAAACATAGCACATTATTCTGAGTATATGTTTGAAGATGACCTTCTGCTCACCGTTTTTCACCCTAGAGTTCAACTGCTGATGATGAATAGGAGATGGAGACATACCCCTGTGTACAGACCCCTGGCGGACCTGGCGACAATGGAAGACAGGCACATTATCCTAACCTACAGACGTTATAGGGCCACAATCACAGAGCTGTGTGTCCAGTTGTAGCCAGACTTGATTTCTGCTATCCGTCACCCCACAAGTATTCCCCCTCTAGTGCAGGTCCTATCAGCGCTCCATTTCTTGGCAAGTGGTTCCTTCCAAGCTACAGTGGCCATGGCATCAGGGATGTCACAGCGTATGTTGTCAGTCGTGCTAACCAGAGTGTTGTCTGCCCTGATGAAACACATGCGCAGCTACATCGTATTCCCCCAGGTGGAGGATTTGGCCACAGTAAAGGCTGACTTCCATGCCGTGGGACATATCCCCAACATCATTGGTGCTATTGATGGTACACATATTGCATTTGTCCCATCCCAGAGAAATGAACAGGTGTTCAGAAATCGAAAGAGCTTTCACTCTCTGAATGTGCAGATGGCGTGTTTGGCAGACCAGTACATCTTCCATGTCAATGCAAAGTATCCTGGCTTTGTGCATGATGCCTTTATCTTGAGGAATAGCAGCATCCCATAAGTGATGTCTCAACTTCAGAGGCACAGGGTGTGGCTAATAGGTGAGCCCATGGTACCCACCCAGTTGATGTAGGTATATGGGTGTGGGGTTGGCCCTAAGGGTGAGTGTCTGGCTAACAGGTATCCCTCGATATTTGCAGATGACTCTGGTTACCCCAACCTCTCATGGCTACTGACCCCAGTGAGGAATGCCAGGACAAGGGCAGAGGAATGTTAAAATGAGGCATATGGGCGTACAAAGAGGATCATTGAGCAAACCTTTGGCCTCCTGAATGCCAGATTCCGGTGCCTCCATCTGACAGGTGGATCCCTATACTACTCACCCAAGAAGGTGTGCCAGGTCATTGTTGCATGTTGCAGGTTGCACAACCTGGCCTTGAGACGCCAGGTGCTTTTTCTGCAGGAGGATGAGCCTGGAGATGGTCGTGTTGCAGCCTGTGGACAGTGACGAAGAGGAGGCAGAGGAAAAGGATTTGGACAACAGAACTACTATAATTCAACAGTACTTCCAGTGACACACAGGTAAGACACTATAGCTTCACCTTTCATTGCAGTTTTGTGTTGGACATTGTACATGGCAGCCTGATTTCCCTATTTCTATGGCCACCTACTGTACCCTTTGGCATCTCTATTTTCAGATATCTGTGCCACCCTCTGGCTCTTGGTCTGTTTACTGCTGCCCACTACAGGTCATACCTATGTAAATATAACTATACATTTGAATTGCAATGTTTATAGCTTGTTAAACTAATACATATTTCAATCAATTGACAGACTCCATATTTGTATTAGTTCCAAGGGTCTTTATTTCTGTAATAAGAAGTGTAGGGGTATTGCAATGGGCTGGGTTGATGGTGGAGAAATGTCCAGGATAGAGTCCAGTCTATTGGTATCACAGATGCATTGTCCAAGGGGGCATAGGAAGAGGAGCAATGGCAGTTCAAGCTGGACAGAGTGACAGAGTAGGACACAAGGGGGACATTCAGGGGAGTCTTATTTCCTGGTGGGGGTCTTGACAATGTTCTCTGGCCTCTGCCTGGATCGCAGGGACCTTTTGCGTGGTGGTTCTCCTTCTGCAGAGGGAGGGGTGCTGGTAGCCTGTTGTTCCTGTGGCGGGGGACTCCTGTCCACTAGCGTCGGCGGAGGTGGAGGGCTGTTCTTCGGTGTGGCTAGTGTCAAGCGGCCCGTTGGTGTGCCACTGCCTCCCTCATGGTGTTGGCCATGTCTGCAATGGGGACCAGGGTGGTGTGGATGTCTCTCAGGTCCTCCCTGATCCCCAGGTACTACCCCTCCTGCAGCCGCTGGGTCTCCTTCAACTTGGCCAGTATCTGGCCCATGGTCTACTGGGAATGGTGGTATGCTCCCAGGATCCCTGCAAGTGCCTTGTGGAGAGTCGGTTCCCTGGGCCTGTCCTCCCCCTATCCCACAGCAATCCTCCCAGCTTCCCTGTTGTCCTGTGCCTCTGTTCCCTGAACCGTGTGCCCACTGCCACTGACCCCAGGTCCCTGATCGTCGTGTGTTTGTGAGGTTGCCTGGGGTCCCTGTAGTGGTGGACACACTGCTGATTGATGTGTCCTGGGGACAGAGGGATGGGCCCGCTGGATGGGTGTTGTGCTGGTGTTTCCTGAGGGGGGAGGCTCTGTGGTGGTTTTAGAACGTGTCTGGGTCACCGACTGTCCAGAGGTCCCTGATGGGCCAGGTTGGTCATCCTGATCCAGGCGTGCAGAGCTGCTGTCATCCCTGTGGGCCTCTTCGGGGGGGCTGGATGTGGCTGGCATCTTCTCTATGGTGACGTTGTGTGGGGGTCCTGTGGGGTTGTAAATGCAGTGTTATTGTTTCTGCGTGTGCCATCTTGTGCATGGGTATGTTCCCCTCTATGGTTGTTATTAGCAAGGCAGCTTTGACTTGTGTGATTTGTGATTTGGTTGGCTAAGTGATTGTCACTAGTGTGCATGCTGTGGTGATGGGTGTCCATGCAGGTCTGTGATGGGGGTCCATGCATTGATGTATCATGCAGGGCTTGGTATTGGGATGGGTGGGTTGTGATGGTGGGGTATATGTGAGGTGGTAGAGTGATGGAGGCGAGGGTAGGGGTAGGAGGTCGTGATGGCATGCAGGTAGGGGGGGGGGCTAAAGTAGTAAAGATTTGACTTACCAGAGCCCAGTCCTCCTGCTACTCCTGCCAGGCCCCCAGGATGCATGATCGCCAA
Source organism: Pleurodeles waltl (assembly GCF_031143425.1). Classification (NCBI taxonomy): domain Eukaryota; kingdom Metazoa; phylum Chordata; class Amphibia; order Caudata; family Salamandridae; genus Pleurodeles; species Pleurodeles waltl. The sequence goes on from NC_090440.1 coordinate 1,313,119,200, forward strand.
GACTTGCACCTCCCATGTTGTTGGTTGTGGGGGAGAAGGTGGGGGTCCACTGCCAGTCCTCTGTACAGCTATCTGGTATCTTGCAACCACGGAACGCACCTTCCCCCATAGGTCATTCCACCTCTTCCTGATGTCATCCCTTGTTCTGGGGGTTCTGTCCCACGGCGTTGACCCTCTCCACGACTCTCTGCCATAGCTCCATCTTCCTAACAATGGACGTCTGCTGCACCTGTGATCCGAATAGCTGTGGCTCTACCCGGATGAGTTCCTCCACCATGACCCTTAGCTCTTACTCTGAGAACCGGTGTCTTTGTGGTGCCATGGGTGTAGTGTTAATGGTGTGTGTGAGGGTGTGTGGGGTGATGTGTTGGGGTGTGTGCTGTTAGGTGCGTGGATGGTGCATGGGTGATGGTGTTCTGTAGCTCTGCTTCTGTGGGTGCTCCTGGCTTGTCTCTCTCTCTCAGGTGTCAATTTTATTTTTTCCATAAAGGGTTGTGGGTAGGGTGTGTGTGTTTATAGTGGTGTGGGTGTGTGGGTATGGTGTGTGTATGTGTGTCAGGTGTGGGTAGTTTGAATTGTCCAATGTGGTGTTGTATTGTTAGTGTGTGTGTATTTTGAGCGCGGTGGTCTGTACCGCCAATGGTTTACCGCGGTTGAATGTCCGCTGCGGTAATTCGCTGGTCATAGTGCCGTGTCGGTGTATTTCGGTTGCCGTAATGGTGTGGGTTTTGGTACCACCATTTTATCACTGACCTTTGGGCTGGCGGACTTGTGTGTGTGTCTGTATAGTGGCAGATTTCTATGTGTCTGTCATCATTCTCGTAGCGGTATACTGCCGCGGTATGTTGGCGGCAGTCAGCATGGCGGTAAGCGGCACTTACCGCCAATGTCATAATGAGGGCCTTTGTTGGGTTTACACTACTTTTTTAACACACATGTGACACAAAGTATTGTGGGGGATTTACAATCTAACACAAATTGTCAATTGTAACCCAAAGAAATGGAAAGCTGTACAATTTGCTTCCTTGTGTTACTTTGCATCGAGAGGGCATCCCGTGTGTGATTCATCAGTGTTCCCATGAAACTACACATGGGTTTTGAGTTTGACACAAATCCCTATTTAGAAAAGAATGTAGAAAGTGGTTTGTGCCTATATCCTGCCCCTCCTCCAGACAGGTGTAACAAAGAAAAATGTGTTAATTTCTCCTAGTTTTTCTCATTTTGCATTTGTGCTTCTTTTTATAGCACACATATAACGTGATAAATGCAGTAAAGCATAGTTTTTGTAATGGAAAGGGCCCCTTCCAGCACAAAACGTATGCTTCTGACAATGAAGACACCCTTGCACCTGCGTAGGGAGACAGAAGAGTGCCACATCTTAATAGATGTGGCATGTCTGCTCTCTCTTTTTCATGCAACACAACATTGCAACTTTACTTGCTGCACTAAACTGTGTGGCTTTTATGCAAATCTAGGTCTTTGTATTGCCCGAGTTTCACTGATAAACACCCCATTAAGATCTCTCAACGTGTTTGTGCAGTTGATGCAGTGAGCTGTGTGAAGTCTGAATCAGATACTTAAGTCACTGAATGGGTTCGTGCACCTGCTGCAGGGAGCTGTGTGTGAATTGCAATATACATTTCTCACACTCTTTGAGATAGTCTAGTGGGTTTGGAATCATGCTCCAGAGATATGCAACCTACTTGTTACCAATTTCGATCAGGCACTTCTTTAGTTTTTCATCATTCTGAGAATGATATAGAGATGTACTGGTTTGTGTGATTTACATTTGAGCACCAGGTTGAATTCATTTTCTGTGGAGTGGTAGACCGGAAATCAAGTTCTACAGTATTTTAGGTGAGTGGTACACAGACATCACAGTGCAATACAAGGGACACCCTTGTGCACTGACATCAGTTTCTTAATATTCATTCTTCTAGGTCACCAGATGCAGAGGTTTACAAAATATAAAGTTGGACGACAGTTTGCTAAAACCTAACTTAAAGCTTTATTATGATGTTCAGTAGTCCACTCCACTGAACGGGGAGATAGGATGGCAGTGAGGAGTCTGTGGTTACTATCCACCAAAAAAGAGTTACCAAAGCTATGCAACTTGTTCCTCTGAGGGCTATTTATAACCACAAACTCCTCAACAATAGATATCATGGCAGTACTTCCCAAAGGTGGAAGGTCAGGGGAGTGTACTCAGACTATAAAGTCTTTTCAAAGACAGCGTGCAAAATAACCCTTTCTCCAAGCATCTGATGTAGATGAACTTTATTGATTGGCGTTCGACTGCAAAGATAACATTGACTACTCTATCAAATGCATTTAACTGTTTCTGCTTAATCTACATGCATGGTGGTGTAGGTTGTGGAGACTTGAGTGCAGGACCCTCCTCTATTGATAGCAGGAGGTCATAGGAGGACTCCCAAAGTCATAGTCTAATTGGACGGCAAATGCTCATGCTCAAGAGTTCCGAGTACCATACTCTCTAGGTGCAGTCTGGAGCTACTGAGGTGATTTGGGCCCTGTTTCTCCTGACTTTTCTCAGACTCTAGGCAAGAGAGGAAGTGGCAGGAATGCATAACGAGACCATTGTAGCATGGCAATCGAAATGAGTCGCCTAGAGACCTTCCCAGAGAGAACTCTTGTGTATAGTTGAGTTGACACTGCTTGTTCTCACTGGTGGCAAGCAGACCAGTGAGCATACACCAATTGCCGTAGGTGTCTCTTGCTACCTCAGAGCTGAGATGTCACTCATGATCTGCTGGCTGACGGGTGTTTGGACAAAATATCGAGCTGTAAATTTCAGGAGACAAAAATATCAGAAAAAATATTGTGACACAAAAATTGGGTGATGCAAAAACATTGCTGTCAAGAATGTTGTTTTTTCGGGTAAGTAGTATAGTTTTTAAAAATATCACTTTTAATAATATAGTTGTAAAAATATTGTTTTTAAATGATTTTCATATGTTTTAGTTCATATATTAATTTTATGGGTTACTATTTTTTGTGTAATTTTTATTATTTTTTTAATACATTTTGTAATTTTAAAATATTTAGAATTTTTAGTTTAACTGATAATAATAGTTTATATTGTTATAGCAGGTTGTTGAGTCCGTGGAGGTTAGGGTGGGAAGTTAATTAAGAAAAAACAATTATTAATTAATCATTTTAATTAATTATGTGATTGGTATTAATTATGTAATACTCAGTTTTAGGTGTGGGTTGCTAGGTTTGTAGAAGTATAGGGTGGGAAGTTAAGTAATAATAATTAATGATTATTTTATTAATAGTATTTTAACTGATGATTATGTAAATTGTGTGAATATATATATATATATTTATATATATATATACACACATATATAATGTACTGGGAATCTGCTATGGTACACATTGGCATTACAAGTACTAGATTACGTATTTCAACCCTTTAAACCCCCTCCTGCTCCCAGTACATCAGCTCTGCATCCCAATAGCCACTCCTCCCAAAGGTCTGCCATCTCTCAAGCCCCTCCACCTCAATTCTGTGGTGAGCCTAATCAATTTCGCCACATCTTAATGTGTTTGTAAGGGCAGCCTGGTGATTTATAAATTGCCTCTTCCACGATTGCACAATCGTGCCCTGAAGCCACTCTTGTACCGATGGTGGATCTGTGGACCTACAGTGCATGGCTATGTTCCACTTGGTGAGCACACATTCAATTAGTATCCGCTCTCCCCTGAGGTCGTCCCACCCACGGAATACTTCCGGAAATTCTACTTTGGGATCTCCTTCTATCAGGAAACCCATCACTTCCCCTAATTTGGAAAAAAAAAAAAATTGTATCCCAGTACTTACGTATGAGGAGGCATTTTCATACGGTGTGTATCCAGTTTCCAAATGTGTCTACATATAAGAGGCACTTGAGTGTTCAGACACTACCATCTGCTGAATGCCATTACCAGTGCAGTATAAAGTAAACCCTGTGCAAGAATTTGAATTAGATTAATCTGAGGTTCGCTGGAATCACCTACTGCCATTTTAGGCTCCACCCAATTTAACTCATCCAACTCCCCAATGTGGCAAGCCATTGGTCTGACAGGCATGCCGTGGTATGAGGTATGGCATTCACAAGGATCCTATACAACTGGGAAATACTCTTACCACCAATGAACCCCATTGTGAGTTTGGGTTTCAGGGGGTTGTAATCAGGAAGAGGATCAGGTCCATTTCCCACGTTTTCCATGGCATGTGCTGTTGTGCCTACACCTCCCCTAACTTTGAAATACATATATTATACATTTGGGGAACTCTTGCAGGCATGGTGTCCATGCAAGTCAAGTACCCATCCACAATGGCATTTCCCTAATAAGTTTCCTTTTCTACCCCATCCACTTCTGGGCTCTGTGCCTGCCCTTGACAGGGATAGCTGTGACTGATGGTACTCATGAGGGAATAGCTGTGCCATACAGGCAAAACCAGAGGGCATAATCTTGGAAACTCGCCACCTCCAGTCTAATGGCCAGTGAGAGGGTCGGCCTGACACATATTTATATAGTTTTGTTATGTTTTGGACAGGGGCTGCTGGGTTTGTAGCGGTATACTGGGGAAGTTAATGAAGTAATAATTAACAATTAATTATTAATTGTTAATCAACTATCAATCATGTAAATTGAGCTCTACTTATTTATTTTAATTACATTTTAGTTTTGGGATGCTGGGTTTGTAGCAGTCTAGGTTGGTAAATTAATTAAGTAATTGTAATGTTTTTTTTATTTACCCACCAGCTCCATCTTGACCACTTTGTATTTAACTTAGCTTCATGCACCGTCAGGTATTTTTCCGTGTACAGCTTGTCCAACATGTTTTCGCCCTCTTTCTCACCAAGGCAGGGACATAACATGGAGGAGTGAGGGAAAAATAAGGATGTACCAGAGAATGTTTATGGTACGGCAGAGAACAGTTCGGTCTTGGGAGCACACCTTTGGATGTGGCCAATCTCTAATGTGCTCTTTTAACACGGACTGGTACAGCCAGTGTTTGAACAACAAGTTACAATATGGGAGGGGGGAGTTTTTAGAATTCTTGTTTAAGGTATTTAAGAGAGAAACTTGACAAATGGGGTTAGATCAAACTCATTCCAGGTCATGGGTGCCTTTCCCTGGTTCATTCCCATTGTGGGTTGTTCTCTCTTTCGGCAGTCGTCTGGGATCCCGACTTGAAGTTGGCCAAGAGATGATGTCCCTACCTCGCCTCATTGGTGATGCATTTTTAATTCTTATTTTTAGCTTTGCGTTATGAATGAATATATAATCACTGTATATGTAGATAGATTATCCATGATTGAAGTAGTGTATTTTCATTGTTTGTTTATATGATCATCATTATGCTACTGCTGTGATTATTTTCCGAAGTGTATGCGTGTTGCTGCATTTGACCTGCATGCTTTCCCTATACGAACCTTGAAAAGTGCCTTAATAAATGTATCACTCAGACTAAGAGTGCTGAATTGTTGTCATTCCTTTCATTTGGTCTTATCTCGGTCTGAAGTAAAGCAAAATTGTAATAATTACTTAATTATTTTATTGTTAAATATTTAGATTATTTTAAATATGTAAATTATGGATTAGTTATGTTTATTAATTATATTCTAGGTGTGGACTGCTTAAGGTAAAGGATGGCAAGTTAATTTATAATTGAATTAATTACTTAGTAATTGATAATTGGTTTGAATATTGATAATATGATTGTTTTTAGTTTTATGTTAACTAATATTCTTTTATTAGGAGTTTATTATTTAAACTTTCATAGGGTTACTCAAATATGCACTGTGTTTGAAGGGAAGCATTGTCTCTACTCTTGCCTTAGGCTGTAGTAGAATTAGTAAAATGAATGTCTTTGCAGTTAAACACTTTCCCTAATGTTGCACTGATTGTAATGGGAATAGTAATTTTGAACCCTCCAAAGTTCCAACACTTTCCCTACTGTTGCACAGATTGGAGTGGGAATAGTAAATGTTACTCTCCAAAGTCCAACACTTTCCCTCCTGTTGTCCTGTCTGGAACAGAATAGTGAATTTTGTTCCTCTGAAATCCAACGCTTTCTCCACTGTTGCATTGTTTGGAATCTGAATAGTAAATTTAACCCCTTCAAAATCCAGCATTTTCCCAATTTTTGTGTAGGCTGGAGTGATAACAGTAAATTTCACCCCTCTGAAATCCACTCCTTTCCCTACTGTTGCTTAGACAGGAAAGGGAATAGTATGTTTCACCCCTCCGAAGCCTAACGATTTCCCTAATCTTGCACTTACTAGATAGGAATAGTAAATAGAACTTCTTTGAAATCTAACACTTTCACTATTATTGTGATGACTGGAGTAGGAATAGTAAATCTAATCCCTACGAAGTCCAACACTTTCCTTACTGTTGCATAAACTAGAATGGTAATAGTATATTTAATATTCTTAGACTCCAGTAGTTTTCATATTATTAATTGAATCGATTTTATAGCATTAATTGTTTATTTTTTTATATTGTATATTATTTGTTTTTATTTTGAAATTTATTTGAACCTTTATAGTTTATTTGTAAATGAGTTTTTTTGGATTGTTCAAATCTTAGTATTTTATTTATTTTCTACATTAATTTTTATATTTTTTCTCAACAATTGTTTATATTTTTATGGTTTTATTATGTATGTATGTTAAATATGATATATATATATATATATATCTCGCTCTCTATATATATATATATATAGTGTAATATGATTAATAAAAATATTCATTTTACATTACATACCTTTTTTATTAACATTGTACATTTACTATGACTATAGAAACACAGATGTTTATATTAATAAATCTAAACTATTAAATCTATTATAATGTAAAAAAATATTTGTATTAAGTTACGCTATATGTATAAATATATACATAAATGTGTGTTTATATAAGTATATATTTACATATAGTGTTAAATATTAGTAGAATATATTTATTAACGTTACATTAACATATTAAAATATTTAACATTTATTACTGTAAACTCTACTTATATATTTTTTTTAATCAAAATTTGCGTCTATGTTTGATATTTGTGTCAACAATAATTTTTGGGGATATATGTGTACTTACTATTATAAGTGTAGGCACACAATATTTGGGTAAACAATGTTTTTGACACGACATTTGGGTCAAATAATATTGTTTACTTGCATTTTGTGTCAATGATCCGGCTAACAGCTAATCAGCTTGTCTGCTCTTGCATTCAGAGGCCATGATACATGAATGGCTAGTACAATGATGTTGTGCTGCTCCAGCCCCTTCAATAGGCGTAGAGCCATCTGACACAAGACCTCACTTCGCCCTGCGTGTTGCAATACCACATGGTGGTTGTGTTGCCCATGAGGATGTACACCATCCTCCCCTTGGTGTAAGGCAGGAAGGCTTTTAGAGAAAGATCGCCCAAAGCTCCAAAAGGTTAATGTGGAACCTGCTCTCCGCTAGAGAACAGAGGCCTCCCATGTGGGCCCCAGTAGCAATGCATCTGTCATAACTGTCTAGTCTGGTTGGGGAAGAGAGGATTGCCCTATGCAGGACAGGCTGTTGTTTATCTGCCATAAGGAAGATCGTAAGCTGTCTCTTGCAAAAATCTGTAGAAGTTGAAGAGGCAGCCTTGATGATGGTCCCTCTGAAACCTGAGGTTTCAATGTAGGACCTGCATGTAACATCTGGCATTCAGAACGTGGAGGATGCAAGAGGCTAGGAAACAAAGAGGCCTCACAGCCTTCCTCGCTGAAACCCAGGATTCAGTTTGAAACATCAGGCTCATACAATGCATGTCCCAGGATCATGCGGTGGTGTAAAGGCCCTAAGAGCTGTGTGTTGTAGCTGCAATTAAGGAAATCCTCTTAGTTAAGCACAGGTGGGACTTAGGCTCATTGATAGAAAGCCTCAAAGATATCAGAAGTTCTGACATCGTTCTTTGATGTCTACAACTGACTGTGACAAGCTTGCCTTGAGCAGCTAGTCATCGATGAAGGGAACACATGTATCCCTCCAAAGATGGGCAGCAACCATAGCCATGAACATGTGAGAAGCTATATATAGGGCCGAAGGGGAGCACAGCAAATCGGGACCCACCTCATCCTAAACTATAGATAATACCAGTCTTGTACAGCAGAACAAATATACAAAAATGTGTTCCTGCAAATCCCGGAACACCATCCAGTCTCCTGCATCCAAAGCAAAAAGAATCTGGGACAGAGTTAACATCTTCCATTTGACTTTCAGCAGAACGTCCTTCAGTTGACGGAGGCCCAATACCAGGCTGAGGGCCTCAAATGTTCCACTAACAGTCACTGTAATGTGGAGAGAAAATGGAGTGGGCAGGAAATGAAAGGCAGGACATATCTTGCCTCCAACTGGCAGAGCCTGGGCCTGTGGGAGCCCCCTGGAATAACCCCTAAATGATCTGTACTGGCTGTAGAACTGCTTGGAGGAAAACAGGAATCCCAAGGATTGTGCCTTGGTTTCATTATCCATAAATTGTTCCAGTGCCAAATTAGCCTGCTCCCCAATCTAAAGCCATCAAAGGGCAAGGCATAAGAGACATCTGTACATACCCTGAAAATCTAGTTGATCTCATCCATGCATACCATCTGAGCACTACTCTGGTACCAGTAGTTCTGCCTACGCAGTCTGTGGTTGCCAAGCCAGCATACTTTGTTGTGTCCAGGCCATCATGTACTTTTTGAGTCAGCAAGATCCTGAGGTCTCCAGACCAGGGGGGTAAACGTCTACTGGCCATGTCCCATAAAGGATGGGTGTACCTGCACAGAAGGTACACACATACAAGGATCTTACAGGCCAAACTGGCTGAAGAGGACAATCTCTTTCCAAAGGCATTAATACTTTTCAACTCAATATCTGAGGAATTGTTCAGAAAGACATTAGAACTGATTTTACTGGTCAATACCTGTACTATCAGGATTTCAGGCCAAGGTGATCCCATCAGAACATCTGGGTCACCAGAGGCCAGCCTATGTTACCTGGCAACAGGTCAACTGACCAAAGAGCCTGAACACACCTTGAACCAACTTGCACCAAGTGTGTCTGTAAGAGACTTGTTGAATAAAAATAATGGCTCATTAGAGGTAATACGTTTGGTTTGGTCCCAAAAATAGGCAACTTTAAATCAAGTACCTTTGCAGCCCTTTGCACAACAACGGCAAAGTAGGCCCTTTCTTCCATTGGTGGCCTAGTTGGCAAGTGTTGCTATGTATTCTGGGATATGTCAAACCCAATGGCATTTTGTGACTCCAGATATAGACCATCATCTCTACATTGGGGGGAGCAGGTTATCCAGACCTCATCATCAGTGTCATGCCGTACATTTTGTATACCCTGAACTGCATCAGAGTCATATCAAAATAAGGCCTCCAGCATGGATAATACAGGAGTATAGGGCAAAGGTTGATTAGAGTTAGGCTGCAAACTGAGGGGCTGCACCTCCAACAATTGTTTGGGTTTGAATACTAGTATCGGGATTGAGTGCTGGACCCATGCTAACACAGCTGGCACCAGCACAGAAGGTACTAGCATTGACCCTGGAGCTGGGTAGAAGCTTGAACAGGTATAGGAACAAGCTCAGACATGGGTCTCAATGAAGCAGTTCCTGTGAATGGAGGTCCTCCTGGCAGATGTCCAACTGGAGCCCCTCACCGCTCTATGGGGCCTGAAGGTACAGCAGAGGGAGAAGGAGGCATCTTGCCTTATTTTGAGTGGCATAATGGGCTGAGTCCTTTTTGGCCTTCTTGCTTGTTTTTGACAGATTAGAATACTTTAGGCAGGAATACAACTTTGCACTAGACAAACATCTTCTATAGGATTGTGAATGACCCTGTGATTTGGAGTGAAATTGACCACAATCTCTTCTATGTTTGGCAATGTAGAGTTTTGTGGCCTGAGCCCAATCACCAATGACACCTGTCAGGATCAAGGGTGGCACTTATATGTAACACTGCTTTATCACTTCCAGGGTGGAGCAGAGTCACTGTTGAACCACATGCTGCCATCTCTTGGCACCCCGGAGTACTGCTGAGAAAATTATTCAGGTCCAGTCTGGTGCCTGGGGATACTATTAAGGTGCGAAGTATGTGGTTAGAGGTATCCATCAGAATAAAGCATTGTTTCTGTTGCTTGTAACTTAGGCAATAATGTTCACAAAGAGAGAGTGTGGGGGGCTTGGATGTTTGAGTATGTGGCTCCAGTGCTTAACTTGTAAAAGAATGAGTTCCAGTGGCAACTGCTCTGCTCAGAAGTCTGTGACAAGTGCAATTAAATATGGGCACCCTCAAAACTAAGGTTGTGTAATCCACCTCAAGCCTCAATAATCCACTACCAGACACTCTGTGTCCACTTATCTCACTCTTGCAGGTTCCTGCTTTCTCTTACTCCAACTTTCCGTTTTGTGTTTTTCCCTCTTTAGCGATTGTAATTGTCTGATGCCAAAAAATGAGTGCCAGTTTCCAAAAAAGGGTGTTGGTGGTGTTTTTCATTTTATACCTTGGTGTAACCATTACTACACGCCGCTTAGCACTGAATATAATATCATATAAGTATAATATATATCAAGTCGAATATACAGTTGGTATTTTTTTCTCAAGGGTTCCTACTCCTAGACCATTCTCACACTGTTTACCTTTTAGTCTGTTTATAGTGGAGATCATTAGTCATCCTCATCCTGGCAGTAAAGTAGTTTCTTTGGTTGATGTTTGTTTGCTAGAGAAATAGCCATATATGAATATCACCTTTTTGTTCTCAATTACAGGCGAATAAGCAGAATCGCAGCCATGCCAGCGTAAAATCAGTTACATTAACTTGAGTGTTCAGATTAGTACTTAAATGATGCTATCTTTCCAGGTTAACCAAGCCAACAGATTTGACATTTAGAGCAAAAGGAACCACGGCACATCCAAATATTCTGAACAGTCTCCTTTATTCTTCAATTCAGATTATCCGGTATGACATCAGCCAGAATGTTCAATGTGAAGACAGCCGACACGTGTTTCGTTGTATCAACGACTTTCTCAAGGCTGTGGAACAATGTTCAAACACAATAATAAGCTACTAGTAGTTCCAATGGTCTAGTATGATGTATTATCTAGCAGCACAGAGGTGATGAACCACTTGTTGTGTTGTGTCGATTATTGAAGAATTCTTTGTGCATTTACTAATGTTCACCACAGTGTACAGTGAATAGTAAATAGAATAGTTGGGCCCATATTTATACTTTTTGACGCACAACTGCGCAACTTTTAACGCCATTCCAAAGCGCCATGCGGGCCTTCTGCAGAGGGAGGGGTGCTGGTAGCCTGTTGTTCCTGTGGCGGGGGACTCCTGTCCACTAGCGTCGGCGGAGGTGGAGGGCTGTTCTTCGGTGTGGCTAGTGTCAAGCGGCCCGTTGGTGTGCCACTGCCTCCCTCATGGTGTTGGCCATGTCTGCAATGGGGACCAGGGTGGTGTGGATGTCTCTCAGGTCCTCCCTGATCCCCAGGTACTACCCCTCCTGCAGCCGCTGGGTCTCCTTCAACTTGGCCAGTATCTGGCCCATGGTCTACTGGGAATGGTGGTATGCTCCCAGGATCCCTGCAAGTGCCTTGTGGAGAGTCGGTTCCCTGGGCCTGTCCTCCCCCTATCCCACAGCAATCCTCCCAGCTTCCCTGTTGTCCTGTGCCTCTGTTCCCTGAACCGTGTGCCCACTGCCACTGACCCCAGGTCCCTGAACGTCGTGTGTTTGTGAGGTTGCCTGGGGTCCCTGTAGTGGTGGACACACTGCTGATTGATGTGTCCTGGGGACAGAGGGATGGGCCCGCTGGATGGGTGTTGTGCTGGTGTTTCCTGAGGGGGGAGGCTCTGTGGTGGTTTTAGAACGTGTCTGGGTCACCGACTGTCCAGAGGTCCCTGATGGGCCAGGTTGGTCATCCTGATCCAGGCGTGCAGAGCTGCTGTCATCCCTGTGGGCCTCTTCGGGGGGGCTGGATGTGGCTGGCATCTTCTCTATGGTGACGTTGTGTGGGGGTCATGTGGGGTTGTAAATGCAGTGTTATTGTTTCTGCGTGTGCCATCTTGTGCATGGGTATGTTCTCCTCTATGGTTGTTATTAGCAAGGCAGCTTTGACTTGTGTGATTTGTGATTTGGTTGGCTAAGTGATTGTCACTAGTGTGCATGCTGTGGTGATGGGTGTCCATGCAGGTCTGTGATGGGGGTCCATGCATTGATGTATCATGCAGGGCTTGGTATTGGGATGGGTGGGTTGTGATGGTGGGGTATATGTGAGGTGGTAGAGTGATGGAGGTGAGGGTAGGGGTAGGAGGTCGTGATGGCATGCAGGTAGGGGGGGGGCTAAAGTAGTAAAGATTTGACTTACCAGAGCCCAGTCCTCCTGCTACTCCTGCCAGGCCCCCAGGGTGCATGATCGCCAAGACTTGCACCTCCCATGTTGTTGGTTGTGGGGGAGAAGGTGGGGGTCCACTGCCAGTCCTCTGTACAGCTATCTGGTATCTTGCAACCACGGAACGCACCTTCCCCCATAGGTCATTCCACCTCTTCCTGATGTCATCCCTTGTTCTGGGGGTTCTGTCCCACGGCGTTGACCCTCTCCACGACTCTCTGCCATAGCTCCATCTTCCTAACAATGGACGTCTGCTGCACCTGTGATCCGAATAGCTGTGGCTCTACCCGGATGAGTTCCTCCACCATGACCCTTAGCTCTTACTCTGAGAACCGGTGTCTTTGTGGTGCCATGGGTGTAGTGTTAATGGTGTGTGTGAGGGTGTGTGGGGTGATGTGTTGGGGTGTGTGCTGTTAGGTGCGTGGATGGTGCATGGGTGATGGTGTTCTGTAGCTCTGCTTCTGTGGGTGCTCCTGGCTTGTCTCTCTCTCTCAGGTGTCAATTTTATTTTTTCCATAAAGGGTTGTGGGTAGGGTGTGTGTGTTTATAGTGGTGTGGGTGTGTGGGTATGGTGTGTGTATGTGTGTCAGGTGTGGGTAGTTTGAATTGTCCAATGTGGTGTTGTATTGTTAGTGTGTGTGTATTTTGAGCGCGGTGGTCTGTACCGCCAATGGTTTACCGCGGTTGAATGTCCGCTGCGGTAATTCGCTGGTCATAGTGCCGTGTCGGTGTATTTCGGTTGCCGTAATGGTGTGGGTTTTGGTACCACCATTTTATCACTGCCCTTTGGGCTGGCGGACTTCTGTGTGTGTCTGTATAGTGGCAGATTTCTATGTGTCTGTCATCATTCTCGTAGCGGTATACTGCCACGGTATGTTGGCGGCAGTCAGCATGGCGGTAAGCGGCACTTACCGCCAATGTCATAATGAGGGCCTTTGTTGGGTTTACACTACTTTTTTAACACACATGTGATAGAAAGTATTGTGGGGGATTTACAATCTAACACAAATTGTCAATTGTAACCCAAAGAAATGGAAAGCTGTACAATTTGCTTCCTTGTGTTACTTTGCATCGAGAGGGCATCCCGTGTGTGATTCATCAGTGTTCCCATGAAACTACACATGGGTTTTGAGTTTGACACAAATCCCTATTTAGAAAAGAATGTAGAAAGTGGTTTGTGCCTATATCCTGCCCCTCCTCCAGACAGGTGTAACAAAGAAAAATGTGTTAATTTCTCCTAGTTTTTCTCATTTTGCATTTGTGCTTCGTTTTATAGCACACATATAACGTGATAAATGCAGTAAAGCATAGTTTTTGTAATGGAAAGGGCCCCTTCCAGCACAAAACGTATGCTTCTGACAATGAAGACACCCTTGCACCTGCGTAGGGAGACAGAAGAGTGCCACATCTTAATAGATGTGGCATGTCTGCTCTCTCTTTTTCATGCAACACAACATTGCAACTTTACTTGCTGCACTAAACTGTGTGGCTTTTATGCAAATCTAGGTCTTTGTATTGCCCGAGTTTCACTGATAAACACCCCATTAAGATCTCTCAACGTGTTTGTGCAGTTGATGCAGTGAGCTGTGTGAAGTCTGAATCAGATACTTAAGTCACTGAATGGGTTCGTGCACCTGCTGCAGGGAGCTGTGTGTGAATTGCAATATACATTTCTCACACTCTTTGAGATAGTCTAGTGGGTTTGGAATCATGCTCCAGAGATATGCAACCTACTTGTTACCAATTTCCGATCAGGCACTTCTTTAGTTTTTCATCATTCTGAGAATGATATAGAGATGTACTGGTTTGTGTGATTTACATTTGAACACCAGGTTGAATTCATTTTCTGTGGAGTGGTAGACCGGAAATCAAGTTCTACAGTATTTTAGGTGAGTTTTACACAGACATCACAGTGCAATACAAGGGACACCCTTGTGCACTGACATCAGTTTCTTAATATTCATCCTTCTAGGTCACCAGATGCAGAGGTTTACAAAATATAAAGTTGGACGACAGTTTGCTAAAACCTAACTTAAAGCTTTATTATGATGTTCAGTAGTCCACTCCACTGAACGGGGAGATAGGATGGCAGTGAGGAGTCTGTGGTTACTATCCACCAAAAAAGAGTTACCAAAGCTATGCAACTTGTTCCTCTGAGGGCTATTTATAACCACAAACTCCTCAACAATAGATATCATGGCAGTACTTCCCAAAGGTGGAAGGTCAGGGGAGTGTACTCAAACTATAAAGTCTTTTCAAAGACAGCGTGCAAAATAACCCTTTCTCCAAGCATCTGATGTAGATGAACTTTATTGATTGGCGTTTGACTGCAAAGATAACATTGACTACTCTATCAAATGCATTTAACTGTTTCTGCTTAATCTACATGCATGGTGGTGTAGGTTGTGGAGACTTGAGTGCAGGACCCTCCTCTATTGATAGCAGGAGGTCATAGGAGGACTCCCAAAGTCATAGTCTAATTGGACGGCAAATGCTCATGCTCAAGAGTTCCGAGTACCATACTCTCTAGGTGCAGTCTGGAGCTACTGAGGTGATTTGGGCCCTGTTTCACCTGACTTTTCTCAGACTCTAGGCAAGAGAGGAAGTGGCAGGAATGCATAACGAGACCATTGTAGCATGGCAATCGAAATGAGTCGCCTAGAGACCTTCCCAGAGAGAACTCTTGTGTGTAGTTGAGTTGACACTGCTTGTTCTCACTGGTGGCAAGCAGACCAGTGAGCATACACCCATTGCCGTAGGTGTCTCTTGCTACCTCAGAGCTGAGATGTCACTCATGATCTGCTGGCTGACGGGTGTTTGGACAAAATATCGAGCTGTAAATATCAGGAGACAAAAATATCAGAAAAAATATTGTGACACAAAAATTGGGTGATGCAAAAACATTGCTGTGAAGAATGTTGTTTTTTCAGGTAAGTAGTATAGTTTTTAAAAATATCACTTTTAATAATATAGTTGTAAAAATATTGTTTTTAAATGATTTTCATATGTTTTAGTTCATATATTAATTTTATGTGTTACTATTTTTTGTGTAATTTTTATTATTTTTTTAATACATTTTGTAATTTTAAAATATTTAGAATTTTTAGTTTAACTGATAATAATAATTTATATTGTTATAGCAGGTTGTTGAGTCCGTGGAGGTTAGGGTGGGAAGTTAATTAAGAAAAAATAATTATTAATTAATCATTTTAATTAATTATGTGATTGGTATTAATTATGTAATACTCAGTTTTAGGTGTGGGTTGCTAGGTTTGTAGAAGTATAGGGTGGGAAGTTAAGTAATAATAATTAATGATTATTTTATTAATAGTATTTTAACTGATGATTATGTAAATTGTGTGAATATATATATATATATATATATATATATATTTATATATATATATATACACACATATATAATGTACTGGGAATCTGCTATGGTACACATTGGCATTACAAGTACTAGATTATGTATTTCAACCCTTTAAACCCCCTCCTGCTCCCAGTACATCAGCTCTGCATCCCAATAGCCACTCCTCCCAAAGGTCCGCCATCTCTCAAGCCCCTCCACCTCAATTCTGTGGTCAGCCTAATCAATTTCCCCACATCTTAATGTGTTTGTAAGGGCAGCCCGGTGATTTATAAATTGCCTCTTCCACGATTGCACAATCGTGCCCTGAAGCCACTCTTGTACCGATGGTGGATCTGTGGACCTACAGTGCATGGCTATGTTCCACTTGGTGAGCACACATTCAATTAGTATCCGCTCTCCCCTGAGGTCGTCCCACCCACGGAATACTTCCGGAAATTCTACTTTGGGATCTCCTTCTATCAGGAAACCCATCACTTCCCCTAATTTGGAAAAAAAAGAAAAAATTGTATCCCAGTACTTACGTATGAGGAGGCATTTTCATACGGTGTGTATCCAGTTTCCAAATGTGTCTACATATGAGAGGCACTTGAGTGTTCAGACACTACCATCTGCTGAATGCCATTACCAGTGCAGTATAAAGTAAACCCTGTGCAAGAATTTGAATTAGATTAATCTGAGGTTCGCTGGAATCACCTACTGCCATTTTAGGCTCCACCCAATTTAACTCATCCAACTCCCCAATGTGGCAAGCCATTGGTCTGACAGGCATGCTGTGGTATGAGGTATGGCATTCACAAGGATCCTATACAACTGGGAAATACTCTTACCACCAATGAACCCCATTGTGAGTTTGGGTTTCAGGGGGTTGTAATCAGGAAGAGGATCAGGTCCATTTCCCACGTTTTCCATGGCATGTGCTGTTGTGCCTACACCTCCCCTAACTTTGAAATACATGTATTATACATTTGGGGAACTCTTGCAGGCATGGTGTCCATGCAAGTCAAGTACCCATCCACAATGGCATTTCCCTAATAAGTTTCCTTTTCTACCCCATCCACTTCTGGGCTCTGTGCCTGCCCTTGACAGGGATAGCTGTGACTGATGGTACTCATGAGGGAATAGCTGTGCCATTCAGGCAAAACCAGAGGGCATAATCTTGGAAACTCGCCACCTCCAGTCTAATGGCCAGTGAGAGGGTCGGCCTGACACATATTTATATAGTTTTGTTATGTTTTGGACAGGGGCTGCTGGGTTTGTAGCGGTATACTGGGGAAGTTAATGAAGTAATAATTAACAATTAATTATTAATTGTTAATCAACTATCAATCATGTAAATTGAGCTCTACTTATTTATTTTAATTACATTTTAGTTTTGGGATGCTGGGTTTGTAGAAGTCTAGGTTGGTAAATTAATTAAGTAATTGTAATGTTTTTTTTATTTACCCACCAGCTCCATCTTGACCACTTTGTATTTAACTTAGCTTCATGCACCGTCAGGTATTTTTCCGTGTACAGCTTGTGCAACATGTTTTCGCCCTCTTTCTCACCAAGGCAGGGACATAACATGGAGGAGTGAGGGAAAAATAAGGATGTACCAGAGAATGTTTATGGTACGGCAGAGAACAGTTCGGTCTTGGGAGCACACCTTTGGACGTGGCCAATCTCTAATGTGCTCTTTTAACACGGACTGGTACAGCCAGTGTTTGAACAACAAGTTACAATATGGGAGGGGGGAGTTTTTAGAATTCTTGTTTAAGGTATTTAAGAGAGAAACTTGACAAATGGGGTTAGATCAAACTCATTCCAGGTCATGGGTGCCTTTCCCTGGTTCATTCCCATTGTGGGTTGTTCTCTCTTTCGGCAGTCGTCTTGGATCCCGACTTGAAGTTGGCCAAGAGATGATGTCCCTACCTCACCTCATTGGTGATGCATTTTTAATTCTTATTTTTAGCTTTGCGTTATGAATGAATATATAATCACTGTATATGTAGATAGATTATCCATGATTGAAGTAGTGTATTTTCATTGTTTGTTTATATGATCATCATTATGCTACTGCTGTGATTATTTTCCGAAGTGTATGCGTGTTGCTGCATTTGACCTGCATGCTTTCCCTATACGAACCTTGAAAAGTGCCTTAATAAATGTATCACTCAGACTAAGAGTGCTGAATTGTTGTCATTCCTTTCATTTGGTCTTGTCTCGGTCTGAAGTAAAGCAAAATTGTAATAATTACTTAATTATTTTATTGTTAAATATTTAGATTATTTTAAATATGTAAGGTATGGATTAGTTATGTTTCTTAATTATATTCTAGGTGTGGACTGCTTAAGGTAAAGGATGGCAAGTTAATTTATAATTGAATTAATTACTTAGTAATTGATAATTGGTTTGAATATTGATATTATGATTGTTTTTAGTTTTATGTTAACTAATATTCTTTTATTAGGAGTTTATTATTTAAACTTTCATAGGGTTACTCAAATATGCACTGTGTTTGAAGGGAAGCATTGTCTCTACTCTTGCCTTAGGCTGTAGTAGAAATAGTAAAATGAATGTCTTTGCAGTTAAACACTTTCCCTAATGTTGCACTGATTGTAATGGGAATAGTAATTTTGAACCCTCCAAAGTTCCAACACTTTCCCTACTGTTGCACAGATTGGAGTGGGAATAGTAAATGTTACTCTCCAAAGTCCAACACTTTCCCTCCTGTTGTCCTGTCTGGAACAGAATAGTGAATTTTGTTCCTCTGAAATCCAACGCTTTCTCAACTGTTGCATTGTTTGGAGTCTGTATAGTAAATTTAACCCCTTCAAAATCCAGCATTTTCCCAATTTTTGTGTAGGCTGGAGTGATAACAGTAAATTTCACCCCTCTGAAATCCACTCCTTTCCCTACTGTTGCTTAGACAGGAAAGGGAATAGTATGTTTCACCCCTCCGAAGCCCAACGATTTCCCTAATCTTGCACTTACTAGATAGGAATAGTAATTAGAACGTCTTTGAAATCTAACACTTTCCCTATTATTGTGATGACTGGAGTAGGAATAGTAAATCTAATCCCTACGAAGTCCAACACTTTCCTTACTGTTGCATAAACTAGAATGGTAATAGTATATTTAATATTCTTAGACTCCAGTAGTTTTCATATTATTAATTGAATCGATTTTATAGCATTAATTGTTTATTTTTTTATATTGTATATTATTTGTTTTTATTTTTACATTTATTTGAACCTTTATAGTTTATTTGTAAATGAGTTTTTTTGGATTGTTCAAATCTTAGTATTTTATTTATTTTCTACATAAATTTTTATATTTTTTCTCAACAATTGTTTATATTTTTATGGTTTTATTATGTATGTATGTTAAATATGATATATATATATATATATATATATATATATATTTATCACGCTCTCTCTCTATATATATATATATAGTGTAATATGATTAATAAAAATATTCATTTTACATTACATACCTTTTTTATTAACATTGTACATTTACTATGACTATATAAACACAGATGTTTATATTAATAAATCTAAACTATTAAATCTATTATAATGTAAAAAAATATTTGTATTAAGTTACGCTATATGTATAAATATATACATAAATGTGTTTATATAAGTATATATTTACATATAGTGTTAAATATTAGTAGAATATATTTATTAACGTTACATTAACATATTAAAATATTTAACATTTATTCCTGTAAACTCTACTTATATTTTTTTTTAAATCAAAATTTGCGTCTATGTTTGATATTTGTGTCAACAATAATTTTTGGGGATATATGTGTACTTACTATTATAAGTGTAGGCACACAATATTTGGGTAAACAATGTTTTTGACACAACATTTGGGTCAAATAATATTGTTTACTTGCATTTTGTGTCAATGATCCGGCTAACAGCTAATCAGCTTGTCTGCTCTTGCATTCAGCGGCCATGATACATGAATGGCTAGTACAATGATGTTGTGCTGCTCCAGCCCCTTCAATTGGCGTAGAGCCATCTGACACAAGACCTCACTTCGCCCTGCGTGTTGCAATACCACATGGTGGTTGTGTTGCCCATGAGGATGTACACCATCCTCCCCTTGGTGTAAGGCAGGAAGGCTTTTAGAGAAAGATCGCCCAAAGCTCCAAAAGGTTAATGTGGAACCTGCTCTCTGCTAGAGAACAGAGGCCTCCCATGTGGGCCCCAGTAGCGATGCATCTGTCATAACTGTCTAGTCTGGTTGGGGAAGAGAGGATTGCCCTATGCAGGACAGGCTGTTGTTTATCTGCCATAAGGAAGATCGTAAGCTGTCTCTTGCAAAAATCTGTAGAAGTTGAAGAGGCAGCCTTGATGATGGTCCCTCTGAAACCTGAGGTTTCAATGTAGGACCTGCATGTAACATCTGGCATTCAGAACGTGGAGGATGCAAGAGGCTAGGAAACAAAGAGGCCTCACAGCCTTCCTCGCTGAAACCCAGGATTCAGTTTGAAACATCAGGCTCATACAATGCATGTCCCAGGATCATGCAGTGGTGTAAAGGCCCTAAGAGCTGTGTGTTGTAGCTGCAATTAAGGAAATCCTCTTAGTTAAGCACAGGTGGGACTTAGGCTCATTGATAGAAAGCCTCAAAGATATCAGAAGTTCTGACATCGTTCTTTGATGTCTACAACTGACTGTGACAAGCTTGCCTTGAGCAGCTAGTCAACGATGAAGGGAACACATGTATCCCTCCAAAGATGGGCAGCAACCATAGCCATGAACATGTGAGAAGCTATATATAGGGCCGAAGGGGAGCACAGCAAATCGGGACCCACCTCATCCTAAACTATAGATAATACCAGTCTTGTACAGCAGAACAACTATACAAAAATGTGTTCCTGCAAATCCCGGAACACCATCCATTCTCCTGCATCCAAAGCCAAAAGAATCTGGGGCAGAGTTAACATCTTCCATTTGACTTTCAGCAGAACGTCCTTCAGTTGACGGAGGCCCAATACCAGGCTGAGGGCCTCAAATGTTCCACTAACAGTCACTGTAATGTGGAGAGAAAATGGAGTGGGCAGGAAATGAAAGGCAGGACATATCTTGCCTCCAACTGGCAGAGCCTGGGCCTGTGGGAGCCCCCTGGAATAACCCCTAAATGATCTGTACTGGCTGTAGAACTGCTTGGAGGAAAACAGGAATCCCAAGGATTGTGCCTTGGTTTCATTATCCATAAATTGTTCCAGTGCCAAATTAGCCTGCTCCCCAATCTAAAGCCATCAAAGGGCAAGGCATAAGAGACATCTGTACATACCCTGAAAATCTAGTTGATCACATCCATGCATACCATCTGAGCACTACTCTGGTACCAGTAGTTCTGCCTACGCAGTCTGTGGTTGCCAAGCCAGCATACTTTGTTGTGTCCAGGCCATCATGTACTTTTTGAGTCAGCAAGATCCTGAGGTCTCCAGACCAGGGGGGTAAACGTCTACTGGCCATGTCCCATAAAGGATGGGTGTACCTGCCCAGAAGGCACACACATACAAGGATCTTACAGGCCAAACTGGCTGAAGAGGACAATCTCTTTCCAAAGGCATTAATACTTTTCAACTCAATATCTGAGGAATTGTTCAGAAAGACATTAGAACTGATTTTACTGGTCAATACCTGTACTATCAGGATTTCAGGCCAAGGGGATCCCATCAGAACATCTGGGTCACCAGAGGCCAGCCTATGTTACCTGGCAACAGGTCAACTGACCAAAGAGCCTGAACACACCTTGAACCAACTCGCACTAAGTGTGTCTGTAAGAGACTTGTTGAATAAAAATAATGGCTCATTAGAGGTAATACGTTTGGTTTGGTCCCAAAAATAGGCAACTGTAAATCAAGTACCTTTGCACAACTACGGCAAAGTAGGCCCTTTCTTCCATTGGTGGCCTAGTTGGCAAGTGTTGCTATGTATTCTGGGATATGTCAAACCCAATGGCATTTTGTGACTCCAGATATAGACCATCATCTCTACATTGGGGGGGAGCAGGTTATCCAGACCTCATCATCAGTGTCATGCCGTACATTTTGTATACCCTGAACTGCATCAGAGTCATATCAAAATAAGGCCTCCAGCATGGATAATACAGGAGTTTAGGGCAAAGGTTGATTAGAGTTAGGCTGCAAACTGAGGGGCTGCACCTCCAACAATTGTTTGGGTTTGAATACTAGTATCGGGATTGAGTGCTGGACCCATGCTAACACAGCTGGCACCAGCACAGAAGGTACTAGCATTGGCCCTGGAGCTGGGTAGAAGCTTGAACAGGTATAGGAACAAGCTCAGACATGGGTCTCAATGAAGCAGTTCCTGTGAATGGAGGTCCTCCTGGCAGATGTCCAACTGGAGCCCCTCACCGCTCTGTGGGGCCTGAAGGTACAGCAGAGGGAGAAGGAGGCATCTTGCCTTATTTTGAGTGGCATAATGGGCTGAGTCCTTTTTGGCCTTCTTGCTTGTTTTTGACAGATTAGAATACTTTAGGCAGGAATACAACTTTGCACTAGACAAACATCTTCTATAGGATTGTGAATGACCCTGTGATTTGGAGTGAAATTGACCACAATCTCTTCTATGTTTGGCAATGTAGAGTTTTGTGGCCTGAGCCCAATCACCAATGACACCTGTCAGGATCAAGGGTGGCACTTATATGTAACACTGCTTTATCACTTCCAGGGTGGAGCAGAGTCACTGTTGAACCACATGTTGCCATCTCTTGGCACCCCGGAGTACTGCTGAGACAATTATTCAGGTCCAGTCTGGTGCCTGGGGATACTATTAAGGTGCGAAGTATGTGGTTAGAGGTATCCATCAGAATAAGGCATTGTTTCTGTTGCTTGTAACTTAGGCAATAATGTTCACAAAGAGAGAGTGCGGTGGGCTTGGATGTTTGAGTATGTGGCTCCAGTGCTTAACTTGTAAAAGAATGAGTTCCAGTGCCAACTGCTCTGCTCAGAAGTCTGTGACAAGTGCAATTAAATATGGGCACCCTCAAAACTAAGGTTGTGTAATCCACCTCAAGCCTCAATAATCCACTACCAGACACTCTGTGTCCACTTATCTCACTCTTGCAGGTTCCTGCTTTCTCTTACTCCAACTTTCCGTTTTGTGTTTTTCCCTCTTTAGCGATTGTAATTGTCTGATGCCAAAAAATGAGTGCCAGTTTCCAAAAAAGGGTGTTGGTGGTGTTTTTCATTTTATACCTTGGTGTAACCATTAATACACGCCGCTTAGCACTGAATATAATATCATATAATATAAGTATAATATATATCAAGTCGAATATACAGTTGGTATTTTTTTCTCAAGGGTTCCTACTCCTAGACCATTCTCACACTGTTTACCTTTTAGTCTGTTTATAGTGGAGATCATTAGTCATCCTCATCCTGGCAGTAAAGTAGTTTCTTTGGTTGATGTTTGTTTGCTAGAGAAATAGCCATAAATGAATATCACCTTTTTGTTCTCAATTACAGGCGAATAAGCAGAATCGCAGCCATGCCAGCGTAAAATCAGTTACATTAACTTGAGTGTTCAGATTAGTACTTAAATGATGCTATCTTTCCAGGTTAACCAAGCCAACAGATTTGACATTTAGAGCAAAAGGAACCACGGCACATCCAAATATTCTGAACAGTCTCCTTTATTCTTCAATTCAGATTATCCGGTATGACATCAGCCAGAATGTTCAATGTGAAGACAGCCGACACGTGTTTCGTCGTATCAACGACTTTCTCAAGGCTATGGAACAATGTTCAAACACAATAATAAGCTACTAGTAGTTCCAATGGTCTAGTATGATGTATTATCTAGCACCACAGAGGTGATGAACCACTTGTTGTGTTGTGTCGATTATTGAAGAATTCTTTGTGCATTTACTAATGTTCACCACAGTGTACAGTGAATAGTAAATAGAATAGTTGGGCCCATATTTATACTTTTTGACGCACAACTGCGCCAACGCAGTTGTGCGTCAAAACTTTTAACGCCGGCTAACGCCATTCCAAAGCGCCATGCGGGCGCCTTATTTATTGGATGACGTTAGCCGGCGCTGCGGACTGGTGTGCGTAAAAAAAAATGACTCACACCAGGCAGCGCCGGCGTAGGGGAAAATGGAGCTTGGGCGTCAAAAAATGGGGCAAGTCAAGTCGGAGGCAAAATTTTGGCCTTAACCCGATTTGCGCCATTTTTTTTTACGCCCAACCCCCATTGAAATGACTCCTGTCTTAGCAAAGACAGGAGTCATGCCCCCTTGCCCAATGGCCATGCCCAGGGGACTTATGTCCCCTGGGCATTGTCATTGGGCATAGTGGCATGTAGGGGGGCCCAAATCAGGCCCCCCTATGCCACAAAAAAAAAATCGAAAAAATATACATACCTGAACTTACCTTAACTTCCCTGGGATGGGTCCCTCCATCCTTTGGTGTCCTCCTGGGGTGGGCAAGGGTGGCAGGGGGTGTCCCTGGGGGCATGGGAGGGCACCTCTGGGCTCCTTCTGAGCCCACAGGTCCCTTAACGCCTGCCCTGACCCAGGCGTTAAAAAACGGCGCCCATCAGGCTGGGCGCCGTTTTTTAAGGCCTGCCCCCTCCTGTGCGTCAAAATGACGTCACAGTATAAATATGGGGCACAGGCCTTAAAGTCATTTTTTGGAAGGGAACGCCTACCTTGCATATAATTAACGCAAGGCTGGTTCCCCCTTCTAAAAAATGATGCACATGGTGGAACTTTGTCGCCCGCGGGGTCGGACGTCAAAGTATAAATATGGGGCAGTGTTTGCGCCGAATGTGCGGCAAACATTTTGACGCACATTCGGCGCAAACAGAGTATAAATATGCCCCTTAGTGCTCCCTATAGTGATAAGTATACTGAGTAGAAGATAAGAGAACAAAGAAACAACTGAATGGTTAAAGTGCATTTCCCATCAGACAAGAGCGCAACTAATGTTAACGTGAACCCAGTGAGAGCAGTGCAAGAGAGTTCAGAAATTACCTATAAAAACATACCTTGCTGTTATAGTATGTGAAGAGGAAGAGGAAGAGGAAGTACCTGCGTTAGAGGAGGCCAAACCAATAGCCATGTGCAAAATAATGCAGTACTCGACTTTTTACTCTGGGCCATCTCTACCAAGAGCCTTAAGTGCTCTGCAACGAATAAACCAGGAAGCCAACAAGTATTCGGAAATGTCACATACTACCACCATTGATGGATCACTTTTGCAAATCCTGTGGGCATTGACACGATCATAAAGACACAGGATTTTACATAGGGGATAATCCACTTTCTCCTAGGAACCATGCATTTGGGGCAGAAGAAAAGAAAGTGTTCAATTGTTTCCTCGCCCACCAGACGTAGTTTACATTTGCTATCACCAAGACCATTTGGCAGCCATCGGATAGCGTAGGCATTCACAGGTAGAGTAACATACCTAAACTGAAGGAATAGAGAGCTGGCACAAGCAGGTGCGGTCAAATCCATAAAATGCTCATCTAATGTGTCGCGTGGGCTCTCATTATCCTAAATGAGACTTCTGGATTTCTAGGCAGCAGGATCGATAACAGTGTGGGGGACTGAGTCTGACCCACGTGTAAGGAACTCTGTCACCCTAAATCCGGTTTTTACTCCGGCTAACTAGCAGTGCCTCATTTCTCCCACGGGGAAGAGATGATTGGGCAGCCGAGCGCATGACATCTTTGGAACTTCTCAGGGAAGTCGTGGTCACTCAGATCCAAACCAACTCTCTCATTTACAATATGATCTCATATACAAATGACAGACAGTATAAGTTTTATATAATGATTTAATAAAACAACTGTATTTTAGATAATAAGGCATGAGCCGCAATAACCAGAACCATACAACACAGTAGGATTGAAATAGTTACCAGGAGAGTAAAACATAAGAACAAAGCGATCATTGTGTATAATAGTTTCTACTCTCCCTATGCTTGTTCTATTTCGAGCACAGCATGTTAAGCTTCTAGCTTGCCTGTCTGTATCACTGGGGAGACATCAGCCCTCATACCTGAACAAAGGCCTGTGATCTTGGTTCAGCATCTGCAACGAGGCAGTCAGCGTCTAGTTGTGGTTCCCTGCTTGGAATCTCCCTCTTGCGTGTATTGGGACAAGGAAGTGATTTTATAACTAACATGTCAGCGGGATCACAAAATGTCTATCGGCAATGTACCAGACTGTATCCTTGACTGAGGCACAGAGTGAATATGTTATGGAGAACTCCAGTGCTGAAGTAGGCAAAACAGTGTGATATGAACAAAAAACAAAACCGTAGAACTGGCTATTTGAAAAATAACAGTACGAAGCCTAATAAAAAGCATTTAGAGCAGAGTGCACAGAGGCTCTAAGCTGCAAGCAAATGAATAAAATACATCCAGGGCAAAGTGCACAAAGGCCTAAAGCTAACGCGCAAAAGAATATGTAAAACCAACCACACTACAAATGGTTCCTGCTTAACAAACAGGAATTCATTTGTCAGGCCGCCCGTCTTGCTCATCTGAGAAGCTCGAGTATTGACCTTCTCCCAAAATTTCTGCTTAACAAGTGTAACTGCATTGGCTGATATTGCTTCAGGATTTTCCCAGAACTGTGGGGGAACCTAATTCAGCCCATGTTGATTTCCTTTTTCGCATCTAACTAACCTTATCCAAGCAATTTGAGCACCCTAATACATCTCACTTTTAAGTTCTTTAACAAACAACGCTTTAAGGCAATCATATAATTTCAGGTGCTCAACCAATATCCTCTCATGTTCCAGCCCACATTGAAACATAGATACCATATGACTTTCCAATAATTGGTACATAGTTGAAGTAGTGCAGGGAGAGGAATTTATGAACTCCCACTTAACATTGCATTCATTATTTGCCATAAGATGCTGGTCAAAGTCCCCAGAGACAGGAGCCCTAATAAAGGGGAACAAACTCTTGACAGAAAGTATCAATGGATCATGGCCACTTTCTTCATGCTCCGCCACCACCATATTTTCCATGTGACACCACGGACGTGTGTCTAGTAGGAGGTAATCTATATGGCTCCTGTACATCCCTCGTCTAAATGTGAGGAAAGGATTTACATCTGAGCAGGAGCAACCATTACATTCCCGAAGGCCTTAGGCTAGAGTAATGTCAACAACCTAAAGTGCAGCCCTGGTCAATCTACGTCCATTGCACTTGACTAATTGTGGGATTCCCCCATAAACTGTCCTCTTCCGAATAAAGCTCCTGGGCCAGTGAGTAGGGCTCAAAGGTGGTACTAAAATCCCCTGCAATCAGCACATAATGAGCTCTATCACAATTAGCAAGCATGTTATCCAAGACACAAAGGGTTTTGGATTCACAACTCCTTTCAACGCTTCTATGATAGATGTTTATCAATAGATGCGGGTGCTCTCTGTGAGCAGACAGAACTAGGCCCTGTATATCAACACTACCCATGTCCAGTTCTCTGGCTTGACACGTAAGGGATCCACTAAGCCAGATTAGTAGACCCCAAAGGGCCTACCACAAGAGATCCTACCCGCAGGAACCCAAAAACTCTTGTATCCTGGTCTATACGTGGCCTCCACAGCCCGTTTCCTGAAAAACACAGATCGTATGCTTATCTATAAATCTGGGATAGATAGTTAAGTCTCTAATCCTGCTATATTCCAGCTGCTGATTTTAACTATATTCTCAGACATAGCTTGTGCTTGTACCAAAAGGACTCCCGTATAATTCGGAACATTTCAACCTGGGGGCAAGCATCGCAGAATTCAGGTAAACCTGGAACATCAACTGAACCTCTCCACCGTTGGGGCCCAATGGGCCCTTGTTGTCCAGCTCTTTGAGTCAATCAACATCAGACAATGCCCTTAGAGCCCACCAGTGAGCATTCTGGTGGTAGGAGGGGGGGGCATCCTGGATTCAGAGACTTGCAAATTCCCCTAGGCCGGGTATCGGCCCCTTGGAAAGAAAATAACCTAGACAGGGATAAAAAGCTGCAAGTCTGCGTGGAAAAGGCCCCTGTGCATAGGACCAATTTTGTAGCAGTTTAAGAAACTCTGATTGACAATTTCAGGAGAATTTCAATTTATCACAATACAGTCACCCTCACAGTACTTGCGCAGCATTGCCACCCATGCTACCCTCCCCACCAATAATATTTTAGACACTAGTGAGTATGGAAAGTTAGCAGTAATATGTAGCCATTTTAAAATCTTGTCTTTCAGTTTGCTAAAATATTCCAAGCTATTTGACTGTAGGCTAGGAACATTGGTGATAACTGCCATGAGCAGGCTGGCCTCAGGTGGAAGATGTAGTACTCCAGGCCATCTTTCACTGCCTCTTACCTCTTTGTGGTTATTTGCTCCCTTGCAATTGATATCCTCCCTACCACCTCTGTCCACTGATTTAGCCCCTCCACCAATCCTATTGTTTAGGGCTTTGATAGTCAATTGGCACTGTGTAGGAGGCTTGCCTGGTTTGTAGTGGGTACCTTGGGTACTTAAACCTTACACGAGGTCCAGTTATCCCTTATTAGTGAAATGTAGTAGTGTGCTAACAGCTTAGGCTGATAGAGATAGCTATAGCAGAGCAGCTTAGGCTGAACTAGGAGACATGCAAAGCTCATGCAATACCACTCATAGTTACACAGTACTTATACACAAGTAAAGACAATACTCAGTGTTACCAAAAATAAAGGTAGTTTATTTGGGTGACAAAGTACCAAAAATATCTTAGAGGCAATAATTCTTCTGGAGGTAAGTATTATACACAATATAAACACTAGACACCAAAATAAGCCATGTAATTAGACATAGGATAGTACAAATAATAGGAAATGCTATAGAATGCAATGGGAGAAAATAGGTCTAGGGGCAATACAAACCATATACTAAGAAAGCGGAATGCGAATCACAAATTCCACCATAGACAAGTGCACTGTGTGCAGACTCACTGGGAGAGTAAGAAAACAGTAAAGGTAAGTACATTACCACGCCCCAGAGCACAGAAAAGCAGGAGTAAAGTACTGCAAGTTTCCTTAGGACACACCACACCTCGTGATTGGAATTATTGCAAGAACCAACTAATTCTGCAAACAACAAACAGTGGATTCCTGGACCTGAAGACCTGCAAAGGAAGGAGACCAAGTCCAGAAGTCGAAAGAAGTTCCAGGAAGGACAGGAGCCCCTACCAACCCAGAAGAGGGTGCAAAAGAAGAGTTCCCAGTTGGAAGAAGACTGCAGAAATGCATCCTGGGAAGATGCCAGTAGGTTCCTGCATGATGCAAAGGATGTCTCACATCGTGAAGTTGGATGCAGGCGAGTTTTGGCACTGGATTCCTCCAATAAGCCTTGGTTCCGGCAAAGTTACGTTTTGCATCAACTAGGTGCTATCTGGAGCCTGGAGGGACCTGGGGGCCTCAACTCTGTGTGAGGAGGAAGAGGGGGCCCTCTGCACTTCAGAGAGCACCAGATAGCACACACGGGTGTTCCAGGACACGGGGACAAAGGAGGTGCGAAAAGGCGGTTGGTGCAGCACTACAAAAGAAGGTCCCACGCCGCCTGAGAACAACTCAGCGAGTTGAGCATCGCAGAATAGACTGCTGGGGACCTGGGCCGGGCTGTGCACAAAGGAATTTTGCAAATAAAGCACAAAGGCCTCAGGAGGTGAAGAAGACATGATGCACAGGGGTGCTGTCGTTTTGGGGGAAGGCAAGGTCTTACCTCCTCCAAATTGCTACAGTAGGACCGCAGGACAGTTTGTGTCGATGGAGTCCACCCTCTGTGTTCCAAGGAGCACGCTCATCGGCAGAAGAGGAGTTCAAGAGAGATAGTCGTCGACTTAGAAGGTGCCTGTGTGAGCAGGAGAGTGACTCCGTCTCCTCACAAGAATTTCTTCGGTCCTTCTGGTGCAGGGGGAAGACAGGGAGTCTTCAGAGCGTGCAGACTGTGAAAAATGTTGAAGTTGCTGGCTGGAGCTGAAGTTGCAGGGGAAACGTATCCCTTGTGGATACTTTGTTGCTGTTACAGTGCTTCCTGGAGCAGGCTGCAGTTGATCCGAGGTCAGAGGATGAAGTAGTAGTTGCAGAAGATTACTGCTAGAAACTTGCAATTAGAATCTGAAGAGAACCCACAGGAGAGCCCTAAATAGCCCTGACAGGGGGATTGGCTACCTTATCCGGTAAGGACCTACCAGCAGGGGTCTCTGATGTCACCTGCTGGTATTGGCACTCAGAGCCCTCCAGAGTGCCCCCACACTTTGCAAAGCAAGATGGCTAAAGTCTGGGACACACTAGAGGAGCCCTGGGCACCACCCCTGGGGTGGTGATGAACAGGGGAGTGGCCACTCCCCTTTCCTTTGTCCAGTTTCGCACCAGAGCAGGGACATAGGGTTCCTGAGCCTGTGTAGACTGGCTTATGCAAGGGGGCACCATCTGTGCCCTTCAAAGCATTTCCAGAGGCTGGGGGAGGCTACCCCTCCCCGGCCTGTTAAACCTATTTCCAAAGGGAGAGGGCGTAGCACCCTTCTCCCAAAGCAAATGCTTTGTTCTGCCTTCCTGGGACTGAGCTGCTCAGACCCCAGCAGGGCAGAACTCTATCTGTGAGGTGGCAGCAGCTGTAGCTGCAGTGCAAGCCTCAGAGAGCTGGTTTGGCAGTACTGGGGGTCCATAGTGGAGCCCCCAGGATGTATGGAAATGGCTTCCCAATACCAGATTTGGAATGGGAGGACAATTCCATGATCTTAGACACCTTACATAGCCATATTTGGGGTTACCATTGTGAAGCTACATTTAGGTATTGACCTGTATGTAGTGCACAAGTGTAATGGTGTCCCTGTACTCACAAAGTTCCCGGGAATTGGCCCTGAACTATGTGGTGGCACCTTTGCTAGTGCAAGGGTCCCCTCACACTTAGTACCTTTGCACCTAGCCTTCATTAAGTGAAGGTTAGACATTTGGGGGGTCATTCTGACCCTGGCGGTCATGGACCGCCAGGGCCAACGACCGCGGAAGCACCGTCAACAGGCTGGCGGTGCTTCTGGGGCCATTCTGACCGCGGCGGTACAGCCGCGGTCAGAAAAGGGAAACCGTCGGTTTCCCGCGGCCCCAGGGAATCCTCCACGGCAGCGCCACCATGGGGATTCCGACCCCCTTCCCGCCATCCTGTTTCTGGCGGTGAGATGGCGGGAACGGGTGTCGTGGGGCCCCTGGGGGCCCCTGCAGTGCCCATGCCACTGGCATGGGCACTGCAGGGGCCCCCTAACAGGGCCCCATTAAGATTTTCAGTGTCTGCTTGGCAGACACTGAAAATCGCGACGGGTGCAACTGCACCCGTCGCACACCAGCAACTCCGCCGGCTCCATTCGGAGCCGGCTTCCTCGTTGCTGGGGCTTTCCCGCTGGGTGGGCGGGCGGCCTTTTGCCGGTCGCCCGCCAGCCCAGCGGGAAAGTCAGAATGACTGCTGCAGTCTTTTGACCGCGGTACGGTCTTCTGGCGGTTCCCGCCAGGCGGGCGGCTTCCGCCGCCCGCGGGGGTCAGAATGACCCCCTTGGTGACTTATAAGTTACTTAAGTGCAGTGAAAATGGCTGTGAAATAGCGTGTTCACTATTTCACGCAGGCAGCAATGGCAGGCCTGTGGAAGGGTTTGTCTGAACTCTTTATGCGTGGCAAAAGAAATGGTGCAGCCCATCAGGATCTCTTGGAACCCCAATGCCCTGGGTACCTAGGTACCATATACTAGGGACTTATAAGGGGGGTCCAGTGTGCCAATTGAAATTGGTAAATCAAGTCACTAGCCCAGAGTGACAAATTTAAAAGCAGAGAGAGCATAAGCACTGAGGTTCTGATTAGCAGAGCCTCAGTGACACAGTCAAACACCATACACACCACACACATTAGGCCATAAACTATGAGCACTGGGGTCCTGACCACCAGGATCCCAATGAGACAGGCAAAAACATACTGACATACAGGTAAAAATGGGGGTAACATGCCAAGAAAGATGGTACTTTCCTACACACTGCTTCAGGACTGGACCGGAAGGTACAACCGCATGCTCCCTCATGGCAATTCCGAGATTTTGATCAGTGCTAAAATGGGACTTCAAGCACACTGGAGGCCCATTTGGAAGGGGCGGAGCCCCAAACTCCATCCCAGACGATATTGTACTGTTCTGAAACTGGAGCTGAGGGTAAAGAATTTTAGGCAGTAGATTATTGGTGAGTAATTGATCAACTTTCCCCAAGTTCTCTTCAATGGCTGTCAAGTGATTTTCAATTGGGCGCCATTTCTTGGCTAACTCCTCCACAGATTGCTTCACTGTAAAGCCAACTAAGCAAGCAAGGCCCCTTTGGGCCCCTTCAGTGCTCCCTCTTTCTGTTTCAGGGTTAGTGGGTCCAACAGTGCGTGCATGCCTGCTCCTTGGGGATTTTTCACCACACTTCCTTTTCCCTTTAGAGGACGAATTCCAAGATGTCCCAGCTACGGGACCAGATATAGCCAAGGGAGGATCAGCTGTAGAAAAGTCTATGAAGCTAATAGCCAACCTCTCCTGGTAAACATCCCTCATAGCCCCCTGCTGATTAGACCTCAAATTAAGTTGGGGGGTTGGCGAAGACACAAGAGGAGATTAGGGGGCAACCAATGGATCTACAATAGGCAACCGTTGTTCAGCCGATTAAATCTCCCTTTTTAAAGTTCTGACTATCTTCTGCAGAAACCCATCTAGTGTGCTGTTTCCCTTGGAATTTTCATGTTTGGCAGCAACTTTTTGTTTGCCCATCTTTCCTTTGGGTAGCTCTATAAGCAGGCACTGTAGACAATGGAACAGAATACAATCACTACCCAAGTGGCGCCACTGCCAAGCACCACCTGAGGGCAGTAAAGTGGCTAACCAGGAAAAATCCACTTCCTGTAAGTACCAGGGAATTGTTAGCAATACGCATGTTAAGGGGTGGCCCAGCCCGGCCTCTTCCAGTCGATGACAGGCCCGCTCTGGTGCGTCCCAAGCAGTAGGCGATGAGGATGGAATAAATGCGCCCAGTGGCACTGAAAAGCAGCAGCTCCTGCCGCATACCACACTGGGGGCTGTAGTCCTCTTGCCTCCCCCAGCAAAGCAGAGCGTCCTGCACAGCAGGCAACAAGGATAGAATAAATGCGCCCATTGGAGTCGAAAAGCAGCAGCTCATGCAGCACAACACTCTGATGGCTGTAGTTCTCCTGCCCCCTCCCACCCCACAGAGTGTCCCAAGCAGTGGGCAACGAGGATGGAATAAATGTATCCAGTGGCACTGAAAAGCAGCGGTTCCTGCCGCACAAACCTCTGGAGGCTGTAGTCCTCCTGGCTCCCCCACAAAGCAGAGCATCCCGCACAGCAGGCAACGAGGATGGAACAAATGTGTCCTGTGGTGCCAAATAACAGGTGCTCCTGCAGCACAACACACTGAGGGCTGTGGTCCTCCAGTCCCCCGCAAAACAGAGCGCCCCTTGCAGCGGGCAACATGGATGGCATAAATGCGCCCGGTGGCGCCGAAAAGCAGCGGCTCCTGCCGTACAACACTCTGGAGGCTGTAGTCCTCCTGCACCCCCCTTAAGGCAGAACATCCTGCGCAGCGGGCAAGGACGATGGAATAAATGCATCCGATAGAGCCTAAAAGTAGCGGCTACTGACAAACAACACTCTAGGTGCTGTAGTCCTCCTGCCCTCGGCAAAGCAGAACATCCCGCACAGTGGGCAAAAAGGATGGAATAAATGCACCCGGTGGTGCCGAAAAGCAGCAGCTCCTGCCGCGCAACACTCTGGTGGCTGTGTACCTCCTGGCCCCACCACAAAGTAGAGCATCCCCATCAGTAAATTAAGGGCCTGGATATTCCTCATCTGATAATTGTCATATGCTTCTGCTACTGAGCTTGTCCTTGCAGGACAGATGGTAGATAAGAGGATTGCCCCCAAAGGCCTCAGGAATAACATTTGGAACATGATCATGTAGGACCAGGAAAATTCCCATTCAGTCCATTAGAAAGTGTTTTGTCAGGAAACTCTAAGAGTTCCTCCTAGAATTCTTGGATAGAAGGGCATGCCCGAACCATATGGAAGAATGTAGCCTCACTATTGAGGCACCTCAAGCATATTAGGGAGAAGTCCTGTCCCATTTTAATCAGTCAGTGCTTCATTTAATATATTCTATTTAAGTATTTGAATTGAATCCAGCAGTAGTGGCTGAGACTGCTACTGCCCCATGACAACATTTTAGCATCCCTCTGGGCTTCTTCCAAGAGATCTCCTACATCACTCTTACAAGCACTGTGAAGTAAAGTGAAGAAGCTTGGTGTGTTGAACACTAAGGATTTATGGAAATGGGATATGTTCATCTCCTCTACATCTCCAATTCTGAGCAGGAAACAAGGGGACTAAATACTGTCAATTTGCCAGCCTCCTTCAGATAATGTGTAACAGTATGCCACAGTAGGACACAGCAGAAAATCTGTGTTTTGAAGACAGCAAAGTTATTTTGCAGTTTTGAAAATGATGGGAAGCCTGTTTGGGAAAAATGTGCTTCCCTAGTAAAGTGCCAGTATGGACCCACTAAAAAAAACAGAAGCAGGTCACTAGAGACATGCACATCTCCAGTCACAGCAGAGTCTCTCTTGTTAATGTGCACTGTCTCTGGATCATAAAGTTAGAAATCTCCCAAATATCAAATAATATCTCAGTGACTTGAGGGATGGTCCACAGGCTGTCTTCCTTGATATACCTACTTTAAGGGTGAGTTATCATCCATCACCAGTCTTTCTAGAAGATACTCTGGGCTATGTGTAGGGCCAAAAAGCTAGCTATTATACCACCAGAAGATTGGAGGCCCAGTAGTAAGAGATTGTTCACATTCCCCAGTCTCTCTCTCCCATTATGTTGACACTTGTCCATGGTGACCTGGGGTGTACCCGCCTTCCATAGAAAGGTCTGTAACAGGGCATTGACTGTGCAAAACAATTGGGGAAGGGATGGTGGTTAGGGATAGTTTTGGAGGGAGTGAAGTGTTCGTTAACAAACAATTTTTGTGATCAAAACTCATTATTGATGAGGGGAGAGAACACCAACAGTCCGAGATCTTTAAGTAGCTTATTAATCAAGGGAATATTTCCCATCCAGATTAAGGCAAGTGAGTTGGCAGTTTGTACCCACAGATATGTTAATTCAACCATCTCCAACCTCACTTCCTGGTCCCATTGAGTCTCATCTGCCTTTCCTTGTACCAAGATTTGAATAGATTTCATCCATTTGACAAGCTAGTCTTAAGTCCTTGGGGTAGGAAAATGAGGACTGTTAAGGCACAAGAGATCATCGTCTACATACAGTGAAATGCCCCCTTCACAAATAGAACCTATGGATGTTGCTATCTGCCTTCAGGGACTGGGGCAATGGTTTGATGTGCAAGGGAATCAGCAAGGGAGAAAGAGGGCCCCCAGCTAGTGCTAGCCTCAATAGGGATGGACATGGAGAACAGCCCATTAATCTGTACCTTAGGCATTGATTTCATGTAGAGAAGGCAGACAGATGATTTGGGGACCGGCCCCCAACCCAGAAAGAAAAGCAAGGAGGTATGCCAACCCCATTGAATCAAAGGCCTTCTCAGAGTTAACCATGAGCATCATCAGGGGCCCAGAAAAGCGACTGGTCATAGCAATGTAAAAGCAACTGGCGTTAGACGGTTAGATTGGCCTGACATTCAGTCACTTAGATCGACAACTGGATATTAGAAAGCAGGCGGTTAACTAGGATGTTCACAACTATCTTGTTCTTCAAAGTAATTAAAGAAATGGGTTTGTAAGATGTGCATTGATCTGTGGGCTTACTCAGTTTCAACAAGAGTGTGTTTACAGGCTCTTTCAGATCAAGGGGAATAATCAGATTCTGATGAACCTGTCATATAATGAAGAGGGAATACAGGAGTCAAGTTGTTCGAAGACTTCAAAAGGGAAGCTAACGGGGATCAGAGTCCTGCCACGGGTTAACTGGGAAATTACCTCAATCATTTTCTCCGCTGTTAGTACCAGGTCTAATTGTTCAGAAATATCTGCCAATAGGGAGGGTGAAGGGCTGCCCTCCAGAAATAAGGCCAGCTTCTTGGTGTCTAGATGGAGGCATTTAAGATACAGATATCCACATTGGAATACAATGTTTTCGACTATATGGAAGTAGTCTACAATGACCTATCCCCAAATCCAACTGAAGCTCCTAGTCATTTCAAAAGCGGTCATCCCTACAACACAATCAATACAAATGTTTTTCAGACTTATCACTGCAATCATATATGTAGCTCTGAGCCTCAAACCAGCAATGTTTTGCTTCATCGTTCAAGTGCTGTTTAGGGGAATTTTAGGTCATTTCAAAGGCAGATAGTGTGTCTGGCTGAGACTTCTGAACATCTGCATGCATATTCACGCTCCAAGAGTTTAGCCTCCACAAGTGAAATTGCCTCTCTGATTTTTTGTTGCAAGACATGAAGCCAATAGCCCTTCCATTCAATACAGGCTTAAATGGTAATCCTGGAAACAATGGACCTTTCATTGATTTCAAAATAGGATTCTGCCTCTTCCCTAAGGTATGACGAGAAAGCCTCTTCCAGGAGCCTCCAGGTGTTAAGCTTCCACACTCTCTCACCTGAGTCAGACCACTTCTCCAGAGTCAGTAGTGCATGATCTGATATGCTCCGCAATAAATCTAAACAAACTGTGTAACAGAGTGATAGCCTTCTCACTCAGGGCAGCAGGGCTAACTGGGGCAGGGCCTGAGATGCATGGGCAAAGGAGATGCCCACCCCCTAGGTGAGAGAGCACGGGCATCTCGATGAGGGGCTGCTGGGAGGACGGTGATGGTACAGGGGATGGCGGCTGTACCTGTAGCTGGGGTGGGCACAGAGGTGTCCGCCACCACCAGGGAGCTTCCATCAGAGGAGGAATCCGTATCCGAACTGTCCCCTCCAGTCTCTGCCATGGGGCTCCCCTCGCCCTCCGTCCTGTGGGATGCAGCTCCCTCTGTCGAGGGTGCCTCTGCTCCTCCGCCAGATGATGCTAATGCACATAAGGACAGGATGACAAAACAAAAAGGGGGGACACAAAGGATACACTTGGTCAATGGCTGCACCAACACCACTGTTGGCGTACACAGTACCCTCACACACAGTGAACAGCCCTACGCACTAGGCAATGCACTACCAGTAACAATGCTAGTCACCAGGGACCCACCCACCCCTGCCCAGTAGTGGATGCCTACTAGCTAGTTTGGAGCAATTTCACATCAGAAGCCTGCCCAACATGGAACCTACTCTGCAATGTCAGGCCTGGCCAAGGGGCACCTACAGGCACACATCCCCTACCCAGATACCACCCCACTAGGCGTAAGTAGTAATGATGGCCATTGTGCTCACCCCCTTGTGGCTGCTGTGATGCCCCCAATTCCCATCCAGCCCCGGATAGGCCACCACCAGTATGCGGGCCATCAGGGGGTTCAGGGTTCGACGGGCACCCCTTCCTTGTTGGGAGGCCATCCTCAGCTGGACCTCTGCCGTCTTCCGTGCCCAGCATCTCAGGTCCTCCCACCGTTTCCGACAGTGGGTGCTCTATCTGCCGTAGACCGCCAGGGTCAGCACGTCCTTGGCAATGGCACGCCATATACCCTTCTTTTGATAGGTGCTGACCTTCAGAGGAAATATACACAGGGAAAGGTATTAGTTAGACTGTCCTGCCTGTTACACTCATGACCCACCATAGCCCTTCCCATCCCCTTATGCACAGACATGGCCCATCACACATGCTGCACGCTGCCCAGGGCCCATCCACCAACCCCCCCCCATGAGGCCCTCACACACAGCACTCCATGCATTCATGCCTCAGGCATCGTGCTCACAGTGTACTCACCTGTTGGTCTGGAGGCCCATACAGCAGTCCATACTAGGGTAGGACCCCATCCACTAGTCTCTCCAACTCCGCTGAGGTGAAGGCAGGGGCCCTTTCCCCAGTCACACGGGCCACGGTAGATTCCAGAAACAGGTCACAGCAGCACATGCAGTGTAGGTCCTCTCCTGTTGAAGGTCAGGTAGCAAGTTAGAGAACAGATAGAAAATGGCAGTGAGGTCCGCGGCGGTGCATACCGTCACCGCCGGCATACATCACCATTGGCCACTGTACCCCAAAGGGCCCAATAATAACCAATGAGGAGTTGCACGGCGGTTCCCGACCGCCTACTGCAACGACGCACAACATTAGCGGAATTACCTCACTTCCACTTGTCCCTCCATACAGGACAGGCAGACGCCATTTCAGGGGGGGCAGGCCATGGATCATAACTGCATCACAGATCACAATTGTACATACAGGACATATGCCACTAATACATTAAAAAATCACATCATGCATTGAACTGTAGTGGCTACAATGTATAGATTATGACCGGCTCCTCACTCTTTTGCCCCATAGATTGCAACCGCTGCAGATGAATAGGAGATGGAGACATACCCCGTGTACAGACCCCTGGTGGACTTGGCAACAATGGAGGACAGGTACATTATCCTCACCTACAGACTTGACAGGGCCACAATCTCGGAGGTGTGTGCCCAACTGGAGCCTGACCTGATATCTGCTATCCGTCACCCCACTGGGATCCCCCCCCTCTTGTGCAAGTGCTATCAGTGCTCCATTTCTTGGCAACTGGTTCTTTCCAAGTGACAGTGGGCTTGGCAGCAGGGATGTCACAGCCAATGTTCTTAATAGTGCTGACCAGAGTGTTGGCTGCCTTGATTAAACGCATATGCAGCTACTTTGTTTTCCCCCAAGAGGAGGATTTGGCCACAGTGAAGGCTGACGTCTATGCAATGGGACATATCCCCAACATCACTGGAGCGATTGATGGAACACATATTTCATTTGTCCCTCCCTGGCAAAATGAACAGGTATTCAGAAATCTAAAATGTTTTCATTCGATGAATGTGCAGATGGTGTGTTTGGCTGACCAGTACATCTCCCATGTCAGTGCTAAGTATCCTGATGCTTTTGTCCTGAGGAATAGCAGCATCCCAAATGTGATGGCCCAACTTGCATAGGCACAGGGTGTGGCTAATAGGTGAGCCCTGTTTCACACCCAGTGGATGTTGGTGTATGGGTATGGTATGGGCCATAAGAGTTACTGTGTGGCCAGCTGTTGTCCCTTGATATTTGCATGTGACTCTGGTTACCCCAACATCTCATGGCTACTGACCCCTGTGAGGAATCCCAGGACAAGGGCAGAGGAGCGTTACAATGAGGCACATGGACGAACAAGAAGGATCACTGAATGTACATTTGGCCTCCTGAAGGCCAGGTTTCGGTGCCTCCATCTAACAGGTGGATCCCTGTGCTACTCACTCAAGGAGATCTGCCAGAAATCGTGGCATGCTGCATTTTGCATAACTTTGCCTTGAGACGCCATGTGCCTTTTCTGCAGGAGGAGGAGGCTGGAGATGGCCGTGTGGCAGCAGTAGACCCTGTGGGCAGTGAAGATGAGGAGGCAAAGGATGAGGACAACAGAACTGCAGTGATTAGACAATATTTCCAATGACACACAGGTAAGACAGTGTAACTTCACATTTCATTGTCATTTCTTTGTTTCACATTGTCACTGACAGGCTGTGAATTCCCACTTCTATGCCCACTCACTGTACCCTTTAGCAACTCTTTTTGCAGATGTTAGTGCCCCACTATCGCTCCTAGTGTGTTCACTGCAGCCAACTACAGGTCTTTCCTATGTATACATTACTTTACAGTTGATTTGCAATGTTTAAACCTTGTTAAACGAATGCATACTTAAATCATTTGACATACTCCATACTTGTTTTGTTTTTCCCAAAGTGTGTTTATTGCAGTGCTCTGAAGAAAAGGGAGAAGTGCAATGGGCTGGGGTGATGATGGAGGAAAGTCCAGGGTAGAGTCCAGTCTATTTGTGGCACAGGTGCATTGTCCAAGGGGGCATAGGAAGGGGAGCAATGACAGTTCAAGGTGGACAGGGTGACAGAGTGGGACACAAGAGTGACAATCAGGAGAGTCTTATTTTCTGGCAGGGGTCTTGGCAATAGTCTCTGGCTTCTGCCTGGATCGCAGGGAACGTTTGCGGGGTGGTTCTCCTTCTGCAGGGAGGTGGGGTGCTGGTGGCCTGTTTGTCCTGTGGCGGGGGCTCCTGTCCACTAGCGGCAGCTGAGGTGGAGGGCTGTTCAGTAGTCTTGCTAGTGGCAGGGGCCTGCTGGTGTGACACTGCCTCCCTCATAATGTTGGCCATGTCTGCCAGCACCCCTGCAATGGAGACCAGGGTGGTGTTAACGGACTTCAAGTCCTCCCTGATCCCCTGGTACTATCCCTCCTGCAGCTGCATGTTCTCCTGCAACTTGTTTAGGATCTGGCCCAGCGTATGCTGGGAATGTTGGTGTGCTCCCAGGATCTCGGTGAGTGCGTCCTGGAGAGTCAGTTCCCTGGGCCTGCCCTCCCCCTGGTTCACAGCAATCCTCCCAGCTTCCCTGTTGTCCTGTGCCTCTATCCCCTGAACCGTGTGCCCTGATTGTCTTGGGTTTGTGGTGTGGCCTGGGGTCCCTGTAGTGGTGGACACACTGCTGATTGACATGTCCTGGGGACAGAGATATGGGCACGGTGGGTGGTGGCTGTTGTGGGGTTTCCTGAGGGGTGAGGCTCTGTGGTGGTAAGGGACTGTGCCTGGGTAACCGACTGTCCGGAGGTCCCTGATGGGCCAGGTTGGACATCCAGATCCAGGCGAGCAGAGTTGCTGTCATCACTGTGGGCCTCTTCTGTGGGGGGACTGGATGTTGCTGGCACCTCTTCTCCGGTGACATTGGCTGGGATACCTGTGGGGATGTAAATGCAGTGTTATTATTTCTGAGTGTGATATATTGTGCATGGGTGGGTTGCCCTCTATGGTTGTTATTGCCCTGGCAGCTTTACTTTGTGTGAGGTTTTATGTGGTGGGTTAGCTGATTCTCTCTGCATGCTTTACTGATAGGTGTCCATGAAGGTCTGTGACTGGTGTCCATGCATTGGTGGTGCACGCTGGGCTTGACATTGGGATGAGTGGGTTATGATGGTGGGGTGTGTGGGAGGTGGTGGAGTGATGGGAGTGAGGGTAAGGGTGGAGGTATGTGATGGCATGCATGTAGGAGGTGTTGGTAATAGAGAGTTGAGTTTCCAGTCCACCTGCTACTCCTGCCAGACCCTCAGGATGAATGATTGCCAAGACTTGGTCCTCCCATGTTGTTAGTTGTGGGGGAGGAGGTGGGGGTCCACCGCCAGTCCTCTGTACTGCGACCTGGTGTCTTGCTGCAATAGAACGTACCTTCCCCCATAGGTCGTTCGACCTCTTCCTGATGTCATCCCTTGTTCTGGGGTGCTGTCCCACGGCGTTGCCCCTGTCCACGATTCTCTGCCATAGCTCCATATTCCGAGCAATGGATATCTGCGGCATCTGTGATCCAAATAGCTCTGGCTCTACTCAGATGATTTCTTCCACCATGACCCTTAGCTCTTCCTCAGAGAATCTGAGATGTTGTTGTGGTGCCATGGGTGTTGTGTGAGTATTGTGGGTGAGGGTGTGTAGGGTGATGTGTTGGGGTGTGTGATGTAATTTGAGTGGTGGTGTATAGGTGATGGTGGTATGTGGCTCTGGTTATGTGAGTGCTCTTGCTGTCTCTCTTTGTTGCCAATTATTTGTATTTGTAAAGGGTTGTGGGTAATGTGGGTGTGTTTTTTTATAGTGGTCTGGGTGTGGTGTGTGTATGGGTGTCAGGTGTGTGTAGTCTGAACCAATGAACAATGTAATGTTTTTATGTGTGTGTGTATTTTGAGTGCAGCGGTATGTACCGCCAATGGTTTACTGCCATTGAATGTCTTTGCCGTGACGGTGTGGGTTTTGATACCGCAAGTTTATCACTGACCTTTGGTGTGGCGGACTTGTGTGTGTGGCTGAATAGTGAAGGTATGTGTGTGTCATAATATGGTGAATATCTGCTGCGGCGGCTGTATGTTGGCAGCTGTCAGCATGGCGGTAAGTGGGATTTACTGCCAATGTCATAATGAGGGCCATAGTATTCACAATGCGATTAGACCCACTTAAGATATGGAAAAAAGAGGGGAAGAAACAGGCAGAGAGCTAGACTAGTTTCCGTTCAGGGCATCAGTTCCCAGAACAGCTGAGGCAGAGTCATATTAGGAAATCAATCAATCCAAGGTGGTTGCACTGATACCCACTGATTCCCCATTTTCAAACACAACCAGACCACTAGGTTCTTTAGATTGCTAGAAAGGCCTGGAAAGGAGCCACGATCATCAGTCCTCATGCTCCCTGGTGGGGTGGAGCAGAATAAGAGCCGTCCAAAGGCAATGGAAAATTCTAGCCAGAATCTTGCTCCCCATGGGATGTCCCTGTTCTAGGAGCAGTTTCTTTTCCAACCTAACACTAGCCAGGGCCTCATCCAAACACTGGTAGAATAGGAATCCTGGCCAGTCATTCCCGGATTTAGGCTTCTCCTCCACCGACTCCCTTGCCTCCTCATGTGTATTGAAGAAGCGTGCCCAGGACTGGAAGATCAGCTGGAGCCTGGCAGTGGACAGGAGCATGTATCGTAGGCCCATAGCTCGCTGTTTATGTTAACTGAACTGTCTCAAAGGATTTATCCAGGGGAGGTATGAGTTAAATTGCAGTAAGCCCACTCAACAATGAAATAGGCTCACCGGTGCACCGTGTCTTTCAGCATATGTTTTATAAATAGTTCCCGTTGAATTTTCTCTACTCCCCATGGAACGCTCACAAAGGGCAAGTTATTTTATCTGGTGTAGCCCACTTACTCCTTTACTCAGTTTTCAAGTGTTATGGAAGATGTTGACAGGTGGGCTCAAGATGTTCACAAAGTCGTGAAAGTATTGTCAGACCCGATATTCGACCCTTGACCTCGGCAGATCGGTTGACCACATTACTAGGGACTTGTTGAAGGAATGACATGCCCATCCCTGCCACCCAAATTATTTGCCTCCAGCCAGACCAAGAGGTTTGGAAAACTTGAAGGATGGCTGCGGTGGGGGAGAGTGGGCCGGGGAAGGACTTTCCTAAGGAAGTCCTGAGGTATTCACCAATGAGCCGCTACTGAAGAACTTTTAGTGAACTTGTCCATTTTACCCTGTTGGGGAATTTCCATTTGTCATTCTGCAGGACACATTCAATTGGTAGCACCTCCTCCAATATGCTCTGCATGAGTGTACTGAGGCAAGCCTCACCTGAATCATCTAATTGTCCCCAATATGCAGCATTTCACAAAGCCTGGTGCTTAAGCAGGTGTCCTATTTAGAAATTATTAATGAATGTTTATGTGTTTTGAATAACAAATTATTTAGAAAATGAATAATGTAGAGAAAAATAATGTACACGTTTGAAAATGTGACCTTAGAGAATGACCACCAGGGTTCACGAGATATACTAATTGATGATTAATTGTAAATTAAATATTGAAAATGTATTAGATTCATGTAGTAATATGTCATATTAAGGGTTTTTAAGTATGTTCTAGCTATTAATTGTAGGCCTTAACTTAGTGAGTGTCTTGGCCTAGTTGCCAGGCCTCATGCAGAAGCTGTATTTTTTAGCAGTTAATAGAAAATGCTGACAGAGTAAAAAAATTTTGAAATGTTTATTGTTTTCCTAAAAGTGCTTAGCAGAAGCTTTCCATGAGAATCAACTAACAGGAGACGATGTCCCTAGAATTGTAACAAGTAGTGTGTAATGTGTGTGAGATGTATTTTCCCAGAACACAAACAAT
Organism: Pleurodeles waltl; assembly: GCF_031143425.1. Taxonomy (NCBI): domain Eukaryota; kingdom Metazoa; phylum Chordata; class Amphibia; order Caudata; family Salamandridae; genus Pleurodeles; species Pleurodeles waltl. The sequence goes on from NC_090440.1 coordinate 1,313,162,887, forward strand.
GAAGACACTGACTGGAGATGAAGATGTAACAAATTTGTTACCTGATGAGCCGAATGATGAGGACATCGAAGCGGACCAATCAACTTTGTGTAAAGAGTGAAATATTAGAATTCATAGATTTGTTATAGAAATATTATTGGATAGTGTATAAACGTATGATTAATTGCCCCGTAAGGAATTAGGGGATAGTTTGGGTGACTGATATAACAACGCGACAGAGGAGATTTTTCAGATTTTAGGGAATTACTGCGATACTGAGAGAAGAAGGGACTCGAGATTCTGTCATTGGGCTCATACTCTCTGACTGAGAGCCTGATGTTTTGCTGATCGATTGATGACCTGAGGACAAAGGCTGATTCTGCTTGCTAACTGATACTGTGGATAGGTGAATATGACAATGTGACTGAATTGCATTTTTATGCCTTTGCTTTCTAGGTGCCAACTGCGCTGTCTTGATAGTTTCCTTAGCAAGATGTTTTCCTAAATTTGTGTTCTAAATTGTTTTGCATGAAGTCCAACATGCTGAGGCTAATCTGGGTTAGTTGAGGCCATTCACATGATGACTAACAATTTGCAGGGACAAATGCTTGACGAGCCATCATGCTGAATTTTATGTATCATATATCACTATTGTAGCTGACTTTGGTATTGATCTGCACCGTTGCTTTAGAATGTGTTGTGATTCAAGCTTTGATTAGATTGCATTTCTTTCACCGTTTTAGTCAACCAGTATTGTTTTTATGCGCGTTTCATTTGATCTTGAGATTAATCTACATGACTTTAGCAATGTTAATATAAGCAAAATAAACTTACTAAACCTTGCCAAAAGGTGTGGTTATTCATGGCTGAAAGGACATGGTGTGTGACAATTACTGACTCCATTGATTATTGATTTGACTGATTATTGATTATTGTGTATTGATTATTGTTTTCTGTTATGGAGCTATGGTAAGAACAGCTTAAACGAGTCAAAAGGTTCAGTGACCTCTATGTGTCCCATTGTAAGTTTACTTATTAAGGACCGATACACTAGCACTGGGGCAGTCCCACAGAGGACCCTCACTTCATACTCTACTCGAGGGAAGATGAAAATTGAACTGTGTCATCATTCTAAAAAGCCAGAGTCCCTCCCCACTGGCTAATTAAAGGGGTGGCTACTCGCCAATGAGAGCCAAGTCTTTTAGGTCATTGGCAGACTGAGGCACCTGGGGCACCCAGACAACAGTTCGTACAAGTTTCCAAACCCTGATCCTGTCTTAAGTGAGGCAGGACAAGCAGTAGGAAATGCCCAACAGTGTGACAGTCAGCCACCAGTAAAGAAGGGTCAGCCTGTTTGGTCTGGGCTAGTCTATGATCTCCCTAACCTGGAATTCAGTGTTGAGGTAGGTGCCTCTTCTACCGACTCAGGACAGCCTGCGGATCCAGCTAGTTAACCATTCTCAAGTCACCAAATGCCAGGCTTCTCAGGCAGAAGATCCATGAAGTGTGTCATCAAATACAATCCCCTCAATAATATACATTGAGTTTAGAGCTTCTCATCCATGTCCACAGGGAACAGGCCTGTGCAACCATCATGTGGGCCCCAGGATCAGGCACCAGCCACACTGCACCATTCAGGTGCCGCCACTATAAAGGTCACTGATCTCCATCTCGTGGTGGCATTGGTCCCCATGTGTTCTCCATCATGAGACTCTCTGTAGGCCTAACAAGTCCACCACCAGCCAGGCCTGGGTTCTAGGCCTCTGTCCCTTTAGGGCTTAATCCAGTCCCATTGCACTCCTTCAGAAGGATCTCCTGGCTGTAGTAGATTGGCATAGGCAAACAAACAAAGGGTTCGCCAACAGATAAAATACAGGGGACAGGGAAAATCAAGCAACACAAATGAATTAACCCACCTTCACCAACAGTTCCAGTGAACCGGAATCCCTGAATTTGATAATGTCAACCCATCAAGCCAAGGTTGTTAACATACATTTGTATCAAAATATTATAAAACATGTTTATTTTGTATTTATAATTATATTGCTTAATATATATGTATGTATATATATATATATATACATATATGTGTGTGTGTTTGTGTGTTTGAAAATCAATCAATAACCTGGGAAAGGCCGCAACAAAATTTAGAAAGAAAGAAAAAACTACCATTCACACAGCCTCAGTCACACTGATTAAAATGAATGAAAACATTATCAAGAGACCAATATCTAAAAAAAACTGGGAGCTCCCCTCCCTCTAATCCCGACTACAGTCACAGAGACTGAATATACTCCCCATGTATCTTCAACAATGTAACAAAACTGGAAATACCCAACATCTAGTAAGTACACAGTGCTATAAGTTTGTATAATAATACTTGCATACATTTATACTACGTTCATCAATTTATCCCCAACAGCTAGTAAATACACAGTGATATAAATTCGTACTGTGATAATTCAGTACATTCACACCATGGTCACTGATTTATCAATTATAGAGTCAGGTTTCCAATAGTCATGGATCAAGAAACTTTCTATGGAGGTGTAAACTCCAGTCCAAAATGAATTTCTTGTAGCAATAGTGCCGACAAGTGTTTTGGTGTCCAATGACCAAAAGGTCACCCAACCTCCTCAGGGCACATGGCAGATAAAATGCTGAACAGAGCGTCCCCAGGAAAGGCTACAATTCTCATACACACAATTCTGATATCCTAGATGGTCACAGTACTCGAGACCTTCACAGGATCCAATAGTCTTTCATATTTTCGGTTGTGGAGAAAGTAATTCCTTCCTGCTTGGCATCAATGGCAACCTGCCTGCCATCCTCAGCCTTCCACAATTGGGATGGAAAAAAGGCAGGTGTAGGTTGGCATAGGCCATGGGACTAAGTTATCAAGAATTCTGGCCCACGCAGTTTATACAATCTATCTCAGGGTTTCAGCCATGGGCCTACTATCCCACTCTGACACCTCTGCCATCAGTGTTGGCAGACTGTGTACCAAACCACAGTTAGGGGCACCTGCTTACAGCAGCGTAGGAACCACAAGTGTCTGCTGGCCTCTCTATCTGCCTACTTGTGCTCTGCAGCAAATGCAGCTCCGGGCCCTTGACACATTCAGGCCACAGGCTTCCAGGGGCAATAGCAGAAAGACCACAACATCAAAGATAGCTTTATAGATGCAACAGGGTAATACAAAAGTGATGTCAGGCAAACAGTTTCACTCCCACTGCTCTCACTGAAAGGAAGCTGCAGTACGTACGAGCATGGCATAGAGCCTTACAGAAAGGTGTATGCCATCTTGGCTACTCAAGCATAGCCCCCGCTTCACATGCTAGATCATCTATTTTTGGTTCTCTTTGGCCTGCTAGACCCCTTACACACTTTTCAGTCATACACATGCGGCACAATGGCTCCCCCCTGTCGATCCTCATTTTAGTTCTGCCTTCAATCTAACCTGCCTAATCCTAGGCCTTGTAAAAGAAAACAGAATCAGTGCTCCAAGAGCAAGTGTCCTCTCAGCAGCTCAGCTCATTCTTGGACTTTTTGTATTTAGGTTTTAAATTATACCTAGATGCTATGTTGTGAATATTTGTGGACAGCATGACTCAACCAGGAAGGTATCCTGGTGTTGAAAAGCAGGAGCGGTGAGGGCTGAATCTTGTTGAACAACCATATCTTCAGTTTGTCTTGAGAAATTCAAGGAATGATGAGAATGCTCTGATGTGCAGGGGTAAGTTGTTCCAGGCTTCGGGTGTGAGGCAGGAGATGGCCTGAACCTGACATCTGGTTCTATGTATGCGGGGATATGTGTGCTGAGTGAGGTGTCAGGTAGGTTTGTAGATGTTAATAGGATTGTTGAGGTAGGTGGGTCTGATGTTCTGCAAGGTTTTGTATATGTGAGGAGTTTAAAGAGTGCCCGTTTGTCGATGGTTATGTATGACATGTTTCCTCTGCTCTATGTAAATAAGTTACTTATAGGCTTGTAGAGTTTACACTTCAAGTGAGATGTTATATTGACATATTTTTTGCAGCGCTTCATACCATGCCTCTGTTGTTACTAAGTACTGTAAACACATATGTTACTATTACCCAATTTAATGCAACAAAACAACACATTTCAGCACAAACCAATTGCATTACACAGTATGACCCATGTGGCCATACAAGGAGTCTCCAGCCAAGAAGTTAAAGAGTTTTATCACAAGCTTAAGCTCAAAGCCATGCAGACAGGTCTCAAGACAAAATTATAAAGCTACAGCATCACCAAGAGTTGACCAAGGTGACTAAACAGGTGAACTAACAATAAGAGAACTAGGTACTCAAGAAAGATAATTCAGAAAATCAGTAAAATGATCTGGTGAATAGAAAACAAGTGCTGCTCAATTTTAACAATAATTGAGGCAGTTTAAATCATTTGAATACAAATCTATTGACAAGGGTAAACTCAATACACTAGCTAATCAGCGATTAACATGTGCTGGGCAGACTACATGCGGGCAAAACATAAAAAGCACAAAAAGGAAATCTTGGGCATCAGGTCACTAATTAAAGTGGGCAAAAGGTAAACAAAAAGTAGGGAAGGCGGCAGCATTTGAAAGCTCGGTTAAGAGTCTTCTTCTTGGGGTCTAGGGGAAAATCTTTAAGTCTCTGCACAACATTTCAGAGAGGCAGTGGTAGAGAGGACAATGCCTCTCAGAGTCCAAATGGTTCAGCATCTGGAAGTAGGCAAAAAGAATCTGCGGGGACTCCTAAGGGAATGTGACCAAAGTCCAGCTTATTAAAGTTTACAGGACAAGCTGATTCATCAAATTGTCAGTCCACCTGATGTTGAAGGGGAAATATCCACTAGACATCACGTACACAATCATCGGACGGAGGCTGGGGGCGGGACTTTGAGCCCCTTTGCAATTGACTTTGCGCTCCCGCTTCGCGGGACGCGTACACTCATTGGATGGCGGCTGGGGGTGGGACCTTGAGCCCCTTTGAAAATGACTTTGCGCTCCAGGTTCGCGGGACGCGCACAATCATCGGACGGCGGCTGGGGGCGGGACCTTGAGCCCCTTTGAAAATGACAATCTTCGGACGGCGGCTGGGGGCGGGACCTTGAGCCCCTTTGAAATTGACCTCGTGCTCCCGCTTCGTGGGACGCGAGCGGGCGGCGCCTGGGCAAAGCCGGGGCCAAGGGCAGGCCCATCCTTCGCCCGTCATCGACAGGAAGAGATTGGGCTGGGCCCCCCTATATACGGCAGTAGCATAAATCATCAAGGAGATCACAGAACGGAGGACTTCTTTATTTGAGGTACTGTTGTTGCCTTTATTATCTGGGGTCCTGTATGTTTATCATCTACAGTGGGGAAAAGGAAGATTAGTCCCAAGAACGGGGAAGGTGGGCTGGGCTGCTACGCCCAACCATCTATTACTAGCTATCTATCCTCTGTGATTGGGGCTATAGAATCTGAATTGGAGCAAGTTGAGAAAAGGATTGGGGCAGTCCATAAATCAGCCCAGTTAATTCCTCTGGAGCCCTCTGTCTATATCATCACCAAACCAAATGAAGGGCCACCCCCGCCAGTTTTGCCTATAAATATTACACAGTCTGCCCCTTGCAAAATGCCCGTGCAAGATCTAATTATCCCTCCTGTCTCTAGAGATTACCTAGCTTTGGAATGCTCTCAGGCAGATTCCCCCCACTGGAGAGAAGGCAAGCGGGCAAAAAGCCCAAAACTACGAAAAGGCCTCAGTCCCCAACAAGAGAATTTACTATTCACCGGCAATAAGTGCCAGTGATTCGGATGCTTTGGCTGAAACTATCCAAACCCTATGCCCAAGGATGTTCTTAGTGATTCCACTGTCTTAATAAACTCTATACTTAAACCTTTTTGTGCAACTCTAGAGGAGAAACTTATGACCATGATAACTAAGAGGCTTGATTGGTTCTGTAATAATGTGATTAGTAATCTCTCCCAGAATGTTAAATTAGGATTATTAGGTGCGGGTAATGCATACATACAGGAAGTGGGGAAAAAAGACAATCCATCACCCTTATTGTTACCTAAACAGTATGATATACCCCCTGCCAATTCTTTTGTCACTTCCGGCCAAGATAATACTGTAAACGATCTGCCTCATGTAATCTCTAATGATGTTCATCTCCCTGAGCTAAACAGTCCTTCACTGAATAAATCTGCAAATCACGCAGAAACTTTGCATTTACCGCCTGACTGTATCCCGTATGTCCTGGTGCTGACAAATGTGCCTCGTTTGGATAATAAGAAAAAAGAAGACACACAGGCTCTTATTAGGAAGTCTGCTCATTGGTTGAAATCCAAATTCAAATCTTACTATTGTTCAAACAGTAAGATCCTTATGGCACGTAGGGTGAAGCAGGTTGGCCATTTAAGAAATATGGAGGATGGCGACTGTATTGAGATTAATTTTGCAAGGCCCCGAACGGTTGACCATCTATTGGCTAGCTCAAACTACGGTAACAGGTTAGAAAATGGGATACAAATGCACCCACTGTCCCATTTTTACCAGCCTTCTTTTCTTTCACACTGTCACCCTGCCGACCCTTGCAATCACAGTTTGGTCCCAGTTAGGCCATATTCTCAGATTAACGTTTCCACTAGCAATCGCTTCCTGGCCCTTAACTCTCTTGACGAGAACGATTGACTCACGGATTCTATAAAACCAGGTTTTTAAAAATTGGCTAGATTAGAAGTTGATTATAACCCTGATAAATGCATACAGGACGAAATTGAGACTTTATCCGATATTCTCTCTTCTAAAAATAACATTAACCTATACCATTCTTAGGTCCCAAACCCTTAACTCTGATCAGTTGGAATATTGCGGGGCTCCGCTCTAAAATAAATAATACGGATTGGATTAGCTTTATATCATCCTTTGACATAATTTGTCTACAGGAGACTTGGGCAAAAGATACATTTTTATTGGACGGGTATACATCCTTTTTCCAACCAGCATTATCCTCACAAAAGGGAAGAGCTTGTGGAGGCCTACTAGTTCTTGTATCTCTGCAATTACCATTACTGAATGAGTGGTGAGTGGTCTGATAGTGACTTAGCTAAGTATTCAATCCCGTTGGTTACTGTGCAAATGTCCCGGGTACCCCATAGCAGATCTATCCTAGTGTACACTTTGTGCGGTACTGAGTAAAATGAGTATTCTCTGTGTTGTGGGTGCTTCATGCGCCACAAATCACAGAGGCCCATATTGCTGGCCCATGTTGCCAGTGGGCCCCCGGGGCATCTGTTGGCCGCTGAATGTGTGGGGGGGCTAGACCTATCCAACGTCAGGTCCGGCGTATTATTGAAATCACCACCCCATATTGCAGGTGCTGCGGGGTTAGTCAATAGAGCTGGGGTGAGCGAGTTCAGGAACTCAGGCAACGCAGTGTTGGGGGCGTATATTCCTATGAATGATAATTGTTTGCGGTCTAATTTGCCCTCCACCACTACGTACCTACCTCCCTGGTCTATCCTGTATGATGTTAGAAGAAATGGAACACTCCCTGCCATCCATATCAGAACCCCCCTCGCAAAGGTTGAATAAGATGTGCCTATGATCTGTCCACCCCATCTGTTCCGCAGTTCTTGTAGGTCTGGGTCCAGTAGGTGGGTTTCTTGTAAAATTGCAATGTGTGTGCCCTGGCGTTTGAGTCTTGCATGCACCCTGGACCTTTTGCTATGGTTCCCGAGGCCCCGGACATTCCAGGTGACTATGTTATATTTGCTTACGTTATGGGCTGTGTATTGGGCCATGTTTGTTTTGTAGTGGTGCATCTAACATTCTGCCCCCTGACGGGGTCCAAGCAGTTTTCCCCCTCCCCTTCGCCACGACGGCCCGGTCTTCAACCTCCATCTATGTGTCTTGTGTTATGCGCAGACCCGCGGTGTACAAACTGGTGATTACCCTCCCTCCCTCCCCAACTGGATCCCAACCCCAACTGTAAACCAACAAAAAAACAAACGTGCACCCCGGTGAGGTGCGACCTGGGCTGTGTCCATGTGTATGTCTGCGGGGGAGCTATAATACTATCCGGGTGCGGCTCATTATAGGGGCTCGCATCCTTCTGCAGATTCAGCCTGCAAGTGGTGTGGGGCATCCCCCGGACGCAGCAAACTAACCCTCCCCTGCCACGCGCAACCTCCAATTACGCGCAGGCTAAATACAGGAGTTGACTCTGAGAGCAGAGAAACAAGGATACATGATTTCAAGCGATATGTACAGCCGCTGCCAGCTTATTGAATCCGATTCCGAGCCCTCCTCCGGATGAGTTCTGAGAGTCTCAAAAGCATTTTGCGTCAGCAGGGGAGTTTCCTTCTGGACCCTGGCTCTCTCTTCCACAGCCTGTTTCTCCGTGGGTTGACCCCCGGGTCGTCTCTTGGAGCGTTTCCGAGTGGATGCTGTGGACCAGTTTTCGTTGATACCGGTTGCTTCTCGGGGTTGGGCAAACCCCTTGGCATGTAGCCATGTCCAAGCGTCTTACGGAGATGTGAACACGAGGGTGCGTTCATCTGTTAGTACTCTTAATTTAGCGGGGAATAACAGAGCATACTTTATGTCATGTTCACGGAGACGTTGCTTTATTTGAGCAAAGGAGTTGCGTTGTCTTTGCACTTCCTGAGTGAAGTCTGGGTAAGCGTGGACGGTTGAGTCCTCATACTGAAATGGACCTTTGCTGCGGAATTGTTGCAGTATCGCATCTCGGTCTCTAAAGTTCAGGAACCTGGCTATCAACGGTCTTGGGGACTGGCCCGGTACTGGGGGGCACCCAGGAGTCCTGTGTGCTCTTTCAACTGAGAAGAATTTCGACGGGGCTCCATTCAGGACCTCTTTGGCTAACCATTGTTCCAGTTGAATCTCTGTGTTTTGATCTAGTGATTTTTCCGGGAGTCCGAGAAACCGTATGTTGTTGCGGCGTGATCTTCCCTCCGCCTCTTCTGCTCTTCTCAACAGTGTTTTTACTTCTAGATCCAGGCGGAGAATTTGTTTTTGGTTGTCCGTTACTTTGGGGCACATGTCGTTTAGCGCCTCCTCCGCTGACTTCACTTTTTCGGATAATTTGCGGTGGTCCACTCTAAGAATATTTAGATCTTGCGATACCGTATCTATTCTATTTTCTAATGAAATTTTAGTGTCCATAATTGCTTGGAGTACTTTCTCGAATTGTGTGAAATGGGCCAAAAGTGTAGATTCCAGTGATTGTAAGGTAGGAGTGGGTTGTTGGTCCCCAGGCGCTGGTCCCTGCATGCCCCGGTCCTGATTCCTCGCTAATTTTGATCTCCCGGCCATTTTGACTCGATTTATGGATCTCTGTTTCTTCTGCGCTTACGTGAACTCCACGAGCCCCAGGTTGGGCAGATATGGAGGGCTGTGTGTCCCCACGGATCCACACCGTCGTGCGCTTTAAGTTTATTTGGATCACAACCTGCCTAATATTCCACGAGGTGAGTTCCTGCTTGGTTGCCCGTTTCCAGGCCCCTCGACCGGCACCAGCGGGAGGGCGGCGGATAGCGGGGTGGTCTCCGAGGTCAATCCGATATACCCATCATGCCGGCACCAACGATTCAGGGCTTGGGTGCGGGTCCCCCATCCACACGAGGTCGATCGCCTTGTGCGCTCACTTTCAGTTGGGCTTCCATGCAGGGTTCTGCTCCTCTTACCGGGGGAATGGTGGAAACATAATGTACTTCGGAGGGCGCCTCACACATAGCCCACAGGCGTTCAGGAATTGCAGGAGCCACCAGGAGTGTCCAGGGGGCATAAAGAGCAAACCGCCAGCGCTCCAGATGCGCCCCGTGAATTTCACTGCGCGACCCCCTTAAGTCGTAGGGGGGGCATGCCTTGCAGCCGGACCGCAGGCCGAGGGGGGGAACCGCCAAAGGTCCCCGACCGTGGCTTCACCGCCCCTCCGCCCCTCCCCCCCTCCCCGCAACGGCAGTGGGGAGGGTTGACCAGCGGTAGAGGGGGGGGGAGAGCCCCGAGGCAGGTCTGCTGCCCTCCCGCAAGGGGATCCCCCCACCGCCGCACCCCCGCCTCACCTCAGGGGCTCCGGGACGGAGCTCCGAGCCTCGCAACGAGGCAAGATGGCGGCCGCAGGTCCGAGGCGATGTCGTCGTTCTGCAGCTCCCCCTCTCAGCCGCCCCAGCGCCTCCGTGGCCGTCAGCGAGGGGAGAAAGGCTCCTAGAGCGGGTTTCTCCTCTGTACAAGGATATTGGCGACCCCGGGGTGCCCCGCAATCGTTTTGGTGGCGAGCCCGAGACGGAGCGCTTTACGAAGCGTCCTTCCCAGTCGCCATCTTGGCTCCTCCCCCGTAATTTGTGAGATCTTAAGCATGGCATTGCGGAGGCGTACGTTATAGTCATCTCAGGTAATTATAAATGCTGAAATTCTATGGTTTTATCTGTGTAAAATCTGAGCCTTATTGTAACATCCCTGAAAACTTTGGCTTTTTCAGTAAATTTCTGAATCTTTTTTTAAATACTTTTTTCTAGATATAACATCCCCGTAACCTTTGTTTTTTGAGTGAATTTCTATCATTTTTTTACTGTTTTATTTTGAAAGGAATTGTACTATAATTTCACCTATAAGTTTAATTTTGTAATACAATTTTTTACAGGTATATAAATACATTTTATCCTCACAATTAAATATATTTTAAAAGTAAAACGTTCAATTGAAGGTAATCTAATTTATGTACTTTTTTTGTAAATGCAATAAAATAAGTTGTATGTGTTTTTAAAATCATTTTATGGATCCGTAGATCCGCTGTGAATTAAAAAAAAAAAAAAGCCACCCATATTGGTACTCTGTGGTTAGTAGTTCCTGTGCCAAAGTTGTGCCAGATCCGGATCCGCGGATTCATCGAAATGTGTAATAATGTAAATAAGATATATAGGGTCCTCAAATTTTAATAATGGCATTAGAGGAAAGATATTCATACATAAATATTTAGAAGCCTATGTGTGTTTTAAAACACGGTTATTTATTTTATGAGTTCGGCTATTCCACAGATCCACTGGCTGGAAACTCCGTGATGCCTGGAACACACCTACCACTCAACTTCTCATTGATTACAGTAAGTCAGAACCCAAGCAAATTGCAAACCACACCTTAACTCATTTGGCTTCCAGATCGCTAGAGTGATAACTGGTAGCCAGTGCTGGTGTCTGTCATTTTACATTCCTTTGCTTACTATGACTGAGGTATGTCTTATGCAAAGGAACAAATAGATCCACAATCTGTGAACAAGAGGAAGAGGATATGCCACCACCCTAAAAACAATCAGAAGTGTGGAAGCATTTTTTATAGCATCTAGAGAGAGAAAAGGTGGTGGCTAACATTGTTCAATGTAACATCTGCTCTGAGAAGTTATCCAGTGGAACAGAAAAAAAATATTCACACGGAAATTCTTCCATGTGGAAGCGCTTGAGAAAAATCCACAAACATATGTACAATCATATTATGAGAGAGAAAGCATTTGGTGGCCCATCAACATCGGCCAGAATATCTGGAGAAGCTTCAGCAACAGGACAAATGATAACCATTCCTGGTTATTTGGACAAACTTTTCAAAAAGGCTACTCACTGTGGCAAATGCCACATGCCTGTTGATTTAAATATCTCTTCTCTGGCTTCATTTATTGATGTAGTCAATAGCCACAACTGCTACAGTTTTTTTGTCTTACAGTTTTATTTTTCTTCCAAACACTGAAGCCAGCTGCTTACTCCAAGTTCCCTTTCCTTATCTATTTTACAACCCTGGTTATTTCTGTTCCCCAATAGAGAAAATAATATAAAATTGTTGAAGAAAACTACAAAACAAAACAAATGTTTTTTGTTAAAACCACCTTATAAGGTCAAAGAAAGAGCTAACTACATGTTTTATGTGTTAGTGCAATTGTGTGTTTAAATGTTTCTGAGTGGCTATGTGGGTACATGAGTGTCAGTATCAGTATGTGAGTGGGTGTGTGAGTAGGTGCGTGATGTGTTGTATCGTTGTATGACTGGGTATGTGAATGTATATGTCAGTGTGCAAGTATGTGTGTGAGTGTCTCTGGGTGTGTGAGTGGGTATCTGTGTGTGAGTGGCTGAATAGGTCTGCAGGTGGTTTGTGATTGTGGTTGTGTGAGTGGGTGTGTGAGTTGAGTGTCTGAATTTCTCAGTGGATGTGTGAGTGGCTTTATGGATGTGTGAGGGGTTTATGAGTGTCTCTGTATGTGTGTGAGTGGCTTTGTAGGTGTGTGAGTGGCAGTATCAGTGTGTGATGGAGTGAGTGGCTGTATCAGTATGAGAGTGTGTGAATGGAGTGAGTGTGTGAGTAAATGTGTGGGTGGCTGTATTGGTATGTGAGTGACAGAATTGGTATGACAGTATCGGTGTGGCAGTATTGGTGTGTGAGTGGCAGTATTGGTATGAGAGTGGCAGTATTGGTATGAGAGTGGGTGTGTTACTGGCTGTATCAGTGTGTAGGTGGGTGTGTGAGTGGCTGTATTGGTGTGTGAATGGGTGTGAGTCACTGTATGGGTGTGTGAGTGGGTGTGAGTCACTGCATGGGTGTGAGTGGGCTTCTGAGTAACTCTGAAGGTGTGTGAGTGGGTACATGAGTATCAGTATCAGTGAGTGACTGGGTGTGTGAGAGGTTGTATCTGTGTGTTAGTGGCAGTATCAGTGTGTGATAGGGAGTGTGAGTGGCTGTATCGGTGTGTGAGTAGGTGTGTGAACAGCTGTATCAGTGTGAGCATGTGTGTGAATGGTGTGTGAGTTGCTGTATCAGTATGTGAGTATCTGTAATGGTGTTTGAGTAGGTATGTGAGTTGCTGTATTGGTGTGTGAGTATCTGTGTGGGTGGGTATGAGTGTCTGTGTGGTTGTGTGACTTGCTGAATTGTGTGTGGCTGGGTGTGTGACTGTGTGTCAGTGTACGAGTGGGTGTCACTGTAAGTGTCTGAATGGGTGAGTGGCTGTATGAGTGAGTGGGTTTGAGTGTCTCTGTGGGTGGGTGAGGTACTGTGTGAGTGGCTCAGTAGGTGTGTAAGTGGCTCTTGGTGTGTGAGTGGGTTTCTGAGTGTCACTCTGGGTGCGTGAGTGTATCAGTGAGTGAGCGGGTGTCTGAGTGGCTATATTGGTGTGTAAGTGGGTGTGTGAGTGGCTATATTGGTTTGTGAGTGGGTGTGTAATTGTTTTTGTGAGTGTATTAGTGGGTGTGTGCGTGGCTGTGTCAGTGGGTGTGTGTCTCTGTGGGAGTGTGTGTGTGTGTGGGTGTATGAGTGCCTGTATCAGTGTGGGAGTGGGTATGTGAGTAGCTGTATCAGTGTGTGAGTGGGTGTGAGAGTGGCAGTATGGGAGTAGACATGGGTGTCTATGTAAGTGGGTGTATTTTTTTAATTTTAGTTTGGAATACCCTTACAATGTAAACTAATACAAGAACACCAAAAGAACTAATTCGTAAACAACATTACTCCAATAGATGGTGCCATTCCTCTGTATAAAAAGGAAAAAAACAAATATGAATTAGTATTACAATTTAGAAAATTATAAAATAAACTTACAATTTTTAACAATGCATAACTTCATAATAGCAGCATATCACTACACATTTCCCAAGCTGTAATGCTATATTATAATGCAAATAAGTATTTCCTTTTCCCTTTTTTATTGCTCTCAGCTTTTATTCTTATACAACATAAATGATGTACTGTATAAAGAATCATCCTGGTGTCTGAGTGGCTGTCACTGGCTGTATTGGTATGTAACTGGGTGTGTGAGTGGCTATGTGGGGGTCTGAGTGGCTATTTTGGTTTGTGAGTGAGTGTGTTAATGTTTTTGTGGGTGGGTGGGTGTATTAGTGGGTGTGTGAGTGGCTGTATGGGTGTCAGTGGGTTTGAGAGTGTCTCTTTGGGAGTGGGTGTGGACGAGAGTATGTGAGAGTCTGTATCAGTGACTATGTGAGTAGCTGTTTCAGTGTATGGGTGGCTGCATAGGAGTATAAGTGGGTGTCTGCCTTAGTAAGTGGATGTATGTTTTTTATTGCGTTTGGAATACTCTTACAATGTAAACTAATACAAGAACACTGAAAGAACTAAGGCGGTCATTCTGACCGCGGCGGTCGGCGGTCGCCGCCCGCCAAGCGGTTCCCGCCGAAAGACCGCTCAGCGGTCAAAAGATCGCGGCGGCCATTCTGACTTTCCCGCGGGGCCGGCGGGCGACCGCCAGAAGACCGCCGGCCGGCCCAGCGGGAAAGCCCCTTCAACAATGAAGCAGGCTCGGAATGGAGCCGGCGGAGTTGCAGGGGTGCGACGGGTGCAGTGGCACCCGTCGCATTTTTCACTGTCTGCAAAGCAGACAGTGAAAATCTTTGTGGGGCCCCCAGGGGCCCCACGGCACCAGTTCCCGCCATCCTGGTTCTGGCGGTGAACACAGAATGACCCCCTAAGTTGTAAACATAATAACTCCAATAGATGGTGCCATTCCTCTGCATAAAAAGGAAAAAACAAATATGAATTGTTATTCAAATTTATAAAATTATAAAGTAAACTTACAATTTTTAACAATGAATAACTTCATAAAAGCAACAAATCACTACACAATACCCATGCAGTAATGTTATGTTATAATAAAAATGAGAATTTCCATGTCCCTTTTTTACCGTTATCAGCTTTTACCGTTATTTATACTTATGCAACATAAATGATGTACTGTATAAAGAATCATAATAGAAGATTGGGGAGAAAACAATCATATAGACTGCATTAAAAAAAAACAGAACTCCACAGTATGTCACTGCAAAAAAGCAGCACTGCGCATTGCACTTACTACAATTTTTTCAACAATTATTTGATCAGTGTTTGCAATGATAATGTAAAGACATATATGCTGAAAATAGATGTGCTACAGTAACAGTACCAGATATATAAGGCAAAGAAAAGCCTTATGAAGACATCACTCTTGGTAGGCTGCATGATGTCATAAAAGCTGATAATGCAAGTAGAATAACTAGAATATTCCACTTTTACAACAGTCACTCTCCTTAGAACTCTGGTTCAGAAAGCAGAAGATAGGAATTAGGTAATGTTTTACTTGCACTACTAATCGAAAGAAGAATACACTGAAAATAAGAACTTCATTATTAGAGATGCCATAGTAACAGTACTCCATATATAAGGCAAAGCGAAGCCTTATAAAGTCATCACCCTGCATGATGTCATTAATCCTGATGCTGTATCTACAATAATACAGTATTCCACTTTTATTTTACAACTTTAATCTTCCTTATACCTTTGGTTCCAGAAATAAAAGATGGTCATTTGCTAACTTCCAAAGCAATTTGTACCTGAATTTAAGGTTTCAGTCATTGCATTCTGTCCATTCACTTTTACTTTTTAGATAGACTATGTAATGACCAGATCCAATAGTAACTCCTTCATGAAAAATGATAGTGAAGTAGTATATGTTTTAACAGAGATAAATAGTTGTCCCTCTTTAAAATTAGTAATTTCAGTATGCAACTTATCACCATCTGCTCTGCAGCGTTGTAGCATTAACATAACATACTTTCCCACTTCTTGCTACACATAAAGTCAGCAGAACATCTGTTTGACAATTTGGACAAAGATTGTTTTGAGTAGCTTTTTTTTTGTAATTTGTCAAAACGTACAGTTTTGGAATTTGGTAATGTTGAATAAATAAAACACTCTGATTCTATTTGTGTAGTTGATGTGTATGAGCAATCTTCATATTCCTGGTGACACGAGTAACTAAGTCCAAACAAGTCATTTACAGGTATCTCTTCTTCTTCAAAGATTACAAATATCACCATTAAAAACTCCTGTGCATCCTCTGGAGTACTTTGAGAATACGGAACAGATACACTACATAGATCTACTGTGTCTCGAATTACTGATGCAGAATGCATTTTTGTTCTCTCAGTACGCAGACGGTTCAACAAACTACACAGTGCAGAACACAATACCTTCTGCTGTTTCTCTTGAATTGCATCTATAACACTAGGTAATGCAAACAAAGAATTCACCTCACAATTAGTATAGCAGTTTAAACCAAAGGAGTTTGACAATTTATTGCGTAAAATATCTCCATCATTTTCAATGTTTTACTTCTTTACAACTTTATTTTCTTTCATTTCCATCTTTGCAACACCATCACTACACTGCTTTAACATTTTCCACTTCGACCAGATGGAGCATTTCACATAAACTGGATACTGTCCTAAATGAAGAATTGTTGTATTCTTTAAAACAATTGGAGTCTGTCTTTACTCTGGTCTCATCAAATTAATCTAGATAGAAACCAGACAATGTCTAACTCAAGACAAGCTACCTATGACATACTTTCCAAAAAGACGATGTTGCATCTAAATTTAAAATTGTGATGTATGATTAGTAACAGTGTATGTTAGAGAAACTGGGAACTGTTTGCATCAAACATATACATCTTTCACAAGCAAAAAACGTGCAATAGACTTTCCAAATTGCTTTGCGCTGTCAATCCGATCAAATTTAATCACTAGGTATCCCACCTCATTCAAAACTAATAAAACCAACAACTGTACCCATAGCCCCATTGACCAAGCCTTCCTCAACATTAATATTTCAACGCAAAAGCACTCTACAGGTTTTGCAAAGACAAACATTTCTCCAATCCTGAAGTTTGTGAAACAGATTTTGATGATGAATCCAGTTTTGCTTGTAACTCTTCATTTAGCAACACAGTGACATCCTGGTGTTCCATGTTGTCTATTGCCTTCAGTTGCAAAATATTTTTTTCCTCCAATTCCAGCAATTCTTTGTTGAAAGAAGAAAGCTCCTCAAATGCAGACATTAGAAATACAATAGGTTTATCTCCGTGTATGAAAGTGAACATCTGTTCTGCTGCTGTCTCCGTCATTGGAAACAGTTTTTTTTTTTTTTAAAGATGACTTTCTAGGACCTGCCTTCCCTCTTTTGAAAGAACATCTACTCTAATCTCTTTCAAAATATTTTCATATTCAATGTCTGAAGCTTGTCGCATATTCTTTACTCATTCTTTGTATTTTAAATTTAACCAAATATTCACATTTCAATTGTCCCCCAAAGAATTCCTAGTTTTATCATGAAGCAGTATTTTGAATACAAGCAGTCCTTTCACAGGTGTAAGTTGCAGTAGAACTCCAAAAACAATCAGATGTTTTCCTCCGACATCATAATCCATCCTCAAAACCTCTTGCATTCTCAATTGTACAAAGACAAACATTAAATTTGAGACCATCCTCACCTCAGCGATGACTAAAATCTTTATTTTTTTAAAATCATTGAATCTTCCTGACAAGCTTCACCAGATCACTTTTGGTATTCCACTTTGTTGTCAGGTTCCAAAGGAAGCATCAAAAGTCAGCATAGAGTTATAACTCTGATTTGGTGTGCAGCTAATCCAGTAGATGCTGTAACCACACATGGCAAGTTACAGCCTACAGTCTTCTGTAGAAGAGCAGTAAGAACTTGTGTTAAGAAGCTTTTACCAGTATCAGCTTGACCACTGACATACAACAGGATAGGCCTAAATGTTGTATAGGCACTCTGTTTGCTGTCATGAAGCAACCCATGCTCAACTGTGGCTTTCACTCCCATATACTTTTCCATTTGCTCATCATTTAGTTGTCCAAGTAAATTTGTCAAATCAATTGTTTCCTGTCTTGCTTGCTCTATTGCAGTCTCCACTTCATACAATGCAATGGCAGTCTCATTTTCAATTATCGGTTTTCTAAGTGGGTCTTGACTTTGAGGACCTGAGCTTTGGCTGCTCTGTAACACTCTCCTTAGCCACCTTAGCAGCAATTGTATCTTACTTGTCAATTTCATCATTCAACATTTTCAAGCAATTAGGAAATGCTGAGCACTGAATACCATTTTTTTCAGCATCGAAATAATCTTCATAGCTCTCAAAGTTTACTAGTAATTCTGATTCTGAATGTCAAGGTTTAAACATCTGCAAAAGTACCAAATAGAAAAAAATCTATTTTGTTTCAGCAGTTTGGCAACTCAATTTTCTATGGTTAATTAAACTGCCTTTGCTATGTTGCACCAAATACCCATTGCAACCAACTACTGCAAACTTTCCTCATCTACATTTTCTGTCATATTGTTTCTATATGTGTAATACTGGAGTACTCCATAGAGACTAACATTTTCAAGGTGTGGGATCCTTTTTGAGTAGTAAGTGTACAGCATATTCATTTTTACAATGTCCGTACTGTCTGGCTCAAATTCAGCAAGAAATTGTATTTGGGGAAAATACTTCAAAACTTTGTTTCAAATTGATACCAGGCCTAGACCCACCCAAACAATTCATGTTTACTTAGAATTTAAACTAGCTGAACTCAACCAATCACAGTATTCATACAATCCAATTTACCTGTGTGAAAGCACATTCAAACGGAACCTGTACAATTTATTTTTTAGAGACTTTTCAGCAGAGGTCTCTTACCACACATCCTTTATCTCCATTTTCTCAGACTTTCTTATGTATGAAGTTACATAACAAGCAACAGTTGTCTACCACAAATTGAATATCCATATTGGTATGCCACATTTTTTAAATGACAGGATTGTAGTTATTAATATATTTTGAAGCCTCTGTTCTTCGGAGGTTCTAAGTATTTTGGGGTGATTTACAAGTAAGTGTATGTCTCACTGCAGACATGAAACTGTTCACTGTTCCTTTTGAAAAAACAGGTCTTGGAAATCCAAATAATATTTTGTGCAATATTTCCCTTTTGCTATGTATTTCCGCTGACAGTAAGTCTCACATCTATGTGATTAGAAATGCAGGACTTGCTGCTTTAGGACTTTTTTCCTTACTGTCTTCTGGGATGCTGCATGTAATATATGGTTCTATGAAAGAACGTACAGACTCATCTGTGTTTGTTCCAAATGTAGGTGCCTCTCTTTATCCACAACAGCATATGAATATGAGGAGCACCTCTTGTTTGGTACTCTTTTCACCAAAAGAAATCAGTAACTTCTCTAAGAGATGTATTTTTTGTTGCAGGTAAAGGACAACAGAGCTTGAAATCTGTGGTTAAAGTACCTGCTAACATTTGCAGGATCCAAAGAGCAAAGTTCTCCTGGTCTCTTCAATTCGATGCATTTAATATAAAAGTTTGCTTCTCTCAAACATTGATGTAAATCATCCCCTGCTGCAGGTGTTTGCATAGAGCGGTCATCATACTGTCTGCCTATTCCTGTCATAAATAATTGAGGAAAACATTGAGCTTCAAAACTTTTTTCACACTCATTAGAGCTTCTTTAGTTTGCTTCATCCAATAGAGGTTAATGGCATCCCCATGACCTCTTTTGAATGCAGTGAACGGATATTGTAGTGCTCATAGATTTCTTCAGATCTACTTATATCCACTTTTTTAAACTGTCCACATTTTTTAAGGCAAAACTTCTCCTCCCTCCATTCAACTTACATGTGTGACAACATCTATATCTTTATGATACACATTATTCTCTTTAAGATACAAAGTAGCTTTCTTCACCTTATTCACAGCCATTAGTTCCTTGCTGGGCACACCATTCACTAGAAAATCTAAAGGGATTACAAAACTCTACCTTTAAGGCGTTTTTGAAGCTCTGTGATTGGCAGTTTCCCAGTCTTTGGTTGCATATTAACTCTTTCTTGAGAAGGATGTATAGATTGTATCAGTATTCCTTCATAAACATTCAAAGGTTGATGTTCCTCTGGAATTTCAGCCACCTCTAACTTATTGTGTATCGCTCTGGCAGGCAGTTTGTTGTCCTTTAATTTATCATAGTATGATCTGGGGCGTCGACAAATTAAAACATTCCTCCACATATAAATACACTGCAAATTCTTGCAACTCTTCTCTGTTTTCTTGATCACTTTTTAAGAACACAGCAACAGTTTGTTTTTGGGCTTTGTACTCAGTGTGCCAACAACAAATACAAACAGAGGGTCTGATTTAGATCTTGGCAGAGGGAACACTTTGTCACAAATGTGACAGATACCTTGTTTGCCATATTATGATCCGATTATATCCTATGGGGATTGTAATACAGCGGATGGGATATCTGTCACGCTTGTGATGGAATATTCCCTCAGCTGAGATCTAAATCAAGGCCATAGTTTGGTTTCTCTTTAGAAACTGCATTAAACTTTGCTAATAATCGTGAAAAGTTATCAGTATTGATGTCTGTGTTTTGTTCCTCTATACCTGAACATACCAACTCCTTGTTTTGCCTAGACTCCCCTTCAGGACCAAAGAAGCATAAATGAATATCTTCACAAAGATTTTTAACCTCTGATAAGGTACCATACAAAAGTGCTTTGTTCAGTTCTCCTAAACAAAATGCAGGAGTTTTTACAGAGTAACGTCTTTTAACACAATTTTTCATTTTTGAATGATGGACAGACAACATTCTAAAATGATAAAAAAGTACTTGTGCACACTTTCCTGGCTAGACATGCGAGTGAGTGTCCTTGCAAATTAGAATATTTACTGAATTTGCATGGATCGAACACTCTCAACATTGCAGTTTTCGGCTTCATACTTCTATCTGGAAATTGATGTAGATGAATTCTTAGTATATCAATTGATTCCTGCCTAACACTATAAAAACTACTGCCGTCCCATTTATACACAGGCACTTGTCTATACCTTCCTTGTACTTCTTCAGCTATCTCTTCCTCAACATTTCTAGGAACCATCTCCTCTTTTACAATGGAGTACCATCTTTTACCTCATAGCATTGGCCAGTTGTTTTGATTGCATGCACGAATGTGTTGTCTTGATTAAAGAAAGCCTCAGTATTAGATGTACACTTCCATTGTCCTTTGAATATTTTGCAAAACCTACTTTTATTAATCATCCTTTTTTGGCTTATTTTCTTCATAGGCAACCCTGTTTTATCCAGTGTTCTCATTCTGTTTAGTATCAAGATAGTTTGTGCTTCACGGCAAACGATTTATCAACCACACTCTCAATTTGTTGTGTTTGCTTCAATGCTGCCCTTTTCTTTTTACACTGCTTCATGTTTCTTGCCAAATTCTGTTTTACCCTACTTCTAAACATTCTCATTCATATTTCTTTAAATTGATTCAGTCTTTTTGTCAAACTAGCTGTTTTCTTATAAGATGTCTTACTTTCAATGTCACTTACTCCTCCTCTGTGAGTTGATTTTAAGCCTCGCTTTTTATTTGAAAGTTTTTCCACATTTTGTATTTTCCCCACATACTGTTTTGAGAAACTTCTTAGTGCTCTTACCAGCAGCTCTTTTTTCCAGCCTATTCTCCACACCATGTCCCTTTTTATTTTGAGTTTTAAACATAGTACTCTTTCTTCCATTTTTTTTTGTTTGTGTCTTTCTCCGCATTGTAAATCCTCCTCTTTAAACACAAGTAGATATCTGAAAAGCAAAGATAGAATACATTTATCATTACATTACATAGTATGAGCAAACAAGTAGCTACAAAAATAGTTATGTTATGGTCTAACAGGCAGTGCAAGTATGTGAGTATGGGTGTATAAATTGGTATATGAGTGGCTGTACGGGTAGGTGAGTGGTTGAGATATGTCAGTGAGTGTATCCGTGCCTTTGTGGTTGTTTTTCCTGCATGTGTAAGTAACTGTTGGTGTGTGACTAGCTGTGTTAGTGACTGTATGGTTGTCTAAATTGGTATGTAAATGGATGTATGCATTAGTGACTGGCAGTGTTAGGGTGTTCTTTGGATATGTAACTGTGTGTGCGAGGGGAGAGAAGCTTGCCTGGTCTGAAGATGGACGCCTGGTAGACGAGCTCCTCTGGCAGCATATCGCAATCCTGCATTATCCTTCATCGTCGTATAAACAGAAACCTTTTCAACAACTGCCTGCTGCCTCTTCTGACTCAGGGACACCACTGCTGTGAATATTTGCTGTGGGGGAGAGCGCCAGAGCTGAGCTGAGACTGACTGCAGCCTGCTTTGTGATCAGTCTCAAATGTGTGCAACATGGCCTGGT
This sequence comes from Pleurodeles waltl, assembly GCF_031143425.1. Taxonomy (NCBI): domain Eukaryota; kingdom Metazoa; phylum Chordata; class Amphibia; order Caudata; family Salamandridae; genus Pleurodeles; species Pleurodeles waltl. The sequence continues at coordinate 1,313,184,912 of NC_090440.1, forward strand.
GTTGGGGAACAATTACCTGCCGTGTCCTCCCTGCATGTCTTCGTAGCCCCAAATGCCTACAGAGACTCCACAACAAAGCTGCACAGCCTTAGTGTATGGCGGACCCACTAGAGCTTCTGATTGCCTGCCTTACTCCTGCGCTAGGTTATGGACTCAGCTGTTTATAGCTGAGGGCACTTGCTCTCCAGCAGGTGTTATTGAGGAGGCTGCGCTCGCATTTGTCCTACCCCAGGGTGCTGACACTTGCCCTCATCTCCTGAGGCCAAAGGGGGATATTACCAGCAGCGTCAGCACTGTAGTGCGCTGAGATGTGGCTTGTGCTCGTACCAGCCAGGGCGTGGCTGCACCACATTACCCAACACAACAGGGGTTCATGGCGGCAAGGCAACATGTCCCCCTGTGCCTGGGAAAGGGGCGCCACAGTGACACTGCTCCCCTCAGTGTCCTAGAGTCGTAAATGCACACATGTGTAGCTGGTTTGGCCTCCGAACTGAGCCCCTTTTGATTGGGGATGCCTGACTGACCTGGCTGACCAATGGATGACTGCGAGGAGCAACCTTGACTGGAAACTGCCCCACCACTTCCCGATAAGGAGGTGTATGATTTTCTGAGTGCCACAGGGGACAATTACAGGTGGTGTGGAGCCGCAGTGCCACTCAAGGCAGAACAGGCCCAGATAGCAAGATGTGTGTCACGCTAGGCTGCACATGACCACTTTGGGTGCCTAAGACTGTGCCTTAGGATCCTCTGAAGCAATAAAGCATCCACTTGGCATCTATGGTGTCCCCACATTCCTTTCTCCAATTTACCTGCCTTCCTACCTGTCCTTGGCGGACCGAGTTGCTGGTTCCACTCAATGGCTCAGGTGTTGAACACCACCGGTACTGCTACGCATGCCTCGTAGTGGAGGAATTGCGGCAGTGGTTGGGTCCCCAGGGTCGCAGAACCTGCTGCTCACCACCACTGCACTGGAGAATTGCACTCTCCACCACAGATCTTCAACCAGGGTCACTTGCAGTGATATCGGTGTCCCTTAAACGTCAACCTGGAACTCCAACTGTGGTAACCACTGCTTGTACAAATGAAGTTGATCCAACTGCCTTGAAAAGCAATGGGTAAAACCAACAAAATGCAAGCCAACCTGCAGTTCCAACAGCATAAAACTCCACAGCTGTGTGATGAGGGAGTGGGGGGCCCTATGGAGGGATCTGAAACTCCTGGTCCTGAGGCGGGTGCGGACTTGGGCCAAATTTTGACAGCCGTCAGAATGTCAGAGAGTCTTGACAAGCATATGGAGCACCTGGACATGGTGGAATGGTGAGTGTCGGAAGTGGAGGATGAGCAGGTGTTGACAGCAGGAGCATAAAAACGGCTTGAAAAGACCTTAGTGATGCTGCAGAGTAAATTCGAGGACCTAGAAGCTCAGTCCCAATGGAGTAACCAACGCATAGTTGGCCTGTCAGAGTCAACAAATGTTGGGAATATGGAGACACCTTTGTGGAACTCCTCCTTAGAGCATGTTTGTGGTGGAGCGTGCTCACGGCGCTCTGGCCTCTCAACCGGTCCCTGGGACTAGGTCCCGCCCAATCACTGCAAGGCTGCTCAACTACTGGCTCATGATGCCGCACTTCCCCACTCCAGAGAATTACAGGAGCTTTGAAGGCTTGGAACTCCCTATTTTCCCGGACTTCACGCCCAAAGTACAAGAGGCACTGAGACAGTTCCCACCTGCTGAGCGCAAATTTCAGGAATTGAAGCTTCACTATGCTATTCTGCACCCAGCACAACTGTGGGTACCTGACGATCGGAAAACCAGGATTTTTAATAACCCTAAAGCCTTGCAGCAGTTCCTTAAACAGCAGGAGTGGGCAAATAGAAAGGGGCGGTCAACAAGAGCAGATAATGAAGAACCGGCAGTGTTCCAGGACTTAGACGGACTTGATTTAAACTATGATACTCTCTGTCCTACGTATATCCCAGGCTTTACTTTATGTTATCTTTGAAATTGCTGTTATCTTTTTGCTGTTGGTGTGGTGAGTGCGGGCAGTGGGTGATGTGCTTGCGCTGAAGAGAGGACATGGTGCATGGTGGGTGTAGTTCATGGCTCCGGGGCTCCCCCGAGACCTGTTTGGCTTCCCTTTCTTGTGGCTGGAAGGGAACTTCGTGGAGACGACCAAGCTGGTATTGGTGCATGGCACGAGCAGGGATATCTGTGAGAGTGGGAATAGCGAAATTCTGCACATTTGCTTGCTTGTTTGTTGTGCAACAGATGTACTATACATCTCAGATGCGTCCCTCATGCAGCATTACGTTGTAGGGGTGCTCAGTGGGCAATCTCTGTCTGTATGTGTACACAACTTTACTTGTTCTGAATCTCTTTGTGGGGTTGGGTTGGTCTGGGTTGGGAACTGAATAGCCATATGACAGGCTGAAACAGACACATTTCCCACTTTGCGACCACAGCAGATTCATGACAGGGAGTGGAAATGAAATGGGTACCACCACAGCTACTGAAAGGCACCCATTACTGCAGAATTGTCTCACTTGGAATGTTAGAGAGCTAAATGACAGAAGGAAAATCTGGAAAGTAGTATTGTACTTGCACCACCAAATAGATGTAGCTATCTTGCAGGAAACTCACCTGTCCCCCAGTAGTAGACTTCTCACCCAGAGGCGCTTTAGGGGCTCCTGCCATGTAGCAGGTTTTACTCTGCACGTATATGGAGTCTTAATATGGGCCTGGCATGTTTCCGGAGTTAGGCTGCAGGAAGTTTATGCAGATCCCGGAGGTCACTTTGCAGTAGTGTGCTACTACAAGGAGTATTGCACTGCGCTGCTAGTGGGAGTATGTGGGCCCAAATATGATGACCCACAGTTTTACCACACACTACATGCTAGACTGGTCATCTATAACAACCTGTCCCGGATATGGGTGGAGATTTTAACTGTGCCCTGTCACCTGATTTGGACTTCTTCCCGGGTCCACCTTGGCTGCAGCTGTGTGTGCTATATCTGTAGAAGAAGAGACATGTGGTCTGGTGTACTTATGGCGCTACCGCTCTACACAGGGCAGGGAGTGCACCCATTATTCCACAGTCCATGACATAAACATGTGCATCGACTACTGGCTTATGCCATGCAGCTTCCTATTCAAAGTCCAATGGTGTGATCATCTCCCTCAAACATACTGAGACCATTCACCTGTATGGTTGACACGGAAGCTGGAGAACTTGTGCCCTTGCATGGTCTCCTGGCACTTCTTGCAATACTTGCTATTGAATCCAGTGTTCCTTTAGGAACTAGACCAGGTGATTGACTATTAATTCCATGCCAATCTAGGCATGGTAGAGAAATTCACCAGTATCTGGGAGGCCTTCAAGGCCTATATTTCAAATCATGGTGGTATGCTTTGTTCAATCTGGGGCCAACTGGTGCAGTTGGAGGCAGACCTGGCTAAGATAAAGCACGCACATAGGGGGATGAAAAACCAGAAACTATTTGGGGATCTCAAGGTCACACTAGTCAAATACAACAAACTAGCCCAGAGTGAAGTCACACACCTGGGCAGATACCCAAAAGCTAAGAATTATAGAGATGGCGAGTGCCCAAGCACCGCTCTGGCAGTACTGATCTGCCCCAACCACAAAGACAGTGACCGCAAAATCCTGACTATTATGGATGAAGGGCATGCCTCTCCATGAGGCCGGCCAGGTAGCGGACCGGTTCCGCTGCTACTATTCTGAACTCTACACCTCCCAAACTGAATATGATGAGCAGGCCATATCAGATGACCTCACCCATATCACTATAAAGTGGTTGACTGATGCGCATAGGGAGTGGCTCTTGGCACCTCTCTGTCTTTCTGAAATTGTGGCTGTGCTGAAAGATATGCAGGACAGAAAGTGGTAGGTACAGATGGTCTGACAGTAGCATTTTACAAGGCACACCAAGACAAGGTGGTGCCTCACCTGGTCTCCTATCTAAGGAGATGGTATTTAACAGGGATATGTCCCAACCATGCTTGAGGCCCTGCTGGTTGCTATACTTAAATCTGGTAAGTCAGCCATACACTGTTTGGCCTACCATCCACTGTCACTCTTATACACAGATACAAAGATGTTTGTGAAGGTTCTAACTAACTGCATGGCACTGCTACATCCGAACATTGTTGTATCAGAACAGTTGAGATTCATACCTGGCCAATCTTTCATATATTATATTTGCACTCTCTTTGGTGTGATCTTTCCACATCAATCCTGAGGTGCGAGCCACAGTGATCTCTCTAAATGCAGAAAAAACAATTGACTCATTTGAGTAGGGGTTTGTGCTTGCGGTATTGCGCCAAGTGGGGGTGGACGCTGTGTTCCTGAAACTAGTACAGGTCCTCTACATGGAACCAACAGCGTGACTATGGGTTGTGCATCATGTGGCAGACCCCATCTATATTACGGGAGGCACACACAAGGGATGCCCTCTGTACCAGCTACTCTATGTGCTGGTTGTGGAGTCTCAAGCTTGTGCACTGCATGAGCTCCATGTGCATCAAGGCATTTCCTTTCCACATTATGGCCTCATAGTGTCCTCTTATGTGGATGACACACTTCTCTATGTCTGCGATCCTGAGCATAATCTATCCACACTTTTTAGGGAGGTTCTATTTGGTGGTCA